>NC_091806.1:46392000-47018500 GCF_041296235.1 Equus asinus | reverse complement strand
CAATGGGGTGACCCTGACTAAGTGAGTGAGGGCCGCTCTGGTTGGGGTGGGACACGGGGCAGCTCACCCTTGCCCAGCGCTGACCTCGTGGGCACCGTCTCATCGTGTCCTTGCAGCACAGTAAACCGTCACTGCTCTGTCCCCGAGGCATGGTGGGAGGAAGCTGCGGCCGGTCTCTGGACTCGGAACCGGCAGAGCGGGTCCCCATGGAGTCCAGCTGCTGCCAGCACCCCATCCGCCCCGAGGCCAAGGACACTGCCTGGCGCGGTGTGGGGGGCCGGGCGGGGGAGGGGACCAGAACCACATGCTGGGGATGAAGGAATGAGCTGAGTGAGAGATGGATGGAGGCTTTGCTCTCTGCCAGCTTCTGTGCCCACGTGTACCCCCTGCAAGAGTCACAGGGGACCACCTCACGTCCCCTCTGCAGGCAGCTCCTGGTGACGAGGGTCTGATTTCCCAAAATAAAAGGGCGTGGGGGCCGGAAGCGCTCCACCCCAATCTGGGCGCGAAGCCAGCACATGCTGTCTCTGTGGCACGACCAGGCTTTCGGCAGAGGGTTCTCGGAGCCTTATTGAACTGGGGCTGCCCCGCGCTGGGCAGACACACCTGGCTGCTCACGTGCCCCCACCTCCAGGGGACCCACGGCCCGCCGGGAGACGGGACAGTGGCAGCTCGGGCAGCCTTCCCTGGGCCCCCCCCCCCCGCCCTGACAGGATGCTCCCCACCCCTGGCTGGGCCAGTGCCTGGGCCTGCCGTGCCTGCCCGGGAACTAGAAGTTTCTGCAGGGCGGGCCAGCTCCTCGGTCTGGCGGAGTGACCAGAGACCTCCCTCTTGCGCCTCCTGCTGCGAGACCCCCGGGCTAGCCACCTCCCTTTCCCTTCGCGTCCACGGGAAACGACCTTCCTTAACCATCCGCCGGGTTCCTGTGAGGCTAAAAGAGGAGGCGGGGACTGGGAGCAGCATAAGGAAAACGGAAGCTGCCGCCCGGCCTGGACTAAGGCGCGCCCCTCCCTGAGAGAGGATTTGCCTTACTGCCTTCTTTCCCTGTAACTCAGCTGGAAAGGTGAAGTATGGCCCTTAGGAATCCAGCGGTTGTGTTTTCTCCTTTTCCAATGAACAGACACAGCCGCCGGATCTCTAATAAAGTGAGCCACATGGTTAATCACGTCATTGTCTGGCTTAAAATATGTCGCTGACTCCTTTTCGTCTAGAAGATAAAAATCTAGACCTTTCCTTTACCTTCAGGCTGCGAACACTTTCCTGAATCGGCCCGGAACCAGCCCCGCTAATCTGCTTGCTGCCTCCTGAACAAGTCCGTCCATTTCATCCCTCCTGGCCTTTGCACTTGTTGTTTCTTGTGCCTGAACTGCTCATCGTCTAGTGAACTCCTGCTTATCCTACGAAACCCACCTCAAAAGGCCCTTTCTCCAAAACACAGTCAGGTGTCCTGGAAATTGCATGGGCCTTGGAGCCGGGGGCTGGGGTTCCGGTTCTAGTTCCACCTTGTGACTTGACAAATCGCTTCAGCTCTCAGGACTTCAGTTTCTTCCCTTGGAATTGCTCCTCTGTTTGTCTCTCCCATTAGACCTTGGAAATCCTCAACGTCAGGCACCACGTTTTATTCAACCCCAAGTCCTCTCCTTCCTCCCTCTGCCTGAGTCAGGCACTATCCCACGACGGTAATAAATCAACAGCCAACCTGGGTGGGCCTTCAGCCACGTGCGGAGCCAAGTTCAGCACGGGCCTTGTCTCACGGCAGCCCCGGGAGAGGGAAAGAGGACCCCAAATTTTCTCATAGGAAATGCAGGGCTGGGGGTTCAATACCAGGAAGCAGCAAGTACAGGTGAAGGCGTGACCCCTCCCTTGGCAGGCGCCCATCCCTCCAGCGGGTCCCGCCCTGGGCACGCAGAGTCATAAGGACTCAGACGCCAGTCGTGGGGACTCAGTGGGTGTCAGAGGCAGCCCAGGGTCACCCTCCAGAAGGGGCTGTGAGCACCAGACGGGGAGGAAGGCCCGTGAATCACACCCCATTTGTTTTACAAATTGGGTTGGGGAGCCTCTCAGATTAACCTGAAAACAAAACAAAGACTGAAAACCCAAATCCACCAGTTACGTCATTGCCAGCCTGGAGGAGGGCGGGCTTAGATCCCTGGCTCAGCTCTCAGCATCCAGTTCGCCCCGGGGGGACCACCCACCCTCTTGGGAAGCCCTCCCTCCCTGTCCCCTCGGGGCGGCTCCAGGTTTGCAGGAGTGGGAGACTGGCTCCCACTGTGAGATCAAAGATGAGGTCAGATGGTCCCCACGGTCCGGAGCAATTAGGTTGGGAAGATGGGGTTGGAGCTGAGGGCAATTAGTGGTACTTAACAGTTGGTGATTAAATAGTCGTTCTGCCCCCCGGCAGTGGTGGGGCGATTCCTACGCTCCACCCAGGACTGACTCAGACTCTCTGGGGGCGGAGCCTGGGTTTCCGCAGTTTGAATCCGTTTCCAGAAGATTCTTCGTGGGGAGCAGGTGCCGGGTTCCCCTTGCACCCCCGCTTCTCCGTGTTCTCGCAGGCCGGGGGGGCCTCTCCTCCCAGGGCCCGGCCTCTGCCCCCCGGCTCACCTCCCCCTGGCTGCTGGCGCCCACACTCCCGACGTTCTCACGCCCGCCCGGAGGGTGCACCTCCTGGCCCTTGGACGCCTCCGTGGAAGCCTTGAGGGCACCTCCCACTCAGCTACTCGAAGTGGAGCGTCACTCCGTGGGCTGCCTTCGCCCTGCACCCCGTCTAGTCCCAGGGCCTCTTCCCAGCACGGCATCCCCCCACTCCGACCTCCCCTCTCCCTCACCCCCCGACCGACCCACGCCAGGCCCTGGGTATCTTGGAATGCGTCCCCTGCCCTTCCCTCCAGCACCACACGCTATCCCGGCCCCCCTCCTCAGTCGCCCCCGACCCGGCCCATTCCAGTCGTCTCTGAACCGGGCTCCCCGTTTCCACTGTCGCTCCCTCCAGCCCAGCCTGCAGCCGGAGCACAATGAACAGCACCAATCTGATCAACCCACCTCCTGGACCTCTTCGGGGCCTGCCCTGTTCTCAGGACAGGATGGAAGCCGAACTCATGGCAGGTTCCAGCTGCCGAGCAAAAACGGAAAACAAGGGACCAAAGCTCGGAGTGGTTTACGGGCAAAGCACTTTGTTAGAGGCGAGTAGGCGGTCCCCAGGCCTCCGGAGGGCTAGTGCCCAGGACGCGGGCGGAGCTGCCCCAGGGAACCTCAAAGCTGGCACTGCCACCCAGAGCCTCCAGGAGGCCTCTGTCGTGCTGCTCCGGCCCATGAGATGGGCTGGCCTGTGCGCCCAGCTTCTGCCTCGGAGGCCTGCCCGGGTCCTGGGCTCCGGGGGTGGCTGGGCAGCAGGGTGGCTTCCTCTGCCCTGGGAGGTGGGGGGCTCTAAGGGAGAATTTCTGAGGCGTGGGGAGGGTTTTCTGGAGGCCGCATCTCACATGACAAATGGCCCTGAAGCCTGCAAGGCCCTGAGCCCCCTCCCCCTGCCCTCTGCTCAGCCTCATCGGCCCATCGGTTCCTCCAGCTAGATCTGCTCCCTCCAGGCTCCGGGCTGGGCACGGGCTGCCCCCCTGCGAAGACCACACTTTATCCCTGTTCTGGAGCTGTTCCGCTGCCGGCCC
The DNA here is from genome assembly GCF_041296235.1 of Equus asinus. Lineage (NCBI taxonomy): Eukaryota > Metazoa > Chordata > Mammalia > Perissodactyla > Equidae > Equus > Equus asinus. The sequence continues at coordinate 47,014,838 of NC_091806.1, read as the reverse complement.
CCCATGTATCTGAGCCCAGCTTTGCCTTGGTGAAGCTGTCCTTGCTCCCCAGCCTGGGCCGGTCTCCGCTCCGGCGTGGCCCCTGGACCTCCTCCCCACTTGGAATCGCGTGTCTGTGTCTGCGATTCCTGAATGCAAGGCTGTCCCTCCCACCAGCGCGGAGGAAGCTCCCCAAAGGCGGCTCCTCCACGTGTGTCCCGTCCTGGCAAGGTCACCCCACAGTAGGTTCTCCTTGCTGAGAAGTGAAAGAATGTCTGACAGCCGGCAGGCTGCTTCCATGTCCTTCTGTAAATATTTCACAAGTGGTCATCTGCCTCTTAAATTTGCAGATTTTTTTTTTTTTTGACAAGTAGGCATTTTTAGTTTTTTAAGTTGCCAAATGAGTCAGCCTTTTATTTTTCGGCCCTCTCCTTCGTCTTCAAGAGGATAAAGAAGTTCTCTCTCAGGTTTGTTCTTTTTTTTTTTTTCATTCAAATCTTGTGTGCGTTCGGAATATATTTTGGTAGAAGGAGTGAGGCGAGGCTACACGTGTTTGCTGGTGGTCCCCGCTGCATTCATGGAGTTTTTTTCTCACTCATTTGAAGCACTGTTTTATCATAGTTTAAATTCCCATGTGATCACTATGACGCCTTTCACTGCAAATATCAGGAAATCCCATCAAACTGGCTTAAAGAATTAAAGAATTTTTAAAAAGTGCTCGCTCACGTGACAGAGAGCTGGCAGGCAGAGCAAGTCGATGCAGTGGCTCCTTCCTATTTGTCTCCCGGCTATGCTGCCTGTGACACAAATGTCGCTGTGATGAACTTGTGCACTCACCCTGTGCCTTATGAACGAGTCGCGGAATCCTCACGGCATCCTTTGGGGTAGGGGCTCTAAGAATCCATTCTGGAGATGAGTTCATTTGCTCCCCGTCACAGAGCCGGGATTCGAACCTGGGCAGTTGGCTCCGGAGGCCAGGCTTCTGGGGATGCCACGCCTCTCATGGCACTGTTTGCTCTATCTCGGTCAGACCTGCCTTGTTAATTCTGTTCTCCCTTGCCCTACAGAGCCCACCACTTTTTTTGGCTGTTCGAATTTTGATCTGTGCTGAGAAAGATGAGGTAGTCTCCTAGTCTTGTCAATCCACGTGCATTTATTTGTATTTCCCATAGTCTTTGGTTTATGCTCTGGGGTACAGACATCAGCTGGGCCAGATGACAGAGGATTCCCCTTGCCCACTGTCCTCATATAAAATCCTGATAGGACTGGGCAGCCGGAACTGGGTCACATGCTCCTTGGTGAGGGCACTGGGCCTGGTTCCCCAGGCATCGTGCAATGGACGCCTCCAAAGACCTCCGGGAATGAACATGTGATCCCAGAGTCTTTTTACCCAGCCCGGCTGGTGTAAAGGCAAGTCATTGTAAAACATGCACCATCACTCAGGAAAAATTAAATTATGACATTTAGTGACTTTTACCATGTACCAGTCACTCCCAGACACTCACCACAAGTCATCTCATTGAACCTTGCAGCAACCCTGGGAGAGGGAGGATCCACCCAGGCGAGAAGGGAGGTTGGGAGGTTGGGAGGTAGGGGTCCACTGTGGGGTCACCCAGCTAGAGGGACGTGAAGTGGGCAGACCCAGTCTGAGCTGTTAGCCCTTTCCAAGAATCTACTGAATGAATGCACGGATGGATGGATGGATGGATGAATGCATGGATGGATGAATGGATGGATGGATGGGTGGATGGATGGATGGACGGGTGGATGGATGAATGCATGGATGGATGGATAAACGCATGGATGGATGGATAAACGCATGGATGGATGGAGGCATGGATGGATGGATGAATGCATGGATGGATGGATGGATGCATGGATGGATGGATGGATGGATGAATGCAAGGATGGATGGATGAATGGATGGACGGATGGGTGGATGGATGAATACATGGATGGATGGATGAACGCAAGGATGGATGGATGGATGGATGGATGCATGGATGAATGCATGGATGGATGGATGGATGAGTGCATGGATGGATGCATGGATGGATGGATGGATGGATGGATGGATGAATGCAGGGATGGATGGATGGATGAATGCATGGATGGATGGATGAATGCATGGATAGATGGATGGATGGATGAAGGCATGGACGGATGGATGGATGGATGGCTGGATGAATGCATGGATGGAGCATACAGCTCACAGTGCCCAGAGCAAAGAGGTTTGTGTTCTTGTGTGCACAGCATCAACCCTGCCTGGGGAGGGGGGGCATTTGGGGTGGCCTGCAGTGGTTCAGGCGATGGGGGAGCCTCCCTGGGGTTCCTCGCTGGACCTCATTGAGACTACGTGGCATGAAGGGCAAATCCTGGGTCTCGGTCACCATGGGGCACACTGGCTGGGGGCAATGGGCCTCAGTGATGGACAGAGGGGCAACCTGGCCCCCGTGAGGATGCCACTGGCCTGCCTGTGCCCACCTGGCCAACCTCCCACAGCCTGAGCACACCCCTTACTCTGCCGAAAGTGAAGTGCACTGGGGAATCTGAACGTTTCCCTGCTTGCAGGGAACTCAGGCCCCAAGGGACACCTGAGCCCGGCCTTTTATTCTTGCAGCTTATTTATTTATCCGCTCAGCAAACATGTAATCAGCCTTCACTCGCAAAGCCAAGGACAGTACTGGAAGCAGTGGCAGAGAGGACCCCACAGGTCGTGGCCCTCAGGGAGCTGAGGCTGGTGGGGGCAGGACCACGGCCAGGAGGGGGCCTACCGTGGTCAGTGGGGGCTGGGCAAGGGGACTGGGCGTCTGCGCTGGGCCCTGAGCTGGAGGGCGGGAAGACAGCCGGGGCAGACTGCCGGGGGTGGGCGCTCGGGAACAAGCTGCACAGGGCTGGGCAGCCCTCCTGCGCATCGTGGTGCCGCGGGTTAGGACTGATCTCGGGGGGCCCGGGGACGCTCAGAGCTGGGTTTCTCCAGCCAGGAGCCCCTCAGGAAGGAGTAACAGGGACCCAGACTCCCAGTGAGCAGCAAGGTTTTATTTATAATAATGTTACTTCAATAAATACAAACGTAAGGCCAGACATAAACTGATGCTTCTGGCTCTCGTAAACTATAAAATATCAGTAAAATTACAAATTAGAGAGAGAAGCCTGCAAAACAGATAGAATTCAGATAAACAACATAATTAAATGTATGGTTAATTTAACACGAGGTATGACTTTTTAATTGTGGTAAAATATATATAACATAAACTTTACCCTTTAAGCAGTTTTTAAGTGCCACTGAGTGCACTCACCATGTTGTGCACCCACCCCCGCCATGTGTCTCTGGAACGCTGCCGTCTCCTCGGATAGCTCCGTCTCAAGAAACAACATGTTTTGCTGAAACAGTGTGGCTGCCTTGTGCCTACAGTGCGTCCTCAGGCCGTTTCGGGAGGTGGGGAAGCACTCAATGGCCCACTAGGTTTCTCCATTCAAGCCACCTAGGACAGCTTCCTCCATGTCACGTGGCTTTCGCTCGATGAGGACCCCGTTCATGCCCTGAATGGGCCTGGCTCTTTGGTGACAATTGATGTGGTTGCTGTACACTCTCGCCAGCGTCTCAACTTCTGACTTAAGAAACGGAGGGCTCCTTTGACGGAAATGGATTTCACATGCAAGGGTTCCCTGTGAGAGAGAAGCGCTCCTGTGTGTCAGCAGATGTAGGGTGGCGGGGCATCTTTGCATGGGCACACAGGACCCCCAGGCCACTCGTCCCTCTGCTTCCAGACACAACACACACAGGAATCCTGTGGTCAGTGAGCAGTCAGCACGATGACTCAGAACAGCTATCGTGGAAATAAAAAGACAGAGCTCAACAGCACGTGGAGAGCACCTGCGGTTTCTGAGTACAGTGGGGGTCTGGAGCGGGACTCGGTTTGTTTCTGGCCGCGGATGGGGGGGCTGGAAGGGGCAGGGAAGGGCAGAGGCGGGGTTGTCCTCAGAGGAGGGGTGAGGCTCCGTTGGGGGTGGGGCAGGAGAGGCGTGGAAAGGAGAGCCTGTGAGGTCGTTGAGCTGGTGCTGTCGAGGCAGCCGGGTGGACTGTGGTGCTGGGCTGGAACTGGGCACGGGGTGTGGAGGGATGCTGAGCTGAGGTGTGCGCTGGGCAGAATAACGCCCGCCCCCAGGGTGCCGGCGTCCAATCCCCAGAACCCGTGCATACGTTCCCCTGCGTAGCAAAGGAGCTGACCCAAGCTAGCTGACAACAGGGGTCTGGGGGCCTCAGAGAGACGCGGTTGGCACCAGGGACAGTGCCTGCGCTGCCCTGGGGGCTCAGAGAGAGCTGGCACTGGACGGGTGCTGGGAGAGGGCATGAAGGAGTCTGAAGTGGCGTGGCCAGAGGCAGGAGGAAAACCAGAAGAAAGTTTCACGGGAGAACGGTCAGGAGAAGCATCAAAGGCCCTCGAGGGTGAGCAAGACAGAGCCAAGCGCCCAATGGGCTGGGCCACCTGTGACTTTCCAAGTGTGGGTAGGGGAGTGGTCTGGGGGCGCTGGGGAGGAAGATGCAGCGGATGAGGATCGAGGTTAGTCAGTGGGGAGAGGAGGGGACGAAGGCGGCCTGCCACGACCCACGCTCCCAACCAAGAGCCCAGAGCGGTGTGACGCGGGGCACCTTGCAGGGGCCAGAAGCCTAGGGAGCCAACCCTCGTTTCAGGAAATGCTTGATCAAGTTCCCTTCATCGGCCTGGAATCTCCCGCGAGCACATACACTCGGATGGGGAGCAAAGCATGGCTCTTGACTTAAGCTTTCAAGCAAACCATGCGAATTGTGTGCACCTTCATCAGAAATGAAAATTTTACATGACTACAAAAAAAAAAAAACAAAAACACCAGGAACATGGATGATTTTTTGGTAAAGTTGCCATGAGAAATCCTTGTCTGAAAATCGTAGCAGCCCCCTAGCTGGAGGGGGCGTCACTGACTCCGTGCCAGAGGTCACAGCTCTGCTGAGACGTCAGTCCGATCCGTCCCAGGAAAGGTTATGAAGATCCTGAACACCTGCTGCCCTGACACAGGCTCACGTCCACGGCAGGGAAGATGCCCGGCATCGCAGCTGGGTTCACGCATGAGGGTGAAAAGCGACCTCTCAGGACCAGAGGCCAAAGGCTGGGCTCGAGGGCAGGGAGACCCTGGGCTCGGGGTGAAACGCCGCTGCCAACCTTTAAGGCACCTGAGAAGCAGGTTCCACGGACATGGGCAAGCACTTTTTTATCTGATGGCCCCTATGAGGGTGACGGAGCCACTAAGGGGCAGGGCCAGGATTCGAACCCAGGTCAGACTGGAAGGCCTACCCACTCCACTGCCCCCTAGACACACTGCCTACCGGACCATCCAGGCCACACCTACGACTGCCTCTGGCGGACGAGAACAGACACGTCACAGAAAACGTGGACAGGACACAAAGTGCCAAGACCTCTCTCATCGGGAAGCCATCGCTCTCCATGCCTGCTCTTTGCGCCCTGAGCACCCACGGGAGTGTCTGTGCCTTCTCCACGCCTTTCCTTCAGTTTCGAAGAGCTGTACAGGCTCTGTGCTTCCCGGGGGCAGGCTGCCTGTCTTGCTCAGTGAAGGCTGAGCATTGGCACACGGTCAGCGATGGCGGACACCTCCTGGCCACTGCTGGGGCCTGGCTGGACCAACAGAGGCTTCTCTCTGGCTGTGAGCCCCCGTCTCCAGGGGGGCAGTTTCTGGTGCAAGTTCACATGTCACCACGCTCTACAGCCCCAGAGCGCAGGCCCCCGCCGGGCCCTGAGAGCGGCCAGCACGTGGGCCCAGCGTGCAGGACGGAGAGGACTCGCTCACCCAGCACCTTTGCTACATGTTGGAGCGCAGACCTGTGCCTCGGGCCGGGTGCCATCAGGTCACACAGCAGGCAGAGTGAGGCTGCTCCAGAGCCCCTGCTCCCTCCCCACAGACAGGAGCGGCTCTTGCGCCTCACCGGAGGCAGGACTGAGAGGGGCCACAGGGGGAAGCCATGGCAGAGATGGGGGCGAGCCCTGCCTGGTGCTTAGTCATCCTGTGTCATCAAAGCCTCTATCAGGACACCTGGTGTGAAGGGGGGTCGGGGCTCCTTCCAGGGGTGAGATGCACGGGGACACGAGGTGTGGATGTCAGCATGTCACATTTCAGTAGTTTATGCCATAAACCAGAAGGGAATGGCAGACCCTCTGAAATCGGCCTCTGTTCAAGAAACACAGACACGTTTCCCAGAAAACCAACTTCCCAAAGCTCCCCATTAGCCCAGCCACTCGTGCTTACGGTCGGCGATGACGCGCCTGTCACGAGCAGAACCAGCCCTGGCCTGGGGCTTGAAGAGGCAGGTGCCGCTGCAGGCCGGAAGGTCTATTGCGAAACACTGGGCAGGCCACGCCCTTACGGGACGGGAACTGCTCGGCTCCCTGGCAGCACCCACACTTGCGCTGAACTGGTTAACACTGTGTTCCCTGCCAGGCTTCCAGGGTCAACAGGGCAGGCCCACTTCTGTCTTGTTTAGGGCTATGGCCTCAGCTCCTGGCACAGCAAGTACCTGCTGAAGGGGTGTGTTCGGGGGGCCTCAAAGGCCAGGCCCACAGCTTAGTGGGGACAGTGTTGCTAGGATCTCAGCAGCCCAAGGTCAAGGCAGCAAGGCATGCCATCATATGCAGCTTTCCCAAGGTCACAGCTGGAAGACCTGGCTAAGAGGCGGCCACTTGGCTCTCTGAGCCTCTTGGAGGAAGGCAGGGCCACAGCTGGTGGCAGAAGGCTTCTGAGGACCTCAGTACGCTGAGGGTGAACACTCCCCTCGTCAGTGGTCCGTGGGGCTGCTGTGAAGTCCAGGCCGCCTATCGAGAGGCTGAGCAAACGGTGGGCCGCCAGGGATCCCGAAATCGGTGTGAAGCGCTGCTGAGACGACGCGAAATGAGATCCAGAGGAATGGAAAACTCTTTGTTTTGTAACACAGATTTCCACCGTAAAGGCATTTAAAAGGGTTCCCTGAGAAGCAGCAAGATTACTTTTTAAAATCACAGGATCCAGCCCCCTTCCCAATTCCGTTATCAGAAACATAGAGCTTTTGATACAAAATAGTAACAAACTGTGGGATCACAGGAATCATCAAAAAATGATTCGAAGAACATTGGCAGAGTGCTGACTGTGCGCCCACTGCGCCTGCGCACCTCCCGGGAGCCACGGCTCAGTGTTCCTCACACCCTGACTGTCCTACTCTGCGACCCCCGAGGACACTCCACTCCGTCGAGGGCCACGCGCTGGAGCACCCCCACCGCCCGCCCTGGTTCAGTCTACACTGAAAGCCACAAAGCCTGAAGCCAACTGCAGGGGCAGAATGACCCGCTGGAGAGCAGCGTGGGCTCTGGAGGTGGACAGCGCCAGCCCCACCCCCGCCTCCCCCCTCACCGACCTTCCTCCAGCTCCTAACTGAGCTCGTTTCCACGCCCATAGAATACTAACAGTAACCATCACCAGCTTTTACAGATCCCTTCTCTGTGCTGGATACGGCTCCAAAACTTCCTCCTCTGGGGAGGTGTTTCATGGGGACCAGTCTCCCTGGCAGGGGCGACAGAGAGGAGTCCACGGACGCATCTGCACAGCGTCCGCAGCCCCACCTGGCACAGAGGAAGCACTCGGCCAATGGCAGCCTGGGCTCGGAAGGCTGCCTGGGGCTCCACGGGCGCCGGGCCGCTCAGCCTGGCTCACTGCTAGGTCTTCACAGCCCCGCACGTGGAAGGCACTTGGTCAACTTGCATGGAGGGAACCAACGTCCACACGGCGCAGATGCCCTTGGTCCCCTGGAGAAGAGCAGCTGGATCATCATTGGGCTCCTGAGGTGGGTGCGTCTGAGCCCCATGACATCATGGACACGGTGCTGCCAGCATTCTCGTCCTGGTCCCGGAGGCCCCGGGCCTGCTGATCCTCCTCGATGAGGTCCGCCACCAGGTTCATCCGGCAGGCCCTGAGCGCCCCCACCAGGTGGGCCACGGCGGCGTCCTCCCTGTTGGCGTTCCTCCAGACTCTCAGCGACTCCCGCAGCTGTTCCGTCAGGTTCCGAGGGTACTTCTCCTCGATGGCGTCGATCTTGGCGTCAGACACTTTCAGCCGACGAGCCAGCCTTTTCCAGTCCTTCCCCACGTTGTCACAGATGATGTCAAATGCTGCCCGCAGGTCTGGGGAGGGAAAGAACAAAATGACACATCTGAGGTTTGGGAGCTCTGTATGAAGTAACCCCACACTCCCCGATGGCCTTCTGGGTGCCGACCCAAGTGTGGGCGCACGAGAGGTCCTCTAGCAGAGGCTGATGTCGCCCAGCAGCAGAGGGGCCGGGAAAGTCACAGAAAGCCCACGACGGCCTTCAAGCCTGCCCCAGCCAACCCGGCCCGAAAACACTACCCAAGACGTGTGGCCTGCTGAAGGCTTGATGGCCGGGTGGGTGTCGTGGGGCTGCCTGCTTAAGACGGGGGACTGGGGAAAGGGCCGGGAAGGTCACGAGGAAGGAAACGGGGCTGCTTTCGCAACCCACCCTGCAGTGGCCCCTAAAAAGCTGTTTTTGTCAAATCACTGGCACCGTGAACGTTAACTTCTTTGGAAAAGGGTCTTTGCAAATGTGGTGAAATTGAGAATCTCGACATGAGGGGATCATCCTGGAGCATCCAGACCGGCCCGAAACCCAGTGACAAGTTTACAAGACATACACAGAGGAGGCCATGTGGCTACAAGCCCAGGGACACCTGGAGCCCTGGGAGAGGCAGGAAGGACCCTCCCGTGGAGCCTCTGGAGGGAGCGTGGCCCTCAGACACCTTGATTTCTGACTTCTGGCTCCAGAACTGTAGGGGTATCAATTTCTGTCACTTTCAGCCACATGGTTTGTGGTAATTTCTATGACAGCCCCAGGACACAATACACAACCCAATCCTTATTCTGGAAGCTGCTGTGACTGACCATCAGGCTTTTTGTCCCTGGTGACCACGAACTCATCTGCTGAAAAGCCACTACTGAGACCAGCAAGCCGGGTACTACAGACCATAAAAGGCTGTTTCTGGAATGGAGGGAGAGGTGCGAGGAGGACAGGATGCTGCTTGGAGGGCTCCTGCAAACCCGCATCTCCAGCTACAAACCCGAGACACCTTCCGCCGGTGGGCCAACTCTTCCAGCCCCGACGGCCCCGTGTCACTTCAACCATTTGTACAGGGGAGGAAACCGAGGCACACAGAAGGGAAGTGATTTTCCTGAGGTCACAGAGCGAGACAAGGGCAGAGCCAGGATGTGAAACCATGACAGTGCAGTGCAAAGTCCACTGTTACTCATTATGCAAAGCTGCCTTCTGTAAAAAAGACAGACAGACTGCCCCGTATCGCCCCACCCACACCTGCTGCTATGCTAGCCTGCTGGTGTACTTTCCTCCAACACACACTAACTACATGAATAAAAACACATGAACACAGACACACATGTATAAGTCAAAAATGGCATTATCTGTATTTTTTGGACTGCCTTTTAAATGTATTATATCAGCATTCTCCCCACCATCGAGGAGCCTTGAAAACATAATTATTCTAAGTCCTGTTCTGCTTGTGTAGCACCGCGTGAGTATGTGCGTAAGAGCTGAACCTGACTGCTTTCAGGCAGAGCTGTGCTGCTCAGCTCGCCACCAATACGCACCAGTCCTCACGGAGTGATAGCCCTGGGATCCTTTTTTTGGTTCAGCGACTGAATGACCAATCCCAGGCCACAGCTCCAAGCCTGGAAGGGGTGTCCCCAAAGCACTCCTCAACCCTTCTCCCCCTCGAGACTCTGAGGACATAGGGATGTGGCTGAGAAACCCTGCTGTTCTCAGGTCTCACTTTTACTCCTGCAAGCCTGTGCAAGCCACAGGTGAGGGTGGCGACGGGAGGTGCCTGCGAGCAGGGTAGGAAGCCATTACAGTATGGACTTGATCAGAGAGGCAGTGCAGAGGCTAATGCCAGGCACCCCCCACCCCCCCACCCCGCGGAGGCCAGACTGGCTCCGTTAGTTATTCGCTGTGCATCTTGGGCAAGTCACTTAACCTCTCTCTGAGCCACAGCCAACCCCCTCCCCACCTCCGCCCCACCTTCCCTGCCGACTCCTCCCGACCCAGAGTAACTTTCTAATCTCCCTGGAAGGAGCTAATCAATGTAACATTTCTGAGCTTTGGTTCTCCCATCTGCAAAGTGGGCACGTCACCCTCTCCCCGGACTGTTTAGAGAAAATACACAAACCAAATCTGGTAAAGGTTAGGTGACAGGCAGACTCGAAACAGGTACTGCTGGGAAAACTGGCCCTGCCTCCCCCAGCCCCAGGCCCCATTTCCAGTCCCCCACCTGCTCGCCTCACAGTCCCCTTCCCCAGTCCCAGGCCCCTTCCTCATTCCCTGTACCCAGTCGGCTGCCTGCTCTCCCCGAAGACCCTTCCCTAGTCCCTGCCCCATTCCCTAGGCTCTGTTTCCAGTCCCCTGCCCGCTCGCCCCCCAGCCCCCATTCCCTGCGCCCCGTCCCTTGTCCCCAGCCCCCTTCCCTAGGCCCCGGCCCCAGTCCCCGCCCGCTCGCCCCCTAGTCCCCGTCCCCCGCCCCCAGCCCCCTTCCCAGTGCCCGACCCCTGCTCCCAGCCGCGGTTTCAGCCCCTAGTCCCCGGCCCCCGCCCCGCGCCCACCTTGCTCCTCCGGCGAGGCCCCGCCCGCCGCCCCCGCCTCGTAGTCGTCCAGGCGGCGCAGCAGGTCGTGGCGCCGCAGGGAGGCGAGCAGCTCGCGCAGCAGCACCGTGTGCTCGGGGTCCAGCTCGTTCTGCTCGAGCAGCACGGAGAAGAGGTCCAGGCCGCTCTGCACCCGCTCGAGCTTCCTCTTGCCCACGCGGCCCTGGCACAGGAACTTGAGCTCGGTCAACTCGCTGCTCGACAGGCCGGCCGACACCGAGTGCAGCAGCACCAGGAACGGATCCATGGCTGCCACTCCCCGGCCGCCGCCGCGCCCGCAGCTTCCTCCTCCAGCGCCCGGCGTCCGGCGCCACCACCGGAAATGCGCTGCGGGACCCTACGCCCACCGTCTCGCGAGAACTCCGGGATCAGCGCATGCGCCCCGAGGCTGACCGTAGCCGTTTCCGCCCGGCGGGCGCGCTGGCAGAGCCCGCCCCAGACCCACTGCGAGAGCCTCTGCGCCTGCGCCCTGCGGGCCTGCTCTCGCCAGGTGGGACCCAGGACCCCCGGCGCGGACTGGAAGGGCGCGCCCGGGTTTCCTGCGGCGTGGGGCGCCGCGGATGCCGACCATAAAAGCATTTATTTGTTAACGTTTGTGAAAATGCGTGTCCTTTAGTGCCCCCCTGGGCATCTGTGCGCGGAAAAGGCTGTTCAGAGGTTCCTTGAGGCTTTAACGTTCAATAAAATAAAGTCATAGCCATTTATGCTTTTCAGTGCTTTTTTAGCGTGTGTCGAGCGCCTACCGTGTGCCAGGCAGGAGGTGCTGGGCTGGGTTCAGATTAGGGAACAAAGCCCGGAAGGTCCTTGCCTGCCCGGAGCTGACGTCATCAGTGCACAAGCTGACGTAGTACAGATGAGAGAGGGCGGGGGGCGGAGGGAAGGCGAGCGAGCGAGCGGGGCAAAGGGCAGGAGGGTGGAGGGTGGAGGGTGGGGGGTGGGGGGTGGGGGGCGGGGGGTGGGGAGGAGGGGCGCTGCACGTTTCGGGGGTGGTTACCGGCAGGCCGCCTCGTGCGGGTGCAGGTGCGGGTGCCGGGGGTGAAGGGCCAGGTGTGTGGGTGTGGGAGGGAGAGTGCTGGGGGCGGGGCACAGCAAGAGCAGAGGCTCAGGTGAAAGTCGAGGTTCTAGGAGCCGCCGGGGACCAGCGGGTCTGGAGCAGAGTGGGGGAGGCAGGGGGAGGTCAAGGAGGGGAGGGGGTGGATTAGGAGGGGCCTCATGGGCCAGGTAAGAACCCGGCTTTAATGCCCCTGAGATGCCCCTGGAGAGTGTGAGTGGAGGAGTGAAGCCATCTGAGTTACCTTAAAATATATATATATACACTGTATATCTGTTTAATTGAGAGAGAATTCACATTCCATATAATTCACCCTTTTAAAGTGTACAATTCACTGGTTTTTACAATAGTCTTAAGGTTGGGCAACCCTCACCCTGAGCTAATTTTAGAACATTTTCATCTCCCCAGGTGGAAACCTGGTACCCATGAGCAGTGGCTTCCTTCTCCCCTCCTCCCCTCGGCCCCTGGCAACCACTAGTTTACTTTCTGTCTCTTTGGATTTGACTCTTCTGGACGGTTCATAGAAATGGAACCATACGCTATGTGGCCTTTCGTGCCTGATTTTCCTTTTCATGGGCCAGTATTATTCCACTGGGTGGACAGACTGCGTTTGTTTACCCAGTCATCAGCCAATGGACATTTTGGTGGTTTCCACCTTTTTGCTGTTGTGAATAATGCTGGTATGAACTCTGAGTTGCATTTTTAAAGAATCACTCTGCCATTGAGTAGAAGCCAGGGACCCCACAATAATCCTGATGAGAGGTGTGGGGTACTTGGACCGAGTGCAGTGGAGAGGGTGAGAAGGGAGCAACCTTCTTTTGATTTTTGGGCGTACGTAAATGAGAGGCGTTGAGGATGCTTGTAAGGTTTGAAGGGTGGAGCCTCCGTCCATTGACTGACCTGGGGAAGGTGTGGGTGGGGTGGGTTTGGGGGAGGACCTATTAGAGATGTTGACTGGACAGTGGGATGCACAGGGCAAGGGCTTGGGACTGACATCTGGGAGGGCAGATGTGAATTTGGGAGTATTCGGCAGTTTGTTGGTGTTTGTGATGGTTAATTTTGTGTGTCAGCCTGACTGGGCAGGGGGCTGCCGGGATAGGTGGTAAAAACATTATTTCTGGATGTGTCTGTGAGAGCGTTTCTGGAATTAGCATTTGAATTGGTAGACTGAGCGGAGCAGATGGCCCTCCCCGCTGAAGGGGGGGCATCATCCAATTTGTTGAAGGTCCAAATAGAACAAAAAGGCGGAGGAAGGGAGGGAGAATTCGCTCTCTCTGCATGAGCGCCATCGGACCCCCAATTTTTAGCCCCTTGAGCTCAGACTGAACCACACCACTGACTTTCCCGGTTCCGCAGCTGACAGATGGCGACGAGTGGGACTTCTCGGCCTCCATAACCGCATGAGCCAATTCCTACAACATATCTCCGTGTGTCTATCGACATAGATCCTATGGCTTCTGCCTCTCTGGAGACGGTGCCCTAATGTAGTATTTAGAGCACTCACAGAGTGAGGTCACCTATGGAGGGGGAGCAGATAGCAAGAGGACCAACAGCCCAGCCCCGGGAGTGTCCGAGTGTGAGGGAGATGGGGAGGGGCCCCTGAGGGAGGCTGAGAAGGAGCCGCCTGGGGGCGGGAGGTGAACCAAGGAGGGTCCACACACCCCCGTCCGCCTTACCCGCTGTACCGCTTCTTTGTCCCTTGCAGGTGACATCTAACTGACCACACTCTCTGCTTCCCACTCTGTGGCTTTTGCCGATCTCTCGAGAATGTGAGCACATTGAGAGCAGGGACTCCGAACACCCAGAACCCTGGCTGACACTTCAGAGCCGCTCGCAAAGGGTTTCTGAGTGAATGAACCGTATACAAGACGTGGCCAATTTGAATCTCTGTTTGGGCAATTATATCGACCTCCGGCCCTCTCCCTTGACGTCTGTGGCTGATCTTTTCATCCTCTTTATGGGGTCTTTCGCAGAGTGAAAGTTTTAACTTTTATGGGTTTAGTTTATCAGATTTCCCTTTTATGGATTGTGCTTTTGGCATCAAGTCTAAACTCTCTTGGCCTCACCCTGGCTCCCAAAGATTTTCTCTTATGTTTTTTCTACAAGTTTTGCATTTAAGGCTTCAATCTGTTTTGGGTGAATTTTTGTAGAGGGTGTAAGGTCGAGGTGGAGGTTTTGGTGTTCTTGCCTATAGGTGGCCACTTTCTCCGGCACCGTTTGTTAAAAAAGCTATCCTCCTATTGGACCATTTCGCACCTTTGTCAAAAATCCGTTGAGGATGTTTGATCCATTTCTGCGTTCTCTGTTCTGTTCCATGGATCTGTGTTTCTAACCCTCCACCAATACCACCCGTTCTTGACGTGTAGCTGTATAGTAAACCTGCCTTTGGTCGAGTCGTTCTTCCCACTTTATGCTACTTTATCAAGACGTTCAGCTATTCTAGGGTCTGTGTCTCTCTGTATAAATTCAAAAATAAGCTTGTCTATGGAAAAAAAAAGTTGCTAGGATTCTGATAGGAAATGCGTTAAACCTATAGATCAATTTGGGGGGAAGTGACATCTTTACTATGTTGAATCTTCCCATCTATGAACATGGTATGCCTCTCCATCTATTTAGGTCTTTGATTTCTTTTATCAGCATTTATCAGCATAGAGACCCCGTGCGTGGTTTGTTAGGTGCATACATAGTCTTTCGTTTTCTCTGGAGTGATTTTAAATGCTATCACGTTTTAAATTTTGATTTCTGCACGTTCGTTGTTAGATTTTGTGTGTTGATTTTTTTGTCCTGTAACCTTGCTGAATTCATGTGTTGGTTCAAAAGTGTCTTTGTATAGATCCTTTGGGATTTTCTATGTAGACAAGCACGTTATCTGCAAATGGAGATAGATTTATTTTTTACTTTCCAAACTGTATGCCTTTTACTTCTTTTCTTTGCTTTATCGCAGTGGCTACAACTTCCAGTGCTATGTTGAATAATCAGAGTGAGAACAGACATCTTTGTCTTGTTCCTGATCTTTATTGTTCCTCCTTAAATGTGACGTTAGCTGTAGGCTTTTTGTTTGATTGGTAAATGCTCTTTATTAGGTTTAGATAATGTTTCTTTGCCCCTAACTGGCTGAGAGTTTTTTTTGTTTAAATCTTAAATGGGTGCTGAATTTTGTCAAGTGGTTTTTCTGTGTCAGTTGACATGATTATGTAATTTTTCTTTAGCTTGTTGATGTGGTGGATTACATGGGTTCATTGCTGCAAGTTGAAGCAGCCTTGTGTACCTGGAATGCAGCCCACTTGGTTATGGTGTACAATTCTTTTTATATACATTGTTGGATTTGTAGGCTAATATTGTGTTATGGATTTTTGCATTTAAGTTCATAAAAGATATTGGTGGTTTTTTTTTTTTTTTTTGCTGATGAAGGTTTGACCTGAGCTAACATCTGTGCCAGTCTTCCTCTATTTTCCATGTGGGTGGCTGCCACAGCATGGCTTGATGAGTGGTACTGGGTCCACACCCAGGATCCAAACCTGCAAACCCTGGACTGTCCAACCGGAGCACACAAACTTCACTACACCACTGGGCCAGCCCCGCCTTTCCTCATTTCTAATGTAAGCATTTAGTTTTATGAATTTTCCTCTCAACCGTGCTTTAGCTGTGTCCCACACCATTTTGATATGTTGTGTTTTCATTTTCATTCATTTCAACGTATTTTTATTTCCTTTGGGACTTTCTCTTTGACCCCTGGGTTATCTGGAAGCGCGTTGTGTAATTTACACGAGTTTAGAGATTTTCCTCTTGTCTTTCTGTTGTGGATTTCAAGTTTGATTCCATCACGGTCAGAAAAAACACTCTGCACGATTTTAACCCTTGTAAACCTCAGCATGTTATTTTGGGGCCCAGTGTGTGGTCTATCTTGGTAAATGTCCCACAGTGCTTGAAAAAAATGGGCATTCTGCTGTCGTTGGGTGGAGTGTTCTGTAGACGTCCAGGGGGTCCTGGAGCCCCCTCAAGCCCCTCCTCACCCCTCCAGATGCACTGCTCACAGTTCTGCCCACTGGGAGGATTGCCCTTCACCGCTGTCCTCAGGGGTGTCCTGGAGAGGGGCCTCACGCATGCTGTGCAGAGACACCTGTAAACCAGGTCTGTGTCTTCTTGTCCTCTGTCAACTGACTGTGGGGAACTCCCCATGAGGCCATAGCTGTACAAATATCTATTCGAATCCTTCTTTCAGTTCTTTTGTGTATATTCCCAGCAGTGGAATTGCTGGATCCTATGGTAATGGTATGTTTAATTTTTCGAGAAACCACCAATGTGTCTTTCACAGCCGCTGCACCATTTTGCATTCCTACCAGCAACGTGCAAGGGTTCCAATTTTCCCACATCCTCACCAATTCTTATCGTTTTCTGTTTTTGGATAATAGCCATCCTAATGGGTGTGAAGTGGTGTCTCCCTGTGGTTTTGATTTGCATTTCCTGACGCACTAGTTATGCTGAGCATCTTTGCCTGGACTAGTGTCCGTTCATGTATCTTCTCGGGAGAAATGTCTATGCAAGGCCTCTGCCCATTTTTAAATTGGGTCGCTTGTCTTTTTGTTGTTGAGTTGAAGGGGTTCTTTATATATTCTGGGTATGAATGCCTTATCAGAAATATAATTTGCAAATATTTTCTCCCATTTTGTGAGCTGCCGCTTCACCCCGTTGATTGTGTCCTTGGATGCACAAAAACTTTAAATTTTGATGAAGTCCGGTTTGTGTCTCTTTCACTTAGCGTTGACTCTTGAAAAAAGGAAAGAAAAAGCATCTTGTCCTGGTTTCCTGGGTAGAGATTGGCCTTCACCTGTGAGGATGGTGAGCAGTCCGAATCCAGATCCCCAGACCCGTGAGCACGTTGGTTTACGTGGCAGAAGCGGCTTTGCAGACGTGGTGAGGATTACAGACTTCAAGATGGGCAGATCATCCTGGGTTATCCCGGGGGCCCCAATCTAATCACGAACGCTCGTAAACAGAGGACTAGAGAGACAGCAGTGTCCCCCACTTGCCCCCATTGCTGGCTTGAAGATGGAGGAAGGGTCCAGCCCTGCCGACACCTTGATCTTAGTCCAGGGAGGCCCGTGTCAGACATCTGACCTACAGAACTGTAAGATAATAACGCTGTGTTGTTTTAAAGCCACTAAATTCGTGGTAATTTGCCCCTGGCCCCAAACAGAACGCTCACACAGCCCCTGCTATCTGGGTGTTTTCCTTCCCTGGGTGCAGTTCCCAGAGGCAGCCAGCAGAGGGCAGCAGCCACCAACAGGCAAAACCAGGCGACCCGGTTCTGGGGCTGGAAGTGAGGACCCTGTGGGTTGGGGAGGAGGGGAGCCCAGAAGGGAGCAAGAAGGCAGCTTCTGGGGTGCCGTGATGCTCTGGCTACAGAGGGATGTGTTTTTGTTGGAGTTGACTATATACTTAAGACGTGCAGTTTTCTGTATGTTATCCCTTGATAAAAATGTGGGGGGAGCGAGGGGGAAGGGGGTAGGTGCCGGAGTGAGAGTAAGAATGGATACAGAAGGAAAGGACTCCGCAGAGCGCAGGGAACCAGACCTCAGTATCTACAAGGTCGTCTTTTTCCAGGGCTGCACTCCTGGCAGGCTCCTGGCGGGGGCAGCACACACCAGCCCATCTGGGGAAACTGGGCTAAGATGCGTGGGCTGGTCCAGGTCGGTGTGTCCAGGTCGGTGTTTCCAGGTGAGAGCTGTATCTGTGCTGCTTGCCCCTCTGCCGAAGGCTGTGTCAGTGAGCAGTGAGGGGCTGCCTCCTGGGGGCGTGTCTGTGGGCCAGAAGGCCTCAGAGCTTGCCTTCCGTGTACCCCTAACCTGCTCCGCCAACACTCTGCAAGCTTGACCCCAAGGTCCACTCAGCTCAAGGGCAGAAAGGCCCAGTGATCAGTCTATTTGCCATCCAGCCATCTGTCTAAATGTCCATCCATCCAAAGAGCCATCCACCCGTCCATCCACCCACCCACCCATCCATCCATCCATCCACCCACCCACCCATCTATTCATCCATTCATCCATCTATCCACCCATCTATCCATCCATCCCCCCACCCATTCATCCATCCACTCACCCACCTACCCACCCGTCTATCCACCCACCCACCCACCTATCCCTCTATCCATCCATCCATACACCCACCCATGCATCCATCCACCCACCCATCCATCCACGCACCCAACCATCCATCTATCTATCCATCCACCCATATCCATTCACCTATCTACTCGCTCATTCACCCATCTGTCTATCCATCCACCCACCCACCCATCCATATCCGTTCACCCATCTACTGGCTCATTCACCCATCTGTCTATTCATCCACCCACCCGCCCATCCCTCCCTCCCTCCGTCATTCATTCGTTCAGCACCCTTTGGTGCCTCCTCTGTCCCTGCTCTGTGCCAGCTCTCCTTCCTGCTGCGTTTTCTGACAAGTGTGAGCACTTCTCTCCTTTGCTGTGGCTCTTACAAAACATGGGCAGGTGAGTGAGTGTTGCCTGAGTGTGGAGACACACACCGCCTGTGGTAGGGGGTCATTTTAGGGGGCACGCAAATGGCTGGGAACCTGTAGATGAACGTGTGTGGGGGTTGGGGGTCTGGCTGCTCTGGGGCTCTGAGTCCAGCCTCGGGGTGGGGACAGCCCTGTCACAGGGCACACACCTTGGCCAAGCTCTGTTCCAGGGAATCCCACCGCTGGTCCTGGATCCCAGGACGGGGATCTGGCCTGAGGCTTGTCTAGAAAGGCCAGTGACTGCAGGAGCCAGCCTCAGCTGCCCCTTATCCAGTGGGTGGGCACGTTTTGGAGGCTGGAGAGGGCGACTGTGGGAGGCTGGAGAGTGCATGCACCATCCAAGGAAGGGCAGCCACCGCGGGGCTCCAGTCGCGTGTGAAAGTGTGACCTGGTGAAAAACGGGGCTATGTTGGGGCCGGCCCTGTGGTGTAGTGGTTAAGGTTGTGTGCTCTGCTTTGGTGGCTCAGGGGTCGTGGGTTCAGATCCCAGCATGGACCTATGCACCGCTCCTCAAGCCTTGCAGCGGTGGCGTCCCACATACAAAATAGAGGAAGATGGGCACAAATGTTAGCTTAGGGCCAATCTTCCTCACCAAAAAAAAAAAAAAAAAAAAAAGACAAAAAAGAAAAATGAGGCTATGTCATCAGATGACTTGATGTTTCAAGAGAATGTGCAAATCTGGATTTTTATGTGGATTCACCTGGTTTTTATAGATTAAATCAAGTAAAAGTCTTTAACAAACACGGAACTTATCCAAGGGAGGTTGTCTTGGGCTGGATGCAGCTCATGGTAACATGCCCCCGCCCACGGGGGAGGGCGGCAGAATCCGTGTAGCAGATGCTGGTAGGAATGCCTGCCACAGACCTCAGGCCCCCTGCAGGCCACTGCTGGTCCCTGTCTGTGCTGGGGGCTCCACCCTGCTGTGCTCCCACCACACCATTCCAGGGACCAGTAGCAGAAAATGTCTGGCGCTTGGTGTCACGGGGCCTGGGTCCGAGGGATGGCTGTGTAGCCAGCTTGCTGTGTGATGGCAGTGGTGTCCTGCCCTCTCTGGGCCTCTGTGCCTGCCTGTGAAATAACGGTGCCGGCTGACCCCCTGATCTCTGGGGGGCCTTTCAGGGCCGGATCTCAGGTCTTTGTGACATTATCTGCTGGCCTTTCTTCACCGACCTCTACCACCCTCGGCCGAGCCCCAACATCGCTCGCCAGAATTTCTGCAACACTCTCCTTTCTGGCTTCCCACCCCACTGCCGTTTTCACCCACCTGCTGCACTGACCTCAAAATGTGAATCAGATCCCGTCACTGTGCTGGTTAAGACCACTCGGCCCCTGCTGTGGAACTTACCCAGCAACCCCAAAGGCCTCGTATCACTGGGAGCCCCGTGTGAGCTGGTTCGGGCTCCCTCTCCTAGCCGTCTCCTGCTGCCTCCCCTGCCCCTCTGCTCCAGCCACCCTGTCCTTCTTGCCACTCCTGGAACTCACCCAGCACGCTGCTGCCTCAGGGCCTTTGCACCTGCCATTCCCATTGCCTGAACCATCCTGCCTTCCTGCAGGGTTTTACGTTCTGGCTCCTCATTGCTCAGGTGTCCGGGGGCCTCCCTGGCTAACTCAGTCGCTGTCAGTCACCTCCCCTGTTGCCATTTCCATCAGCGTTCCTTTCTTCCTCTGAAATTATCTGGTCCTGGCGTTCATTTTCTAGTGAAGCGTCTGACGCCCTCGACAAGACGTCATCCCCCGAGGGAAGGGGCTGTGTCTGCTTTGTTCTCTGCTCTCTTATTGGACGTCGCATGAATGAATGTCTATGAGGTCTGGGTACCAGTCTCGGCTCAGGTGCAAGGAGCCCTGTGACCCGGGGCACGTCGCCTCCCCACTCTGAGCTTGTTTCCTCGTCTATCAGAGGGGACTTCAGACCCTCCCGTGGGCCTCACAAGCTCTGGGAGGCCCCACAGAGAGGGGAGGGTTCCCGCGATGCTGACCCCGGGGTGGCCCCCGTCACAGGACTCGGGGACCCAGGGGTCACCGGGTGCTTGGAGCGTGGCGTGCCGAGATTTTCTTGGAGACGCGGGAGCATGAGCACCAGGGGGCGCCCGGGGCTCCCGGTCCTGGTGGTGAGCGAGCCGAGCCAAGGCCGCGGGGCCAGAGGCTCCTGAGATGCGGCCGGCTCACGGGGCTGTGCTCTCTGCCGACGTTCGAGTGTGGAAAATACCCTTTCTTACATGGAATAACGCTGATCATAGGTGGTGGCTTCAAAAAAGCGTCCCCACTTGTCCAGAAGAAAACACTGGCCACCCCAGGATGGTCCCCAAAAGGTTTGGGGGAAATCGTTAGGTGCATGAAATCCTACAACTGCTCTGTTGGGGTGGGGGGACTGGGGGTTGGGACTTGGGGACCGTGGGAGAGACTGAGGGAAAGGGGTGACCACAACTCCCAACCCAACAACACACACATGTGTACATGCAAGCACAGGCAGACACACACACACGGACATGTGTGCACACACAAGCACATGCACACAAGATGCAAGTACATGCCCACACAGACACGAGCACACACGGACACACACGCACACGCATACATGCACAGGCATGCACACACAGACACGAGCACACACACGGACACACACGCATACATGCACAGGCATGCACACACAGACACGAGCACACACACGGACACACACACACATGCATACATGCACAGGCATGCACACACAGACACGAGCACACACACGGACACACACACACATGCATACATGCACAGGCATGCACACACAGACACGAGCACACACACGGACACACACACGCATACATGCACAGGCATGCACACACAGACACGAGCACACACACGGACACACGCATACATGCACAGGCATGCACACACAGACACGAGCACACACACACACACACGCACACATGCACAGGCATGCACACACAGACACGAGCACACACACGGACACACACACATGCACAGGCATGCACACACAGACACGAGCACACACACGGACACACGCATACATGCACAGGCATGCACACACAGACACGAGCACACACACGGACACACGCATACATGCACAGGCATGCACACACAGACACGAGCACACACACGGACACACGCATACATGCACAGGCATGCACACACAGACACGAGCACACACACGGACACACGCATACATGCACAGGCATGCACACACAGACACGAGCACACACACACACACACGCACACATGCACAGGCATGCACACACAGACACGAGCACACACACGGACACACACACATGCACAGGCATGCACACACAGACACGAGCACACACACGGACACACACACACATGCATACATGCACAGGCATGCACACACAGACACGAGCACACACACGGACACACACACACATGCATACATGCACAGGCATGCACACACAGACACGAGCACACACACGGACACACACATGCATACATGCACAGGCATGCACACACAGACACGAGCACACACACGGACACACACATGCATACATGCACAGGCATGCACACACACACACGGACACACACACGCACACATGCACAGGCATGCACACACAGACACGAGCACACACACGGACACACACACATGCACAGGCATGCACACACAGACACGAGCACACACACGGACACACACACACATGCATACATGCACAGGCATGCACACACAGACACGAGCACACACACGGACACACACACACATGCATACATGCACAGGCATGCACACACAGACACGAGCACACACACGGACACACACGCACACGCATACATGCACAGGCATGCACACACAGACACGAGCACACACACGGACACACACACGCACACATGCACAGGCATGCACACACAGACACGAGCACACACACGGACACACACACACATGCATACATGCACAGGCATGCACACACAGACACGAGCACACACACGGACACACACACACATGCATACATGCACAGGCATGCACACACAGACACGAGCACACACACGGACACACACATGCATACATGCACAGGCATGCACACACAGACACGAGCACACACACGGACACACACATGCATACATGCACAGGCATGCACACACAGACACGAGCACACACACGGACACACACACATGCACAGGCATGCACACACAGACACGAGCACACACACGGACACACACACACATGCATACATGCACAGGCATGCACACACAGACACGAGCACACACACGGACACACACACACATGCATACATGCACAGGCATGCACACACAGACACGAGCACACACACGGACACACACGCACACGCATACATGCACAGGCATGCACACACAGACACGAGCACACACACGGACACACACATGCATACATGCACAGGCATGCACACACAGACACGAGCACACACACGGACACACACACACATGCATACATGCACAGGCATGCACACACAGACACGAGCACACACACGGACACACACATGCATACATGCACAGGCATGCACACACAGACACGAGCACACACACGGACACACACACGCACACACTTATAGACAAATGAGGTCCCAGGAACCTCTACAACCATTCCTGCATCTGGCACTAAAGGAGACGGCCGCCTAAGTCCGTCCCGCATCCGTGGCTCACCCACGGGCGGGGGGACCGCCTTCTCGGCCCCTCGCGCTTCCTGGGTGGAGGCCACGTGGTCAGCGTTCGAGGCCAGAAAGTGCTGTGTGTCCAGAGTTATCTAGATGCCTGCTCAGCCGCATCCTCTGAGGATTTGTGTGCATTCGCTTCCAAAAAGAATGGTTTCCATCAAAGGATGTTTGGTAATCACCTAATTTTTAATACAATATTTATATACAAAAACTCCATTCCAAACTATTTACTGTACAAAAGAAAACAGAAGCATCAGATCGCATGATTTTAGCAAATAAGGAAAATCTACGACACCTCTGGGCTTCAGTCACAGTTGGCGGCTTACGGGAAAGTCGGCGTCACGCCAACCGCACGTCTAAGACAGACGCGCCGTTCTCTTGCCTCCCTTTGGTGACACGTTTCTTTTTATGTGTCCCTTGGTGCTTGAGAAATTTCAGAGAATCGGTTAGTAGAACGGCGGCAAATTTAGATTACTCATGTCATCTACGAGACTGGTCTTTACAAGCTTTGCAAATAATAATTGTCCAACAGTAACATTCCTGTAAGTAAAAATATAGATAAGTGTTACCAAAATAGAAAGCTTTATTAATAAACATCTTTGGTAGTAACAGTATTTTAAATTCCTCTCAATGATATTTGGTTAACTAAGAAAATAAACTCCTTCCACCTTAAAGCTACAGGAAAAAACCCCCTCAAATCCACCATAGAATTGATTCACCAAAACCCCCCAATAAATATCCTAGAGCTTCAGTGTTCCCCGGGCGCCTGAAGCCTTCTTGACACCCTCATGCCGTCTCTAGAAATGCCTCCGAGGCTCTCTGTCGCTGCCTGTGTTCCTCTCATCCTGGGTTTGTCCCACAAGGACAAGGTCGAGGTCAGCTGACAGTGGGGACCCCAAAGATGCTGGTCATTTGCACATTCAGGGCCACCTGCATCCCCTCATTCTCCGAGAGTAAATGCTAAGCGCCCAGCCCCCTGAGTGGACAGGGCCGGGGCACCTCTCTTTCCAACCAGGGTGTCTCGGTTTCTGAACCGACAGAAGGAAAAGGGGGTGAAAAGTCATCTCGCTTTTCTGACCCAGAGGCAGGTGACGCCTTTTGGAACCGGCACCGACATCATTTATTCCTTATCGGTTTCTCCGTCTCCCTCGGGTGTCACCTGAGCTTTTGCCCAATGCCTTGGACTCCCATCCACCTGCGCCTCTCTTAAGGCATTGGGGGGACTGAAGAAGATTTCTGGAAGCTTCTGTTCACCGTCCACCGCACGGGAGACCCGAGGTCTCCAAGAATCGTTCCTGCGGAGCCCCCGACATTCGCTGCATGTCATCACCCTGCCCCTGCAATCGTGATTAACCTCGAAGACTAAAGATAAAAAAAATTCCCTGCATAATGGTTTTGTGCAAAAACAAGGAGGAAAAAAGAGACAGAAAAATGTTGTCCTATCAGAATGTGGTCTTCCCTGTTTGCAGCAAACACAGGAGCCACCAGGGCCGGGGGAGGCGAGAAGCCGCCCGCCCGGGAGAGGGTGCCCGTCGCTGGGGCCGCCGGGGGCCGCTACAGGGCGCCCCCGGGGTACTCGGCGCTGTCCGGGCAGGCTTTGGGGTTGTGGTTGTTGCACGGCTCATCTTTCTTCCGATCCTTCTCCATCCACGTGTCCAGCAGCTGCTGCTTGCCCTGCTCCTCCCGCATGAACAGCTCCACCATCAGCACCTTCTCCTTGTGGATCTGCTGGCTGATGTCCTTGGGGATGTCTGGGATGACCCAGTCCACAAAGTCGCTCATGAACATGACCAGGTTCTGCAAGGAGAGTCAGCGTGTGGGGGTGCGAAGGAGGACCCTGGAGATGCTCCTCACCTCTACCTGCACCCCACCTGGCGGCACCTCACCCCGTCACCCGGCCCTGGGACCTCAGGCACATCCTCTGAGCTCCCCGGGCCTCCGTTTCCTGGAAGGAATAAACGAGGCAGGACCCCACCCAGCGGGCCCTCCGGAAACGTTTGCTGACTTTCTTGAAAGACTCTGAGCTCAGTAAATAGGAAAAGTCGGAAGGATTCTCGATCCCTTGGCTGGGAGGCTGGAGAAATGATCCGATCGGTCACGCATCACCAAATATAACGAGTCTTAAGGCTTGAAGGAAAATAGCTAAAATAGGAATCGCACAGAAACGGAGGGAACCGAAACTGTCTGCTGGTTCTGCAGGCCCCTCTGCAGTTTGCAAGGCCCCCCCCCCCCCCAGGGTCACCCTGAGCGTCTGCCCCTCACTGCAGAGATGCTGGTGCACAGTACGCAAATGAGTTGGTTTTTATAGAAAAAATGAAATCTCTTTGCTTTTTAGACTTCTGTCCAGGGATCAATTGTTAGCACGTCTGGCTGAGTCAGTTGCCTTGTCATGGACGGTGCCGGGGCCCCCAGATGCCCCTTCCTTGTTGGCACTCCCAGCCCCCGGCTGTGGCCGGTGTTGGCTGCGAATGCTCACAGATGTCCCCTCCCCAGGGAACTGCTCCCTCCCGTCTGTCTCCCTCTTCCCGGCCTGCGCAGCCCACAGCCAATGACCAGCCAACATGGGCTGACCAGACGGGCTCTCTTGCCTCAAGCTGGGATTCATGCTCTGGAGCTCCCCGTGGGATGAGGTACGGCTATCTCCAGCTGGGATCCTTCCTTGCTGAGCTCCCTCCCCTGTCTGGGGGCCTCCCTCAATGACCCACTTGTGCAGAATCCTTGTCTCAGGCTCTGCTTCTGGGGAACCTGGCCCCAGACACTTGTTCTGACTGCAGAGTGTTACGGAAAGCTGACAGAGGAGGCAGCGGGGCCTCAGGGTGTGGAAGTCCTGTTTGAAGCCACACTGTGTGTAAGGGGCAGAGCCGGAGCTTGAACCCCCTTCTTGAGATTCCAGGTGCTAGGGGGACACATGTGAATGGGACCTTGGCAGGGCCCAGGTGGCTATGGGTGCCTTCCCATCTCTGGGACCTCAGCCTCTGCGTGCACCAGCTGGCTCTCTGTCTGGGGTCCTGTCCACTGGGAATCACCCTGGCTTCAGCGTTAGCCCACTCCCCTCCCCAGAGTCTGGGCCGGGCGGGGCTGGGCCCCTGGAGCTCACTGCCCTCCTGTCTGTACTGGCCCTGTCCATGGGGGCGGGGGGACATCTGCTGCACAGAGATAGCGAGAGACCGAGGGGAGAGACCGAGGTGGGGGGGTCTCCCTTCCTTCGTGTCTCCTTCAATGAGACCACTCACACTGAGCTGAACCTGCCTTCTCTCCAGATCAGTCCAGACGCTTCCACCAGTGCTGGCCCGGCCCCCCCTGCCTTCCCTGTATTCCTGAGGGTCTCCTGGGACCTGTCTCTGGACAGGGCCTGGTCCCCCTCCTTGGGGGTCCCTCCTGGGGTCTCCAGGCCCCCGAACCCCAGACGCCGGCCAGCTCCTGCCTTTCTGAGCCTGTTCTGGGCCCAGAGTGCCTCCCCAGGATCTTGGTTCCCGAGCCCGACACAGACAGGCCCTGCGCACCTGGAAGACGATGACGAAGGCCAGCCGTGCTGCCAGGACGGCCCAGAAGTCCTTCGAGATGTCGTACTTATGCTCCGACCATGGGGGCTCCCGGTAGTCTTTGTACCTGCCAAAGAGCCGGCAGTGAGGGCGGGTCTTTGAGGAGAAGCCGGGGTTCTGGCCGGCCCCGTGGAGCTCGGGAGAGAGGGTCAGGGCAGCCCGAGCCGGATCCCACGCCGCCACCTCCAGGAAGCCTGCCCTCCCTGGGGAGGACGCCCCAGCCCAGCCCACTTGCACAGCCAGCCAGCCTTGCTCCATGTTGGGAGGAGGCTGGGACCCACCGGGGGCTGGGCAGGGCCCAAGGGGCTTTGTGGGAAATGCAGACACTAGACAGGTGGCTCTGGGACCGTCTGGTCCAGGGTTCCAGTGGAAGCCTTTTTCCAAAGTGAAATTGCACTTGATGCCCCAGTAGGTCCCCCAGAGCCAGTGGGGACCCCCGGGTTGCAGGGGGGTGGGGTTCCCCAAGCCTGGGCCCCCCTCACCCCAACCCAACCCCATCGTTCACACAACTCCAGGCTGGGTTCCACGAAACACAGTTTGAAAACCACCTCTCCCTCTTTTCCAGGAAACTACTGGAAAAAAGCTAAACATCTTAGCAGAGTTGCTGGTGTGGGTGTGGTTGGGGCCCTCGGGTGACTGTCCCCAGGCCCGCCCTGCCCTGGGCGCTCTGGGGCCCTGTCCTCTCCTCCAGCTGCGGCCTCTGGGCGCCTCCCTTCTGTCCCTACGTGACACGAGCCCACCTGCTCCAGAGTCATCACCTGGGGACGCGGCCCAGGGCCTTCCTGCTCGGAGATGAGCTCGGTCACCCCTCGCCCCTGGTCCCGCCACTGTGCCCCGTCCCGTGGAGCAGGGTCTTTGCTCCGTCTGTCCACTACCGGAGTGACGGGCCCTCCCGTGCTCAGGGAGTGCCATGTCCTTTTCCAGAGGCCCGGAGACGTCCAGTCTGGGGGGGGGGGTGCAGCATGGGGGCGACAATCCGGGGTCCTGTCTCCACCGAGGCCCCCCGACTGCTCCCCGAATCTGGGCGGGGGGAACACGTCCGCCCGGGCGTGGCCTTCCCGGGGCTGCTCCCATGCTGTGCTGTGTGTTGGAAAAGCTTCCCCACAGCCGGCAGGGAAAGCCTGTTTCTAGACGTGGGGCCGCAGGTGCGCCCCTGCTGGTCCCTGAAGAGCTGAGGGCCAGCCCAGAGCCCAGGAGAGGAGGCACCCGGCCCTGGGGGCCAGACCCAGAACCAGCGGCCGCCTCGCTGGGTGTCTCTGCATGATCACTTGGCCTCTCTGGGCCTCTGTTTGGCCTTCTCTCACTGAGCCACAGCACAAGCATTTATTAAGCAGCTACTACATGCTAGGTCCCGTTTCAGGGTTGAAGATTCAGCAGGGAAACACGACAGATGGGGCCCCCCACCCACGGAGGTTTATGTCCAGAGGGAGCTGCAGGGGAGTCTCTGAGGAGCCATTCAGTGCTCAGCTGCCAACCCCAGAGATAAGATCGGGCCTGAACACACACTCTGGTGCCAGCTGCCGAGTGACACAGAAGTTGTACAACCTGCTCTCCAATGGGAACAGGGAGCCCTCGTTCTCCCAGTGTCAGAAGCCACACACACTTGTTCCTCCCTCTTTCTATACTCAAGGCCAGCCACCCTGGGATGCCGGGAAACGTGTTTGGGTCACCTGGCAAACTCCTATGCATGCCTCAAAGCCCACTTGTAGACCTGTCCAGAGGCCACCTCCTGCCACCTGTGCTGACCTCTGCCAGAGATGATATTATTTTCTCCCTTGCTTAGCTCTCAGCCTTTTCCCTTACTGAGCCTGCCAGCTCCCCGGGGGGAAAGATAATGCCCTCTCTGGGGGTGGCTGGGAGCATTAAATGAGACAATGCCTGTTTCCGCACAGGAGTAAATGGTACCAGCAGCGACCACAGCTCTCAGCTCTGCCGCCTCTCCCACACCGGCCGCCCGAGGCTGGGCTGGGCGCTGTTCCCCCCGACTGCCAACTCCTCTGGGTGGCGGCCTGACATGGGTGCGGCCAGCGGAGGTGTGGGGCTCGCAGCACCTGTGGCACACGATGCTGGCCAAGGGTGGGGCAGGGCCGGGCTAAACCCGAACCCTGGGGAGCAGAGGGGTCTGGCCCCCAGTCTTCCATCTCTAGGGGGTTAAAGCAACCAGACACTTAAAAACGGGGTCTCTGCCCTGTCTCTGTGGCCTCTCCCCGTGTGGCCAGGACACCCCGACGGATGCCTGGGATGAGGGGGCTGCTTTCTTAACCAGGGCCTGCAGCTCAATGGCCCGTGTCCTCCTGAAAACCGGAGTTCACCCTACAGACATCAACACCGACATGGCGGAGAGAATTTCTAGTAAAATCACTCTTCCTGTAAAATTTGCTTTTAGTTAGAGGTCCAGCTTGAGTGTGTTCTTGGCGTGGAACGTTCACACATGCAGAGAAGGCGTTGGTGCCACCCGACCCGCGCAGAGCCGGGCCCGAGGCTGGGGGGCAGGTCCCGCCCGCAGCACGAGCCTGTGCAAGGACGGGGACGGGGGCCTCTCAGTCCCTTCCCTGGACGTCCCTCCCCAGCGCCGTGTCCTCCCCGAGGGGACCACGCAGAGGGTCGGGGCAGATCACTCCAGGCCTTTCCCGGGATGCACGTGCCCACTTATGTGTGCGCGGGACCGCGTGGGGGGCGGGATTCTGGAAGCCGTGTTGTGTCCGAGTCTGGCGGGGTCGCCTGCCCTCCCCATGGCAGACCTGCTCCACCTCGTCCCCCCTTCCCGCTGCTACACCAGGTCCCAGAGGAGGGGCTGCCCCCGCCCGGAGCCGGCACACACACAGGGCATCCTGAAATTGTCCTTCAGTCACTCAGGCCCCCTGGGAACATCTGCCACGGGGCTGCCAGCAGCGGCACCCACGCGGGGTGGGTCGGCTGGCCTTTTCCAACGACCCAGGTGGTTCTGTGTTTCCGTCTTTCGGGCCTGTTTTTTTTTTTTTGCTGCAGCCACAAGCCGCTTCTTGTTGCTGTCACCTCCCTGCACCCCAGCAGTGTCCTCCACTCCCTGATGCTCAGCCGAGGGGGACGGAGACGCAGAATTAAGCTCAGCAGAATATGTGCCGAGTCAGAGCAGACAGGCTGGAGGACAGCCTGCCCTGTGTGGAAAGGGGCCCGCTTCGTGGCACGGGCTTTGTGACGCGTATTTGGGCCCCTGCGGCCTCTGTGTTCTGAGTCTCTGCCGGCTGGAGACAGTTCAGACCGTCCACGGTGGCTCAGCAGGCTGCGATCACACCGTCTCTCGATCCTGCTTCCCTGCTCTCAGCCTCACTGCAAAGCCAGAGGTCAATCGTGCAACAGTCCTCTGTGTGCTGGCCCTGGGATGTCGTGCCCCTGCCTGCTCCTTCTGTCTCATCGCCCCCCTCGTCTCCTGCTATACTTCGTGCTCCAGGAGGACGGAGCTGGCTATGGGCACCACCCTCAGAGTCTCAGCTCTCTGCTCCTCCCCCTAGAAGGTCCCCCACTGCCTCCACCCTTCACCTGGGCTTCTGGCTCCTAGCACCCCTTTAGACTGACCTGTTTAGGCTTTTGTCGCCCCCCCTGCATCGAGGACCCCAGACGGCAGGGACATGCCACCCGCTCCCGAGTCCCCAGCCCCCAGCCCAGGCTGGCACGTGGAGGCTGCACAGCGAACGGCCAGGCCCGGCTCTGCCTCGCACTCCCCTGTCCTTGTTCTCGCCTCCCTCTTTCCCGGGGCCTTCCTGCGTGTCTGGCCAGCTGAAGGGGTCCTGCAGGTTTGACTATCTCCGCTATCTGTCGCTTTTGCCTGCCCAGCATCCAGCATCCCTTCTTTGAGTCACAGCACTTCAGTTTTCCTTGGGAGCCCCCCAGTTCTCTATGACCCCATACCCTGGCACATGACCGAGGCCTAGACAGTAAGAGCCCCCCACCCCTGGCAATGGCGATTAGTTCACAGATGGGCCTGTGATGCAAGCAGGCCAGTGAGACTCAATCCTGGGATTTTTCTGATTACTGGGAAAGAGAAATTCTTCTCACCGGGACTCCTGAGCAGAGAGGCTATAAAGCTGCCGAGGGATCCCTTCTGCCTGCCAGAAAACGACGCCAACATGGAGGAATGCAAAGTTGGGAGGCAGTGCCAGAGTGGGGCCTGATGGCAAACTGTAGCCCCTGGATCCAGCCACGCCTGAAGCTAGCCTAGACTTCTTAGTTAAAGGAACTAATAAATCACCTCCTACGCCCACCCCAGGAATCTTTTCTTTTCCTTGAAGGAAGGTCGCGCTGTTCCGTGACTTGGTCCTGAAAGAATCCTGGCTCCAATTGGAGTTTTTCCAGAAACACACCCAACGTGGCTCTTCCAAGAGAGAAGCCGAGAGAGCGGTACCTGCAGATCTGCACCTCGTAGCCCAGGTCCAGGGGGTCGTTGGGGGCCGTGCCGTTCTGGAAGTCGCTGACGTTGAAGGAGGAGAGGGTGTGGTTGACGAAGCCGTGCATGGTCCCGTCCTCACTGTACATGTAGAGGTATACCAGGCGGGGGATGAAGTCGGACGTGAAAGAGATCACGAAGGCCTGGGACAGGGGACAGCGGGGTCAGCACGGACCCCCAGCTGGGCAGCAGAGGGAGACATGCCCCGCCATGAGCCACGGCGGCGATGGCCCTGGGGCCTGGCCATGTGACACTCTGCCCACAAGTTGACAAATGTGACCACGTGGCCTCGGCACATTGAGTGAACAAATGAAGGGCTGAGGGCACTCCCGTCTGCCCCTCCGCAGCCGGGGGAGGGGGCCCGGGGCTGAGAACGGGACGCCTGTGATGGCAAGGCATGGGGACAAAAGCTGGCCGCCTCTCACTGGCTGTGTGCCCTTGGATAAGTTACCTAACTTCTCTGTGCCTCCACTTTGTTCTTGTCAGACAGGAATAACATCATCCACCTTGCGTAAAACCTCGCCTTCCTGGCTTGTTTGAAAAAGGAGGAGGCACGGAGGGGAAGGTGCTTTGTAAACTGTCAAGGTCTGACCCAGCTCATCCTATTCCAGAGCCGCCCCTGGGGGCAGGGCAGGGTGATGCCAGTATCAGAGCCTCATGGCCCGGGGTGAAGCCCAGCTCTGCCTCTTTCTGGCTGTGTGATCTCAGGCAAGTTGCCTGACCTCTCTGTGCTTCGGTTGTCTCACCTCTGTAACAACCCTCTGCCTTCGAGGGCTGTGTGTGCCCTAGTGGATGGGTGCACTGAAAGAGCTTAGAAGAATCCGGAACATTCCGGACGCTCTATAAATGCTAGCTGCCATTATTATGGTTGCTGTTGGTGGTTCTCGCGAGATGTCCGGCTGGTTCCCAGCTGCTGACAGCACCCTGTGCTCCAGACGGGCCACACCTCAGCGTTTCCGGCACCCCCGCCCCCAGCCAAAGCACGCCCTCCTGCCTCGGAGCCCTGCGCTCGCTTGCTGGGACGGGATAAGGAGCCGTCGCTGTCCCGTGCTCGCGCTCTGCCCACGGCTTCCCTTGGATGAGGGTTCAAGGCCTCAACCCGGGGGGAGTGGGTGGTCGGCAGGGCTGCCCGCAAGCCGGGAGAGCAGTGTCCGTGGGTCCCTTCCGGCTGAGCATCACTTCCGGTGCTGTGGGGACCGAGTCCCAGAGCCTCGCTGTGACCCTGACCCAGCATCCGGGCCGTTCAGCCAAATGACTGACTGTCTGCTCTGGGGAGCCCCACCACCCCACATGCAAGCTTCTGGGGGCTCCGTCCAGCTTGGGCAGTGGGTGGCGGGGCGAGGGTCACCAGGTGGTGGCACCGCGGATGCTTTGGGGCTCCTGGGGTTCACATGCCCGGGATTCAGCCCTGGGCTTTGAAGCACGTGTGGGGGACAGCCGGACAGAGCTAACTAAACCCAGGGGGATCCAGGCCCTGGCAGACTCAGGCAGACCTGGACCAGAGGCCACCAGGGAGCCTGAGGGCTGGTCCGCTGTGACCGAGGGGGCAGGATGCTCGCAGCCTGCAGGCCTGGTGGTAGGAGAGGCCGGGGGGGGGGGGGGGGTGTGGCACAGTGTGTCAGGACGGGATGCGAGACGCAGGGGAGGGGGGCCCTGGGGGAGAGCACTGTGCTCAGTGAGCTGTGTGCGTGTGCACATGTGTGGTTTCTCCTCTTCTCTCCAGGTTTCAGCATTTTCCAACCCTTTAGAGCAGGCATGCATTTCAGGTAAAGGGGAAAGACTATTGGAAAAGAGCAGAATGACAGCCAATGAGGAATCTCTCTGTCTCGTATATTCTCAGGACCCTGGGGAGAGAGTGGACTCAGGGGTCAAGGTGGGCACGGTGGGGAAGTCTGCTCAAGGCTGCAGAAAAAGGTCCAGAAGAATTCGTTACTCCCACCCAGAACTCGCCCGCCCCCTCGACACCTGGGCTCACATGGGGTGGAGGCAGAGACGCCCCCAGCTCCCCAGAGGGGCTCCAGGCGGCAGAGGCCCCGACGTCACTTACGTTGATGATGACGGCCAGCTTCCCGACGCCTCTGAGGATGTTGTACCAGATTCCTGAGGGGAGGAGAGAGGCAGAGTTTAGGGACCCCCGCACCTGGCTCTCAGAAACTCCGGCCGGGGGCCTGGCGAGCGCCGGGTTGGCCCTTTCTGGGGCCCGGTCAGAGGCGTGGGGATGCAGAGTCCTTGAGTGGGGGATCCGGGGGAGCCTGGCTGACGACAGAGCCCGCGGCTTGGGCCGGCTCATCAGCTGTTTGTAAGCAAATTGTAGCCTCTAAGAGGTGCCTAAAAACAGCTGGTCCCCAAGTGCTTCTGAGCCATCTCCACGGACTTGTTTGTTTTACTAACTGGCTCAGACGAAGTCTTTTTGCTAGAGAGACAAAGATTCCGTTTGGGCACCGCTCCTGCCCACGTGGCAGGCACTGGACTGGTGCTCTGCTGCTAGGATAACTATGCAGGGACACGCCAGAGGTGGTGCCGGGGCCGCCGAGCGAAGCCAGGGCCCCCCCGCCTCCAGGCATGATGATTTGACAGCCGTGCGGTGCAAACCGCTTCCCGTCTGGACGCCTCCTTGTTTCCGTCACCCAGGGCGCAGCTCGCACCCAGTCACAGGGACCACCACTCGGCACCCGGGAAACGCACGCTCCCCCGCTGGCCTCCCCAGCAGAGCCCGAGAAGGACGCGCCTCCTCCGAGGGCCCAGAGCGGGCCCTGCTTGTTAGGGCGTCGATGCTGTGCCTCCTGGAAAGGGGCCTGGCGCCCTCTGCCCGACCACTACCCCCACCCTGAACTCGCCTAGGGGGCCAGACACACGGCAGGGGCGGCGTTGGGTTGGGAGGCCAGTCCAGGCGCTCTTCCTCCCCGCCCCGAACCAGATCCCTGATGGGCGGGCGATGACAGACAGCACCCGTCTCAGAAAGGGCGGGAGCGGAAGGACTGGGTGTCGCTGTCATTAGGGAAGAATGTGGCAGATGGGGTTTGTCTCCCCAGGGCGGAGATGGCGCAAGACCAGGGAGAGCTACCCACGGGCGTTTCTGCCGAGCTGCGGGCACCTCCAAGGCCCATTTTGGGGGTGATGCTGTCAACTGCAAAGACAGTGGGAGTGCAGCCCCTTGTGGCCCAGGAGCTAGAAGCCACAGGCTCCGATGCAGCCCCCGAGGTCAAAGGGTGAAGTGTCCAGATCTGTTGCTCCCCAGCCCCAGCCGATGACCATTCCGGGACAGCCGGCATGTGGTGGCTTTCTGCCAGGCTGGGCGGGAAGCGGGGATCGCCTTCTTGGGTCCTGTTGGAGCCCTGGCGCCAGGCGAGCTACGACCTAACCCGAGACGGGACGTTTGTCGTGGTGCTGTCCCGTCTTCCCCACTGGAGCGGGTGTCTCAATTTACTTTCCTGCCAGAAGTGGTGGCAGGAATAGTCATGTGGCTCTGCATGGCCTCGGGGCACGGTCGGTCCACCCCATCCCATCCGTCTCCCCGGAAGGAAGGAAGCACACGGGGTGCAAGTGAGCGGAAGATGGCATGACCAGTGGTCACACATCTGACTGTCCTGCCCAGATGCTCACGGCTGCGTGTCGTGGGGGCTGGGAGCCCTTTCCTAGACTCCAAGCTCCCAGGGCGGGGCTGTGAACTGCACGCCCTTGTGGCTCTCCTGGGCCCAGCACAGTGCCTGGCACACAGGGCTTGGCACTGCTGGGTAAATGTTTGCTGAGTGACTGCATGAGAGTAGAAAGCCTTTCCCACCAGACTCTCGATGCCAGAGCAGAGGTTGCAAAACGGCGGCCCGCGAGCCACAACCATGTGCTTGGGTGTTCTGTGGGGTGTGCCCGCTACTTAAAAGGTGTTGATGGACGTTTACAAATCAGGATGATGTTATTTTTTAAAATCTCGACTTGCCACTTCTGAGCGAGCCTCAGGCCTGGTCACAGCGGGCTGGCACATCTCGGGGACAAGAGCTGGCGGTGGCACCCCGTTCTGCCGGGCCGTGTAGGCAGCTCTGTTCTCCACCCCGTGGGGCCTCCCTTTACCCACTTAGAGAAACACTCATCAAACCCAGGTCCCCACTAAAGTGGGGTGACAAACACTCAAGGAAGACGGGAACGGGCGTGTTGCCCTGCGGCCGGGAGGGCATTCCTCCTCCTTCTGATCATCCCCTTGTTAACGCGGCCCGCCCGGCCCTGTGGGGTCTGAGTTTGCGACCTCTGACTTGGGTGGGGTGCGGTGAGCCCCGGCAGGTCGAAGCCTCAGGCAGGGGGCTCCCGCGGGAGGCGGCGTCTGAGCTCGGCACGAAGAGACGGTCTGGGGTCGGCCCAATGGGCCGGGCGAGGGGACGACGGGACACAGGAGTGACAAGGCTGGGA
This sequence comes from Equus asinus, assembly GCF_041296235.1. Lineage (NCBI taxonomy): Eukaryota > Metazoa > Chordata > Mammalia > Perissodactyla > Equidae > Equus > Equus asinus. The sequence goes on along the minus strand of NC_091806.1, from coordinate 46,979,537 downwards.
GACGGGCTGGGCCAAGGAGAGCCTCCCAGAGCCCAGAGCTGAGCCTGTCTTGCAGGCGCTGTGATGACTATAAGTCCAGGCCGACGGTCCTCTGCGTGGTCCCCAAACCAGAGGCATGGGCACGGGTTTACAAAATGCAAACCCAGGACGCCAGCCTCTGCCCCGGGATGAGCCTCTCTTGGAGCTGCAACCCTCCAGGGTGAGAATAACGCTCTGACCATCTCTGGGCGCAGTGGGCTGCTGTTCTCTGGGCAGAGTGTCTGGGCTTCATTTACAAAAAGCTTGCAGGGGGAGCTGCCTTCTTCTGTGAGGTGCCTCTGCCGTCCAGGGGACCCACGTCCAAGAACCCCACAGGGCGGCTCCTCGTCGTGCTGCCCACGTACAGGTCCAGGAGCCGGTCCAGCAGAGGCTCCGGAGGCGCCGAGCTTGTGAGCAGGAAGCGGATTAGCCCAGTGTCAAAGGTCAGAGCTGGGAAGCTGGAGGCGGTTCCGAGGCCTGGGTCCGCGCCGTGACTCGCCACGCCGCCCTCTCCGTGGCCAGGCAGGGGCATCAAGGCGCCTGTGCTTTGTGGCAGAGCTTCCCCAGCCACCCCCCCCCGCTGTGGGTCCAGGTCATGGGGGCCACTGGGGCCCTCTGCCCCCTCGGGCCGTGCACGGATCACAGGAAGAATACAAAAGCCTCTTCAAGGAAAAGTTACAGTCCAAGGAGCCATAAACAAACCCGTGAAAGGAGGATAGATTATGTCTCCAACCAACCACACAGGAACCAGGAAGCCAGCTGCTGACCCGTAAGAACCGGGGAAAAAAAATGAGGAGCCGTGAGTGAGTGAAAACCCTGGAGACACGGGTCCCAGCATTGCTAAGTCGTGGGAAAGACAGAGCCGGGGAGGTGGGCGTGGTGCCCCGTTTCCCCTGGTGGGTTTGCGAGTTTTCCGAGGCTGCCGGAGGGACATCCTAAACCAGGGCTTTGCCAAGCGGAGGACGCCAAAGCAAACACACGCCCGCAGAGGACTCGCCCGGGGCCTCCAGGCGCCTGAGAATCAGGCCTTTGTCAGGAGCGAGCCACGGGGAGGCCACGCTCTTTTCTTTCCTGCCCTGGGCACGGGGCTCCAGAATTCCAGGGCTGTGCTGGGAGTGCCTGGCACTCCGCCCCGGCCGCCCTCGCGAGGCCTCGGCAGGCAGCGGAAGCTTTTCAGGGCAAACCCTCTCCTCCAGGAGGCATGTGTGTGTGTGTGGGGGGGTCGCACCTGGAGGGGCCCAAGGCTTCAGGTCTCGGGTTCCAGCTCAGCTCTGTTGACCAGCTGACCTCAGCCTCCCCATCTGGAAAGTGTGACCAAGGATGTGCCCAAGCATCCTCGGGAGGCTCCTGGGGGCACCCGACGGCAGAAAGCCCCGGAAAGAGTTCACTATGGACCCCGATCTCCAGCGTGTCTTCACGGCAGGGTGTGCTGTGCTTACGGACCCTGGGGCCCATCCCCTGGAGCTCCGGAGGGGGCCCGCGAGTACCATCCGAGGCCTGGATCCAGCCTGGCCTGTGTGTGGACAGCCCAGAGCCGAGAGTGGCTGTCTACGTTTTTAAGCGCGAAATGAAAAAAGCGTGAGAAACAGCCTTTCCGTGAGAACGGCTGCTCCAAGCCTCGAGCATGCGGCCTCCTGGTCCACAACGATGAACGTTCACTGTCGGCCTTCACGGAAACCGCGCTGAGCTCTGAGCCGGCGCGTCAGAAGACCCACTGCCGGCCTCCGGGACGGAGGGCTGTGGCTGAGGGGCAAGGCTGGCTCCACCGCCCCCCGATGAGGCAAATCAGGGCAAGGAGGCCGGTTAGTTCCAGGGCTTTTAAAGCCTTTTAAATCATAAAGGAAACCCTACAGAGGGCGTGAGCTTGCTGAGTCCTCACTGACCCTGTCAGGGTCACCCAGCTAGGAGGCGATGGATGCACCCGGCACAGATGCTGGGTGCAGGCAAACCAGGTGAAATCACCGCCATCCGGTTGGAATCGTGAAAACGGTAATTCCGTCCAGTTCCACCCAAGAGGCCGCACCGCGTAAGGGAAGCCAGAGTCCACGTGGTCTCCGAGGCGGATGGCGGAGAGCTGGCCGCCGGGGGCCGAGGTGCGGACGGAGGCAGGGCCGCCGACAACGGAAGAGAGAGCACGGCCGGGGACCGCAGAGCCCGAGATGGGCGAGCCAACGCCAAGGGCTGGAGAAGCTCCTGGAAGCACTGACGAGGCCCCCACATTTTTGCAACCTGATGTTTGGGCCACAAAAGCACAATGTGCAGACGTCCCGCCAGGCTGGCGTGCAATCCTCATTTCGTGAAATGACAGAATCCCCAGCATGTGCTTCCAGCTTTGTTTATTCCCAGAACTAGCACCTCTGGGTTCCAACCGAACTGTGTTAGATCGGAGATGAATGAATACATTCTTGTAATCTTCCGTCTCATTTCAAGATAAAGTCCCAAAAAAGACTTCTTCGTTTTCATTTTGAAAACTGGGTCCCGGTTTGAGCTGATTCCCTTTAAGATGGGATGGGCATCGTTCTTGTAGGTGTGCTCGAGGCGCCGCCCACTTGGTCTCCCCACATTCCTGACCGTTCCCGGACAGACGGGCGCCCACATTAAATACCCCTGGCGACAGGGAGCTCACCACCCCACAAAGAAGTCTGCTCTGGTTTCGATAGCTCTGTTAGGAAGCTGATCCTTATCTGACATTGAAAGGACCACGCCCAGCCCCTGCTCCACGTGCATGAGACACCCCTTGTGGGTGGTGTGGGGTTAAGAGGCCTGGCTGCTCTCCGCCAGATCTCGACGGGCAAGGCTCTTCCTTCGTCAGCGGAAGGGGCTCCCTCCTTCCTTCCTGTGAGCATCACGTGAGTGGATGATGCGCTGTGCAGGAAGGCACCTGCAAACACAGCAGCCCCCCTGGTCTGGCTCTGTGCTCCGGGGCCACACAAACGTCCAGGGCGGGAGTGGGCATTGAGGACCCGTCGAGAGGAATGCAGCTCGTGGGCTTCCTGGAGCAGCAATTGCTGAGACACTCCCTCTTCCCAAATGTCCTCTGTGCCCGATACGTCTTAGGACCTCAGGGGCTGGGGTGGGGGGTTAAGGCGCCCTGGGGTCTCGCATCACCCCCACCCGAGCCCCTGAGTCTCACCCAGGGGAGGGGCAGCAAGGAGCCCTTGGGGACGCTGTGCCTGACGCCACTTTGCCGGCTCTGCCTCCAGCTTCTGGGGAACAGGAGCCCTTCCCCAAGCCCGGCACGTGCTCGGAACCCGCTCCCGAGGGCCACTCACCGATGTCCTTGGCTCTGACGGCCACCGGCCTGCGGAGCTCGGTGACGAACTTTTTGGCGTCCAGGCGGATCTCGATGATGTTATTCAGCAGGGCGAACAGAGGGGCCAGGGGAAAGGAGGCGACGAACAGGGTGACAAAGCCAAACTGAATGACTGCAAAGAGAGCGGAGGCCGAGGTCAGCACGCGCCGTCCCTCGTCCCACGCGCCCAGGAGCTGAACGACCCCGGGTCTGGCAGGCGGCCCCTGCCTCTGACGCGCTCACCTGCACCTGCGTATGCAAGACTTTTGGGGTACACCCAGTGCGACCCCGGGTGACCCTGGGTGACCTCAGATGACCCTTGGCTGGGGGAGGATGCTAAATCTTGCTCTGTCCTCAATGTAGACTCTTGAATAACGGGCATGTACTTACTTACAAGTCTAATCTTCAAAACTCATCAATAATAGGAAAAAAGACCCTGTGAGCAGAAGGGCCAGCCTCAGTCATCTTGCGTCGCGGCTGGGACGAGCCCTGAGTGGGGCCCTAGGGTTTCCATCAGCCAGAGGTGCCCGGGCCCTAGGGGCCCGCGTCTCTGTGAGCCCCCAGCGTCCCCTTCCATTGGGCCTCGGGGAGCCGGGTGGGGACCCTCTGTCCGGACAGTCTCGCCTCTCGCTCTGGCTCAGGATCCTCAGCAGCAGCCCGGCTCTGGGGTGTCTCCGGCCCCCAAGGCTGCAGCCAGCTCGGGGCCGGCTCCGGGAGGGGTCAGGGAAGGGCTGCTGAGCGGAACGGAGCGGGGAGGCTGGTTCAGGAACTGTACGGCGGGAGCCCGTCCAAGGGCGCTCGGTGCCAGGCGGTAAACAAGGAAGCTGGCAGAATGTCACCCTGTGTCTGGTGGCCTGAGTGTGGCCATTGTTAGTGGCGGGTGGGGCTCTGGGCCAGCCCTCGTTGAGGGGCTGTGTCGCTGCCTTGCTTGCCCCGTGGGGGGCTCCACGGGGTGCTTTTGTGGACGCTGGGCCCCTTACAGGCTCTGGAGGTGACAGAGGCCCTCGGATAGGACAGGCTCGGGGCGGGGGCTCTGAGGGTGTGGGGTCAGGGGCTGCTGAGGCCCAAGGCTGTGGGTCGCCGATCCCCAGTGACGCCGCCCCCTCTTGCACGGACAGCCGAGGAGGGAATGGAAGCTGGGCCTTTTCTTCCAGTCCAGCGGCCCCTGAGGGCTCCGGGGGCCCGGCCGGAGTTGGCCCTCGAGGAGAAGATGGCCGCGGTTTGGCGACACGAAAGCCAGCAGGGCGCACGGGGCGGGCCGCTCCCTGGGTGGGCAGGAGGCACCTATCCCGGGAATTTAATTTCATCAAAGCCGAGAGGGATACGGGACACGGGATAGAAATTAAAACCTGGGGAGACGACCGCCAGTCTCTTAGCCAACCACAGGCTGCTTCTCTTGGTGTCTCTCCTCCCGCAGGGTCAGGGGTCACAGGCAGGGGAGGCCCTCCTCCCGGGTCCCACTGCTGAGTGTAGACAGCCCAGCCGGGGAGGGAGCAGGCCCACGGGGGCCCACGGGGTCTGGGGAGCTGCCCGCCCGCCTCTGGTTCGGCTCAGAATTTACTCCAGGAGAAAACAGAGAGTGTCACTGGAGCACAACGCCGCCTCCATTTTTTTAAAGTCTCAAGGTTCTTGTCCTCCTGAGTCAGTCTGCTTCCTGCACAACCGTCTGGGGAGCTGGGAGCCTCTTATGTGGACCCACTCGGCCAACGGAAGGAGGACAGGGAAGCGCTCGTGAGGCAATTAAACAGAAATGCTTGCACGGCCCCGGGTCACCCGGCCCCCCACCTCACCCCCGCAGCGGCCCCGGGCCGCGGTGGCCCAGGTGTGTGTTAAAAAAGCAGAGGCCCGCTTGTCACCCTGCACGGACCAGGGATGGGCCTGAGAACCTGCATTTTAACCAGCTGCCCACGTGCCGGGGGCACGCCACTCTGAGAACCCCCCTCCCTGAGTCTTCCCGACCTCCCTCACTCATCCATTCAGGTAGAGAACACATATTGGGCGCCCACTGTATACTTGGACCAGTTCTAGGCGCAGGGGGTACTGCAGTGAAGAGCAAAAAAACCCCCAAAACAAAAAACAAAAGATTCTGCTCTCACAGAGCTTCGATTCTACTGGGAGAGGCAGACGGGAAAGGGACGGTGAGGACTGAAGGTGTCAGCTGGCGACGGGAACATAAAGCTGGGGAGGGACAGAGGTCAGGGCTGTGCAGGGGAGGGGCTGCCCCTTTTAAACACTGCTCAGGGAGACCCCTCTGGTGGGGGACAATTGGAGCAAGGGAGAAGAAGGAAGGGAGAGAGTGAGCCACATGCGTGTTAGGGGGAAAGCATTCCAGGTGGGGCACAGCCTGTGCAAAGGCCCTGTGGCAGGCGTGAGCTCTGCATGTTTGGGTAAAGTGCAGCCAGAGCAGAGGGAGGCAGGGAGAGACAGGAGATAGGGTGGCTGCTGTGTAGGCCACCCCTGGCCTTTTCCCATCTCTCCTTGCCCCACCCCTGAGAGTTATATGCCACCTTTGTGCATTCTCCTGTCCCAGTGACACAATTGCGGGTGACAAGCCTCAATCCCTGGGTGCCTACGGAGAGCCCGCTCCGTGCAACGGACCGCAGCCAGCCCACGGGCGCCAAGCCGGCCTGTTTCCACCCCGCCCGCCCCTGGGGCCCAGGTTCTCTCCGCTGCCGCTACTCACTCATCTCCATGTACTCGGGGGTCAGGCCCGCGAAGGGCTCCAGGGTGTAGTCCACCTCGTAGCGCTGCTTCCTCTTCACGTACTCGTCGTGGTCGGGGGGGCTCCGGTGCCGCAGCCGCAGCGAGCGGATCAACTTCTTCATTTTCCTGCAAGGAGCGGGACGTGCGCTCAGCTTGGGGTCCGAGAAGGCGGGTTCTGGGGGCTGGCGTCCGACCCCTCCAAGCTGTCTTTCTGATTCTCTGAGCCGCCGCGTGTCTCAGATCCTGACCTAACTCGTTGGCGGCGACTTCTCCACGGCGATGGCCTTTGCCCTTTCCCCCACTGGCAGGGGGCGAGGGTCATCGCTCTATTTGTGACATAAGGAAACGGAGGTGCAGGGAGAGTGAAGTGCTGCCTTAAACCCCCAGGGAGGGCCCCGCGGGTGTCAGGGGTCCGGCAGAGCATGGAAAATAGTCCAGCACGTGCCCGACTCTGGAGGGCCGGCTGCCTTGTGGAGGGAACGGGATGGGAGTCTCAAAGGGCACAAGGCAAGAGCCTCCGGGTCCTCCATCAGCCAACCCCGGGGAGCCAGCAGGTCTGGGGGCGCCCGTCGGTACCCCACATCCTCCCCCAGTTGGGGAGGAGGGGGTCCTCTCGACATCCACCCTCTCCTCATCCACTGTGGGGCGGCTATTGCCCCGTCTTCCCCTCTGTCCTCACCACCTCCCTGTTCCCGGTGCCCCCATCCTGGTCCAGGCCCCACATCACTTGTCACCCAGACCACCGTCAGAGCCGCCAGGCACCCACGGCCCAGCCTCCTCCGCTCCGCCGCGAGGCCGGATGCTACTCACGGGATGCCGATCTCAAACAGGTTGTTCTGGATCAGCTGCTTGCCCAGCATGATGATGCTGAGCTGGATGCAGAGCTCCATCAGGCAGCCCCCCGGGGCGCACTGCGGGACAGAGGGCAGGGGCGTCAGACCCTGGCCGAGCCACCGCGGACGCCTGGAGGGATGACCGCAGCCCCCAGGGAGGGTTGTGGGATGAACTGTGTCCTCCGTGTCCTAACCCCGGGAGCCTCAGAATGTGACCTCATTGGGAAACAGGGTCTTTGCAGATGTGACCAAGTGAAATGAGGTCACACTGGAGTGGGGTGGGCCCTGATCCAGGGACTGGTGTCCTTGGAAGAGTGAGAAAATCCAGGAGCCACAGAGGGAAGAAGGTGAAGTGGAGACAAGGCAGAGACAGGAGAGAGGCCCGCAAGCAGCACTGGAAAGCTGGGAGAGAGGCCGGGAAGGACCCCCCCTAGAACTTGGGGGGAGGGCATCCTTGCTCAGCCTGGACTCTGGACTTCCGGCCTCCAGAACAGCCAGAGAAGAAACTTCCATTGTTTCCAGGCCCCGGGTCTATGGCATTGTGTTGCCGCCGCCCCAGGAAGCTGACACACCTGGCCCACAGGCTGTCGGGGTGGGACCGAGGCTCGGAGAGGGGAGCACACTGCCGGGGAGGGGCAGTGGCCGGGCTGGATTTCCTCCTCCCCTGGGGCCGCGGCAGGCTGGGCCCGTGCAGGGGAAGCCATGTGGTGAGGCAGCCTGATGCCCCCGTCCTCAGCGGGCTTGTGCTGCGTCATGCCAGGAGTCGGGCAGGCAAGTGATGGGCAAAAAGCTTAATCCCCCCGAGTGAAGGGAAATAAAGGGGACCCTGGTGACCCCCTGGGCACAGCGGACGCCTCTCTGAGTCCCAAGCAAAAATATATGCTGGAGAGCCATCATTTCATAAAAAATAGGGATGTCCTTTGTTTTATTCTCTTCTTCAAAGTCATTTTCCCAACTTCTCCAACCATTCAAGAATTTGACAGGACATCATCTAAGTAAAGGACGTGTCACGTAATCCAGGGGCACGTTATGGGCTTTTCACAAACATCCGATACCGTGGATGCGGCCCACGTCTTGGGATGTTCAGGGCCTGGTACTGGTTGAACCTTTAGGTTGTGCCCCAGGCAGCCAGATCACCCTGTACCTGACGCCCACCTCACTCCTCCCTACTCTGTTTTGCAGGGTCGTTATCAGGAAGACCCACCACCCTATTTTCCAATAAGCTGAATTACTCTGGGAGTTGGAAATGCCAACCGGTTCTACCGAGGCCTGAACCGCTGACAGGCCCTGAAGCCTCCTATCGGTCTGATGGAGCTATCAGAACAAGTCAGGGGGCCAGGACCCCGCGGCAGAAGGCGGCTGGCTCGCTAACCAGACCCGCAGCGGCCGGAATCGCTGAGCAGAAGCCAAAGGTCACCAGCGTTGTGTTTGGAAGGAGAGAGATGGGCATTTCAAAGTTAAAGCCAAAAAACGTAGCTGAGTTCTGCTTTTTCCCCATGAATTCATCTTAACCAAAGAGAAAAAAACATTAAAGGTCTTACAGAAAAAGAAAAAAAAAAAAATCGGTGTAACTGTCTGAACAGAAACGAGGGCAGAACAGGCCCCCCCCCCAGGAGGGAGCAGGCCGTCGCTGCTGCTCCGTAGGCAACGTGCCCCGTAGCTTCTCCCAAGTTTGCTGTTGGACCAAATCGGGGAGCGAATGGAAGGGGCCCCAGGAAACGGGCGCCACCTCACTTACCTCTTCCATCCGGAAAGAGCGGAAAATGTACACGTAGTCGCCGGGGCGGCCCACAAATCTGCAACGATGGGGGGCAGTCAGAAAGGAGGGACCCGGCTTGGGGACACCCCGAGGGGCTGTGCTTCCGAAGGCGGGGCCGCGAGTGGACGGCAGGCTTCTCCCCGCCCCTTGCCGGTGAGACACCCACCACAGGGGTTTGCTGTTGGTGGGATCCCCAACCCACAGAGGGGTGGGACAAGGCAGCTTCATCAGGCACCCACGAGGCTGAAGGGCAGCCGGAGGGGAGGGGGCCAGGAGGGGACACAGGCAAAGCTGCCCAGGTGCAGACCGTGCCACCTGCCACTGCCGGGTCACAAGAGGGGACCTCGGACAGGCTGGGGTGGGTGGCCCCCTCTCAGCTTCCTGTGGGATGTGCGGGGTCGGGGGACCCTCTGAGAGCCTGCTGTGTTGTCATGGATGCTCTGGGCGGGCCCGGGAGCCTGTGGCCCGGCTCTGGGACCCTGGGGAGGGAGGGTGGCAGTGGCACTTGTAAACCACGGTGCTGAGGAAGGAGACCTGGGGAGGGGTTCTGAGACCAGACCTGCCAGCCCCTGGAAGGAGGGGTGCTGGGGAGGCTCGGTGCGTGGGCTAGAGGCCCCTCCAAGCTCAGGACAGCTCCAGAGGGCGCAGGCGCGGGGGGCCACCCTGCCACCAGCTTGGAACAGCCAGCTGGCCCGTGGCTGTACTTCTTACACCTTCTCCTGTGGTCCTCGCCCCTCTGAGTCCTCCCGACCCACTGTGGGGGCATCTGGAGCCCAGCGCCTTGGGGTCTGCTGCCCGGGGTTCCCACTGCCTGGGGTCCCCACTGTCCAGAGTCCCCATTGTCTGAGGCCCCTGCTGGCCAGCATCCCTGCTGATCAGGGTCCCCACTACTGGGGGAGGTCCCTGCTGCTTGGGGTCTCTGATGTTTGGGGTACCCACTGTCTGGGATCTCCACTGTCCAGGGTCCCTGCCACCCAGGGTCCCCACGCCTGGCACCCCAGCAGGAGCAGAGCCTCTCCCAGAACTCTGTGGCCGTGGGACCCAGACTGTCCGCTCTGCCCTGGGCCCAGGTGCCCCCTGTCCCCAGGGGGTGGGGGAGGGGAGCCTCCAACTGGACCGGGACAAGCAGCGAGTTCCAGCCACTGAAGGAGTCCCTACCGGCCTTTGAAGAAAGCCACGTAAAAGATGGGGGTGTAGGAATTCACAAACTTCAGCAGGAAAGCCTTGAAGATCAGCCTCTCCTCGAAGCTCTTCTCCGTCTTTGGAACCTCTGGAGGGAGAGAGATGCACGCTGCTGAGCGGCCGTCACAGTCCAGGCCGACCACTGCCCTGAAAGCTCAGAGAGGGGAAGGGACCAGCCTGAGGTCCCACAGCAGGGCCACGTGCCTCAGGGCTGCTAGGCCCGGGGCCACAGATAACGCGGCCCGGGGCACGGTCGTCCCAGAACGTGGGTACTCACCAATCTTGGTGAGCCACCTGGCGATGCAGCCGTAGACCTCGTCCAGGAGGATAATGACCACCAGGTTGATGATGACCGCGGTGGCCGTGACCGTGACCCGGATGTTGGACCTCACCGACGGGGAGGAGTTCATGGCTAAGGCAGCGGCCGTGGAAATTCTGTAGATGATGACTCCGAGGACAATGGCAAAGGTCACGGCAATCTGCAGAGGGAGGAGGGGACGGATGCTCTTGGCTGGGCCCACCCGGGTCTCATCGGACGTCCCCCTTCTGCCTCCTCTGCCCCCCCAACCCCCCACCCCGCAGTGCTTCAGCTTCCAAACAAAGACAGACACTTCTTGTCGTCCACCAAATGCCAAGGGTGTTACGGGTGTTAACGTCACAGATGGGTGGATGAGGGGCTGGTTTCTGTTCTACGGAGACAGTTCAGAGACGTTAGGTGACCAGGCCAGGTCACCCAGCGCATGAGCTGGGGTTGACCGGGTGGGTCTGAGCTTCAAGTCTGAAGTTTGTGGGATCCGCTGTGGGGCATCGTGCATTCTCTCTCCCCACGGTCCCCAAAAGGACACAGGTTGGCCGCAACCCCGGGGACTGCCTTGGCTTGTGTGATGGCAGGCTGACTACGGGGCGGTGACATTCTTGGATAGACTGCTGTTACGGAAAGCGGATGGGGCATGGCCTCATCCCATCCCGGGTGGGCAGTGCTGCAGGTCTGGCTGGGCGCCTTCTGCCAACCTCCCCAGGAGCCACCAGCACTCTCCTGGCTCATCCCCGAGGGCGAGCCCCTCATCTTGCCAAACCCACTATTGGACCAGAACATTCCGTCAAACTCAGGCTGGTGGTTGCCTGCGAGACAGCGGTGGGAGCTGGCTAGGATGACAAGTTTGTTCTGTGTGGAGCCGTCCTTCTGCCTGGGTTCCTTTTCCTCCAAGGCCCTACCTCTGCCGGGAAGACCCGTCCTCACCCTGTCCTGCCCTGGGGTGAGGACACCTGAAAACCCCAATGCTGAGGACGCCCTGGGGATGGAGGGTGGCTGCGCTGGGTGGTCAGCTAAGGCCGACCACACCTGCGGGGTGCAGGCTCCGCGCTCTTCCCGCTCCCTCCTGAGCCTCGTGTCCCTCATTCCCACGAAGCCTCGCCCTGCTGGAAGGGTCCCTGGTGGCTCCCAGGACAGTCCTGCAGAGGCAGGGGCTGCGTGTGTGTCTCTCAGGTTGCAGCTGGAAAGGCTGTGTTTGGTTTACCCTGGAGCGAGACCCCAGCCGTCCAAAATTGAGGAAAGCTCTTAGTTTAGACTTTGGGCCCCTGAACTCTTCTGCACACATCAGGGGTGATTAAACAGGGGCCACTCCCTACCCAGGAAACCGGCCGCGGCGCCCACTCGACATCCTGGCGAGAGGGCGGCCTGGGGCGAGGTGTGGGTGCCACTCCCGGCCAGCTCCGGGAATGAGGGCTTTCCTTGGAAAATCCCTCGCTCCTGCCAAGAGGCCCCTCCCTGGAAAGGCCTGCCCTGGCCCCAGGGATGTAACCTGTGCCAGGAGGGAGGCGCGTATGGCAGCCGGGCCTGCAGGATGACTCGGAGGAAGGCGCCCCCTTCTCCCCGTTGGAGGGCGGGTGTGCCCCCTTGAAGGGCAGCCCTCCAGCTGTCTCCCTTCCTGGGTGCAACCTCCCTCATGGAAGGAAAGGGCCATGAGGCCAGGGTTTGGCCCGTGTGTTCACAGTGGCGTCTCCAGGACACGTCACAGGTACTCAACCAATACTCGTTCAGTGAACGGAGCTCCCCAGCGGGGACCAAACTGACTGATGTGTCTGTGACGGGGTCACCAGAACATTGAGGGCCCACTGATTCCCTCCCTACCCCCCCTCTTTGCTGGGAGCGACAACATGCCCCCTTCCCAGCCTCCTTGCAGACAGAGGTGGCCCCGCGAAACGGTCTGATGGGCGACATGCCAGCAGAGGCTGTGGGTGGGGCGTCCGGGAAACCCCTTCAAAGAGGGGGCACCGGCTTCCATCTCCTCCCCGCCTCCAGCCTGGAAGGTGGAGGTGATGAGGGATCAAGACAAGCCCAGGCTCCGTGTCTCCAAGTCGGTACGGAAGAGCGGGACCCTGGGGCAGGCGGCCTGATTGGCACCTGGCTCCACCCCTCCTGGCTGGAGGCCTGGGGAGAGCAGCCACACCTGTGGCCTCAGTTTCTTCATCAGTAGGAGGGGGACGGGATGGGGACAGGCACCTTGTGAGGAGTGAAGGAGACTCCTCACAAGGCTCTTAGGCTGGCCCTGCACATGCTCAGCCTCGGTCCACAGCGGCCAACCCAGGGCCCCTGGGTACCAGGCAAGGGGCTGGGGGGCCACGCAAATCTCTGACCTCAGGTTCCCGGGCTGGACGAGGGGACGGCGATTTTTCTACAGGGCCCGAAGGGGGCCCTGACCTCCCGGGCGAGGACGAAAGCAGAGCTGGCACGGGGGCGGAGACATTCCATGGCGGAGGCCCCATCAATTTGGGATTAAAATCCCCAAAGAGGGTGGAGGCACCGGGCGACTTATTCAGATCAGCATCATCCACGAGCCCAGGGTCCAGACCCGTGGTCACTTGAGTAGCACCGTTCTAAGTTTTGTCCTGTCTCTGCATTATTTACTTAATGTTGCCCTTTAAAACTCCGCAGTTTTGTTTTAAATAAGATGTGTGAAATCCCAGGTTTGAATGACCAGTTACTCCAACGTGTCACTCTCAGAACGAGAGACGCGTATCAGAGACTGTGTGCAATCATCTCGTGACCTCCGGGCGTGCGGATCCCCCGGGGGTCACTGTGGAACCCGGGTCCCTGCCCACCTTAGGGGCAGCGGAGAGAGCTCCCCCAACCCCCGCCGCCCCACCACGCCCTGGGGTCACAGCAAAGCCAGGTCGATGGCTGACCCCGCTCTAGGTGAGCTCCGCACAGCTCCCTGTGGGTGGGGGTCCCCTGATCTCCTCCCCCCTTAGCCTTCCGGAACTTACCATGAAGACAATGGAAACCAGGTTGGTGAAGTAGGCTGGGAAGCGGTCCCTCCAGGTGAGCTTCACCTTGTCTGTCTGCAACGCCAAACAGTGCAGGGTCACCCGGGGGAACCATCACGGTGCAGAGGAGTCTGCGTGTGCGTGCACTCACGTGTGTGTGCGTGTGCCCGTGGGTGTTTGCGTGAACAACTTGGACAACAGAAATACTCAGAAACATCTTTACAAAAATGCCTGCAGGTGATGGAGGATGCAAACATGGAGCTCAAAGAAGCGTCTGGGGCCTCATCACCCGGGAGATGATGTTATGCAATGACAGAAACGCTTGCACAACGTGCTTCCTCTGTGCACGGGGCGTAGAGCGCCAAACGGCCCTTCTCTCGATCAGACTCTTGGACCCAGGTCCGGAAGAAGCCTGGATCTGGAAGCCATTTGTGTGTCTGAAAGTCTCCCTTCTAAGGCCAGAAGATCTGAGATGTTGTGCCCTTCGCCACCCAGACCATAATAGTTATTTTCCTTCGCAGAGCAAGTTGAAACACGCAACTAGCGTGACAAGTGAGAACGCCATCGGCCGCGTAGCAACGGTGCGCCGTGGTGACAGGCGGCCCGGAGGCTCCCTGGCTCGGGGATGGGTTGGTCTGGAGGAACCTAAGTAGGAGCTTGTTGCTCACCTGGGATGTTTCGAGAACGGGGGTGGATTTTAAATGGGAAAATGCATGTATTAGGTTAAAGAACGCAGACGAGGGCATGACGCCAGAGGCCACTCATTCCAGGGGCGGGTGGCATGCGTGTTAACAAGAAGACCAAGGAGGACAGGTGGCAGGCAGTTGTGACAAGCTCCAAGTAAGGACAGAGCCCCTCCCACCCCCCCACGAACCCACCCTAGCCATGCAGTGACATCTCAACACACGTCACAGCTCGCTGGGCGCGGAAAGGAAGGCGGAGAAACACGGATGTGAATGTTAAAAAACAAAAAAACAAAAACACAACAGAATCGGTCGAGGAAAACACAACGGACTTTGGTCATCTGCAAACAGTCAAGACTCGCGTGGCCCCGAAGGAGAGAAAAGTACCAATTTCACCCCCGCCATGGCAGTCTTAACCCTCTGCTTCCATTTGTTTGTTGACTCCTCCGGAATATGCCGGCGCTTCTGAGGGCGGGTGGAGGGAACAAGAGAGCACCATGGGGTGACGCTTCCAGGCGCTGGCAGCCCGCGGCGCCCAGGTCGCGTCGCCCCCTTGGCGGCAGGCTCGCCCCGAGGCGTGCTGACTGCCGAGGCTGACTCAGGTGCTGGGCATTTTCCACCAGTAAGAGGTGGCAGAGACCCACATTCTCAAAGAAAGACTGTGACAGAGGTCACGGAAACAGACAAGGGTTTTGAGACATAGACTCCAGCACGGGAGCTCGGGGGTCTGGAAGGCCCATCGCACAAGCCGGGTGCAGTAATCGACATGGTGCATCTACGCAAAGGCACGATTATTCTGAGCATTTTATGCCAACGGGAGGGAAGTCGCACCCAGAACTGTTGAGTTTAATGTACCAATTCAGGGGCGGATCTTTTCTTTTTTTTTTCCCCTGAATGAATTTGGTGCCATAGCCGGGGGAAAAAAATGAAAACCAAAAGGTAGCTGCTGGGAGCCAGTGAGATGGAGGAGAAAATAAAGGGTGTACCCGCCAGAAGCGTACAGGGCCTGCGGTGACCCTCAGAGCCCGGCAGAAATTAACCTGGACCTTTGCACGTGGTCAAAGGCCTTGGGTGAGAGCCTGGGAGATGCTCCCGGCACAGCAGCCCCAATCCACTGTCGCGGCGGGATTTAGTCCCTTGACTTAAAGGGACCTGGCATGTGCCACAAAGCTTTTTTTTTTTTCTCCTTAGGAGAGAATGAAACACCCATCCCTGCTCAGGCTGAGGATGCGGCACCGAACACGGTCTCGGTGACCCCCAGTGGAGGCCTGCAGGGCTTTGGAGGCAGTGGCGTCCCTGCCTCTCCCTTTGGGAGGAGGAAACGAGCCCAGAGGGGCTAATGGAGCTGGTCAGGGACCCAGCGTGGCTGCTCAGAAGGCAGCCCACACTGGAACATGCGCATGTTCCGATTTGTTCCATTGAAGAGGCGGTCTCCTTATTTGGGGCGAGAACTCACACTTCCGTGGTTACTTTCTCTGCACTGAGTCCCGCGCAGGCTCTGAGGGGGTGCTGAGGGAGGCGTACCCCTTTTCAGCTGCAGTGGGGACTAAGCTGGATTTTTTGCCGTGTGATGGGAGCTGGGGCCCGAGAGGGGGCTTCTGGGGCACCCACTTTACCCCACGGGTAGGATTTTGGCAATTGCAACCCCCGGCTACTTTGAACCAGCAAACCCTGTCCATGTGACACAACGACAAGGAAAGACAGACCCAGGGGTTTGTCCCGATCAGTCCCAGAGGCTGGGCGTGCCAATGGGACAGCGAACGCTGGGAACTGGGAAGAGCAGCCTTCAGCTGTTCCCCATGCCTTCATGGCCTGGAGCAAACCTCCCCAGCCGCAGGTAGAGGCTGACGAGGGCTGGGGGGCGTGGGGAGGGAGCTCCGTGCTTATCATGTGAAAAAACCTCCTTAAAAAATAGCCAAGCATCTTTAGAGGTCTGTGAGAATTCAGGCTGCAAGTGTAAGACCCCCAACTCGAATGAGAGGTTTGGGGAGAAAGAAGGGCATTTATGATCAAAAGATCATGGCCTTAAGAGCATCACAAAACCATCTCTCTCACTCTCGTAGTCTGTGAGTGAAACAAGGCATTGGCCGTTTGCTCAGGCGCCCTGCTGGGGCAAACCCTTCCATTTCCTCATTCAACACAGAACACAAGGGGTGGCCACCAGGAACATCCAGCGTACCGCAAAAGAGCTGCCAAGCGACCTGGTTCTCGATGTTGAAATGTTGGCTGAAGTTTGAGATCACCCTTAGGATAGATTAAGAAGGCAGATCTACAGCCGGTGTGACAAATTACGGCCTGTGGCCAAATCCGGCCCCCTGCTTGTTTTTATAAATAAAGTTTTATCGGAACACAGCCAGGCCCATTTGTTTACCTGTTGTCTACGGCTGCTTTCATGCTATAGTGGCAGAATTGAGTAGTTGTGACAGAGGCCTGCAGAGTCTAAAACACTATCTGACTCCTGTCTGGGTGCCAGCCCCGAGTCTACAATGTTTGCTGACCCCTTGGTTTATACTCTTGATGAACATACAGTGTTTGCTAACCCCCTGGTCTATACTGTTGATGAACGTACAGTGTTTGCTGACCCCCATGGTCTATACTGTTGATGAATGTACAGTGTTTGCTGACCCCTTGGTCTATACTGTTGATGAATGTACAGTGTTTGCTGACCCCTTGGTCTATACTGTTGATGAATGTACAGTGTTCGCTGACCCCCTGGTCTATACTGTTGATGAACATACAGCGCTTTTTTACTGCTGGGAAAGCCAACTGGCAGCGGCCACCGTACCTCTTTGCTTTTGGATTCTTTCCTAAGCGACTTCTCCAAAACTCTGGCTTCATATTCGGCCCTGGGATGGTCCTGCGAAAGAAACCATGTCAACATGGAGCCTTGTTAATTGCGAGTTGCAGATTGCCCCACACGAGCACACATGGCAAATTCAGTCCATAGACGCGCCTTGAGCGCCCTTCGGGGCCAGTTCCTGGCTGGCTGTCTGTGCCATTTCTAATTTAGAATTCCCCGTGCGCAGTCCGCCCAGGACTGTCCCCTTGTTGGGGACCCCAGCCCATTGGGAAGGCCACAGACTCTGGCTCTGTGTCCTGGAGGCAGGAGAGTCTATGCCAGGCTGCGGCTTGACCTGTGGCCCGCTTTCTCCTTGTGAACAGCCAGCCGTGAACGGGCCCCCGAGAACATCCTATCAGGAGCCGTGGGGGTCAGAAGAGACAGCAGTAAGTGACAGCAAGCGCAGGCACCCTGGGGCGCCAGGCCTCGGGGCAGCCCAGAGCAGATCAGCGAAGGGCGCTGGAAGGGAAGACAGGGGTTAAGAGAGACCGGAGACCGGGGGAAGCAGAGACCCCGCCCGCCGTGGAACCGTGCCATAGAGACAGACGGATCAGGTGCGAGAAGGCCCCTCTCCCGGGGAGACAGGCTGTGGGAAGATAGAGGAGCGACAAAAAAATTCCAAACCTTGACGGCCTCCTTCGGGGAACCAGAAACGGAAAAACAAAAACAGAAAGATTTCATTACTCGTGCTGCTTTTTAAGAAATAAGCCACGTCCTCTAAAGATAATTTTCTCAAGAACCGGGAGGAAGGCGGATGGGCGCCGGTGGCCGAGGACGACTCGGGCAGCTGGGACCAGCTAAGGGCCACTGCCGCCTGAGGGTGACGGCAAGCTGCGTGTTTCGGGAATTCCCGAGGGAGCGCCGGGCTGACACTTCTTCACTCAGGGAGGGACACACAGGCCAGATGCCCGACACACGCTCCCTTCTGCTCCGACAGCCAAGGCCTGCGGTTCAGACTCTGCCTGGGGTGATTAACTCCCCAACGGGGCCCAGGCCGCCATGCGGGGCTCACTTTGCGGGACTCACTCATGCCCCCGGCGCCCGGTGCCCAACGGCTCTGATCGCCATCCCCGAATCAGGCGCCCGAGCGATCCGAGTGAAGAGCTCATGGGACGGGTCCCCCAGGGGCTGAACAAGGGGACAGCCTGGCTCCTTCCCAGCCCCAACTGTCCCCCAACCACGGGGATGACCTGAAACGGACATTCTAAATCTTCTAAAATAATGAGACGGTGACTCTTTTTTTGTTCTATTTGCATCTTGAAACGGGAGCCAGGAAAGAATCTGCCCAGGCAGACGGCTGACCCGGACCCCACCACGGGGACAGGGTGCCTGGCTTCACCCCTAAAGAGCTGCGTGTCAAGGACAGGGTGCACAGGTCTCGGTCTGGCCCCTGGCTAGCCCGATGACGGGTTATGGGGATCTTACTGGGTTCTGCTCTAAGGGCTTTATATCTATTGACCCACTGAGATCCCCTCAAACCCTATCGAATGAGGACTATGCCTCAGTCCCTACTTGAGAGGTGAGGACCCGGACGCACAGAGACCTTAAGCGACTTGCCCCAGGTCACACAGCAAGGGTGGTGCCGAATCAGGGTGGAACCCCACGGCCTGGCCCCAGAGGCCCCACCGTGCCTCTCCCAGCAGACTCTAGTCCCCTTGTCTATCGACAATATTGTCAGCACAGAGCCCGCACATCAGCTTCTCTGACCGCACGACACACTTGGCTGAAGAGGGACCGACCGACCCAGCCTTGGGAGCGAGCATGTCGTGTGGGAAATACAATAGGAATATTTAAAAAGAGTGACGGAAGCGATTTCCACAGGACAAGGAAAATGCATGAGAGGTTTCTCCTTTTAAAAAAAAGGTGCACGGTGGTTTATAAAATTACGTAGCAGTCGTGGGCCACATCTTACACCTCCGCTCTGTGCCGCGGCTATTTGTGGGGACCGATTTTCCTTCTCATTCACGCTCACCCCACGGGGAATTCTGGCTGGAGCTGGCAATTTGGAACAGGGCTGTGGCAAGGCTTCCCCTGGGGGACCCCGGGCAGAGGGGTTCACCCCCAGCCCAGCAGCCCTTCGATCCCGAATGCCCCCCTCTCTTTGGAACACGGAGATGCCCAGCATCTGGTCCTCGCTCTCCTGGGAAAGCATCTGCTCCCGCTTCTCAGCCACGCCTCACCACAGGCGGGAAGCGGGCTCTGACGAGCACAGGTTTGGCACCAGGACAAAGGCTCAGAGCCGCGTTTGGGACTTGTCCTCATTGGCGGCGGCAGTCCTCTCCCCAGACCCACCGGGCCTCCCCCAGACACGATGAGGTCAGTGTGGTGAGCCCTGGCATGTGGCCCTGACCGCGCTGGTGGGTGGCGCGTCTGTGTGAGCATCGAGATCAGAAACACTCCAGCAGACATCCGACGGTCGCCCAGGCAACCGCGGGTGATTCAAACACCAGAGAGAGGAGCTGGGAAGCAGACAAGGGAGCTGCCTGGCCCGGGCTTCACGACCTCCCGCTTCCACGTGAGTCGCCAGAAGGTATCGGGGCGGACACAGGGGAAGGCATGGGGGACCCGCCACCAAACCCACTCACCTCCTCCTCCTCGAAGCCGGTGAGGTCCCAGCGGTAATTCAGCCGCATCTGTTTCCGCTTCCAGTGTTCCATGAAGGTGGCGGCTGCAGGCAGGGAGGAAAACCAGACAGTCAGGGGCGCCCCCGAAACATCCGATGACATAAAAGCATCCTCCTCTTCTGCACCACTTGGTGAGCGAGGGTGACGGCGTGCTGGACCACGAACGTCACATGAACTGACCCGGTCAGTTCTCCGGCCGGTCCTGTGAGGCAGGGGATTGCTTTCCCATTGTACAGATGGAGAAACTGAGGCACGGGGAAATGAAGGCCCGGCCGAGTTTACTCAGCCAGCCAGAGAGGGGCCAGGCAGGCTGCTCCCAGAGCCTGGGCTTTTAACTGCCCTGTTTGACCAATATTGGGGACCCCAGGTCACAGGTGGGGGTCCTGAGGTTGGAAAGGGTGAGGGGTGGGCCAAGGCCACGCACCCAAGCTTCCAATCCACGCAGGCGGTCTGACTGCTGAGCTGCACTCCTAGCCACTACATCTTGCTCCACAATCTTAACAGACTGAACATAGTTCAAACGCCCCCTCCTCCGGGAAGCCTCGGATCATCCCCCGCAGTGTCAGAAAGGAACCAGCTCCTTCAGGGATCTCTCCTGCTCCGGGCGTCCACACTGCCCTTCCATTAGGATCCCTGTCCCGTGTGGAGTGGCCCCTCTGAGGTGAGGCACAGGGGTAGGGCCTCGTTCATCTGGATTCCCGGCATACATCAGTGGCCGGCACAGACAGGGCTCAGGAGTGCTCACTGAATGAATGGACGGTTTCTGTGAGCACCAGTGGCGGAGCTATTTATCAGTAATGCTCCCCCCAACAGAGGCCGATCGGCAGAGGCTGAGGGTGGGCAGCAGGTGACTCAGAGCTCAGGATGCTTGAGCTGTTCTGTACCAGGCGCTGTTGGAAAAACCATCACGTGAAGTATCAATCTGAGTTAAACCTCACAGTAATCCTAGGAGGGAGGTGCCATTCCTTCCTCCGTTTTTCCGGAGGAGGAAACTGAGGCTCAGAGCAATTAAATGGCTTGTCTGATTAAGTGGTGGCATCAAGATGGAAATAAAATGAGATGAGTAACCGTGACACTTTAGTGCAAATTCACCAATGTGGTCCTTCGCTGGGGAAGAATGCAGCTTTGGCATCGGCAAGAAGTGGGTCTGAAGCTACTCATCTCCCAGCTCAGAGAGCTTTAGTCTACACAGAATGTGCCCCCTCCCCATTAAAGTGAGGAGAGAACAGGGTCGCTGAGTTTGCCTGTATTTGTACATAATTTGGTACACTTTAAGTTTTAGCTACTGTCCCAGTCAAGCCCAGCCAGGAGACAGGAACCTCTCCAGGTCTTTCCAAGTGGGGTAATTTAATCCTGGAAATTGGCCACATGGGTGATGAAAGAGCTCAGAAGACAAGGAAGGGATGGTGAGACCACCCAGAGATTAGCAATGGCAGGCAGCTGTTGCCAGTCCAGGGGTGAAGGGACAACGGGACGTGGTGTTACAAGGGCCAGAAATTGGGGCTGCCCAAAAGAAGCTGGGATCGTGGATGGAGGGATTTCTGGTGGGGGTCAGAGCCACGCAGGAGACAAAGCCTCTACCAGGGATGCCCCAGGAAGCAGAGGGAGATGGGGAGAAATACCCCGGCTTCTCCCCATCCTCTGCCTTCTGATCTCCCATCAGGGCTTCCCATTGGCTGAACCGAACAGGAAATGGGAGAGCAAAGGAGCCTGGGAAATGTAGTTCCCTGTGCTACAGATTGGTACTCAGCAGACACACACTGAGCAGCATCACAGTGGCAAGGACTCCAGGGGGGGCCGGGCACCTGCCGCCAGGAAGCCTGTGGTCTGGGCGGGCCCACCTGCGGCCGCACCACGTCCCGAGAAGGAAGACGTGAGGATGCTTTCTCCCGCCTCTTTTGACCTGTCCTTCATCCACTGCGGCGGCAGAGGTCGGGGCTGTCTGACCTCTTCCGTCCTGGCAGGTGCCTGGCTCCCTCCCTGTGATCTGACGGCTGTCCCTCTCCGTCCTCCTCTGCCCGCCCACGGCAGCGCCTCCCTCTAGACCTCGGGCCGAGGGGGAGCAGACACGTGCGGGAGGGCCGGCTCCACGCACAGCCCGGGACTCGGGTTGTTTCCCTCCCCTGTCCTGGCCGCCCCCATGTCCTCCCCATTCCCAGGCTCGCCCATGCCCGCCTCCAGCTCCTGCAGCTCCTCCTCCCTCCCCCCCCCAGCCTGCAGCGTGAGAACACGTCATTTTTACCGACGACGCCCCAGGGCGCACGCTCTGTGCTAGAATGGACCGACGTCAGCTAACCCAATCCTCGCAACGACGCTACGCAGGACGGATGATCTCTGTTCACAGATTGACAGGCAAGAACGGAGCCTCAGACCGTCAAACGCTACGGCCAGGCACGACTCAGATTAACAGCAGGAGTGGAATCAGAACCTCGCTCTGTTGCACCCCAGCGTCTATTCTGAACCACCACACTTGACTGACCTCTGTAGAGATAGTGATATTCTTTATGGCAATAATAATCACAGTCAGAATAAGCGTGTGATTATTAGAGAAAAACTTGTACTGCCATTTTATGGATGAGGAAAGGGAGGCACAGAGAGGTTAAGTAATCTGCCCAAGGTCACACAGCTACGCAGCTGGTATTTGAACCCAAGCATTCTTGCTTAGAATTTGTACTGTTAAATGTCTTAAAATAGATACAAGGGGCTTCTCCCAGAGGCATCTGCGGGCTGACTAGGACTAAGACTGGAGCCTGGTGGCCAGGAAAGGAGACGTTATATTGACAAGGCTTGTCTGGTTTGGTTATGTTTAAGAGATAAAGACATTTTATATAAAATTATGAATTTCCCACTTCTCCTTTAGAAATCAGAAGCATTGGCACCAGAAGCCTGTAGCTGAGGGGCGGCCATCCCTTTGTCAAAGCTTAGGCATACCTTCTCCACTTGGCCACAGACCCCACCATGCCCTATTGCCTGGACTCTGTGGCACTGAGTTTGCCATGCCTGCTTTGGAGCAAAAGGGTAGGGTTGTCGAGTTCAGGCCTGACCAGCAGGAGGGGAGATGTGAAGGCTCGTGCTGAGCCCAGGGGGCAGTCCTGAGGTCTCAGCTCAAAGCTGGGCATCATGAGCAACATGAAAAGCCACCTTCCACTGGCCTGGGCAAAGGCAGGAAGAAAACCGAGCGTCCGTCCCTCACAGCTGTGCTCCTGCAGCCCTCCCACCCTACACCAACCATGCGGACTGCAGAGGGGACTGCGGGGTTCCTGTCCCTTCCCTTTGAGGTTCCCAGTAACGGTTCTCCTTGCCAACGTGCCGACTACACCCCACCGGCGTTACGCGACGTCCAGCGGGGGTCAGGCGCTGGGGTGCTGCCGTTGCACGCCCGACCTCCTCTCATCCTGCCCTCGATCCCGCAAAGCTGGGATAACGCGTTCCATCTTGCAGATGGGTAAACAGAGGCTCCGAGGGGTCAGGGGCTGGGTAATAAATGGTCGAAACCTGAACCTAGGACTTCTGACGCCAAGATCGGCCGGGGTCAGGGGTGGTGGCTTCCCAGCCACATGAGGACAAGCCGTGTGCCGAACCTGGTCAGGGTACAAAAGAAATGAGGAAATGGCCTTGACCTCAGCAGCTACACAGGGGGCCAAACAGACCAGACCATGTCCCCAAGATCCGGGGCCCAGAGGGCGGCACAGCACAAAACACGGACAGTGAAGCGGGACGCTGGGCCAGGGCGGAAGCAGGTGGCTGGGCTCTAAGCCCGCTTTCTTCAAACATTTGTTTTGATGACACAAGGCTAGACAAACACATTCTTGCAGAGGAGCCCAGAGGCGGCAGACGAGGGCAGGACCCTGGATCCGCCCTGGACGGCATCCAGGTGTGAGCCCGGGCACGTGCCCCCCGACCCCGCTGCCAGCCTCAGTCTCCACGCCTGCACAGTGGGCTTGACAGCAGCGCCGGCCGCGGGGGCCCCGTGAGTGGTCCACAGCCGAGCTCAGGGCAGGATGCGCCCGCCGGGAAGGCGCGACAGAGGAGCCTTCTCACGACCTGGCTCACACAGAAGGGTCTCCCCAGAATAAAAGGCCGCACGTGGCATGGTTCCGTTTCTACCACATATCCAGAATATTCACAGGTATATCCAAGGAGACAGAAAGCAGACTGGGGGCTGCCAGGGGCTGGGCGGGCAGGGAGAATGGTGCTGTCTGCTTAATGCATATGGGGTCTCCTTTTGGGGTGATGACAATGTTTTGGAACTAGATAGTGGTGATGGTGATGCAAGACGGTGAAGGCGCTAAATGCCACTGAATGGTGCACTTAAAATGGTTAATTTTGGGGGCAGCCTGGTGGTGTAGTGGTTAAGTGTGCACATTCCCCTTTGACGGCCCGGGGTTCGCCAGTTCGGATCCCAGGTGCGGACATGGCACCACTTCTCAAGCCATGCTGTGGCAGGCGTCCCACATATAAAGTAGAGGAAGATGGGCATGGATGTTAGCTCAGGGCCGGTCTTCCTCAGCAAAAAAGAGGAAAATTGGCAGCAGATGCTAGCTCAGGGCTAGTCTTCCTCAAAAAAAAAAAAAAAAGGTTAATTTTATGTAACGTGAATTTCACCTCAATTAAAAAAAAAGTGAAATCACAAGACAATGGGTAGGGACGCATTGTGTTCACCTGCCGTGTGCAGAGAAAATGACGGGAAGGACACCAGCGTGGTTCCGTCGGGGTGGGGGCGACCTGTCCATTTTCCTCCAGGGTTTCTCAGTCTGGGCCCGGGATCCACTGTATTGGAATCCCCCAGGGAACCTGCTAGAACACAGATTCCTGGGCAGCACGGAATCGGCATCTAAACAAGCTCCATGGGCCGCCCTTCGGCACTCCGGCGTCTAGAAGCACCGACCTCTCCCTGGTCTGCTCTTCCTTCCTTCCAGCCACCCCTCTCTCCACCAGACTAGCGGCTGTCCAGCCTCCCACGCCTTAGTCTTGGCTCTCCGCCCAGGCAGCGCCCACGCCGCCTCCCGCGGGCCCCGCCTTGACCTGTCCACATTGTCTTCACGCCTGGGCCCAACACCAATCTCCCTCGTTCTGGACGCCTCCCGGGTTGGACGCTGAACCCCCTTTCTGAGCTCTCTCCCCCCGGAAATTCTGTCACTGCAGCGAGGGCGTGATCCTGGACGCTCCATAAGACGCTCTTGCTTCCGCCTTCCAAGTGTCTCCTGTGCCAGCGGGGGCATCGCGGCCTCTCAGACCTGTGCTCAGAGGCCCAGCTCTGATGATGCTGGGGCACTTCTGCGGCTGCGCGGAGCATGGCCCCGTCTCCCTGGTGAGGTCCACGCTCTCTGTGGGACGGGGTCTTGTCTCCTACACCTCTGCTACGGGCCCTAGGGGGCAGCCAGGGCTCAACCACTCACACTTGTCAGAGCAGGGGCTGCGTCTTCCTTAAAATTTGACCCCCTGAGAGTAGAGACCGGCTTCACGAATCTCGGGCTCCCAACACAGTCAAATGGTTGCTCAACACACTCTCCATTTTCCCAAAGTGGAGATGGGAGCTGCGTCTCCTTAGGAGCTGCAGGAACAGAAGAAGAATGCTACTCTTGTCTCTCAGCACATAATGGAGATGGAGTTCAGGCATAGCAGCCTCCAGCCATTCCCTTTCTCGCCAACTTGCCTGGCACCCTCCTTCTTTGTCCTCCGAACAAGTATTAGTTCATGAACCCACCACTGGCCTTTTAATTCCAGCAGAGAATCATAGTTTACCTCTCTCTATATCCCGCCTAGCTCAGGGTGACCTGGCAACTCCATTCAAAGTCTCGGGCACGGCCCCCTGGGATGGGGTTTTCATCACACCGCTGCCATTTCATTGAAGCTGGGACCAGCTTTCACCAGCTTTTTGCAGCCGGGCTCAAATCAAAGCCTTTGTTCTGCACGGAACTGACAAGCAGTTAGAGCCCCATTATATTAGGCCATCATTTCAGAAAATTGATCCCGGGGCGAACAGCTAAATGCGGCTTCAAGTTGCTTCATGTGACACCCTATTTGAGGCTTTGAAAAGTTCTAAGTCCCAGGCAGCAGCGAGCCGACATCTCTAGGACCAGAGTGTCAGCCCCTGGACAAGCAGGACCCCATGGTGGAGTGGAAGCAAAATTAAGGCCTGGCAGTCACAGGCTTGGGGTCCCTCTCTGTCATTGTGTGAGCAGAAATGTCAACAGCTGGAGCACAGAGGAAGAAAGGACACAGCCGGGGGGCGGGGCGGGGGGGGGAGAAACACGAGAGGGAAAATGATCCCTTAGAGGGTAATGAGCAAATAATTGAATAAGAGATTAAAAAACCAACAATGGCAGGTCTCTGCTAATTATGCCTGACAGCAGTGTGAAAGGGCCCAGGGACGGGGCACTGGTGCCCTCCCTCCCTCCCTCCCCCTGCAGGCAGGGGCTGCCGCCAACACTCCTGCTCGGCCCAGCGGGCACCTTCCTGCCGCTCCTGTCAGGACTGATAATAAGCTCCTTTTTCCTAAAGTAAGCGCATCACAGGAGTGGTTTGGCTTTTTTGTTATTTTTTCCCCCAAATGGGAGTGTGTGGACTGAAGTCGCACTTGACGGACGGGCACATTTGCTGTCCCCCACGGTGCAGGTGGTGCTGGAGGGGGATGGGGGGGGCGTCGGAAACACAGATTCGCCCCTTTCCCTGAGTCACGGGGGGGAGACGGAGCGGTCTGGTTTTCTCCCAGGGAAGGGGCCACTGTAGGGACTGGCCAACCCCTCTGAGGGTGTGAAGTGGCCCTGCTTTGCACACAGTGGGTGCTCACGCTTTGCACACAGTAGGTACTCACGGAAGAGGTGTGAAACTGGCATCTGGCTTCCCAGAACAGGGTGCACTGGATTTAAGGAATCTAACCCAATCCGGTGGGTCGGGCTGGCTGAGCAGCAAGCCCGCCTGTGTGTCCCTCCCTCCTGGCTCTTGGTAAGTCTCTGCTCCCTGAGCAGAGCTCGGAATGGAGGATGTCTGGATGGAGAGGCCAGACCAGGGCACCAGCTTGGACACTGGGGGCCGGCGGGCCAGGCCATGGATCTGTCATGTCTGTTACGAATCCGAGAGCTGTGTGATGTTGGGCCAGTCCTGAAGCTCTCTGTGCTGCAGTGTCCTCGTGGGAGAGTAACAGCAGAGCCTCCCTCTGGGCTGCTGTGGGGACCCGAGATAATCCGTGCCCAGCTCCCAGCCAGGGCCCCGCACAGTCAGTCCTCAGGGCGCGGTCTGAAGGGGAAAGGGGCGTATCTGTCTGGGGCCCAATGGGGCAGCTGTCGGGGCGAGAGAATGAATTTGGGGTAATCCGGTCGGTCAGGAGCAAGCACGTCGGCCACAGCAGGTCAGTCACACAGGCAGAGGGAGCAGATGCCATCAGTCAGGGATGTGTGGGTGCGGACCTGGAATGCGGGGTCCAAGCCTTGCCTCTGCCTCTCAGCAGCTGGTATCAGTTTGGGAAAGTGGCCTCTATTTGTTCATCTGCTAAATGGGGCAATAAAACAATTTACCTCCTACGGTCCCCGGGGGAATTAATGAGTCACTGCATGTCAGATGCTGAGAGCAGGGCCTGGCCTGCAGCATTCTTTCCAGAAGGAGACGAGGTGACGTAAATGACGGGGGCCCCAAGCACAAGGTGAGAGGTTGGATCTGAGCTCTGATCTCCTGGGGTCCAGGCTGTTTTCACATTTTCAAAAAGCAGGTGCTTGCTGAGCCCACGTAACACCTAGTGCGACGTGACAACCAGCACCAGGCAGAGCCCTAGGAACGTCACAAGTGGTGACTCATTCAGTGTCCCCAAGGACCCTCTGAGGTGGGTTGTATTACTATCTCCATCTTACAAATGGGAACCTGAGGCCCAGAGAGGAGAAGCAACTTGCCTGAGGTCACACAGCTGGTCGGTGACAGAGCTGGGAGTTGAACCTGAGGCTGGGCGGGGAATGGGCATTGCTAACTGCCTGATGGTGTCTAACCATCTGGGACACAGCCAGCCCAGCTGACTTACTGAACTGGACGAAACCGTCAGGCCGGCGGTCTGTGCGAGCCGAGCCCCACTGTGGGAGCGGCCGGTTGAATCTTCCCAGCTCGGGGCAGGGGAACCAGGAGGCTGGACGCCCAGCCAGGAGTGTTCCAGCCTCAGCTCGGGCCTCCCTGGGCCCAGATCAGAGAGGGCAGGGAGGGAGAGAGGAGATGACCAGCGCTGAGGTCTTGTGGTGGGCCGGGGAGGCTGGGAATGAGGAGGAGAGGCGGGTGTGGGGGCTCAAGGGGATGGTTCCCAAGGGACGCAGGGTCCAGAGAGGCAGAGGTGGGCAGTGGAAGGAAAACAGGCTCAGAGAGACGTGGGCTCGGTTCCCGGCCCTGCCAGTGGAGCCCCCACTTTCCTCATCTGTGAAATGGGGACAAAGCCCCAGCCGTGGGGATGCAGTGGGATGAAGGATGAGGAGCATCCGGCCCAATGTCGGGCACATTCACACCAGCTTAGTGAGTGATGGCTACTGATCCTAAACTTACAGCAAGATTGGTGCCCAAATTAACAACCAGAGCTAGACGGGGGCCCTGGGAATCTTCTCACAAGCCACCTTGGACCATGCAGCGACATTGCTTCCCCATGCTATGCAGCAGCCCTCCAACCTCAGCTTGAATGCCTCCTGGCACGGGGCGCTCACCACCTCCCTGGCAGGCCCAGCCCAGTGCTGCACAGCACCCACGTTGGAAACCTCTCCCTTATCGGAGCTGCCGGCCTACCTCTCATTCTCGGCCTCGTTAGGAAAACGAAACGCCTCTGCCCACGGAGAGACGTGAGCGTGTCTAGCGCGAGACCATGCTTCTTTCTGCACGTGTCCATCCCCAGCTCGGCCCAGAACTCCCGGAACACAAGACCGCCCATCGCCTGCTCTGCCCAGACCTAGAACGGCGGGGTCTAGCACAGCCCGTGGCCGACCATCTGCCACGCGTCTGTCTTTGCTGAGATACGGGCGCCCACGCCAGGTCACGGGTACCCATGACGTCTGCCAGGAAACCCCTGTCCTGGCTCTCCTCGGGGTTCCCGCCTGTGAAACGTGGGCTGTGGGCTCTGGCTGAGGTTTCACACCTTTTCAGCAGATGGACGCCCATCTTCCCCCATCAACCAGGCACAGATGCCCCAACTGTAAAGTCGGTAAAGGGACGGACGTCAGCTTCAACCGGGGTCGGGACTGGGCGGGGGGCAAGCGAGGCGTGTGCGGTTCCACGACACTCTCAAGGTCCGGCAAATGTGGACCAGCCCCCAACAGTGAGCACCAACGACCACGCCGTGTCCGGGCCCCTCCCTCGCCTCACCTCATCCCAGCTTAACCCTTACGTCCGACGAGGAGCCCAGCAGAGGCCTGGAGGACCCAGTTGGAGAACCACAGGGAGACCATCGGTTTTTAAACTTTTAGGCCCAGACCCTTTGCTCGGGCAAGTGGGACAGACAGGCCCAGAGCCACTGCCATGTGGGAAGCAGGGCGGGGCCGAATCCCCAGCAGGAGCAAGGGTGGCCTGCGTCCACTCCAGGGCTCACCGCACGAGAAGGAGCTCGGAGGGGAAGGCGGAGCGTGCAGAGCTGGGGGCTGCCCTTCAGCGGGGGCCACACGGGGCTCCAGGAGGCACCAGCAACCGCCCTCTCTGTCTCTACACTGGGTCCCTCTGCCACAGTTGCCCAGCAACCCCTGCTCCACGTCTCCAGAACTCATCTCAGGGCTCACGCCTCCTCCAGGAAGCCCCTCTTGACTTCTCTCCCCCAGGGGTCCTGACCCGTGGCTCCTGTGCCCTCCGTGTGCCCAGCTCCATCTTCTACCACATGGGAGCCCCGGAGGCAAAGGCTGCCCGGGAGACGGCTCAGCACAGGAATCCCCTATTGGCCAATCCAGAAAGGCCTGCAGAAGTGCATCCGGCCACCACTTCCCAACCTCCCAAGCCTCCCGAGCCTGAGTCGGGGCCAGGTGGGACCCGCGTCAGGGAAGCATCCTGGAGGAGGAGCCGCCTGCCTGGGGTGGCAGTGGAGCCCAGCGGTGAAGGGCCCAGACTCTGGAACCTGACATTCAACCCTCGCCTTGGCACCTCAGGAGCTGAGTGACCCCAGGCAACTCACATGCACTCTCTGGGCCTCGGCTTCCTTCCCGTAAAATGGGCCTTCGGAAGCCGTGAGCATCTACTGAGAGACCCGGGACGGCCCAGGTCCGCCGTCCCAGCCCCATCAGGGAAGAACGCAGAGCCCAAGGCCCTTTCTGAGCTACAAACCCCAATCCCAGGACGGAGGTCCCGTTTGGGGGAGCAGGGCCCCCTCCTAGGCATTTCCTGAGGGGCTCGTGGCTGGGTCAGGACACTTCCTCTGCGTCTGCGACAGCACAGGCCCTCGTGGCCTGCAGACAGAAGGGAGGGCACTTCCACTGCCGTCCTTCCCACGTCACTTCTGGCAAACGCCGCCGGCGGACAACGTCAGGAAGGGAGGAAATGCAGGACCCACTCACAGTCGCCTCTGCCCCAAAGACACAGGGCGGCGGGCGCTCAGCTTACCCCACAGGGCCATGAAGACCGAGAAGAAGACGGTGGCCGGGTTGTCGAAAAGGTGGCTGGCCCGGGCCGTGGCGCACGCCGAGCTCATCTTCCAGTAGCTGCAGGTCTTGTCGCACAGCGGGCACATGGTGATGTTGTGTCTCTGGTCACACATCTCCATGCTGGAAGAGAGGGGACAGCCTGAGTCCCCAGGAACCGGACACCTCCCGGGAGCCACGCTGGGGTGGGAGAAAGTGCTGGGGGTGGCGAGGCCCTTGGTCCCCACCATGGTGGACACCAGTAAGGCACGCCAGCCAGCTTCAGCCAGTGCCCGTGTCCCTCCCATCCACCTGGCTTCTGAGACGAGTGACAGGTGCTGTCACTCAGGGCCTGTGCTCAGAAGGGCCCACGCTGGGTTTCACGGTCTGCTGTCACCGCCTTAAAATTCTTAATGATTTTTGCACAAGGGTCCCATGTCTTCATTTTGCACGGGGCCTGCGACTTCTGTAGCCGGCTCTGGTGTGGACCCGTCCAGACTTGTGTGTGGCCAGAGAGGGGCACGGGAGTGCTCACCTGTGGGGGGACCCCGCCTGGACTGGAGCCACCTCTCGGACAAGCCGAGCGTCCCCAGCCAGTCTCCCGCTAATAACCGGGCCCCGTCAAGGCCTGTGCTAATGGTGCACACCGTCCAGGCCTTTCAATTATAAGGCCTCGGACACTGAAAGAGGAACAGGGTGAAGCCACAAGGACGCCAGGCCCGTCCTGTGCGCCAGGCACTGCGTGGGTCTCGATCCACCCTGGCCAGGGCGCGTGGGGCAGTCGGCCCTGGGCGCGTCACTGGGAGCTCTGGACGCATAAGAAGGCAGAGAAACTGCACTCCCGAATCTCTGGGGGAGGCTGGGTTGGAAGGAACGTGTCCACAAGCTGCCTGGGGTGGGGGAGCCCTACCACACGGGGCTCGCTCGGGGAGCAAGGGGCCCCCGGCCAGGATGGTGGGTGCTGCTCAGCACAGGCCTTTGTTCTGGTGAACAGACACGAAGGCTGGGGCCAGAGCTTAACCTTTGTGGACGGACGCAGAGGCGCCTGACACCCAGTGGCCTTCCCCCAGGCCTCGGCCCTCCCCTGCTGATACCGAAAAATGCCTGGACTTCAAGGCCCTCGGTTGTGTGAGCAGGAGTCTGCACCAAGCCTGGCGAGTGAGCCCAGAGAGGGGAGGTCACTTGCTCAGGGCCACACAGCAGAGGGGAGATTGAGCCCTGGTCTCTGTCCTGCAAAGCTCGTGCCATGCAAGCTCTCATCTACTGTTCAGAGGCCACAGGAGGGCTCCCTGTGGAGGTCGGGCGCCTGGGCCCGGGCCCCGCTCGGCTGTTCCTGCCTGCCACGCCCCTTCAGGCTCAGACTCGGTTTTTTCTTCTGGAAGATGAGGTGAGGGGCCAGAATAAGGCCCTTCCAGCTCTGGCCTGCACTGAACTTTCTAACTTGTACAAGACGCTGAGCTATAAACAGACGTCAGGCAGGAGTGGCCATCCCCAGGGGCTCCACGGTGCCCGGGAGGAGCCGAGGCGGGTAGGCGGTTTCTGTTTCTGATTTCTGGATGCACACGCACGTGGGCACAGAATCTCGCTGGCCCACACAGTCAGTGTTCGATAAACTTCAGCCGAGAGGCTGCGAGGGCCCCCTTTGGCCCACACGGTGGGCCGTCCAGCTCAGATCTCTTCCTTCAGTTCCACCACCAGACGTTTACTAAAATCTGTGCAGGCGCCACACGTGCCAGGCGCTGTGCCGGGCCCGGGAGGTGGGAAGATGAATCGTGGCTGAGGTGGCTGCCCCAGAGCATCTGGGGAAGTGTGTGTGTGTGCATTTGTGTGCATGTGTGGGGGGGAAGGCGCACACAGGCCAGCGTAGGCCAGCCCTGCATTTGAATCTCAGCTCTCCCACCTGTGATCCGTGTGGCCTTGGGCAGGTTACTTGAACCCCTGGGCCTCAGTTTCCCCATCTGTAGAACGGGGATGCTGAGAATGAGGGGCACCCGTGCTACCGGGTTGTTGGGAGGATTAAACAGGAGAATGCACGTGGAGCCTTTGGCACAGCGCTGGCACACTTAAGCCACACTCCTGTCCGCCATTGTCATTATTATGATGGGAATAACTGAGTCCTGGCGGCTGCACTGCTTTTAAAAGGAGACGTAGGAGCCGCCTGGAGGCGTCTATCTCTTGCCCTCCCTGAGCCTCCTCTCTTCTGAGGGCCTCTCCTTGGTGGGGCAGAAGGGGCCAGGACATCCCACTCGGGCATGACACAAGCCCCTCTCAGGGAACCACCGACAGGGGTCCCCCATTGTCAGCAAGCCACCTGGGGCCACAGTGCCTGCCTGGCCCGGGGTGGCGGCTGGGAGCCCTGAGGGTGGGCAGGGCCAGGGCTGTGCATCTCCGCCTGCCTGGGAGCCCCACGGCCACCCCAGCCCTACTCCCTGCCAGCGAGCAACGCTGGCCAGACGAACAGTTGCCTTGTGCCGGTTTGAAAGCCTCCTCCTTGTCCTGCCGCAGTTTCAGCCAAAATAAAGACAAGGAACAGGAAACCTGTTCTTAGGAGCCGAGGGGAGGGGCAGGGTGGCACCGGGCAGGGGCCGGGGGACATCGGACTCCAAGGGGAACACACGCCTCCCGCTTCCTCCAATGCACCAAGCGGCAGAGGCCGAGGTCAGACGGGCCTCCGGAGTCCCCAGTAAATGCGGTTTGCATCTCTGGACGCTGGCCTGGCCTAGGGAGCCAGCGCCCTTGACGGGGCGTCCACGCCTGCCCGGGCAGCGCCGCCTGGCCGAGGCCCGTTCCGCTTCCCCTCGGCGGGGAGGGAGGGAGGAAGGAAGATGGAGAAGCCCGGGCTGCCCCACTCGCTCCACTTACCACGCCTCTCCTGGGTTTGCAGTGAAACTGCCACCATCTCTGTGCCACCGTCAAACTCAGGCACAGCGCCCTCACGTCACATCAGCAAGCAAAGGGACAAGCTCGCTCCTGCCCATGCCCAAAATAACGCTGGAGGCGACAGGAGCCAGATTCCTTGAAGGTTTCGATTCCGCGTGGGTGAAATATCTTAGGGGTTATTCATGTATTAAAACATCATTTACACCAAAATTGGCCGCATATGGCCTTTCTGGCAGCCGGGTCACGAGGGGCCGGTTTCTCCGCCAGGTAAGGACTCAGTGGCTCTTTATGGACCAGAACTGTGGACGGACTTTCCCAGCTGCAGCTCTGCCTGAGACATCCCGGGTGGAGCCCCAAGCCCCAGGACTGAACTGACATCTCAGGACTTCTCCCGAGAGACAGCAGCTCCTGGGAGGCAGGGCCTGCGGCATCCACCTTTCTAAACCCTGTCTGGCCCATCAGCACGGTGTCCCTGACCAAGGTTGGGGCCTGAGCACACCACAGGGCTGTCTCTGGGTCCATGTCAGCAAGTCTAGGAAACAGCTAGAAAACACAGGAGACTTCCACACACGCCGAGGACGGCGTCCTCCAAGCGCCCAAGGTTGACTCATGTCCCGGCTGCCATCTTGGGAGAAGCAGACCCTGCACGAGGCCCGGTGGTCTCTCTGGGGTCTCAGCCTTCCTCCAAGGGCTCCCCATGCAGGACGTCACCCTCGGTGACCAGCAGAAGGAGCGCAGCGCTGCGTCCAGAGCCCTGGGTCTCCGCACCCTGCCATCCTTCACGATGCTGCCATTCCCGCAAAATCTCCCAGAGCCCTCGGCACGGGGGAAGATGCTCGAGAAACAGACCCGGCGGCCTGAGTCCACTGCACGGAGGCCTCAGACCGGTCATCGGCCTCACTGCCTGACCTCACAAGGAAGCAGGGAATTTTTTTTGTCATATAACGACTAAAGACTAAAAAAGAAAAAAAAAAAAACCTTCAAAGAAGGAAAAGGAGTCAGATATTTATTTCATGTCTTCCTCTCGACCATAAACCGTCTCCTAGGCCGTTTGTGCCTGAAAAGGATGCCCTCTGGACCATGCGCCTCTGGTCCCGACAGTGTGGGGCCCGGCACGTGATCTCCTGGGGCGGGGTGCCGAGCGTGTGTACGGGATTCGGGCTGAGAGGCCCGGGTGCCAGGGTGTCCCGTAGTTGCAGCAAGAGGAACGTGGCTCCTTAACAAGATGAGGGCGTGTTGGGGGGCCGCCCGCCTACCTGGGGATGTTCTCGTCGACGGTGGCGCAGCCATAAAGGAAAACGATGATTCCCACGACGGAGGCGGGGATGAGCATCTGCGTGTACACGCCCAGCCAGGCAAAGTACAGGCCAATCTTCTCCCCGAAATACTTCCTGCACCGCAGGGCAGAGCCAGACAGAGACAAGCTTACTCTCCTTCCACCGGGAGGGGGGGACACACATCCCGTCCCTCCCCAGCACAAACAGCTCAAATTGGGGCCACCGGCCCTCTCCACCGAGAGGCACAGAGTGGGTGGGGCTCTGGGCCAGGCCATCAGCTTTGGGGGGCTCTCTGCTTTGTCGACGCCCACCCCCTTCTCCCCACTGTGCCCCGGGAGGGTGGGGGGGGGGCGCGGGCCACCCCGGAGGCTGTCAGCTCCACGCCGAGTCCTGCTCAGAGTAGGAACTTGAATGAACTCTGGCCTGGAGGCGCCAAGCGAAGCCACGGCTCCAATATTAAGCGTCTTTGGCACCCGATGGACTTAAATAAATCTTCGTGGGCTGAACTCCAGTCTCCATGTCCCCACAGGACACACATTGCCTCATGTGTCCGTCCCCTCCCTGCCCCGGGACAGAGGCCCTCCTGGGAGAGGACAAACTGCCGGAGGGGCAATTCTTACAAATCCCAAGGCCGCTCTTTCTTTCCTCTCAAGGCAGCAATGCAAGGAACCCCACCTAGTCGCCGGCTGGGTCAAGCCGGGCTCTGAACGGAGGGGGAGAGATGGGGCCTACGTGGAAAGGAGCCCATTCTCCAGGGAATCTGAAGCAACTGCTTAAAGAAGCCTCGCCCAGGCTGCCGGTTCTGACCTCGGGTCAAGTTCAAACATGCTCCCAGGTCCTGAATATTCAGTGCGGTTGAAACACACAGGGACACTTATTCCACTGAATCCAACCAGGGACCCGCCTCCCACAAGCCTCTGCCTGAGGAGCCAGGCCCGCTGCCGGCAGCCCCTCTTACCTGACCAGGTCGATGGGCTGGTACTTATAGAAGACCCCGTAACTCGCCCACTCTTCGTACAGGAGCTGGGAGAGAGCAAAGGGGAAGGGGCTGGTGAAAACGTCGTGCTCCCAGTTTGCTCCCCAGAACACAGAGCTGCCGGGCACGTGGTGGAACTGATGGATTCGGCTCATAGCTACATCATTCATTCATTCAACAAACACTTACTGAGAGTCAGCCATGTGCCAGGTACTCTGCTGGGCACTGGGCTTTCAGAGGTGAGCAGGGCAGACGCAGCCCCGAGCCCTGGAGTCCCTTTGCTGGTCGGGGAGACGGACTTGCAAAAATGGGCCCAACTTTTCAGCTCCGGTAAGAACCCACACGTGGAGGGAGCTGAGCTGGCACCGGAGGCCGGGTTGGGGAGGTTCCTGAGTAAGAACGGGCCTATGTTTCTAGGTGAAGGTGGGGATGGGAAGAACCTTCTGGCATCATTACAGAATCCTCACTCTTCATGACTTGATCTGGAATGGATCTGAAACGGCCTGACACTGGAAGGCTTTTCCATTTAGGTTTGTCGGTCGCCCGTGTCACACGCCACACCGTTCTTTATAAAGGACAGAGACCACCAGGCTTTGCAGCACAGAAATCCAAGCGGCAAGATTTTTAAAAACCTCATGAGATGCAGAGAGAACTCGACGTCTCTCTCCTGAGACGGGCCGTCTGATTAACGCGGCTGAGCGAAATAAATGAAATCTGCATACACCCCATTCTCCCCCAGGCTCTGGGCAGGGACGGTAATGAGCTCGATGGATGGTAAGCCTTGTACGAACACGCACATGCAGGGTGTCTCAAGGAAGACGCCGTGTTGGTGCTGCTGCTTTGAAAAAGAAACCCCATGCGCGTGGGTCATTACTGCTTTACCAACCTTAACTCAAAGCCTGAGGTCACACAGGGGCTGGAGGGCAGCTGGGACCCAGCTGGGACCCTCTGTGCCTCAGCTGCCTGTCTCTGCTGGCATCCGATGAGGAATGGGGAGAAGGCAGGTGGGGGGACCCCCGTGAGAACTCACCATGGGCCCCCTGGTCTCTCCTGTACACTGCAGCCTGGCTTGTGTCCTTTTTCCTTTTCTTAATACTTAAATTGAAAATTTGGGGGGGGGTCTCCTGTACTCAGATTCTGCTGTGGCCCCATGAACACGCACACCACTGCACACCCTCACCCCACTCTGTGCTATGGACCGAATTGTGTGCCCCCACGTTAGTGGAACCCCCACTGTGACCGTACTTGGAGATGGGGTCTTTACTGAAAATTAAAAACATGGACAGGCTTGCTGGGAGGGGTCCAGCTTCCACGGATCACGGAGTCAGGGGTCCCTAGGAACGACCTTCTAGTGAATTTCTCCATCTCCTGGGGCTCCTTCTGCAGCTCTGAGAAATAAGACTCAGGGGGATCCCTCAAAAGTCAA
Organism: Equus asinus; assembly: GCF_041296235.1. NCBI lineage: Eukaryota > Metazoa > Chordata > Mammalia > Perissodactyla > Equidae > Equus > Equus asinus. The sequence continues at coordinate 46,943,219 of NC_091806.1, read as the reverse complement.
CACAGGAAGGAGAGGAAGTCAGAAAAGCCAAATGCATTCTTAATAAATGACAAGCAAACCTTGCTGTCAAAATCCTGGGTTCGGCCCGCTCTGATTTTTATAAGAGCAGCTTTCTTGAGATTTTAAGCCTTTCTGTAAGTGGCGTAAACAGGACGTATTCAGCTGGATTCCAAGATCTGAAACACTACGGGGTGAGGCTCCTGCTCGGGGGGGGGGGGGGGGGGGTGGGGAGCCTTGGCTGCTTCCGTGTGAGGACCCGGGGATGCGCGGGGCCTCCTCCTGCTGTCTCAGAGGGAAAAGGGTCCAGGAAGCAGAGCTGTGCTCCTGTGCTGGGATGCAGGTGTCTTGGGCAGACCCCGACCCCTGAGTCCCGAGTGGGTGGTCTGGGTCAGGCCCTCCCTTCTGAGCCCGGCTGGGCATCTGGGGCAGGCTCTCTTCCCTCTGAGCCACATTGCCTCTTTTATACTGAAGGGTGCTGTCCTTCCTCCCGGGTCACCCGAGAGTGGCTCGTGCACCTTAGGGTGCTGTGCGGAAGGAAGAGGGCTGGGGGCTTCTATGCCTCGGTATGTCTGGTTATATAGGAAACGATGGAAAGCCTCCAGTTTTACTCTGTAAACAGAGAGCTCTCACCAGCAAGCTCTGATGAGACTGCACAGCACCCATGCGAAAGCAGCGGCCGTCACCGTCCTGGGCAGCTTCCTCCCCTCAGCTGATATCAAGCCGCTGATTTATACCATAGACAGCCTGGGAGGTGCGTCAGAGGGAGGCAGGGAGGGAAAGAGAGGGAACGAAGATGCAGCAGGAGAGGGAGGGCCCAAGGGGGAAGAGAAAGACCCTCTGGAAGGCACGGCCATGTCACTCTGGTCACCGTGTTCCTGGGCCTGTCCAGTGGGGCCGGCCACCACCCGCTGACAGAACAACAGATGGGGGCACACCCCAGCCTTCTCCACAAACCGCTCTGCCTCGGCAGAATTTTCTTCCTGCCAAGAGAACATCTATTGCCCTGAAGCTGTCAGCGTAAAGAAATCAAATGCGAGATTTCCCAGGTGCGTTGGCAGAACTCCCAGGGTGCACCTGAGCCTCGTGAGCAGGCTGGGGGCGGGTGGCTGCAGTCACAGTGACCTCGACTTCCCAGCGCCCGGACCTCAGTGGGATCCTGACTCAACCCACGGCATCTCTCCTGCCTAGACCTCCAGCCTGGGCCCACACGGATGGGTAGGCCCGTCATGGCGCTGACGCTGTCCTTAATGACTGTGCAGCACTTGCCCCTTGCCGTCTCCCCCTGGAATGGAGGCACCGGGGGGGACCAGATTTGTCTGGTCTGTGTCATCCCCAGAACCTCAAACAGAGCCTGGGGCAGATAGGTTCTCAGTAAGTAATTGTTGAATGAATGAATGAATGAATGAATGATGGGTCAGGGCCCTGTGGCTCTCAGTTCAGCAAAGAGATGGAGCAACCTCAATCCACACCTGGAATAAACCTCCCCCCATCCCGGGAGGAAGGAGGGCTCGGCCCCTATGATCGGGCTGCCAGCTATGGCCGTGCTCAGCCTCAGCTCAGGCCTGCCTCTTGCTACAACATTCCGACGTGCGCCCCTGCCCCTCCAGCTCAGCACAGGAAGATGGCCTTGGCGTGGCTGCAGCGCCATCTGTCCTGTGAGGCAATGAGGGTCAGGTACTTGGGCCTCCTGCCACTGAAAGGATGCCACAGATTTTGTCATTGGAAAGGCAAACACTCAGACCCGGGTCACTTAAGATGAAGCCACCATGGGAGAATGTGAAGTTCTCCAAGGCTCTGAGTTAGGACCCAAATACCTATCCAGGGCACTTCCCCGCTTCCCTCCTTCTCTCCTTTCTTTCTTTCCATCCCTCAATCCATCCATGTATTCATCCATCTATCTGTCCATCCATCCACCCATCCCACCCATCATCCATCCATCTGTCTCCATCCACCTACCCATCCATCCCACCCGTCATCCATCTGTCTCCATCCACCCACCCAACCATCCCACCCATCACCCATCCATCTGTCTCCATCCACCCACCCATCCATCCCACCCATCACCCATCCATCTGTCTCCATCCACCCACCCATCCATCCCACCCATCACCCATCCATCTGTCTCCATCCACCCACCCATCCATCCCACCTATCATCCATCCGTCTGTCTCCATCCACCCACCCATCCAATACTCCCTGATTACCCCCATGGACCAGCCTCATACTCACTGGGACATGAAATTAAACGGGGGGTGGGGTGGAGGGAGGGTAGCATTCCAGGCAGAGGGAAAGGCTGGGTCCAGACAAATCTGAAGTTGTGTTTGCTGGGCTCGGCACACAGGAGTGTGCAGCAAATAGTTCCCGAATCAGCAAGTGAATGTGCCAGTCTTGGCACCTACGTGACCATCGGCCGAGTAGCCTTCAGATGAGCAAGGTGGACAGTGTGGCTGGAGCATGGCGGGGAGGGGGCAGTGGGGGAGGTTAGGCAGAAGGCCTGTGATCAGAGGACTGAATTAGGCCAGAAAAGGGTGGCTGGTGCCCATGGACGAGGTAGGGCATCAGCGGGTGGCAGAAGGGTACAGAGAGACAAAGGAGTCTGGCTCTGAGGCCAGAGTCAGCCGGGCAGGCTCATGGAGGGCACGGCGCTTCTCCAACAAGATTGGACGTGAAGTTCTGCAAGTCATGGGGTCTCAGACGCATGCCAGATGTTTCACTAAAAATAACCAAATATGTAATTTTTGTGCTAAATCAGATAGCATCTTCAGCTGGATTCCCGGGCAGGCAAGTTGTATCCAGTACCAAGGGTTTAAAAACACAGCGGGGGGCTGGAGGGGAGTGGGAATGGGGACCATTTGGGACAAGGCTGCCATTGTGAGGCTCTAGGGGGAGCATCCCGACCCACCTCCTTGGGAGGATCCGCTCTTGGGGGCAAGCGGCAGGACAAGGGGGGCTGAAACGAACGCAGGGTCCTGGGAGGGCAGCTCCCCAAGGGGAGGGAGGTCTGTGCATGTCTGGGGAACAGAGAGGGGCGACAGGGGAAGCGGGGGAGGAAGGCTGGTATCCGGGCGTGGGCGTGTGCACAAGACAGCAGGAAAGAACCTTCTCGAAGACGGAGGAAGGAGGAGAGATGGCTGTGGTGGGGGAGATGCTCACAGGAGGCGGGGCTGGAGGAGCAGAGCTTCCTGGGGAGCCCAGGTGGGTGGAGTTAGGGAGAGCCATTGAAGAATAAAGGTGTTTCCCAAAGTGTGTCCCACAGAACACTAGTTCCATAACTCTTCCATTAAAAAGGGTTCCAGGTCAAGCAAGTTTGAGAATCAACACTGGGCTGAACACTGTCCAACAAGTGTCCCCTGGGGCTGCGGGGGCCGTGGCTCTCCGTGTGGCCGGCCACAGCGGTTCCCAAACTTATCTGCCCGGGAGCCGTGCGGGGTTAGGCCAAATGTCAGCAAAGACGGCTGGAGGTTGACTGACCCCATAAGTCGCCCAGGATGAGCGGAGGACGGACCAAGTGGAGAGGGCAGCCTCTAGGAGCAGCCCCTTCCCCTCACCCGCGCCCAATCACCTGCCAGGGCTGCTTCGGAGATGCAGAAAGACGGAAACCATGCCTTCGCTGACGCTCTCGCTCCTAGCTCCAGCATGGGTGTAGACGCGACAGGATCGCGCATGCCAGCCGAGCAGCCCAGCCTGGGCGCCCAAAGCCACGGCCTCCCGGGCCTGCGACCCGCCCGCCCGCCCCAGGGCCCTCCGCCTGCTCCGCGGCAGCTCACCTTTCTGTCGTTGAACTCCACGTTTTCCCCTTCGTAGTCGCCCTATTCCAAAAGAGAAGAGGAGAATGACCACCCAGCAGGGAGCCCTCCAGGAGCGCAAGTCTGTGGCATTTCTAGACAGAACCCTCACGGACAGTGAGGATGATTTTAGGACATTTCATGAAGCGCGGGAAGCTCGCCCAGGCCTCCTTTTTTTTTTTTTTGAGGAAGATTAGCCCTGAGCTAACTGCTGCCAATCCTCCTCTTTTTGCTGAGGAAGACTGGCCCTGAGCTAACATCCATGCCTATCTTCCTCTACTTTATATGTGGGACACCTGCCACAGCATGGCTTGCTAAGCAGTGCCATGTCCGCACCCGGGATCCGAACCGATGAACCCCGGGCCTCAGAGAAGTGGAACGTGCGCACTTAACCGCTGCGCCACCGGGACGGCCCCTACCTTCCTCCTTCCTGATACAAAGTGTCCCGTAAATGCGATGGCCGCCCGACCCAGCCCTCCACCCAGGAGAGGACCCTGGGCCAGTTCCAGGGAATGGCAACACAATAGCAAGGGGGCTTTTTGGGGCTGGAAGGGTCATATCATTAGGATGGACACAAGTCCTGCTCTGCCAGGATGACCCCACAGTCTTGTCCCCAAGGCCCCGTCCAGGTGGTGCCCACTCTCAAGTGTCCTGGGAGGGTCGATACATTATCGGTCACCATACATATAGATCAGCGAGCTCAACATTCCCAATTTACAGATGGAAACACTGAGGCTCCAAGGCACCAACTCACTTTCCTGGGACAGACAGCTGAACGTGGTCAACCCGGGACTTGGATCTGGGCCTCCAAAGCCCAGGCAACAGAAGGAAGGTATAGAAGTCGAGAGGGAGCCCGTCTACCGATGGTCGATCCCAACGACAGAGGAGGAGCAGCCAGAGAAGCTCCGTGAGGCCCCAGGGAGGATGGCCCGGCCGGGTCACCAGGTCTGGAGTGTCGCCGGGCAGACAAAGCTCTGAGGCCTCTGGGAGGTCTGCCCGGCGCCCGTTCCACTCACCGGCAACTTCTATGACCCCCGCCAGCCCCCTCCAGGAGGAGAGGACTTGGCCACCAGGAAGCCACCTGCGGTCTCCGAAGGAAGATGCTCGGAGAGCGGTTTACCCAATGGCTCCTCCTGAGTCTTCGGGGGACCCTCCTGGCCACGCCCAGCCTGTCGGCCTTGCCCACGTTTCTCCCCGTGGCCGGGACGGCCCCTCGGCTCCCGCAGCACCTCATCTACCCAGAGGTCCGTTCGCTGGGGATCTCAGAGGGGTAGACGCTGACCAGGAAGGAAGCCAAAAGGCCGCCACGCAGCCAACTGCAAGGTCCGAGTCCGCTGTCGGCAGCTGATACGCGAACCCCAGGAGCCCGTCCTTGGGGTCTCGCTCAGAGCACAGGGCTCCTACTGCTCCCTCAGCTCCAAGGGGGCCACCCGGTGGGGCCTGCACCCGGTGCCTGCCTGCCGGACGTTCTTGTTGAAGGAAGGAAGGAAGGAAGGAAGGAAGGAAGGAAGGAAGGAATGGATGAGCACAGTAAGCAAGGCCCTGGAAGGCGGTGGAGGTGCGCTGGGCCACGCACGGAGGGCAGCCAGCAATGACACAGGACAACCGAGCACAGAGTGAGACGGATGAGGGAAATTTTCACGAGGGCTGCACAGCGCACAGCGCCCAGCGAGGAGCCTGCTGCCTGCCCGAGGCGGAGGGCGCGACTCCCCTGCCGCCAGCGTCCGCTGTTCAAGAGCAGACCGCACGCGGCTCAGTCCAGAAGGATCTATCGTCCCAAACGGGTGAGCATCAGCTTTGGTCCCTGCCAGGGTGGGCGCCTTTCAACCGCGGGGACGGTTCATAGATGCAACATCCCGTGTTCCCTCCTGGTCCATGATCTGCCGGGATAGAATCCTGGACGTGCGGCCCGGGCTCCACTCCCTCTCGGCTGTGTGCTCCTCCACGGCAGCAACTCCAGCCTCAGTTTCCCCATCTGTAAAGTGGGGACAGAGCCCGCATCGAGGGCTTCTCTACGGCTGTGTAGGGGACAAGGATGACGGTGCACCAGGAGTTTCTAAGACGTGGATCTCAGGGATGCTTTTGACGGACTGGCTGTCTGACGACAGGCCCGGTGGATCAGGGAGCCTTGTACTAGTTGGTTCAAACTGCTGAAAGAATCGATTCCTAAGACAAACGTGGAAGCAAAGACTGAGCAGAGGGATGGATTTGGCCTCCAGGGAAGGAGGAGGTGGTGGTACAGGGGGCAGAATAGCCGAGTGTCAACCAAGACTGGCTTCTGGCCCCAGCTCCCCCACAGAGGCTGTGTGATCCCGGACAAGTTACCAAACCTCTCTGAGTCTCCATGTCTGCACTGCATTAAATGAGATAAAGCTCCTACTAAACATGGTTCTTTGCACACAGTGGTGCTCAGAAATGTCGATTTCTTCCCTTAAAGTCAGACTTAAAGAGCTGACTCAAAACAGGCAGAGAGGCCCTGAGACATTTCGACGTCATGTCCCCAACATCTCAGCAGGGACTGCCAGCAGTGCTGGCTGGACATGCCAGGTTGGAGCCCTGCCCTCGGGACATCCACGGAGCAGCACGTCAATCACCAGGGCAACTTAACTCCCTCCGACCCAGAGCCACACTGCATTTATTGAGCACCCACTAAGTGCTGGGTGCCGGGCTTTCAAGGGACACCCGCACGAGGAATGGGGGCCGAACGGTGGTGTCTTTGTGGGACAGGGGGCATCAGAAGCCCAGAGATGGGGGAGGAAGAACTCAACCATGTAGGCCGGGGGAGGAGGGGAAAGGAAGCCTCCTGTGTGTGCTCTGTCCGCCCTGGGGAGGGGGAGGCGCTGACCAGGCAGAGGGGGCGGGGAAAAGCATCGCAGGCCGAGGGAACAGCATGAATGAAGACACAGGGTGGGAAAGCCGGGTCAGTGGACCCCGGGTCCCTAGAGTGAGTGACCAGGGGACGGGCAGCGGGTCAGCTGGGCATCTTTCCCTTGGAGTCAATGGTCTGGGTGGACAGCCTTTGCTGTTCCGGCACCCTCCGTGTGTCCCATCCGGTGCCTTGCCAAAGCTCTTCCATTTCTGCCTTCCCTCTGACCCTCGCTGCGGCCCCGGCAACTGGACATAGCGGGTATTCTTCCTGACTCACAGATGGGGACGCTGAGGCTTGGAGGGGAGAGGGGCTGCCCCCACGCAAGGCCACAGAGGCGTGAGCAGCCAGGACTGGAATCTGGGTCCCCCCGCCTCCCAGCCCCACCCGCTCTCTCTCCTGCTTCTTGGCTCCTAGTCTTTGCGGCGATGCACATTTGGAAAGTTCCCGAGTTCCTCTCTCCGGGGTTCCCACACTGCTCGGGCCCCACAGTCCATTCCCAGTGCCCCGCTGAACTCCAGTCCCCGTTTCCATAGAGACGACAAGAAGAGATTCATCTCCCTCTGTCCACTCCGCACCAAGCCTGCGCGGGACCACGGGCTATATTTGTCCGGGGGATACCAGTGGGATTCGGAGATTTAACTCAGGAAGCCGGCCACTTGCTTTGCAGAAATAGACGTGTACAGAGCCCTGGTCGTTCTGCCAGGACCCGGGGTGGGCGGGGACGGGGGCACGGAGCCAGGGAAAACATTTCGTGGCCCGGCTGGCTGTAAGGTTCCGATAACACCGGGGCAGAGTTTCTGCCACCAATGCCCCTTGCCTTGGTGTAACTCTTCGGCAAGAAAAGACGGCCCTGTGTCCCGTGTGTCCCTTCTGGGTTGCCACTTGGGGGAACAGGGAAGGCCCGTGCACGGTTGACATTTACGGCAGAGCCAAAGCAGGAAGCCGAGACCGCAGGATCATGAGAGCTCCCTAGGGGGGCAGGGGGTGGCCCTTGGGGACGTGGGGAGCCAGAGAACGCCGAGATAAAACCTTTTGCGTCCCGGCTACTTACATCGTGAAGCGGGTAGGCGGCCGAGTAGACGCCGTTGGCCAGCAGGCTCGTGATGCCTTAAAAACAAAGGCGGAGAGAGGATTACAGGCCAGGCCGCTCAGTTTCCAATCAGAGCGATCCCACAACTGTCTCAGTTAACCTAGAATTTTCTCCAAGCGAACCGCACCCGGCTGCACAGAGCCCGGCCACCTTGCTGGGGTTTCCTCCCCGGGGTTCGATCAGGAGATGATACAAACATGCTCGATTGGCAGAATTAGTAAGATAAGAGAGGAAACCCCGAGAGGCAAGGACGTCTGGGAGGAAGGAGGTACCCCAAACCTGCCATTCACCAGCTGCCCCGGCCTGCTCCCCAGGGCAAACCTGCAGATGGGAAAGCTGGATTTCCAGTGGTTAGAAAAGCTGAATCACGAGATAAATACGGATGGGAAAATTGATGGTGTCAGAAGACACACATACAATTTGGAATTAGGTTTTAAGATGATTGGAGAAGCCGAAGGGGAGGCCAGCGAGCCGGTGCGGGGGCAGAGGCTCACTTACCGTATTCATCACACTTTCGCCTTTTACTTAAAAGGGCGGGGTCCTTCTTTCTTCCCTCGCCTTGCCCTGTTCATACACCGGCTATTAGTTACGTGACATGGGGCCTGCAGGGATCAAAGCTGCATTGGGGGAGAAAGCGCTCGCTGGGATCCTGAAGGTGGGGCCGGTGCTCCTGGGGGCCGGGCAACCAGGGTCACGCCCGAGGCCCCGCGCTGGAGGCAGTACAGAAAGAACCACACCCGCGCCTCTAAGAGGGGCATTCGGGCACCCAGCCCCAGAAGACAGACCTGAGAGGGGGAAGGCAGAGCCTACATCCTCGGGGACCAGCGCTGCCTGAGCAGTTTCCGTGCAGCCCTCTGCCGGCAAGGAACCCTCTGCCTGGCCGAAGTGGCTTTTTAAAGGTGGTAAGCGGCTCAGGGTTTCAGGGGCCTGGCCAGCCCACCCTTGACTACTCCGCTGTGAAACCAGCGGGAAAGTGACTTTCTAAAGTCCGCTTAAAAACAGACCATCTCCTTGGTTAGTGACCTGGAACCGTCATGGCATCTGAGGGATGCTTAGAAATCCACACCAGAGAGAGCTGGGGGCTCACACCTAAAGTCACACGAGTGAAACATTCATCTGTGATAAAAAATGGACGTGGGGTCCGATTTAGGCCCATTGGCTCCTTACTGTAATAGAATGCTCTCAACACAGTGCTGCCACAGGGCCTTTGCACAGGCTGCTCCCTCTCACTTTCTTCACGTCTCTGCCCAAATGTCACATCAGAAAGGCCTTCTCCAATCACTGTTTCTCAGTCCCCCTAGCACTTCTGGTTTATCCGATTATTTATTATCTAATTCCCTCTCCCAGAACATAGATCCCAGGAGGGCAGGGAGCACCTGGGACAGAGCCCGGCAAGCGACAGAATCCATCAATACTTGCTCCCAGTGGAAGGACTGACTTTGGAGTGAGGCTTTCAGACAAGGCACCCACGTGAAGAGGGGAGAGAGGGACGCTCAGTCCACCTGCTCTATCGCCAGGCGCTGGAACCAGCACTGCGGAGAACTGACGGGAACAGACAGAGACACCCACCTGTAGGAACGACCCGGAGCGGGGATCGGCTCTAGCTGAGAAGCCCCCAACCCCCTCACTCTGCAAACCTTCCCAGCAACCACATGAGTTTCTGCTGGAAGAGACCCCCCAGAACCCCCCAGGGCAACCGAGGGCTGAGACGCAGTGCTGGGGCTAGATACCCGCCTCCTGCCACCTCTGGTGAGCTGGGCCCCAGGGGATAGTTGTCCGGGCTCTTCTTGACCCCTGGATGGGGCCCCCACGCCCACTGATTTAGGACACAGGCTTAGAGATTTCAGGCCCAGAAGGGTGTCCCTGTGACCGACCATTGGCCATACCTGGAGGGGTCAGCCCCTGCTCCCTATATCCCGGCCTGTCCCCGGGCCTTCAGCTGCCGAGGGTGCCCCTCCTCCGCCCGCTGTCCCACCACTTCCCACCTGCGAGGATCCTCGCCCCCAGCCGGCCAGAGCCTGGCTCCCACCAGACCCGCCCTGGGCCCCTAGAGCTGCAGCCTCGCAACTTCAGACGTCTCTACAGCGCAATGCATTGGGCCGTTAGCACAGCGCTCGGAGGGGCACAAAGCGGCTCCGGAAGAAGCGGGAGAGGGCCGTGCCGGGCTCTGAAAGGTTCTGCTTGAGCAAACTCAGCCTGCAGCCCTGGGCCAGGGACCCAGCCTCGGAGGGGGGTGGGGCGGCCCCTCGATGTGCTTTTATCAGGAAGGTTTTGCATCTCTGGCTGGAGGTGTTCTGTAAACGGGTCCCCAAGGAGCCCACTGGGGATGTTTTCGTGGCACGTTCTGGATTCAGGGTGTGTGCCGAGGCCTGCTCCTTCCCGCAAGGCCTGGCGGGGGCTGCCTGGGCGCCATCCCCTCTATGCCGTGTGCCTGCCTGGCTGCGTCCAGCCTGGGAGCTGGGTGGGGGGGCTGCTTTGAGCTATTGCCCCCGGCTGGAACCTTAACTACTTCCTGCTGGACTGTGAGGGTCAAGAGAGGGTTAAGACACCTCGGGCACCCCTCAGCTTCCAGCAGCCAGGATTCACGGCCTCTGCAGTGGGGCGGTTCCACATGCCACCCGTCATGTCTAGACTCCTAGACTCAAAGAGAAGGATGGCTCGGCGCTTAAAAGAGCCGGGCCGTAAAACTGCCCTGCAGTCCTGAACAGCTCTCCTGTCTGACATGGTCACACAGGCTTAAATCAAAACCCTCTGAAACGGCCGCCCACCCCCCACGGAGACGATCCAGAGGCGAGATTACCGCTGGGCGGCGGGCGCTGATCTCGAGCGCAGAAATGGCCTTACCCATGCTGTACTTGGCTTTGGTACACGTCGTTCTTTTCAGAATCTCATAGACCTGTTGTGGAGATAAGGAGGAGCGGGTAGTGACTTCAGGCAGCGGCGGCGTGCAGGAACTCTCACGCAGTCGGTCACCGCACGGGATGCGGTTGACCCTCACCAGGGGACGACGACCTCCCAGCATCCCCTCCAAGGATGCTCGCAGGCACAGTGTCAGGGGCCCGACGTTCTCAGGGACCAGCAAGTGCACCTCTGAGGGCTCCCACATTTCGGTGCCCTCGGTGAAGCATCAGCTACGAGTCATGCTGGTGTCCAGGGTGAAGAGCTGTCCCCTGTGCCCCGGGCGATGGGTGACTGTCCCTTTCCGCTGAGAGATGAGTTGGAATTCAGAGGCAGGAGGGCCCAGCCAAGAGGACCCCTCCTGGGTGTAGCCCAGAATGTGCTAGAAACCCCGGGGGCGGGCAGGTCTCAGGATTCCATTCTGCACCGTCAGGAGGCAGGAGAGCAGCGGGCACCTGCGGAACCCCCTGAAGGGTCCCACCCCACCCCCACTCTGTGCCCCCATTATTAATGAAACATTTCGCCTGGTGGCCTGGCAGTCTGCCTGCCTGGGTCTGAGGTCCGGCTCCATCTCTTGCAGCTGTGTGGTCTTGGGCAAACTACCTTACTACCCCGTGCCTCAGTTTCCCCATCTGCAAAATGGGATGGAAAGCAGTGGGCCTTATGCCAAAGATGTGTCGTGCTCCAACAGCCTTCCAGTGGCCCCCCAGGCCTCACCTCCCCCATCTCCATCCGTGCCAGCAACCCTGGCCTCCGTCACTCAACAAACCCTCTCCCAAGGCCGCAAGGCCTCCGCCCTGGCTGTTCCATCTGCTAGAAGCGCTTGTCCCCCAAGATCTAAATGGCTTCAGGGCCACCTTAACTAACAGGCCCAGACAACATAAAAATCTGGGGTGCACCCACAGACTGACACACAGGCCTGTGACTCAGTTTCCCCAGCTGGCCATTCCAATTCTCTCCATCTCACAATGATGAAGAAAAAGTGAACCCGTTCAGGGGAAAGCTGTGGCTGGTTCCCCGTCGACGTCCGAGGGGGAGGACTTCCCTCTTACGGACACAGGCCAGCCCTGAGCTATGCCGGGCCAGCGATGTTTTTGCAAATGTGAGTTCCTCATTGTTTATAATTATGACTTAATTGCTAAAGGAATCAGCTAATAATAAAAATCACGACAGTGGCTCCGTTCCGACCTGCGCCCAGGTGGCCCTCGGTGGAGGCGCCCTTTGAGCAGGAAGCCAGAACTGTCTTTGTTCTGACATGGGCTCGGGGACTCCCGAGCTCACGAGGCTGGGAGGGGATGCTGGGACCCGGATCTGCCCGTCCCAGCGGCGGCCGAGCCCCCATGTCAACGCCACCTGTGCCTTGCACCCCTGTCCCGCACCTGGCCACCTGCCAGTCTCGGGATGTGACAGGGGAAGCTATTTGCTCAAGGTCAAGGGCCTGCCTCCTCCCAGCCTGCACCTCTCCCCGGGGAAAGACAGAGCCGCAGCCGGGCTTGGCCGCGAGGTTAATTTCTTGTTTAGAGAAAAGTTGGGTTCCGGGCCATGCACGGCCCAGCTTGGCAGCCGGACAAGTTGGCGGCCGATGGATAAACATTCAGCCAGTATCTTGAACAGGGCAGGGTGGCCTGGTCAGGTTTCAAACCTCAGTTTGCTCATCTGGCAAAGCCCCGTAAATTTACCCCAACCTCTGCCTCCACTGCCCATCATCCTGCCAGGCCCGCCTGCTCGGAAACCTCCGGGTCCGGGACCTGACAGACAGGAATGGACGGACTCCGGGAAGGGCAAGTGGCAAGGAGGCTGGAGGGATGTGCTGGGAACAACACGCCGAAACAACCCGAGGGGTCTGGAATGCCGCTGCCTCCTTCCTGCTGCTCACCCCCCATCCCCCAGCCCTCTCCTCCTCGGAGCCGGCCCGGGGCCATGGCCCTCCCCTGGGCCCCCGCAGCTCTCTCGGTTTCATGATTCTAATTATTTCTTTCGCAGACAATTAGAGCCGGCTCCCACCCAGAGGAGTTTCGCAGAAACGAAATGATCATCTGCCTCCCTGGGGGGGCCCCTTGCTGGAGTGATGCCCACGTAGGATACTTACTATTGTGCTCCGGGTTTTACTGTCGAAAAAGGAATCCTTGTCAGACAGGTCAAATCTGTTGAAACATTGGGAAGGAAAAGGAGACACAGTTCACTGGAGTCGGTTCTCCCGGTTTCTAAGGCCCTGGGAAACCACACCGTCCCCATTAGCTGCCACTGTGAAATTGGCAAGACTCCGTCCACATGCCCGGTGGGACCCCACCCTGGGCATCTGGAACAGCCTATTTTATCTCCGGGCCCCCTGCCCCCTACGGGTGGCTCAGAGACCGACATGGGTGGGAAGGGACCCCCACGGCAAGTGTGGTCAGCCCTCCCTCCCCAAGGACCCCTGCTTCCTTCTGATGACACCCTCAGCCGGCAGTTCTGAGTCTCTGCTTCAACACCGCTGAGGATGCGGACAGTTTCATTATCATGCCACCATCAGGCACGTGAAATATTTAACAATTTCCAAATAGTTTTGGTCCTGAGGTCTTGGGCCCCATGGAGATGGCCTAAGGCTTCCTGAGGGCAAAGGGATGTCTTTGGGACATGGTATCCACTCCCCAAGGTGCTCAGCACAGGGCCAGGGAGGGCAGCTGTAGGGGGGTCCATCCCCAAGGAGCCTGGAGACGAGCTGGGCCTGGCAAGGCAGAGGATGCTGTGGGAGTCAGCCGGCGCAGAGCCGAGGGAGGCTGGGGGTCCTGGAAGGAGGGTGTCTTCTTCTATTACTGCCCAGGGGCCTGTGTCCTGGAGCTGGTGGAAGGAGCTGGGCTGGGGGCTGCCTGCTTCTCCCTTATTTCTTATCCTCAGTAGGGTTGGGAAGCACAGTGGAGGGAAGCATGCGGCCCCTGCCCTGCGATGAACACATTTGCCAGGGCAGAAGCCCCAGTTCCAAGCCCAGGCAGGGTTCTCCAGGTCCCGCGGGGCCAGTGGTGTCCAGGAGCCCTCCCACCCCTCGGGGCACGTCATGCAAGTCCCACTGGGTTCCCAGAGCCCCCTCTTTCTATTCCCATCACTGCCCCCGCTCCAGCTCTGCCTAGGGAGCTGCCACGGAGGCCTCGCAGCTGCCGCCGACACAGGTGGCTGTGCCCCGCTGCCCCTCGGGAGCAGGGGAGGAGGGAAGGTTCCAGAACAGGTGCAGCTCTGCCAGGCAACCCCGCCGGCTGCGAGTCCCTGGGGCCTCAGGACTCCAGCTGGGGCTGCTTTTCAGTTCCTGCCTCCCAGGGCTCGCTCGGCAGCCTTCAGGGGGCTCCGTGAACCAGACCCTCTGGTCGGATCACATCCCAAGAGGGACGGAGTCGGTGGGAGGGAGGGGACGCCCAGCCCACTGCTTTGGGCTTTAACCCAAGGCCCACACATGCCCTCATTGGGGCCTGTGCTGGTTTCCCAAGTGTCACTAAGCAGAAGGACGAGACTCTTGGCCCCCCTTAATTCCTCAGTTAACAGTGACCTTGGGAATCATTTCCAGGGCCTCTTCGGCGCTCAAGAACCACAAGCTCTGATGAGAATACGCTCCAGGGGCTGGAATTCCCACTTCTTTGGGGGATGGAGAGCTCCCTCTGGACCCCAGAGGGCTTCGTCCCACCATCTGCATGTCTCACGCCATGTACGATGACGCTACGGGGCGAAATCGCCACACGGCAGGGCCCTCGGGGAGGGGCAGGCAGGAGGCGGGGTCCCCACTTACAGGTGCTGCTTCTCCCGGGAGAAGGGGTAGGACAGCCTCTTCGTGGTCTGGGGTCTGTGCTCGGCCACCTTGGGCTGGATGGGGTCCGTGATTTTCTGGAGTACGGAGCTGATCTTTTTCAGGAGGCCACGGGTCTCATTAATGTGATACACCTGCACACGGGACCGAGAGGTGGAACCCACGTCATCTGCTGAGCCGTGACCCTCAAAATCTATTCCCCGACGGTCACGGAGCCATCCCACCACCTTAGTCGGCATGTCCTGGGAACAGAGTGCCGGGATGGGCCAGGATGGCCCTCCCCACGTCCCACTTTCCAGATAACCCCAGACAGCTCGGGGTTTCAGGAGGGCCCAGCCGAACAGGCAATTAAAACACACCCCAGAAACCTTTCCCCCAAACTTCACTCTGTTTCTGCAGAAATCACCGAGGTGATTCCGGTGGATTTGAGAAGCCGGGGCTGACATCCCCCCAGGGCACAGCTTCAACCCTCTCGCCGTCCTCCCCACATGCAAAGTAATTCCCGGGGACGCCTCGCTAAGCTTTGGGGGCCGCACCGTCGGACGGCCTCTCAGCCGAGAGTTTTCCAGCATTAAAAAGAAAAATTCCAGCTAGCTAGGAAACGTAACTAAAATGAGTCTGACGGATTTAGCCGAGACGTGGCAAGGACGAATGATCAGCGTGGGAAGTTTAATCGTATCTGGGTTCATGGTGCATCCCCTGGCTCCGAGCCTGTGCCGTCTCCCGGTGGGGTCTGCTCCGGGGTCTCTGTGACCACCTGGGCGGGTTATATCCTCGACCATCAGGACACTGGAGCCACACCGCCCTCCCGGGGTGGAACTGAACTTCACCCTGATTTCACGGCTCAGACCCTCCCCATGATACTCCAACCTGCACATCTGTCTTGGAGGAGAGACCCCATCACCAACCTTCTTCGTCGGCATCTTTAGCTTCAAAAACTCAGCCTCTCTGCACAGCACATTCCAGGGCGCGTGGATTTTTACGAAGCCAACCCCATGAATTTTAGTCTGGAAAGAGGAGAGATGTTCTCTGTCAGCGTGGGTGGACACGGTGTGGGGGCAGGGGCACCGTTTGCATCTTCGGGTGCCACTACGGTTCATCGGGCAGCTGCAACGCGTGGGGCTGTAGCCCGGCCCCTCACTCACTCCCCTGGACAATGCTCCCAGGTGCTGTTAGGATGCCCTCCTTGCGGATGGCGCAAGGAAGCTCCCCCAGGTCTCGCGGGAACAGTGAAGAGCCGGGAAGGCCTGGAGGGAACTCCCAGAATGCAACACCTGAGAGGTTTCCAGAGGGTAAGCCACGGGCCTCCAAAGCAGCCAGGCCACAGAAAAGGGCCTTCCACAGCTGACAGCCTAGGCCCTGTGACCAACTAGGGCACTGGGCGTCCCGAGTCCCCGAGCAGGGACAAGGAGGTGACCGTGAAGATGGCCTTGTCTGGGCATCTTCGTCTGTGAGTTCAGGCCACGCCTCCGCCTGCGCCTGGCCTATTGCCCAGGTTCCCGGCACCTGCACGGCCTCCATCCTTACGAGTGTGGGCGGCCTGGCGCGGGGGCTCGAGGACAGGCCTGAGTTCAAGTCCAGCTTCCCCACTAAATGGCGGTGAGCTTGGACCAATCACTGCTCTCTGGTCCAGCGTGTCTGAACGGCAGGGATGACAGCCCAGGGTTACTGGGGTAACCTTACGGCTTCGTGCGATCTGACCCCATCGGCCTTCCCCAGCAGCTCGACGAGGAAGGCACGACTACTGCCCCGGCACAGATGGGAACACTGAGGCTCAGAGAGATGGGGCCATGGGCTGCCGTCCACCAATAATTCAAACTAGAATGACCGTGGGGTCCAGCAACCCCACTTCTGGGCATGTACCCGGGGGAAAGGAGACCGCGCCTCGGAGAGATGTGCACCCCGCGTTCACTGCAGCCTCATTCACGACAGCCACGAATGGGAGCACGCAAGCAACCGTCAGCAGAGGAGTGGGCACAGAAAACGCGGTGGATACACACAGCGGAAGATTATTCAGCCACAAAAAAGAAAGGAGTCCTGCCAGCTGCAAGGGCGTGGATGGACCTGAAGGGCTTACACTAAGTGAGAAAAGGCAGACAGAGAAAGACAAACACTGTGGGATCGCACTTATATGTGGAATCTGAAAAAGTCAGACTCATAGAAACAGAGAACGGAACGGTGCTGCCTGGGGCTGGGGGAGGGGAAACTGGGCAGATGTTGGTCAAAGGTCATAAACTTTCGGTTACAAGAAGATCAAGTCCTGAGGATCAACCGTGCAGTGTGACGACTCGAGTTCATAATTCGGCATCGGATATGGAAAACTGCAGGGAGCAGATCTGACGCGTTCTCGCCACACACACAAAGGGTTACCCGTGAGGCCATGGATGTATTCACGCTCTTGAGCTCGGAAGTCACTCCATGATGCATCAGATCATCACATTTTACACTTTAAATATACATGGTTCTATTTGCCAATGATGCCTCTGTAAAGTTGGGGGAAGAAAGCCGGGGCCCAGCATCTCGCAGCCGGCAGGTGTGGGGCCCCCATTGACCTTGGGCCACGCTGCCCGAGTCCCCACTCTTCATCTCGGGTGAGCCCACCGTGCCCCCCGACGACTCTGTGCTTTTCTCTCTTCCCCCTTGGATTTTGAGTTTCAGAGACCCCCTTTGTCAAGTGAACAGCGACGACGCGGTAAAAAGCTTTCCCATCAAAGACGTGTGGACCATGAACAGACTTTCCAACTGCCCCCCCCGAGGTAACCGGGGTGGCCCGCGGTGTGGATGTCACTGCAACAAAAAGCGAAGAGACTCGAGGTTTCCCTGAGCCAGAGAGGGGTCCGCGGCCCAGCAGGCTTCTCAAGGCTGAGGGTGTGGGCACAGCACAGGGGTGCGTGGCAGGTTTTTTGGCAAAAAGCGATGGAGGGTGAAGTCACCGGGGGATGACTTTTAAGAAAAAAAAAAGTACTCAGTGGGCCAAAGACATTCACCCACCGGAAGCTGGCGAAAACTGATGCTCCCAGGAGCCCAGCAGGCCCGGGCAGCTTCCAGAGATGAGAGCTTCCGGGTCCAGCAGAAAGAGTTCCAGCTGGCTGGCCGGATGGACCTGCTCTGAGCCTTCTGGTGACCCCACCCCGCACCCCGCCTGGGGAAGGGGACCTTCCTGGACACCAAGCTCCCTCTGGGGCTGCTTTTCCACCCCAAGAGAAGGGCCAACACCTGCTGGGGGAATCCTGGCTCATGCCTCCACCACTGAAGTGGACACTGAGGCCGCCAGGCTGCCCCCCAGGCCCGGAGGAGCTGTCCTTTCATTGGGGCCTCCTCTGCAGAGCCCCAGCACTTGGGCGAGTCCTGCCTTGTCCCGGGGCCCCTGCGCTTGCTGGCTCCACTGCCCACAGCAGCATAGGGTAGACACTCCACAAGCGTTTGTTGAATGACTAAATGATGGCCAAGGATCACCACCATCATCACAATAATAATAATGATGATGAGGTTGAGAAGGCTGAGATCTCTGAGCACTTATGGGCCCGTCCCTGCTTCACACCTTTATGTATCTTAACTCATCGATTCCTCACAACACATCTGAGAGGTGGGTCCTCCCGCTGTCCTCATCTTGGGGCTGAGGAAGCTGAGGGGCACATGAGCGAGCTCATTCAATGTGTCCTGGGGCTGTCATGACAGATGACGACAAACTGGGCGGCTGAGAACAGCACCAATTCATTCTCTCTCCTGGTTCTGGAGACCAGACTGAACTCAAGGTGTCACAGGGCCGCGAACCCTCTGGAGGCTCCAGGGGAGGGTCCTTCCTGCCTCCTCCAGCTTCTGGGGCTCCAGGTGCCCCTGGGCTTGTGGCCGCGTCCCTCCAGCCTCTGCCTCTGTGGTCATGTGGCCTCATCCTCTGTGTGTCAATCTTCCCCTCCTTTCAATTCCAAGGATGCTTGTCCCTGGATTTAGGGCCCACCCTAAATCTAGAATGTTCTCATCTAGAAACCATTAACTTAATTACATCTGCAAAGACCCTTCTTCCAGATAAGGTCACATTCGCGGGTTCCAGGTGGACACAGCTTTCGGGGGCCACCACTCGGCCCACTGTGCTTGTCGTGAAGCTACGGGTCAGAGCCCCACATGGCCCTGTGTGGGGCGCCTCGAGAAGCTTCCAAGAAGCATGGCCCCGGGAGCCAGGGCCCGAGGCTGCTTTAAGGAGACAAGCCAGGTTGCAGGAGCTCAGGTACAGGGACCCGAGGGGCAAGGCTCAAAGTGGGGGGGATGCAGGGCACGGGCTTGTAAACTGACACATCCCAGCACGGGTGAGATGAGGGAGCCCGGGGGGTTCGGGCGAGGGGAGCCCAGATCCCTCTGCTGCCCTCGACGGGCAGGCTGGACGGGCACCAGGTGAGGCCACGGGACTTAGAGGCCTTGGGATGGGGTGGCTGGGGTCAGAGTCCTGCCCCATTCCTGTGTGGTCTCAGGGAAGCAACTCAACCTCTCTGATCCCCCATTTCCTCATCTGCAAACCTCTCCCATACTAGACTTGTTTCCCCATGGGGGGAGCCCCTGGTCCAGCCCCTCAGCTGGCAGGAGAGCTCAGCACAATGCGGGGCTCTGCTCTTGGCCCAGGAGCATCTCTCTGTGGCCGCCAGGCAGCTGAGACCACGTCTGCTCACGTGCATGGACTCCTCTGGCCAAGGAGCTTAAAGGCAGCTCCCGGGCCCTGGGAAGCCCTGGAGGCAGTGGTCCCTCCTTCCCGGTGGGCATGGCACGGGGTCGACCCCGTGGGGCAGCACCGAGCGGGAGAACGGACCGCGGACAGCCCACGTGCCCGAGCCCGTCCTTTCCGGTCGCAGGCACAGGTTTATTTCCGTGCACTGCCCACCGCACGCACAGACCCAAAACACACTGTCCCGAGGCCACGGGGCGCGCCCTCGCGGGGGGCAGGGGCCAGCGCTGAGGCCACCTCCCTGGGAAAAGGCGCTCCTCTGTTTACGGGAGCAACGGGGTTTCTCCCAGGAAACATCTGGCGGGATTGGGGAAAAGGGTCGTGGGACCAGTTTGGCGAAAACACACATGGGATGTTTGAGACCGGCCTGCCCGCCTGACCACAGCCCGCCCCCAGCAGGAAGCAGCCGGGAGATGGCTGGGCCCCCTCTTCCCGCCCGGCGCAGGCAGTCCTGGCCCCGCTCTGGCCCTCGTGCTGGGGCACTCGGAGCCCAGAGACCCGCCGTGGCTTGGGGGCCGGGAGAGCCCAACCGCCCAGGCCACAGGCTCTGGAGGGGACAGGGTCCCCCATGGTGCCCAACCACAGGGATGGGGGCCGCCGAGGGTGCTCACGTGAGTCCACAGCTCTCCCAGCACCAGCTGAAGACGTTTAAACCTCCATTCCGAGCCCAGCTCGCAAAAACTGTGACCTCCCCAGAATCGTTTCCAGCATCTTCCTTTCAAAAGGAAAAAGAAAATCACAAAAACCCAAACGGAAACACGCCCCCGGGGGATTTGTGCTGGTTGAGGACGCCAAGGGGTCCCCTCTCCGTCCCCACGGCCGCCTGAGGGCCTGGACGTTCTCAGCCACGGTTGGCCTGAGTCCTTCCAGCATCCATTGGAGGCTGGAGCTCAGGCTCCGAAATTGAATCAGTCAGGCCTGAGTGTGGGCGGGCCCTGGTTGCCCTCGGCTCCCGCATGCAACACCACCTCCCCAGCCACCTGACCCCACAGGCTGTGCATGCCCCGGAGGGCGCCTTTCCTGAAACCAGGGAATCAGGGGGCCCCAGGGACCTGCAGCCACTGGGAGGGGCCTCTCCAGACAGCGCCCCATGTGCACAACTCTCCCCTGGCTAGGGCCAGGCGGGAGCCCTGGGGAGTGGGCTGTGCACACAGCAGAGACGCACAGCCCTTCCTGAGCACAGTCCAGCAGGGGAAGCCCGGGGGGGCTTGGGCCAGACCCCTGAGCCCCCCAGGGCCTGGGCGAATTCCGTCTCTCTCCATCCTCAGCACCCCCAGCTCCCAAGGAGGACACCCAACCCCCGACGGGGTGTCGTGAGGCTGAGGCCGAGGGCACAGGACCCCTCCAGACTCTGCCCTCGGAAGGCCCGGGGCTGTCCCCCGGGAGGGGTCCTGTTCTCCGGCACGAACAGCTTTTCAAGGCTCGAGCCGCTCGGTGCCGCGTCCCCACTCAGTGCCTGACGGCCAGGCTCGTTTTCGGCAGCAGTGGCTGGCGTGCGTCTGCTCTTCCTGTCGGCACGGGCGTCCCGCACGGATGTGAGCTGGAACGCTGCTTCTGGGGCCGGATTTGTCTGTTTAGTGGACCTATGTGTGCCTGGCACGGAGTAGGCGCCCAACGATATTTACTGAGCAGCCGTGAAGGAAGATGGGGGACGGTCCCCGCCGAGCACCTCACGTGCACCAGCCGAGGGTGCCCCGGCACCTGGATGCTCACGGGGTCCTCTCCCTGACCCCCTGCAGGTAGCCCTGTGTCCACATTGATACACAAGGACGAGGGCCCGGGGGCAGCCTGGACCTCCAACCCTGGGCCGGCTCTGAAACACGCCTGCCCTCCCCCAACATGGCTCCTGGAGGGGACGGGAGATGCTCTGTCACCGGGCGTGAGTCTGTGTGGAGAGGTCACCCGCTAACTGGCATTTCCCACGTCGGGGTTACTGCTGACCACGTCTACACTGCCTAGGAGAGCAGCTTCAGATCACTTGGACACGGTCCCCTGGCGCACTGATGCAACCAGGCCTTCTGCATCATCTTAGTGCGGTCGGGACTCACTCAAGGGAGCGGGGGACCCGACCAAATGCCATCTCTGCGGGAGGCCAAGGAGGTGCACAGGGCTGGGGTCAGGGGCATCTTACAGAAGTTTCAGCCCCAGGCCTGCCCAAGATGGGGAGGCTAACAGGAGACCACCCCCAAGGAGCTAGACCCCCACATGAGACCCCCCAGAAAGGGCCTCCCCCCTCCAACCCCAGGAAATTGCAAGGAGGGTGGTCCTGGTGCGAGCAGAGAGGGAGGAGAGGATAAAACTACCCTGGGAAGTCCTGGTCCCCAAAGGCTACGGCCCCACTGGGCTGGGGGACCTCAGACTGTGCCTTGGGTTCAAGGTGGTTCCACCTGTAACGCCCTCGGATGTGTGACGGATGCAAGGCCTGAGCTTCTGGACAACAGCCCCTTCCTCCCAGCTTTGGGTACCTGCCACGGGTTAAGTAAGGATGGTGACCGGTGGGCAGCAGAGCCAGGCTCCCGGGGACGGGAGACGGCTGGAGGAGAGCCGGCCCTGGGGCCTCGGAAAGGATTAGATGGGTCATAAATCCGCTGTGCTCACCTCGTTTAAAGAAATAAACCTCAAGACGGAGAAGTTCTGCAAAGGACAGGAAACTATTAAAAAATGACACGGCCAACTTGGAAAAGAACCAAACAGAACTCCTAGAAATAAAGACGCATCCTCACAAGGATGAAAAACTCAACAGACGCAGGGGCTGAGTTTGCAAATACTCAACCCCTCCGGGGAAGGGAAGACACACGGGGAAGAGCAGGGGGGGCTGGTCAGCTGTGCCCCCCCACTCCGCAGAAAGAAAACCCGGCCCTGAGGGGCAGCTGTGGTGTACACACTCCAGCAGGGGCCTAGTTCAAGCTACCAAAGGGTTAGAGGATTCCTGGTGGGCCAGGAAAAGGCTCTGTCACACCCAGCCCCGGAGGACACAGAATTGTAGCCGGGACAGCAAAGATGTCACCCTCACCACCTGGGACTCCCGAAGAAGTGTGCAACTGTGTCCGGGAGACTTGAAAGACACAGCTTTACAAAAATGTCCAGAATCCACTTTGAAAGAACTGTGCTTCCAAAAAACCCAAGACAGGCCCAAAGGAAGTCAGGCAGGGTGCCTAAAAGCCTTAGCAGAAGACTCGTGCGGTATAAAACCTTTAGAGGCAAAGAAATGAATGTGTAATGGTGGAATTATGAATGGGGAAATGATAGCTTCAGGACTGGACTAGAGGCCCCCAGACAACATGAAAGAGGCCCTTTTTTCTTCCCACGGGGGAAGTGCTAAGCCCAGGATTGGGGGCGGGGGCTGGAGACTGCGCGGTTCCGGGGAAGAGCATGAGGTTAGGAGCCGGGAGCTGGTTCAAGAGCTGGTGCTGCCCATGTCAAGCCCTGTGGCCTCGGTCTCCTCACTCCACGTCTCGGAGCCTCAGCCCCTTTCCTTCCAGCTTTAAGGGGGACGGGACTCCTGCCCGGCCCACTCACGGCGGGGTGAGGGGGCCACATGGGGTGGGGCCGGGGAGGTTTGGCTTCCAAACCAACACGTCCCCTGAGTCCGTCCATCTTTCTATCTGGTGATGCTAGGATCAGACCTCAGGTTCCTCGAAGTGGAGGACCCCCACCCCGGCCCCTGGGGCTGTGAGGAGGGGCCCACCATGCCCCCCTCCAGGGCTGAGGGCCGGCTTGCCCATCACCAGATGGCCAGGCCCCAGAACCACCTGGGACACCTGTGCTTGCCCACAGGCCTCGGCTGGAAACTGCAAGAAACATGTTGACCACGGCAGCCCTGCCCCCCACTCCCCCATTGCCTGGCGGGGGGATGAGGACGGGAGGAGTGGTCGGTGCATGGGGACCCTGCCCCTCCCATTGTGCAGGAAGGAAGCTGTCGCTCAGGTCACGGGAGCCCCCAGGGCTGCGGGCGAGGGGGTGTTTAATGCTCTCAGCCCTCGCCCACACTCCACGCGGAAGGGAAGTACTATTGCCTCCATTTTACAGATGGGAAAACCGAGGTCCAGAGAGGGGAAGCCACTCGCCCGAGGTGGCACAGCAAGGAGGCGGCCGAGCGGGGGTCTGAACCCGCACGGGGGGCTCAGAGGCCACGTCCTCACCACCCCACTGTGCACCCTGAAGTTTGTTCTGGAGACAGAACCCCATCCTCCCGCAGCCAGTTCCTCATTACTTGCTTTTCCAAAGCAACATCCACAAGGATGAGAACCAGATGCCGCGGAAGGACCACACCGGCTTCAGAGGAGGAACGCAAGCAACGACCGCGCCGGGCGTGTAGGTGAACCCGGACGGCAGCTTGAAAGCGAGCCGACTCCGCAGGGTTCCAGGGTCCGCGGCCCCAAGCACGCTGCCAAAGCCGGGGTCAAGTTCAACCTCCGGGCGGCGGGGGCCTCGGCCGCCCCGCAGCACACACAGCAGGGACTTCAGTGTGTGGCCTTCTCGGTGATGACCCGCAGACATAAATAATGTCCAGTGGGCTTTGAGGCCGGACTTGAAAAATGCTGATGGGCCTCCGTTGCAAGGAAACACGTTGGCTGCAAACAGCTCTGGTCCCTCTAAGGGGGCCCTGGGAAGAGACCTCACTGCAGTCGGGGCTGGGGGGGTGGGGGGGGCGACTCTCTAAGGAAGGCCTGGGCCTCCCGTCTCAAGGACCCTTTTCCTTCCTGTCATCTCCGCTCGTGCGTGCTGTGCCGGGGACCCTGACAGGGGACCCCTCTTGGACCCCCAGGCATGAACTGGACTTGTAGGGCCTTCCTCTGGATGAAGATGGCAAACCCCTTCTTGACACCCGGGGCCTCTCTTCCAGGCGCCCAGGAAAGCAGTTTTCAAATGGGGTTTCTCGGATCCCACGGAGCCTGGGTGAGGGAAGTGCAGGGGGCTGTGGGGGACCTGTGGTCCCAGCCTGCCGGCCAGGCTCAACCTTCATCTGTCCTACACGTGGGGGTTGTGAGGGCGAGTGTAGGCTGGGGTGTGCTCGGCGGCTCCTTTCCTAGGAACCCATCCCTCCCGTTCCACGGGCTCCGGGCCCACATGGTCAGGGCTGGGGTCTCTGTCTGTGGTGTCAAACAGTGGATTGGGGCTTGCGTGGATGTTGGGGGACCCTTCTCTGGGGATGTTCCTGCTGGCTCATGGGGAAAAGAGCCTGCACACTCTTCACATGTCAACGTGTGGTCCAGGGTCAGCCGCCTCCATACGCCCTGGGAGCAGGTCAGAAACACAGTCTCGGGCCACCCCACCCACCGAGTCAGAGCCTGCATCCTGACGAGACTCCGGGGTCGGGGGGGTGTCCTGTGCTACCCCGGGTCTGCAGGGCGGCAGCCAGGCCCAGGCCACCCGACCTGCCCTCACCCAACCACCGACCACACCTCCCCCACTCGCTGCTGGTACCTCTGGGGCCCTGCAGGAGCCACCCTGGTCCTTGGATAACCATCCTCGTGCAGAGTCAGCTGTTGCAGTGGGGTGAACGGTGGCCCCCCAAAAAAGACGTCCGCATCTTAACCCCTCGTATCTGTGACAGGGATCTCATTTGGAAATCGGGTCTTGGCAGATGCAATCAAGTTAAGATAAGGTTACAGTAGATCAGGGTGGGCCCTAAACGGAGTGACTGTGTCCTCAGAAGAGGAGGAGAGACACAGACACACACACGGAGGAGGGGGCCACGGAAGATGGAGGCGGAGGCTGGGGGGACGCAGCCACAAGTCAAGGAGCACCTGGAGCTCCAGAAGCCGGAAGAGGCAGGAAGGACCCTCCCCCGCACCCCGCACCCCTTGATTTTGGAGTTCTGGCCTCCAGAACAGGGAGAGAATCAAAGTGTGCCGTTTCCAGCCCCCTGGCTTGTGGTCCTGTGTTATGGCCGCCCCCGGAGACAGCTATGTGTCCCTAAGAACCGGCCCCCACTGTGTCCTCAGCCGGGTGGGTCTTCCATATGTCATCATGGGATGTCTTCACGTCAGT
This sequence comes from Equus asinus, assembly GCF_041296235.1. NCBI lineage: Eukaryota > Metazoa > Chordata > Mammalia > Perissodactyla > Equidae > Equus > Equus asinus. Next base: position 46,918,097 of record NC_091806.1, on the reverse strand, counting down.
AGCCCCCCTGACTGGGGAGAAGGCAAGCAGAGGGTCCCGTCTGTGTGGGGGGCTCGCAGCCCCCGAGCAGCACAGCCTCGCAGACCCGCCGGCCCTCGGGAGCAAAGGCAGGTCACGTCTGTGCCGCTGGTGACCTCCACGTGGCTGCCCGGTCACGGCTGTGGAAGGCCGGGCCAGCAGACTCTGGAGGGGCCCCCATCCACCCAGGGGGATGGTTTATTCATCCTCCATCTCTCCAGCTCCCTCTTTTTGTTTTTGCCCCTGTCCAGCTTTGAAAGCCAGGGTCTCTCAACCAGGAGCAATGTGGGCCCCCAGGGGACAACTGGCAACGTCTGGGGACATTTCTGGTTACATGAGCAAAGACAGGGATGCTGCCTAGTATCAAATGCCGGCAGCGCCGAGCTTGAGAAAGCCAACTTCAGAGCAACGAGCTTCATCTTTTGGGGTCACTGAGCGTTTGGGTCTCTCATGGATTCTGTGGACTTTCCTCCCTGGGAAAATGCACATAAGCCCCCAATTTTGCTTCCAATTGGGTACGATCACGCAATTGGGCTCTCAGAGGCTATCTTATGTCCAAAATTGCAAACCGTTCCACCCCTCGTAATCTGAGCACAGCCCCGGGACTGACTCATTAGCAGGGCTATCTCTGCCCTGGAACCACTGGGACGCCGTCCGTCCATTCCTTCATCCCGCTGGCAGGGGCCCGCACACGCCCCGCGACCCACTCGCGCCCGGCCGGCCTTCCCAACGGCTGCGGGCTCTGCCTCTCGGGGAAGCGGGTGACTGCAACAGGCCACAGGACGGACGGCTTTGGCCGACAGCCCTGGGCCAGCTCATCCCGACGAAAGCTCCAGAATTACGGGGGAGGGGCGGCTTGTAAAACACGGTTCGTGGTTTCTGAGACCCCAGCAGGGGGACAGCACACGTCCAACTTCAGCCACTTGGACGACCTGAGTCGGTCTAGCCTACACCGCGGTGAGCTTTTCACGTTGAAAACGGCCCCACAGCTGCTGAAAAGGCTCTTTGCAACATAGCCAAAGTATCGATGACATTTTGGGGTCACTTACTGGGAAAACTAGACATTTTTCGTTTTTGGTGGCAGAATCAATGTCATTATACTTGCTTTGTATTTCAAAGTCATGAGAGAAAATAACGTTTTTGAAAAGATGTGGGGTGTAGTAGAAAGCCTCTTTTCTTTCTTCTCCTTGGGCACTGCCATTCCCGCTCAATGTGACCACTAATATGGGATGTGATATTAACACCAGCCAGTAAGAACTCGCCGTGTGCCAGACTCTAAGTTATCCACTTTCCTCACGATAACCCAGCAATGTAAACACTACTGTCATCTCCATTCGACATACGGGGAAACTGAGGCCTAAGCCGCTTAGTAAGTCTTGCAAAGGATGGGCAGAGAGTCTGGGATCTGGCCAGGGTCAGTCTGAATTACCAGACCTCGCGAGGGTCCTTTTTTTATTTCTTGAGGAAGATTAGCCCTGAGCTAACATCTGCTGCCAATCCTCCTCTTTTTTGCTGAGGAAGACTGGCCCTGAGCTAACATCCATGCCCATCTTCCTCTACTTTATATATGGGACGCCTGCCACAGCATGGCTTGCCAAGCTGTGTATAGGTCCACACCTGGGATCCGAACCTGCGAACCACGGGCTGCAGAAGCAGAATGTGCGAACTTAACCACTGCGCCACCAGGCCGGCCCCGCAAAGATCCTTTTAAGCATGAGATTTTAAAGTCGTAGTCAGGAGAATGATGACAGAGAAGAAATCCCTGGGCAAACAGACAAGGCATGGGTCTCAGAGAGCCCGAGATCACGGCTCTGCGCACCCAGCTCCCGGGAGAGGCCTCCGCCACCCAGCCTCACTCCGGCCTCTCCTGCCTCGGGCTTAGGGCTGGCCGGTGGGACACCATGAAACGTCAGCGAGAATTGATGGTTTTTCTCCTCCGAGTGGCCCCGGCTCAGGTCTCGGACAAGGGGAGACAGAAAACCCAGGAAGGCCCAGCACATCCCTGTCCACGACCGCCGCCCTCAAAGTCAGGGAGAGAGGCCCTCGGCAAGCTCGTTAGGATGGAACCTCTGCTTCCCGATCATCAAGCTTTCTAAGGTCCCCGACGCATCCTGGCAGCTGCAACCGGGACGTCCTCGCAGCAGAACCCACCCGACCTCTGAAGGGGCTGCCACCAGGAAAGACGCTCCGTGTCGAGCACAAGCTCCCTCCACCAGTGGATCGAGGGAGATAGAGGCGCGTGGAGCCTGGTTTACAGCTCTCAGGGGAAGCCTATCGACTTGTCACACAACAGAGGTCACACCCGGTTCCCTAACGATCAAGAGGTTGGCCATTTAGGGATGCAGGGGCACCCATCCAGGAAACAGCTAACTGAGCACAACCCTTACTTTAAACGTTCGCGCTTGGCTCACGGCTCCCTTTGTGGACCTGCTGGCAGACTTTTCTGCCCTTCACGTGTTGTAGAGACTTCTGCCGATTTGTGGTAAATCCGCACAGTGACAGCTCTGCGGGCAGGGGGCCTGGCCCTCAACCTTCACGGAAGCAAGGTTCCCCGTGCACAGAGAGGTTAAGGAGTCGGTGGGGGGAGAACCAGCAAACTGGCTGAGAAGTCGAGGGAAGCACCCGCCATCCGCAGCGCCGCCGAGGTCCCTCCCTCCGTCATGCACCAGACCTGCCTCCCGCCCCCAGGGCAGCCCTGTGTGCCAGGCGGGTCAGCTTACAGCTCTCTCCAGAAAACTTGCCCTTAGAAAGATTCCCAGGCTTTGCCAGGAAGAGGAGCCCCAGAAAACGGTGTTACGGTCAAGAGATCCCAGAGGCCTCGGGGGATCAGCCAGACCAACCTCTTCTTTTGACAGATTGGGAAACTGAGGCCCCGAGCAGGGCCACGGTCAACCAGCAGGAAGGCTCCCAGGAGAGCTTCGTGCTCTGGCCCTCGGAACGGCCACATCTTCCCAGGGAGGGAGCTGACCAGGGCAGGAAATGCCTCGACCCAGAAGGTCACTGCCGAGAAGGCCAGCCCCTCCCCCGGAGATGGGGCCTGGGGGTGGTTTGGGGCTCCCCAAAGCAGCCCGCAGGTAGGGGTCCCTCCAACCTTAACAAAAGTGGCATTTCGACCCCCTTTCCCCACGAACAGGGTTAAACCAGGAGCAGACGGCCCACCCCCGCTCCTGAAAATGAACCGCACGGCCCCCGCGGCCGCCCGCCCCACAAATCAACAAGCGGGATAGTTACGTCCTCATCCCGCTCCAGCTCCAGGCCGGCTTCCAGAAGGTTCCCCTCGTACTCCTCCCGGCGGAAACGCTTGTCGTCCTCATGGTAATCCATCGGGGGCTCGGGCTCGCCCGCTCCCACCGGGCCCCCCTTCCCAGGCAGGGGCTGGTCCTGCCTGCCAGGGCGTGCGGCCAGGGCGGCATCTGCGTGCTGCAGTCTCCTGGCCAGCGGCCTGTTGCCCGAGGGCCTCTTGTGATGGTAGACCAGGATATAGTCCACCTTGCGCTTGCCATCTCTGAAGTACAGGCCGTACTTGCATTCGGCATCGGGGTCCACGGACAGCGAGTTCAGCAGCTGTGGGGGAAAAGCACAGAGAAACCCGTTCATGGTCCTCAGAGGGCAGCAGTTTCAAAGCGAACTACTTCACCCGTGCTCCCTCAGTCATTCAACAAACATTCATGGAATGCCCACCAGGAGCAGGCACGGCTGAGAGGCTCAGACTGCTGTAGGCACAGCAGACAGGCCGTGCCTTCATGGAGCCGACATTCGAGAATGAGACATTTGCTGCTAATGACACACAAAGACGCCAGCTCACCAGTCCGCAGGCCTCCTGGTTCTACAGGGCCAGAGCAGGCTGGCCAGGAGGGGCCGGGCTGTGGTGGCAGAGGGGACCCCAGTAAGTGCTCTTTGCACACACCCACAGGCCGAGGCAGCGCAGATCCCAGCTCTGGGTCTGCACCTGCAGATCTCGACCCCCGATGGCCGGCGTGCACGGCAATGTTGCATCAAGGTGGCCGCAGGCCCATAACGCCCCTCCCCAGCCCGGCTCCTGGTGCTGGTGGGCGGGGGTCTCAGGGTCCAGAGGGCCGGGGTGGGGAGGGAGAGGCTGACAGAGCTGGGTAACGGTGCGGGCCACTGCGTACATGCCACTGCGTGCATAGCCGTGCCTCGGTTTCCCCACCTGCCTGAAGGGCTCTAGGGGGCCGACGAGACAGGAGTGTGGGACAGCGGATTAAAAATCGAGAGCTCACATGGTTGCAATGACGCACAGGTGCTGCTACAGGCAAACCCTCATTTCTAGAACTCTCATGGGATTTTGCGGGACTCGCGGGCAGACAGGTTAACTGGCGCTGGTCCTTGGAAATAGGAGGAACATAAAGGAACCCAGGCTGGGCGCTAGTTTCAGGAGCAGCTCCAGATGGCCGACGGGTCCTCAGAGCAGAGCCCCGCGCCCTGTGCCGGACCCCGGACTCCCACCCACAGGCTTCCCGTGCCTGCCGCCAGGCCTCCACCAGGTCTCCCCACCGGGTCTCCTCGGCCGCACTGGGACCCCAAAGGGCTGTGCCCTCGGCCAGGAGAGCAGCAGGAAGAGCCCCCACTGCAGCGGTGGCGGGCTGTGTCCACCGAAAGCGCCACAAGGACACCTGCAGGGGAAACCCCACGTGCTTGGTGTTTTTTTCCAAGCTGTCCAGCACTAGGGGCCGGGGGCCTGTGGGGAGGGACAGAAACAGTGACGGGGGCAGCAGAGGATGGCCGCTGCACGGGGAGGGACGCAGGTGGGCAGGGCCTGGTGGGGGGGGAGTCTGCCCCGCCTTGTGTGGGGGTCAGGACTCCTTCCCCAAGGCGAGGGAGAGTGGGGGCAGGCCCCTGAATCTCGGCCTCTCTGGGTGGTCCCGGGATGCTGCCTCCTGGAGACCCCACACTGCTCACAGCCTGACAGCGCACGGCCAGCAACCGGAGCTGGCAGGCGGCCGGGCAGAAGCCATCACCTTCGATCCACAGCAACGCAGGGCCTTCACAGGACCCACGCAGTGTGGACGCCCGGCGGGCCTGCATCCAGAGACTGCCGGGGGCTCAGCGGCCAGGACAACCGCGGGGCTGCCGGGTGAGGCCGGGAGGGCTCAGGGGGCGGAGCAGCAGGAGGGAGGCCCAGCCCAGCCCAGCCTCCACGAAAGACTCAGCATCTTCTGCGAGGTGGTGTTGCCGGAGAGGCAGGAAAGGGCTGCTCTTCTCAGTTCTTTGGGGAGGAAAGTGAGGCCGGGCGGGGTGCCCGAGGTTACAGTGCGCGTGGGAGGCTGAGCTGCACCTCTCAACAGCGACAGGGACCCGGGGAGACATTCGTTCCCGCACAGGGCATGTCCTCTCCCTGAGTCCCCACAAGCGGGCAGGGCGTGAGTGCGGGACACGGTTGGTCATGCAGGTGGAGGTGGGGTCTCCGGGCCAGGCAGGGCCAAGGGCACACCCGCCCGCAGCCGGCATCCGGGGTGCTCCAGACTCCCGGCATCTCTACGAGGGGCCCGTCCCTATTTTCCAGATGGGGAACCTCGGTCTTCCGAGCTGAGCCAGCTGCCCGTGCACTGGACCGTTTGTCCTTGTGTCCTGCCCGCACCACCTTCCCCAGCGCCCCCTCCCCGGCCCCCCGGCCTACTGGAGTCTGGCCACGCTCGTCCCCTCCTCCGCGTCTTTGCCACGCTGTGCTCCCCACCTGCACGCCCTCCCTTCCTTCTCTGTGCTTTGTAGATCTGCCTAGCTTCCCAGGCATGGACCAATGCCCTGTCCTCCGTGACACGGAGTCCCTGACCAGTCCAGCCAGGGCAGGTCTCGTGTGCTGGGACTGCTCCAGAACCGTCCGTCCACAAACTCTTAACTCACAGGGGCCCCTAAGCCGGGCGCAGGAGGCCGGCCCGGGGACCGCCCACACACACCTCCATCCAGAACCTGCTATACACGCGGCGGGCTCGGTACCCTGGTGGGGGCCCCAGAAATGCCCCTGGTTGGCCGGAATAGTGGCCAATACTGAATGAAGGCGACAGACAAACCCTTAGTGAACGGAAAGGCAGTTCAGAACGACCCCATCCAGCCTGGGAGCAGGGAAATTCACTGAGGGAGCAGCCCCAAGTCCCCCCCACCACGAGACAGGAAGGGGTTACGAGGTTCAGGCCTGCACAATGACCATGTGTCCACTGGGGCCTGGCCAAGGACCCTCAAGGCCTGACAGTCTGGAGGGGACAGAAGCTCCCCCTAAACATCTCCTCATGGGCGGGAGCGGCAGCACAGACGCGTCATCGAGAGTGGGCGTCCTCCTGCCTGCGTTTGAAGACCAGCTCTGCCACTTCTGGCTGTTACCCCGGGCGGACAGCATAATCCCTTTGTCCCTCTGGATCCCTCTTGGTAAAATGAGGGTCAGGGAGGATAACAAGATCTCCTTCCTCTAAGATGACTTCCTTCAAGAAGTTATTGGACAGATTCAACACGTTATATATGTAAAGAGTTTACAACAGGGCCTGGTATACAGTGAACCCACAACAGAAGTTTGCTCTAAGTCAGAACTGAGACACAAGCACAAATAAAGAATGAGGGGAGGACAGGGAAAAACAATCTCATGGCCAAAGTGGACCACAAGTGAAAGATGGCGGCAGCGCCAGATCCAGACTTTTAAAAGTTACCAAAGGAAGTTGGATACTCCTCTGGGACTGGCAGGAGGCAGGACTAGGTACTGGTGTGAGAGTCCCAGATCCTGCCCTCAGGCCTGGCCCTGACACTGATGCGTTGTGTGATCCTGGACAAGTTGCTTTGCCTGTTTGCATCTTTGTTTTATAAAATGGGGATGACCCTTCCTGGACAAGTGTAAGCGGCTAGCGACCTTTCAACAGGAAGTGTGGGGCTCTCTTCCTACCGTTCTACTGGCTGGGGGGCCCTCAGGGTCTGGAGAGCAATTCTGAGCTGGGCTAGAGGGGGTTGGGGAGGTGGGGGCACAGTGAGGACCACCGAGGCTGCCCTGGTGGCCGTGCGACTCTCCGGGGCCCTTCCATGGAGCGGGTGCTTTTCTTGTGCAGGACAAGAAGGCAAGGATTTAACTTGCCATGGGAGGGCTATGGGTTAGACCTTATGCACAACACCCCAATTCAAAGGCTCAGGAAAGCTTCAGAATGTTCCCCACACTCTTAGCAAAGGGGCAGGGGACCCCCCCAGGGCACCTTGGTGGAGGGGAGGATGGCTCATTCCTCGTTTTAATGGCTGGCACCAAATGCACCGGCGTGGAGCGAATGAAGGCGTGCATGATTGAAGGACAGGGGCCTCGGTTCCACCGTTCCCGGGAGGAGCCCCCAGATCAAGGATCCCAAAGGGGAGACCCAGCCAGGCCAGCAACTTAAACACAACCCTCCCCGGCCCCGGGCCTCAGTTCTCCCATCTGCCAGACGGGGACATAAACATCACCTTGACTTAGGTCCCAGGATCCTTGTGGGGACAAAGTGTGACGGGAGATGTGAAAGTGCTCTCAAGATCGTCCCCGGAGTCCTGGGTGGACGCGCTCCCAGAAGCAGCTGATCCACACACTGCCGTGGGGCAGCCAAAGCCGGGCCAAGTCTAACTGATCACTCGAGGACAATCAACCACATTCACTTTTTCCAAAAATGGGGAAAAGGAAACCGGTGACCTGCAAAACTTCTTTCAGTTCCGGGACTCTGTGAATTTCAGATCCCGGGGGAACATCACTTCTAAACGGCACTTGGATTCCGAAAAAGCTCTAATTAAATCGCCAGCTCTACAGGGCAATTTACGACCATCGGGCAAGCTCTGTAATCTGTAAACAGATTACACTGCAGACAGACGGGGAAGCACTCCTGTCTCGCAGGCAGGCAGACACCCGCACCGGGCCCTCCTCTCGGGGGTGTCTGGGCTGGTCGGGGCACCCAGATCCTGGGGCACTGACAGCCGTCGGTTTGAATGAAGGAAGGAGAAACACTCCAAGATCAACACGAAGAAAATGTAAAGAAATAAACTGCATCCCACCCAGCCTCTGGCTTTTGAGTCATTTCTGACACCTCTTGGTACAGAGACAATGAAGGGATTTCTAACCTTGAACTCGGGCATGACAGAGACAGGAGAGGCACAGAGGCATGGGGCGGGGAACTGCAGCCTGCGTGGGACAGGCTCATCCTGACAGCCGACGTCGATGACACCAACACAGCATGCCAGGGATGCATGTCTGGGGATGGGACCGGAACTTTGCAAACTGCAGCCCACGCCCTGCGGCCTTTGCATGCACAGAGCCGCCCTCCCAGGGTGACTCAGGGCAACGGCCGGGCAACAATTACTGGCCGAGCCGTGCTGGGGATGCTCTGGGAGGCTCCCCCCCAACCGTCATGCTGCCTGCTCTGCACAGACAGGCCCCCGGCTCCTGGAGCTGCCCCCGCCAGCCCCTCCGTGGCCATTTCACCGGCAGGACACGGCTCGGCCACCTCTCCTTCCCACAGTCAGTGCCACTGATCCCCAGCCCTCCAAGCTGCAACGCCTGAAAACTGCCCAGAGTAGGAGGTGTGCGCAGAACAATGGTCACCAGTGTCCTCTGGGCTTGTCTGTGTGCTTCTGGACTGTGAATTCCTTGGCTGGTGGGCCAAGCTGTCTCTCTGCAGACTTTGTGCCCCTTGCTCGGTTTTGGAGGGAAACAGAGAGCTTCCGGGTCCCGACAAGCAACAGGTCCCCGAACGAAAACTCCAGACCCCAGGGCCATTTGTTAAGGGCTCTGTTACTTATTTGGAATCCAACTCCTCGCCAGGTCTAACACTCTACTCCGGAATGCCCATCTCTCTCCCTCTCCTTGGCTGCCACCATCATCTCATGCCTCCTAACTGATGCCCCCCCATTCCTACTTTCTTTGCCAAAGAAATAGGCAATTTCTTTGTCCGAGAGGCCCCACCCCCATGACGGGTATGACCAGCTCCTCCTCGAGGGTGCCATTCCTCCTTCAGACCGGCTGTGGCCACCTGCTTCTGTGTCTTGGCCCTTCTCAGCTCTCTTCCCAGCTCATGGGTGACTTGGAACCTGTCCTCTGCTCCCTCCTGGCCTCAGATTCCTCATCTGTAGTAACACCACCGACCCCATACGGTTGTCGTGAGAGTTAAGTCAGTGAACACACAGCGACTGGCCCAGCCCTGTGGACGTGCGTGTCCCGGATAACGTTCCATCACGGCTCCTTAAGTCCCACATGGGCGCGGCGTCCCCGGCTTACTCCCTGAGGGAGCCCAAGGATCCCGCACGGCCTGGCACACAGCAGGCACACGGTGTGTGTTGAAAGGACCACCTCTAAGCTTTCCAGGTGAACGGTACGTGTCACAGGCAGACTCCCCGGCTCCTTCACTGGTTCCCAGAGTTCCCCGCACCTCTGTGGCAGCCCAGCTGCAGAGGACCCCTCAAATGCCCACAGGGAGCCCCAACTGTGACCCAGGGGGAGGCCAACGCCCCAGATCTCTGCCTCCCCAGGAACACAGCAAGCCCACCTCCCAGGACGTCCCTGGACCCCCTGCCGTCCAGCCCCGAGGCTAGAGAGGCAGCCCAGGGCCATCCTGGGGTCCGAGCAAAGCGGCGGGGCTGGGGCCTGGCATCGTCTGGGGAGGGGCCTTGGCGGTCGCTGTGTGGGAACGGGGGAGAAAGGGGGAGTCTGTTTCCGGGGCCCAGGGTGAGCCGCCGCGGGGCTCCCCGGGGCTGAGGGCGCTGTCTCAGCCCTCCCCTCTTCGGGCAAACTTTGTTCCAGCTTTAAGCCAAACCCTTCATGGCGAATACTGTCCTCCTGGGCTCCTTTTGACTGCCGGGTCCGGCCCCGGAGTGGGGCTGGGGGGTAGCCGGATCCGGGATAGGGGTCCCCAGACACGTGGCCAGCTGGGCGCTGGCCCACGTGGCCCTGTTACCACCCGGATGGGGAGCGGGCTCGGGGGGTGGGGAGGGGGCAGGGGCCAGCGGGAAAGAAGTCCCGACAGACCGACAGCCGCCGGCTGGGGCTCTGCGCTGCGGGGACTCCGTGCGCCCCGGGCAAGTGAGGGAGACGCCGGCGGGTCGAACCCCAGAGGGGCGCGGCTGTCGCCAGAGGGTGCTGACGCGGTGGGGCCTGGAGGCTGCTACCACCCGCACCCCCACCTCCACCCCGGCTGCCCCAACCCGCAGCATAGGTTAGGGAGTGTCCAACTCGGGGCCCCGGCCGCGCGCTCTGGTTCGGGCTCCCGGTCCGGGGCGAAGGGGCTGCGAGCGGGGACGCGGAGCCCGCGGAGCGCGGCAGGGGCGCTGCGATGGGCAGGTGGGCGCGGCGCCCCGGGGGGCGCAGAGCTCGCGGGCCGTGCGCGTGCATGCGGCCCGGGCGCACGTGCGCGGGTGGGCGCCCCTCACGCGCCCCGGGGTCCCGCCAGGCCCGTCATCCCCCGGCCCCGACCGCTCCCCCCTGCCCCCACCCCCGGGCGCGGCGCAGGTGCGCGGCCCTCCCTCGGCTCGCGGCCGCCCGCACTCACCGTGCCCTCGGACGGCAGGTAGCCGATGTCCTCGATGGCGCAGATGTTGATGATGTGGACGCTGCGGTCCTCGGCCGGGAGCGTCGAGTATTTCTCGTTGACCCTCATCGCGGCCGCCTGTGCGCCGGGACCGCCGGGCGGCGCGCCCTCCCCATCCACGGCCCCGGCGGCCTCTGCAAGGGTTACACGGCAGCGTTCGCGCGCGCTCGCTCGCTCGCTCGCTCGCAGGGGGCCGGGCCTCCCGCTCCGCCCGCCGCCCCCCCTGCCCCCGCCGGCCGGACCCTCCGCTCCTGCAAGACAGCCAGGCGCGCTCTGCCCGCTCGCGGCACGGGCGGCGGCCACGCGGCTCAGATTTTCCGTAGAAATTTAAACACAGGAAGAAAGTATTCCATTCCCGCGGGCCCCCTCCAAGTTTTATTTTTATCCGGGCAAAGTGGCCCTCTGCATTTTTTTTTTTTTCTTTTTTTGAGGGTGGCCGAGGTTTCAGACCAGGGAGGAAGCGTCCGACAGCCCCCACCTTCAGGGAAAGGCTCCAAAGGTCGCACTTCTGTGGCCGGGCACCTTGCAGGGCAGAGACGCTGCTGCGATGGAAGTCGGGAATGGTCTCCCCGCCCCTTCCCCCTCCACCCGCTGGGGGCCTCCCGCTGTCGCTCCGTCCTCACCTCCTCCAGGTAGCCTCCCCTGCTTTCTGCAGGCCCGCCCCCTCCGGCTGCCCTGGCTACTTGTGCGTCCTTCCCCACCCCCCGGGTGGGCCCCCTAATGTTGCCCGCAGCCCCCATTTACCAAACGCTTAGTATTCTGTGACCAGGCACGAGCCAAGTCCCTTACACAGCTCGTCTCATTTGAGCCCCCAGCCTGGTCCTCATTTTGCGAAGGGCTATGGGGGCTTCCGAAGGCCAAGGAAGGAGGGTGGGCTTCCTGCAGAGCGGCTGCCACTCCTTGCGCGACGCTCTACTGCCTCCTGGAGGGAGCGATGGTGACTTCCGTTGCTCTTGTCCCAGGAGTGGCAGGGGGCCTGGCACACAGTGCTCCTCAGGACGTGTTTTCAATGCTCCATCCTCGCAGGAGGAGCACGTGGGTCTCCAGGGTCAGCCACACTCAGGTTAATCCCCCAGGGGCTGCACTGGCAACCCCACCCCTTGGGAATAAAGTCTCCCTTCCCTCTGCCTCCCTACAGCCTGTTAGTTCTTCACGGTGTGTACCAAATGCCACCTCCTCCAGGAAGCCACCCTGGATTGCCCCTCACCAAAGCACTCAGGCCCAAGAAGCTGCCTGTACCTCGACTACAGCACTTCCTTTACTCCATCTGATTTTACAGTGGGTTCATACAGTTGGTGCTCAATAATTGCTCATCGAATGCCCACTGAGGAATATTCAGGGCCTTCCAAGGTCATGACGTCACCAGCATGGTTCCAAGGGTGGATTCTGGCATCACACAGGGTGGGGTCTGGTTCCAGTCCAGCGACCTTGGGCAAGCCCCCTTAGCCTCCCGGAGTCTCTGTCCTCGCAGGAGCGTCTGGTGGGCGTGAAGCTGCAGCGGTGGCTGCTCTTCCTACTCCTGTCATCTTGTCATTGTCATGACCTCCCCCACCTCCTTTAGACTCAAGTTGGTGACTTTCTTGAACTTGGAGAGGTACAGGAAAGCTCCTCCGTGCCTGGGCTGGCGCTGAGTGGCCCTGAAGGACCCTTTGTCTACACCGGGGATGCCCCAGAGAAGGGTGCTGTGCTGGCCAAGTCCCCGTTGGAAATGGCCGTCCACGGTGTCTGCCACGCTGGGGAGAGCTCATCCCTAAAAGTTCAAGTTTTGGGGGTTGGGGAGAATCATACACGTGTGTGCACGCATGCACACAGGATTATATAACTTCATTCTCTTATCCTTGTTGGTAAACAACCAAGATTGTGTAACTCGAATGCATTGTCTTTCTAAATTTATTTTCAAGTGGCAAAGAGTCTTGCAGAAGTCTGTGACGTATAATTTGTGAAAAAAGAGTAAAAACGGAATTCCTCAATTCTGGGTGCATTGGCATTGCCAAATGTTTGGGAAGGTGACCCTTGACTTCGGACCCTGAGAGGCTGGGGGGCTTTGTGCCCGAGCCCTTCTGGGGGCCGCAGGGCAGGGGGCGGTGTCTCAGGCCTGGACCTCCTGCTGGGCCAGTGGCCCCTGTGGCCTGGCTCCAGGAGCCGCGTCTCGCCTCTCGGTTCTGAGGTTAACGCCCTAGTCAGGGTCTCGACACCTGCTCGCCTGTAAGGTGTCACTTTCTTTGCCACGTGTCAGTACGTGTCCCTGCATTCTGCTCCTCTGGTCCCCCACCCCACTCTCCCAGGGGACAATGTGGAAAGGCTTCAGCAAAGGGAGGGGAAAAGGCCTCTGAGCAGAACGGGATAGGACGGGCCAGCGAGGAGCAGTTCCGTCCCCAGGCCACTCAAGGCCTGCACGGGGGGTCCTCAGGTCTTAGGATTTCAAGAACCAACAAAGAGTAAAAACAACATTACCCCCAAAATCGGGGAGGGGGCATGGGAATCCTCCACGCTGAGATCGCCCCACATCAGAGGACTTTAAAGGTCCCTCCGGTTCTGGCGATGATGGCACCCGTGCCTCGGGCTGTCTCCTGTGGGCCATCTTGGGTGGGGGGAGGGGGCTGCGTCTCTGCTCTGAGTCACTAATTGCTTATAAGCGAGCCCTCCAGATAAACTGTTGCATTAATTTGCATTTTCTGCTTTTTGACTCAGTGATTCTCATTGTTCAGGACGCCAAGGGGCACGGGCAGGATTAACTGTCCGCTCGTGAATTAATAAAAACCAGTCTCGCTCGTCTAAACGGCGCATTTTATCCCAAGCCCCACGCTTCACAGCTCACCCTGTTTTGCCAGCGTGTTGCCCTGTTGTGTCGCTGGGATGTCACCCACCGTCAGACACTTACGTCTTTGCTGACCTTTTAATAATCACCGGGCGTACTGGCACAGAGTGGTGAGGGACGTGGGCGACGAGGCTGCGTGTGTGGTGGGGGGAGCGCCTCCCTCGGAAGAGGCTCAGACGGGGGCCGTTGCAGTGGTGTTTTATCATCCACATCAGCCTCATCTCCCTGGCGGTGCCCACAGGCAGGAACGCCTTGCTCTCCGCGCTGCCTGGCGGCATAGGCCTGCCTCACTGGGCCATTTGCAACTTGGCCAACAGACCCAGCTTCACAGAGCGCAGCAGAACGGGGCCCTCCGACTGGCCTGGCCACAGTGAGCCGCATCGGCGAGTATTCCAGCACAGATCTCTCTGACATGGTGCCCTCGAAGGCCTTCTCCGCCTTGGCACCACTGACATTTGGGGCTGGCTCATTCTTTGTCCTGGGAGATCGTCCTGTGCACTGTGGGATGTTTGCCAGCATCCCTGGCCTCTGACCACTGGATCCCGGTACCACCTCTCCTTCCCAGCATGACAACCAAAGATGTCTCCGGACCCTGTCACATGTCCCTGGCGTCAAAGTCACCCCAGCTGAGAAGCCAGCTCTGGGCTTACCCGCAGCCCCTGCCTTGCCCGTGCTCTCGAGGACGACCGGGCAGCCTCGTCTCACCAGCCCATGGTTCTCAGATGAGAACCCCGGGGCCTGGAGCAGGGATGTGCTTGGCTCAGGGTCACAGACTGGAGGGTGGCTGTGGCCTTAAATCTAGACCTGCTGACCCCCTCCCAGCAGGGCTCACACCACAAAGTCAACACATGCACACGGAATGAGAGAGAGAGGAGGTAGGAGGTTTGGCTCATTTTTACAAAATACCCAGATGGCCCCGGGCTGCCCTCCGTCGGTGGAGGACCCCTTGAGGCTGCTCGGTCCCTCGGGTCTGGCCATCCCAGCTCAGGGCAGCTTTCTCCCCTGGACGGCTCCCTGCACACTCAGAGACACTGAATAAATGCCTGAATAAATGCCGTTGCCTCAGGGGCAGCCCCGGGTGGGGAAGGAGCGTGGAAGAAGTGAGCGGCTCATGACTCAGGGCTATTGTGAGTGCCAACGGCCACCCGTCCCCCACGCCCGTGCTGGCTCTGCGCCCCTTCAAGTCTCCGGTGGGCAACCCCTGCAGGAAAGAGATGAACGCCAAATAGGTCTGACCTCATGTGCTAAAATCAACCCGGGGTGTAATTATTCCCGGGGAAGACAGGCCTGGGGAATTTATAACCGAGATACGGTGGGTGGGAGACCGGACCACTGTCATTTCCTTCCCTCGCATGATGTCAGAGCCCCGAGCTGAGGCCGCCAGCTGCAGCTGGACGGGGAGGCTCCGAGCGCAGGGAAACTGCCAGCCCGGGGTTCTGGAACGCAGCCCAAAGCATGAAGTTCTGTCTGGGGGATTTTTTTCCCCCACAAAAGAATCCATGGGTGTTGTTTCCATCAGAGGGTGTGTTGTGAACCCAAGGAACTGCCTTCTGAGAATTCCTAAGAACTCTAAAAAGATGTATGGGCTGGGTTAGAGCCCGGCCGGCTCAGCTGCCGGCCACCTCCTCCAGGAAGACTTCTGGTCCAGCTCAGCCGCGTTACTCATGTCTGTTCTGCTGGCCCGGCTCCCTGGCTCCATCCAGGCGCGCAGGCTCATTTCTGCTCCATCCTCCTCGCGTCTTCTGCTTCATTTCTGCCCACTCCACTCCCCTTCCCGTCTTTGGCACACTCTGGGTTTCCCCATTTATGTTTATTTAACAAGCAGTGGTACAGCGCCTACGACGAGCCAGTGCCATGTCAGCCCTCCGCAAACAGGATCTCGAGTTCTAACGGTGATGCCAACAACCTGCAGTGGATTCACACAGATGTCCCCGCCCTCACCCCAGGGTCCTTTCTTTGGAGGCGTGAGGGGAAGTCCAGACTGAGTCTCAGTCAGCTCCCTTCTCCCCTGCGACCCCGTGGGACAATGCATCCATCGACACAATGAAAGACACTTGGGCAACAGAACCCACCCGCCTGGTGGCAGGGAGACAGAGACGGGGACAGCCTCCCTGTAGCAGGAGGTGGCTGAGCCAGCGGCTGCACCACCATGCCCAGAGAGGATGGAAACGCCCTCATCCACTGTTTCCCTCTTCCTCCAGGGGCCTATTACCAAAAGCACTGACGTACCGTGTAGACGGCAGGCTGACACCGGACCCCTTTCATGGTTTGAGGAAAAACGGCCACTCTATTGGATTTTTATCTGTAGGGCACCAATTGAGAGAAAACCACCTTCACCTGAGGCCCCATTGGAGGCACATTCCTGAAATGTGTTGACAGAGTATCTTGAATTACAAAACATATCTGATGACACAGCTGGGCACACAGGTGCTGAAGGGGAGGAGGTGAGAGAGGTGTTTTGAGACCTACAAGAAGTCCCCCTGGACCACGGGAGGCTGTCCTCCTAGGGTCCCCATGGTAAGTGGTCAAGCCTGCACCTGCTGGCTGCCCCCTACAGTGCACACCGAGCCAGCGCTGTCGGTGGGGGGCTGTCTGAGACAGTGCCAGGGGCCTGGGGCCACGGGCGCCCACCCACGCTGCCTCCCTGGGGGTCCTGGACACCGGGGCAGGCCCACGCCCAAGCAGGTGGGCACCTGAGAAGGGGACACTCAGGGCCCTTCCCAGGCTCTTCTCCACATTGGCTGGATGGGGGTTCGTTCGCTCACTAACTCACTCACTCATTCATTTGCTCACCCATCATTCTTTCATTCACCCATTCGTTGACTCATTCATTCACTCGGTCATTCTCTTATCTCCTCTCCCCTTCCTCATACTCCTTCCCAGGCTTATTTTTCACCCCGCCCCACAGGCTTTACCACTTTCTGTCCGCTGCCTAATTCACTTCCTTCTCTTGTCTGGTGTCTGCCCCCCACCCCCACTAGAGTGTCAGCTCCAGGTCATTCTGTCATGATTCGATGGCTCCAGGTTTTCCTGCCTGAAAATGACACGGGAAGTGAGCTGTCCCACCCAGGAAAAAGGCACAGAATCGGGCCGGTTATTCAACGAGTTGGGGCCCCAAAGCATCTTCTCTTCAGAAGTAAAATGTTTGGGGGCGGGGCAAGCGTGAGAGAGAGGAGCCCCTGGGACGGAGGACAGCGGGTCAGCTCAGCCCTGGCCACGCCTCTGCTTATGGAGACAAGCCCCGAAGCTCGGTGCGGGACGGAGTTAGTAAGCACACGCATGCACACGCACACACACGCACAGACAAGTCAGACAGAGGCTACTCATTCCTGGGGTTGGAAATGGCCCCACGTGTGCGACCTCTCTCCTCACCTGCATGTAATCAGTGGTCCAGAAACCCACCAGAGGTTCACCCTGCCCACAGCTTGTCACTGCCCAGATCCTGCAGCATGGGCCGCCACACAGATCTCGGGGGCCCCAGGGCCACCCCTCCAGCACAATCCCTTCCCAACAGCTGCACCTGAGGGTCCGCTTGCCTGCTTCTGTGCGGGAACTATTATGTCTGACGATCTGAGAACCGAATGTCTCCGCTTCCTGTCTGCCCGCCCTCCCAGCTCGCTCTCTGTCCCACTGCTGCACCTTCGCTCTCCCTCCCGAGTGTGGAGAGGCCCACCCTGACCGCGGCTCACACTGCCCTCTCTCTGCAGGACTCACTCCCGCTCTTGCCGGACAGAGCCCACCCTGTCCTCTGTCGGGGAGGATGATGGGGCTTCCCGTTCCTTCCAAGAGGAAAACAGGGAAGAGAGAAACTCCGGTGGTGCCGATGGCCCCAGGCAGAGTCCTGTAAGGTTTATGGAGGGCGCTCTGCTCTCCGGGGGGCCTTTATAAACGTCCCCTACAAGGGACACGGCCCTGGAGGGGACGGTCTCTGCAGCACCAGTGACATTGGGGGCGAGGGATGAGCCGGGGCGGCAGCTCCCTTCCAAACAAGGGTCACAGCCTCGTTTGCTGCGAGGACCAGAAAAAGGGGAGTGTTTCCCCTGAAGTGACCACTGGGACCCCTCACCATGGAGCAGACCTGTGCTAATGGCCTCACCGGAGTCGATGCTTTTTCTTCACGTCCCTGCTCCAACACGGCCTTTCCAGAGCCTTCCTGGACCCCCTCCCAGCCGCCTTCCTGTGCTCCGGAGCACCTGTCACCTGACTGTTTATTTTCTCTCTGCCCCAGGAAAGCGGGGACCTTATCTGTCTTACCCTCTGCTGTGCTCTCAGCACCCAGCAGAGCCCGGCGTGCGGCAGGTTGCAAAAATCTTGGTTGGGAGCGCGAATGAGTGAATAATGGGGCTTCACCAGTGTCCCCGGATTCCAGCACCGTGCGGATGGAGAACTGTCACCCGCAGGCCATTTCACACCCCTGAGCGGCTGGCCTTTGTCGTGGGAGGCTGTGGCATTTTCACACACTGGTTCCCCCAGGAGCCAGGAGGATGGAGTTGTTGTCTTAACATTTTAAGGCTGTTGGGTCAGCTGGAGAAAGTCCTGGAGGCTACCGGGCCAGCTGCCACAAAAGCCCCATCCACAGCCCTTCGGGCTCCTCCACCTGCCGCGCTGGCCGGGAGGGAGCAGGGTGGGCTCCCCAGGCAGCAATCAGCGTATTCACTAAGGTCCTACTGTGTGCAGCCACCAAGCTGTGAGCTGTGGGCCACAGACACAAAGGGAAAGACAGCCCCGCCCAGGGAGCCTACAGTCGCTCTCGGGAAATTCCGAAAACCAACCCCTCTGGGTGGGAAGGGGGCTCAGAAGTGGGGAGCGACGCAGCCTGAGCCATATGGTCCGAGAGCTGGAAGGGCTGTTCTGGGGCGAGCAGGATGCGCACTATAGCCCAGGGCCCCGAGCGTCTGATCTGGCAGCACCCAACCCCGATCAAGGCCTCCTGCAAGGACGGCTGAAGCCAGGAGGTCTCCCCCACTGTGACAGAGACCTCACTGCCGTGGGGGCAGCCGATGGCCCTGAGGCGGTTCTGCCCATCACGTCACACTGGGAACCTGCTCCACAAGCTGGGCGCTGCTTCCGGGCTCGGGTGTCATGCAGAATTACTCCTTCACAAGAACAACGTCAAAGATTTAGGGTCAGCGTCTTAGGGAGTTGCCTCCACCACCTCCTTGCCCAGCCCAGCTCCCGGTTCTCTCTGCTCCCTGCTCTTGGTTGTGCCACAAATCACTCTCATCTATAAATTCTCAAAATCCTTTGTCCCAGAACACGGACAGTACTCAAACTGAGGAAGGACTCGAGGGTAGGGGCTCGTGTGTGACTGCCCGGGCTCTGGAGAGGTCCTCCCAGATCAGCATCTTCCTCCATCTCTCATTCCTGTTCTCCTGTCACTGCCCCAAAGGTCTATATGTGGCCCTGAGCTTTTCAATGACTTAGAGAGCAAACATCCTGAGAAAAGGCAAACTATTGATCTAATTCATACTAAGGCGTAAATGACTTTCTTCTCCCAAATAATTCTGCTAGGTAAATAGGGCAACCAGCATCAGGCCCACTGACATCTGAGGATGCAGAAAGCAGAGAAAGGGCAAGAACTTCCCACGGCAAAAGGAATGGGAAGAAGGAAGAGGTCTGGGGAAAAGGGGACCAGTAAACCTTTATTTTTGTCTGGCCTGGCCTGGCCTGGCCTGACCCAACTTTTCACTGCCCACTGCCTTGACTTTGGAGGCCAGCACAACTAAGGAGGGGGCCAGCATCCTTCTGGTCCCTGGGGGCAACTGTAAAGTTCATCTCGGTCCAGGGTGTCCATCTGTCCAGTGCAAAAATAGAACCAGGAACAAAAGGGAAAAATGCTTATGAGCATCAGGGCCACACGGGGACCAAGAAACCTGTTTCTCAGACAAGATCTGGCCTTTGGAGAGGTTTTCCTTCTCATCCAGGGGGCTGAGGCCACAAAACCAGCCTGGGGCGGGGGGGGGCTCTTCCCAACAGGCGAATGACTCTTGAAGGTCCTTTGTGATAAATCGGGAATCTAGTAAATGGGTTTTCTTGAGTTCTGTGAGCCGCTCTAGCAAATTAACTGAACCGGAGGAGGGGGTCTTGGGAGCCTCTGCTTTATGGCCGGTCGGGCAGAAGCAGGTGACAACCTAGAATTGCAATTGGCATCTGAAGTGGAGGGTGGGCTTGTGGGGCCGAGCCCTTCGCCTGCGGGATCTGAGTCTCTGTCTGGGCAGACAGTGTTATTGCCGAGCTGAAGTCTGGGACACCCTGCTGGCATCCGAGAACCGCCTGTTGGTGTGGGGAAGCCTACACACACACACACACACGTATACACACAAGCACACATGCACACACACACAATGGAACTGGGTCCAGGAACCCCTTGCACAGACAGTGCCTGAGTGTGGTGGCGGAGAGGTCACCGTGCCCCAGCTCCACAGGCACAGGCCGTGCGGCCCCCACCTCGGCCCAGATCTGCCCAGCCTGTGGGGTAGACGCTCTCGGGGGCCCTGCTGGCACAGGAAGGACTCGCCGGATATTTCACGTGTGCCCTTCCCTCACAACAGGCCATCAATCTGCCTCGTGGCACGAGCCCCCACATCGGTGCCCAGCAGAAAACAACCCCTGCCCGTCGGGGGGGAAATAGCGACACTGGTGGGCCGCACCCCCTCCCGCATTCCAGCCCACTTCCAAAGTGTGAAGACTTTCTTTTTCCAGATAAAGAAGAAACAGGAATCGAAGAAAGGAAGGGAAGAAAAAAAGAAAGAAATGAGAGAATGAGGGAAATCCACAGAGCAGGATGTACAGATCTGAACCTCTGAGAACAGAGGGATGGGAAAGCCCAGGGCCCGATGCGGACCTGCGACGTCAGACCTTGCTGTTGGTGGCAAGCTGCCTTTGACTCATCAAAAAATGCCCAAAAGAGGGAAAAAAAGACTTGACATGACCAGGTTGTATTGCTCCAGAACAGTGGGGTCTGAAGGACTGGGCGGGTGGGGTACAAGATGCCCCCTCTTCAGAGAGTCACATGGTGCATTTTCATGCCTAACAGACCCCCAGGAAACAGCGGGTGCGACACAGGACACGGGGACGGGAGGGGCTTCCCACCAAAGGGCAGTGGCCCGTGGTAAGACCTGCATTAATGTGAAATTAGTGCCCTCTTAGAAAGGCGGGGATCTCAGCTGAAACGTGTGCTCCTGCTGCATGGCCACCGGTCACCAGACCACATGGGGCTGGGCTCTTTCCGATAGGCCTGGGGGGGCTGGTCCAGGAGTCGGGACCCGGCCTTCCAACTGAGTGCTCCCTGCCCATCTGCTCCCTTTCCCTCCCTTCCTCCATCTCCTCCACCCCTCCCCCTCTCTCCTTCCCCCTCCCCCCTCCCCTTCCCTCTCCCCCATCCTCTCCACCCCTCCTCACTCCACCCCCTCCCCCTCCCCCCTCCCCGCTCCGCCCCCTCCTCCCTCCATCCCCTCCTTGCCTTCATTCCACAAACACAGGACCAGGCACACTCTGGCTTAGGGCAGTTACCTATCCCAGGGATGTTCAGTGTCTCCACCAACATTTATAAAATGAAGGTCCAGATACTCATTGCTTCACCTGGGGAGCCTTAAAAAATCCAGATGTGGGCCCGACATTCAGAGATTTTTCATCCACCCCCAGGGGCTCAGAGGGTAGCCAGGTTTGGGACCCGCCTAGTCTCAGGAGGACAGATGTGCACACAGGTGGCTGTGATGTGTGGGACCAGTAACCCCTCCTGGAGCTGGGCACGGAGTCAAGGGGAGCCCGGAGGTGGGGATGCTGGACGAGGCTCCAGAGAGAAGGCAACCCCGGCCCCTCGGTGAGCCTCGCTCCAGCCTGACCTGGGCAGACAGCGCGGCCCCAGGGCATGTCAGTTCTCAGTCGCTCTGCTTCGCTGGGGGAGCTTCAGCTCATTGGGAAAGTGTCTCCAGGGTCTTCTGGAAGATGGGCCCCCCGGGGAGGTTTCCTGGGGCACAGCCATCTTTTGCAGACCTTTCTAAATGTCTATCAGGGGTGTGGTACCTTCACACAGCAAACGGCTCTTGTCCTGACTCTGTGCCTATATTTGGGGCCCATTACACCTTTTTTATGAAAAAAAACAAAAAAAAGAGTCACTTCTCTATTCTCCAAGTTCCCTTGGCTGCATCCCGCATGGCTCATCCTCACACAGTCTGTGAAATACACGGCGCGGGTACCATTAGACCCACCGGCAGACAAAGCCAAGGTCCTGGCAGGTCCAGAAGCTGCTCAAGGTCATGTAGTTGGCAGCAACAGAGGTAGGGACCCTCCCCTAACTACATGACCCCAAGCACGGGCTTTCCGGAACTCTCCTGTCGGTCTGAAGTTCCAGCTGTCAGAGCCACCCTCCGAGTGGACACCCCTCTAAGCCTGCAGGAGGCTGCAAGAGGCGGCCGTTAAGATGCAAAGTGGGGAACCCTGCTTCTGGCCGCGACAGAGTGGCGACCCTGTCGGAGTCCTCTTCCTGCCAAGATCAAATGCAGAGGCTGGTTAAAGACAAACGCAAAACCAGAAAAACCTAGGTGTTGGATGGGCTTTCAGGAGAACCAAGGCAGACAGGACTCGAGGGCTGAGGTCCCAGAAAAAAAGGGAACCATGGAGAAATGAGCTCCACGTTCTGCTCAGCTGATTCCCAAATGGCTCCCACATTTTCATCCACCCCCAGGGGCTCAGAGGGCAGCCAGGTTTGGGACCGGGGCCGGGCAGCTGAGAAATCAAGCAGAAAGGAGGAGTGAGGAGGGCACAGAGGCAACCGGAGAGTTCCTCAGTCTCTTGATGCCGGGGAAGCAAAAACTGGAGTTCAGGGCCCACCAAGGAGGTGGGGGTGGTGGTCACCTCTCCAGCTTTGAATTGAGGACTCGGAAAGGCTCAGGGTCCGGAAAGAGACCAGCCTTTCCCAAATCCTGAATTCTAGCCCCAAATCCTCTCCAACCCTCACAGAAACAAGCGGATCTGCCCATATCCTGCCTGCCAGAGAAGCTGCAGTTGCCCTGGAGGAAGCGAGCATCATCCGGGGCCACCCCACCTTCACACACAGCGTCCAGGGTTCAGTGAAAAATTATCATGAGCGCCAGGAGGTAGGGCCAAGAAATTAAAAATCAAGCCAAACAAACAGACGACCCAAGAGACAGACCAACAGCAGATCCAGACGGTGGGGGCTCTCAGACACAGACGCCAATGTGTTGAAGAAGATAAATGAAAAGACGGAGGATTTCATGAGAGAACTGGAATTGACCAATAGAATCGAATGGAAATCCCAAGGCCAGAAACAAGAATTTGAAAGAGCAGCAGGTCAGAGAGAAGGGAAGAGATCAGTGAACTGGAAGAGACATCGATTAGGAGAAAATATTCAAATTGAAGCACAGAGATAAAAAAGGCCATAAAGCAGAAGGGACTACGGGAGACACACAAGTTCGGGTGAACATGCCTAACGTACACGCAGTGGGAGTTCTGGGGAAAGAGAAGAGAGAGAGAGGGGGCAGAAGCGATATTTGAAACGAGTTCCGTCAAGAATTTTCCACAACCGATGAAAGATACCAGGCCGTGTTTAATGATGGATACGACAAGTGCTATCAACCTCAGATGGAGACACACCAAGGAGGTGAGATCTAGGCACATCGCACTGAAACTGGCGAAAACGAAGGACAAGGAAAAAAAATCTTAAAAGCAGCCAGAGGAAAAAGTGACACTATCTTCAAAAGATCAAAAATAAGGCTGATGGTTGACTTTTCCGCAGAAACAGCACGAGCCTCGAATGGTAGAACAGCCTATTTAAATTACTGAAAGAAAACAATGGCCAATTTAGGGTTCTATATCTAGAGAAAGTATCTTTCAAAAACGAAGGTGAAATAGGATTTTTTTTCAAATGAACTAAGAGAATTCATTGCTGGTAAGCCCCCACTGAAAGAAACCCTAAAGGGAGTTTTTCAGACAGAAAGGAAATAACCCCAAGTGGAAGCAGAAAGAAATGAAGAATGTTGGAAAGAAGAAACAAGTGGGCAAATCTAAATGAATAGTGATTGTCTAAAATAGCAGTAACAATGTCTTATGGGATTAAAATATAAATAGAATTAATACGTGACAAAAATAAGAGGAGTGAATGAAGTGAAGGCATTTAAGGTTCAACATTGTCCAAAAGCGAGAGGCTAAAGCTCTATTTTAAGAAAGACTCTAAAAAGCCAGGAATGCATCTGATAATTTCTAGTGCAACCACGTGAAGAAAAATAAAGGAATAGGGCCTGGCCCTGTGGCTGAGTGGTTAAGTTTTTGCACTCCACTTTGGCAGCCCAGGGTTTCACCGGTTCCGATCCCGGGCACGGAGATGGCACCACTCATCAGGCCATGCTGAGGTGGCATCCCACATGGCAAAACCAGAAGGACCCACAACTAGAATATACAACTATGTACTGGGGGGCTTTGGGGAGAAGAAGGAAACAAAGGATTGGCAACAGATGTTAGCTCAGGTGCCAATCTTTAAAAAAAAGAAGAAAGAAAGAAAAATAGAGGAATGTACAACTAGGAATAGGAGAGAAATTAGATTTGAAAAAAGATTTGATTAATCCAAAAGGAAGAAGTAAAAAATCCAAAAAACAACTGGGACAAATAGAATACAGAGCAAGATGATGGGTAGAAACCCAGATATAGATTAATAATTGTATTAAATATAAATGGGTTAAAAAGTCCAATTAATGACAAAGTTATCAGACTAGATTTTTTAAAATTCCAACTCTATACTATTTACAGAAGACACACTTTAAGATAAAGACCCAGATGGGGGTGGCCTGGTGGTGCAGCAGTTAAGTGCGCACGTTCCACTTCAGAGGCCCGGGGTTCGCCAGTTCGGATCCTGGTGTGGACATGGCACCACTTGGTAAGCCATGCTGTGGTAGGCGTCCCACATATAAAGTAGAGGAAGATGGGCATGGATGTTAGCTCAGGGCCAGTCTTCCTCAGCAAGGAGAGGAGGATTGGCGGCAGATGTTAGCTCAGGGCTAATCTTCCTCAAAAAAAAAAAAAAGAAGAAGAAGAAGATAAAGACCCAGATGATTACAAGTTGAAAGATGGAAGAAATACATACCATGCAAATACGATAAAAAGAAAGCTTGTGCAGCTATCCTAATATTGAATAATGTAGATTTAAAAGTAAGAAGTTTTCCAGGAGATAAGAACAGGTGTTTTGCAATCGGATGTCAATCAGCAGAAAGATATAACAATTCTAAATTATATGTATCTCAAAATACATGAAACAAAAGCTGACAGAACTAAAATAAGAAATAAATCCTCAATCATAGATTGTATGTTTAACAAAGTTGAACTCTTTCAGTAAATGATAGAATTTCAGACCAAAAAAATCAACTGAAACTACAGCATACAGATTCTTCTCAAGCACACACCACCCATTTTGCACAGGCCCCTGTCTCAGCACGTTTCAAAGGACTGAACTCTTGTCCTCTGATGACAGTGGAAACAAACAGAGACCAATAACAAAAAGACAACTGTAAAAATCCCCAAACATTTGGAAATTAAGTGATGCTCTTTTAAATCATCTATAGCCCAAAAAAGAAACCACAGTGAAAATGTGAGGATATTTTGAACTGGACATAATGATAATATGATATCCCATGTCACGTTATCATATCACCATAGGTAGCTAAAACTGTGCTTGAAGATAATTGTATAGGCCTCAATGCACAGAGTCAAGAAGAAGAAAGGCTGAAAATCAATGATCTATGTGTGTGTACCAAGAAGCTAGGAAAAAACCAGCAAATCAAACAGTAAATCAAGTATAAGGAAGCAAATAGTAAAGATGAGAATGGACATTGTGATTTAGAAAACAAAGGCATCATGGAGAAACGGACGAAACTACAAGCTAGTTCTTTGAAAAGACTAATAATATTGATCCACCCCCGTCAGACCCAGGCCTGCCCCTCGCAAGAGCAGATCGGACGCCATATATCTAAGTTATAAACCCAGCTAACGAACTATTAAAATATTTTCCATCCTCCTACTTTGAGAAATAAACCTTTGCACAACAGAGAAAGTCAGGTTCAAATTTAGAAGTCATAAACCCCTTGGAGATCTGTGCCATGAGACGGTTGACGGGAGATGGGGCCTGCGCCCCCCACCCCGTTGCCACCCTGGCATCATCCTGTGCCATGAGGAGCCTGCACATCCAAGCTTTGGCTGCGGCCCCGCAGAGAGCTGCCCCTCAGCTGCCCAAGGGGTCCTCACAGCACGCCCATGGTCTGCCTTTGAGCGGGCGGTCCAGGAAACAGGCCCGTGCAGGCTCTGGAAATGGACTGGGGGCCGTATGGGTGGGGATCTTTGGCCCCAAGTGTCCAAGCCTGGTCTCAGAAGGAGGGTGAGGGCTCAAGGTGGGCAGTGCCCTTGGCCTCACAGATTTCACCCCATGGAAGGAGGGGGGCGGAGGCCCAGAGCAGGACATGTGCAGAACTGGGTCCTGAGTGGGGCCTCTCTTAGAGGAGGAAGAGAAGGGAGACACAATGATCACTAATGGGAACGAGGAGGCAGGCATCATTACGGTCCCCACAGACACTAGAGAAAAAACATGAGTGCATTAGGGAAAACTGGGTGCAAATGAATTGGAAAATCTAGACGAAATGGACAGTTTTCTAGAAAAACACAACTTCTCAAAATTTTCCTAAGAAGAGATAAACAGTTCCAACCATCCTCTATCTATGAGACAAATTTGATGTATGATTAGTGTCCTTTTCACAAAGACAGTTCCAGGTCCATACGGCTCCACTGGGGAAATTTTCTAAACATTTCAGGAAGAAATAACACCGCTCTTCCACAGACTTGTCCAGGAATAAAGAGGGACTGCTTCCCAATTCACTTTAATCTGTTAAAATGACATTACAAGAGGGGAGAATATCTCTCACGAACATATATGCAAAAACCCCAAACAAAAATGTTAACACGATAATTCCATTAACAAGGGTAATATGACCAAATGGAATTGATCTCAGGAATGTAAGGTTGGTGTCATATTTAAAAATTAATGAAATAGGGCCTGGCCTGGTGGCACAGGGTGAAGTTTACACATTCCGCTTTGGCGGCCCGGGGTTTGCCGGTTCAGATCCCGGGTGTGGACACGGCACCGCTTGGCAAGCCATGCTGCGGTAGGCGTCGCACATATAAAGCAGAAGAAGATGGGCACACATGTTAGCTCAGGGCCAGTCTTCCTCAGCAAAATGAGGAGGATTGGCAGC
Source organism: Equus asinus (assembly GCF_041296235.1). Taxonomy (NCBI): domain Eukaryota; kingdom Metazoa; phylum Chordata; class Mammalia; order Perissodactyla; family Equidae; genus Equus; species Equus asinus. Next base: position 46,891,479 of record NC_091806.1, on the reverse strand, counting down.
AGATGTTAGCTCAGGGCTAATCGTCCTCAAAAAAAAAAAAATTAATGAAATAAAAAAATCAAGTGGTCACCTCCATAAGTGCTGAAAAAGCCTTCGGTAAAATTTAATACCTGTTTATGATAAAAACTCAGCCTATATGACTAAATCTAAAACAAATAGCAACTAAAGGGTGAAATACTGAGAGCGTCCCCTGAGCTGGGAGCTGAAACGTGATGTCTGCCATCTCCACCTCCATTCAACGTCGTACTGGAGGTCTCAGGAAGGCAATAAGGCAGGAAAAACAAAGAAAAACCTATGGATTGGAAAGGAAGAAATCAAACTGACATTATCCACAGACTGTAATTTTGAAGGGAGAAAACCCAGAAGTACCCACAGATAAACTATGAGAATTAATAAATGAATTCACCGAATACAAGATTAACCTTCAAAAGTCAATTACCCTTCTATATACCAGGAACAAACAAAACCTAAAAAACTTATGCCTTTTTAAATAGCATCAAAGAATTATATAGGCACAACTTCAACAAAGAAAACTATGAAACATCGCCAAGAGAGATTAAAGACGTATGTGAGGGGGGTAACCTCCTGTGTTCGTGGATTGGAAGATTCAGTACAGTATAGCTGTCAGTTCTCCCCAGGTCGATCTACAGATTCAGTGTGATCCCAATTAAAATGTCAGCAGGAGTGTGTGTATGACAGAGAGAAGATGGACAAGCCGATACTAAAACTCATATGGAAATGCAAAAGGCTGAGAGTCGTAAAGACAGTTCTGAGCAGGTTAGAGGACTCATCTAGCTGATAAGAAGAAGTTATAAGACTGAACAAAGTATTGTGCAAGGACAGACAAAGGGACAAAGGGAGCAAAGCAGAGCCCAGACACAGACCTACAAATATACTATACATTTGACTTCCTGCAAAGTTGCCACTAGGGGAAAGGATCGTCCTTCCAATAAATGGTGTGGGATCAATAAATGGTGTGGACAGCCACAGGGAGAAAGGTGAACCTTGACCTCCTACCTCACACCATACACAAAGCCAATTTCAGATACGGAAAGTAAAACAACAAAGTTCTAGAAGGTACCATAGGAGACTACCTTCGTGAGCTCGGGAGGGTCAGACATTTCTTAAACAAGACACAGAAAACAGTCACCATGAGGGAAAAGATTGGTACATTGGACTCCGCTAAACTGAAGGACTTCTGTTGAGCCAAAGACACCATTAAGCAAGTGAACAGGTGGGCCACAGAGGGGGAGAAGATATTTGCGATACATCCATACCCCAAAGGACCTGCACCCAAAATACATACATAACTCTGGCAAAGGAAGGGAAGAAGACAAACAACCCCATAAAAAAAAAAAAAAAAATCCTGTACCAGCACTTCTGCCACAAAGGCTCTCCGAATGGCCCGGACGCACGTGACATGGATGGTGACGCCACCAGTGGTCCCCAGAGGAATGCAAATGAAAACCACAGGCAGATCCCACCATACACGCAGCAGAATGCTGGAAGGCAAGCAAAACGACCCAAACCCCACAATTCCCCGAGTCCGGGAGGGCAAATTGAATGCACAGCGAGGCTGGGCGGGGGGCGGGGAGGTAACGCCGGGGGCATCGGGAGGGGCTCCCAGGGAGCTCAATCTGGGCAGTGATTATCGGGTGCATCCACAATGTGAAAATTCATCAAACTATGATCTGGAGATCTGTGCACTTTTATAGTCTGCTTCACTTCTTACTAAAGGTTCCCCCCAAATAAAAATTCGTAACATGATGGTAGGTTCTGGAAGCACAGGTGAGTCCAGTTAACGCTGGTGTCAGTGATCAGCCACGTATGATTTCTCTATCCTTCTAAGAATTTCCAAAGACACTCCCTCTCTTATTGTTGCCGGATTCCCGATAGTCTCCTCGTCGTATGTAGATGAGGAGGCTGAGGTCAGAGATGTGAATGAACTTGCCCAAGGTCACACAGCTCGTGAATGGCGCAGCAGGATTCACACCCAGGTCTTCTGCCTTCAAATACCACGTCCTTTCTGCCTTTCCAAAGGTAATCATCCCTAAAGGGAGGCAGAGCCGTGAGCCTCGGGCACATAGTCACGTCAGCGCTGATGGTCTGTGAGGCAGAAGGTGCCACGCGTGGGCCCTGCCCCACGGAGATTCAAGGCAGCCAGGAGGGAAGACCAAGGCCCACAGATGATGGAGCAGCAACTCCCAGGCAAGGTACAGACGTGGATACCATATACCTGGCGGGGGGCGGAGGCGAGGTCACCAGAGAAAGAGGAGAAAGACTAGGGGTGGAGAGAGTCAGAGAAGGCTCCGGAGGGAGGCGACGTGGGGCTCACTAGGGACCAGAGGAAGGGGGCCCCGTGTGAGGCACAAGCAGGCACCGTGGCCCCTGGATGGGGGGTAAGGCAGGCTGGCCTGCAGCTCTGGGAGCTGCCCACACGCGAGGTGCGCGCCCTGCACTCCCCAGGGCCTGCGCTTCCCAGGGCATCTATGTCAACAGCCACACAATCCGGACCCCACCTGTCACAGGTGCAGAAACAGCTGTGTCATCACAGCTGTCAGGGATTTGCTACTTATGTCCTTATGTAAGTTGCACCCCAGGCAGGATACCGGTTTCCATGTTGAGGGACCGGGGCCAGGAGGAAAATCGCCACGTAACATTCAACTCATGTTCCCAGGGTGAGGTCTGTCCCCCACAGGGATGGAGGAATCGCGCCCCAAACAGCCCCGGGGCCACATCTGTTGCTTAAAACACAGAGAGCATGTATACTGGTAGACGGCTAGGTGGACATACTGCTTACTCATCCATTTGTTCATCCATTTATTCATTCACTTCCTGGATTGGATTTCCCTACCATTACCTTTTAGCATTTGTCCAGTGAGGTAAATTCAATAGAAATATTCTAAAAAAGCCATCCACGGTGCCCATAATAGTCCTGGAACAGGGTAGGGCCTCAAAGCACCGCCTGCTGAACCAATGCATGAACCAGCGTCTATTCCGTACCAATTATGTGATGGGCATGCGCTTTCTACCCATCGTTTTGGTCACCTTCGTGAAAATCGGGACTATTATCCCCGTTTGACAGATGAGGAAACTGAGGCACAGAGAGGCAAAGTAACTTGGCCAATGTCGCCCAGTTGTAAACAGCTGAGTGAGGGCTTGAAACCGCAAAGCCAAAACAGGAGGCCAGGAGGTCCCCAGAACGCCCTCGGCCTCTGCTGGGTGACGTGGGAAGCGGTGGGAGGCGCAGGCCTCGGGAGCCGAGGCCCCGGTCCTATTTCATGCCAGGGTGTCGCTTACTCTGCTGAGCTGGGCTGTTGGCACCTTTTAGACCTTTCTTTTCACCTCCCAGGTGTCACAGCCAACTTCCAACATAAGCCCGTGGAGATCGATCAGAGGCTGTCACCGATGGTAACTGCTGCCAGAAACAGTCGTGGTTCAGGCAGAAAGCACATCCTGCTTGTCCGGGGAGCGTGTGCCCAGGTGTTCTCAGGACACGCAGAGAAATCCGAAGAAACCAGGCATAGCCCTCGACATTCCAGAAGAACCTGTTTTCTGCTGGCAAACGCAGTCCCGACCAGAATCCCGTCGGTCCACTTTCTGGTGTGGCGGCGAGGCCCCCAGGCGTATCCTTTCCTGATGAGCAGAATCTAACTGCCGATTTGGAGGTCTCTACAAGCGCCAAACAGCTTCTAAGGGGCCGGAAAGGTAAGTTGGAGTCAGTGCCCACCTCTGGGGAAGGGGAGAGGCAGGCGAGGGGAGAGCTGGAGGGAGAGGGAGGGAGGGAGGGAAGGAGAGAAAAGGAGGGAGAGAGGGAGAAAGAACAAAAACTAAGGACAAAGTTTATTTCAAGTCTTGGATTTCCTGCCAGTCAATCCTACTCACATCTAATCAATAAGGCGCACCCCACTCCCGGCCTGACCTCGAGAACCTGAGTAAACCCAGGCAGAGACGGCTTGCACACCATTTCTGGAGCAAGATGGGGACGAGAAGAACATAAACCAATCTTTAAAAAAATATTCTGCACGAACCTTAAACTTTATTCAACCTTAAAAGAAGCTAAAACATCTAATAAATTGATACAGTTTATAGAAACTAGATAGATTATTAAATAGGGAAATGTTTACTATGTTTCAAAAATCCAAACCCACGAGTTCAGCCATTGGGTAAATGTTTATCTGAAGGTTCAGGGGCAAAGTTAAACAGTTGAAATAAAATGGAATTAAGCCTTAATATTTTGTTTTACTTGGAGTGCAGATGGAAGACAAAAATAATATCTCATAAAACGGAAAGTTTCTATTTTCACCAAAATATTTGGAAAAGTTATTTTATTTTTAATTTGGATACCTAGCGTCAGTGTAACTTTTGCACAGGAGGTTGCAGTGGAGGCCTCCGAGCTGGAGCGTATCTGGAAACTGGCTTTGGTTATTATTTAAAACATTCATTCCACAAAGATACAATTTGTTTCAAAAAGTGTCATACCAGCCAGAAACCGCCTATAAATGTAGTTCTTATAAAACCCTGATGACTCCAGCGGAAATTCCATTCTCCTTTTTTTTCCCCTTTGACCGGATCTCAGGTGCAAAAAGCATCATCCTGCATCTTTACGCCCAGGGGCTGCTCCCATCAATGCCCAGATCTTCACTCCGGAGTTTTCCTGGGTCCTTTTTATGATGACCATTTTATACGTAATCATCAAAATGACCTTAAAGAGTGTCATGGGAACGACGAATGACAAGAAAATGTCATTATAATTCAAACAATTGTCAGAAAATTTTGTCCTTTCTCTCTGTTTTCAGTTTGAGAAGAAAGTCTTCGGAGACCCAAAAAGTAAACAGAAGTTATTCTTAACAGAATCCTTCTTCGGGCTTATTTTCCCTCAACCCAAGTGCAGAGGAAGAGTTCTGGTCTCCTTCTCTGGCTTCATCCTCTCTCAAGTCTTGGCCTCACACATTAGCTTTCTCTCTCTCTCTCATCATTCAAAGATTCTTCTATCTCTGATATGTTTCAATGTACTGTGGCCATTATTCTTATTTTTCCACATAGTTATTACTATTTTTTGGTTTTCGGAATAGTTTGCAGATTTACAGAAAAATTGAGAAGACAGGACAGAATTCCCATATACCTGGCACCCAGGTCCCCCTATTACTAACATCTTAGTGGGGTACATTTGTTACAATTAATGAACCAATACCGATACATTATTATTAAATAAAGCCCATACTTCACTTTTTTTCATTTCTTCGTTTTTACTTAATGTCCTTTCTCTGTGCCCGGATCCCATCTGGGATGCCACATGACATGGTTATTCTTCACGATGCTCCTGTGGCCTCATTCCTGGCTAAGGGGAGCCCTTGTGTCTTTCTGCCCCACCCATTAAGCTATGAGTACTTCTTTGCCACCTGGTACAACCAGATGCTCCAGCTCATTCTGGTCCTTTCTGACCCAGGGACCTGGCATCGGCCATTTCTAAATTGCCACAGTCCCGCTGAAGCTGGAGATAACAATAAGCCATGTTGCGTTTGTATCTTCCAAACGTTCGATGTGCCTTTGCGATATTCTTAGCCTTCTCTTTGAGTTCTTTTGACCAGGTAAGATCTGCTAAGCTCTCTGGAATACGAGGACCCCAGACCACATGCATTGTTAAGGGGCTCCCAGAGAGGGCGTCTTGGGTGGATGTGGGGTGACAACCAGCTATTTTGGGTGCCACCCATACACTTGGCAGGCTGACTCTTGAATAAATAGAAAGAAACCCGTAAACTGCTCCACGGGGGACCACATGTGCTGTCACACCATTTACAAGAACAGAAAGCTGGCAGGGCAGCACGGGCGAGCACTGGGTGTTTTCTGCTGAACCCAGTGAGCTCCGCCTTCTCTTCATGGTTATTCGTTGCATCTTTCTCATGCACGCAGAATTTTTTTCTCTTCCCTGCACGGCCCACGCAAGCTTGCATTATAGCCAGACTGACTCAAAGATGAAGTCCGTGTCCCTCTAGGGCGCCTGGTTTCTGAAGTCATCTAAGTTGACATCACATATTCCAGAGCGAGACAAGACTGGATGGTGGGGCGAGGGGCATCCCTTTTCCTCCAAAGGCCAGTCCCCAAATGAACAAAGACCTCACCAGCTTGCTTCCCTCTCTGTCTGGATGTCTGTAGCATGAGTATCACACACATAGGAGTTCTCTTTTCGATCTGCAGCCAGTCGGTGTTCTGGCTCTGCTGTTTTCCTTCTTGGGGAGAAATCTTATCACATGGACGAGAGTGGGAGGAGGAGAGAGTTCTAGAAAGCAAAGCTCATCCCTTAAAAATCCCACTCATATGATAAGGAAAAAAAATCTGTCATATAAGTCATGTTCAATTTCACACGCAGGTGAATTAGGAGCTCCATCAATTGATTGGCAGCTGGACATCTGCCCTGGCAGCCTGGCCGAGGACGGTGACCGATTCTTTGGCGGCTATTTGACAGTGTCCCAGTCTTGAAACTATAGGGCCAAGTGGGGGACTATTGAACCTTTTGCTCTCAGACATCCTTATTCTTCAGATTTGCTTTCTTCTGCATGAACACAGCTTCTCAACATCCAGCCAGTTCCAGAAATTCTGCTTTCAGAGCACATTTGGGATGAATCATCGCTTATGAAAAAGGAAGAGACAGTTCCAAAGTACTGGTTTGTCTCCATTTTGAAAAAAGCCTTAATATTGAGTAATTTCAACATGTCCATTTCTATTTCTAACTCTATTTCCATCTATATATAGCTCCAGATTATTTCTCTCCTGAACCCTTTGAAAATAAGTTGGGGACTAAATACTTGGGTTTGCATTTCCTAAGAATAAAGACAATCTCTTACACAACCACAGTACGATAATCAAAATCAGGACATTCTACGTTGATGCAATGCCGTCTAATCCACCATCTATATTCAAATTTCGTCATCATTCCAATAACATCTTTAGCAGCTTTTCCCCACCCCTTATGACTAATGTAAATGCCCGGTTCCTCATCAACCGTTCACTATCAACAGCTTTAGCTGCTTCTGTGTTTACAATTTGATATTCAATTGAAGGGAAATCTTCCCTTCCTCTCTCTCGTTCTCTCCCTGTGGATTCATAGCTTTCTATTTTACTCGCTGAATTATAATCTGTTGCTATGTTATTTATTTTGATGCTCCCATCATTCTAGACTTGAGAGCCCCTTCAAGGTGATTCCTGTCCCTTTTGTCAACAACATACAATTAGGACTTGTTGTTTTGACCCAAACTGACAATCTCTGCCTTTTAAATGGAGTGTGTAGGCCATTTACTTTTAATGTATCAATAAAGGGGAGTGCAAACCTACCATCCTGCTACCTGTTTTTTTGTGTATGTATGCTTTATTCTGAACCAACTGAGCATTTTTTATAAATTCCATTTTATCCCCACTATTGGATTACCAGTTATATCATTTTGTTTTAATTTACTTTTTTTTTAGTGATTGCTCTTAGGTTTACAAGATACATTTTAAACTTAGAATAGTCTACTTTCAAATAATATTTTGCCACTTCACATAGAGTTTAGGAACCTTTCAACATACTTCCATTTCTCCCCCTGTCATCCTTTCCGCTACTGTTGACATAACATTTTACTCCTGTATGTGTTACAAACCCCATAATACGTTGTTACTATTTTGCTATAATATTTAATTATCTTTTAAGGAGTAAAAAAAAAAAAAATAAGAAAGTGTTTTTATATGAACTCACACATTTGTTATTGTTTTTTAATTATGGTGCTTTTCATCCCTGTGTGCAGACTCATATTTCATCTATTATTATTTTCCTTTTTCTTGAAGAAATTTCCTTATCATTTTTTTGCAGTACAGATCTGCTGGCAATGATTCTCTCAGCTCTTTATTTTTCTGAAAAAGTCTTTATAGCACCTTCATTTTGAAATATATTTTTGCTGAGCAGAAATTGTAGGTGGGTGACTTGTTTCTTTCAGTATGGTAAAGATGTCGCTTCACGTCTTCTGACCACATACGTTTTGGTGAGAAGTCTGCTAACCCTTAACTTTGTTCTCCTTTACACACATGTCGTAGCGGTCACCTGAGTTTCCACTTTCTTTTCATGCTGTTTCTAGTAGTTCCGACATCTGGAGGAAACCCGGCAACGTTAATAGTCCCTTAAATATGTGTGCATTTCATCGCTGAGACGGGTGTTTCACGGAGACGAAACCGTCGGGCGCGTGTGAAGGTAAATTTCAAATCTCATTATTCCATCTGTAAACGCCAGGCTGGAAGATCGAGGACGTCAACCCAGGGGTTAAACCTTGAGTGAAAAGAGGCAAATACGGTCACGAGGAGCAGACGTGCTTTGTGACGGAGGGGTCAGGGTTCATGGAGAGCGTTAATTGACTTGCACTCTCTGATTTGCAACTGCAAAGTGGCACTCACAAAATCAATATTTTTTTTTTGCAGACAAATTGAAATGTGATGTGAATGCGAGTGTTGCTTGTGATTTAAGGGGAATCTGGGGTCAGCGTCCCCTGTCCCCAAATGCCATATATGGAGGGGGGGCAGGCAAAGCATACAGCTCCTGGAGTCTCGGGGCTGTGAGGGAATCGAGAGCCCCCCGACTTTAACGATTCATTCGATGCTTGAACCCCTGGACCAGGTCCCCGCCGAGCTCCTGGCACATCTCTGCTGACAGAGCTCCCTGAGCTGTGATGCTTAGAAAGTTCTTTCCCCGTCCCAGGAAACGTTTGCTGACTGCTTCCTGATCATTTTGCTCACTCTTCTACGTCCTGCTCTCTGAGGCCACAGGGACGACTCATTCCGGGCACTGGCCTTCAGACGGCTTTGCGTCCTCTCAAGGTGGCTCTGTCCACTTCTACTGACCAGCCTTCGTGGCACGTGGTTCTGGATCCTCTCACGTCCCGCTCCCCCATCATCAGGACCTGCTTCCGTGGTCAAAACCCTTTAACCAAACTCTGAAGTGCCACGTCCGACGGTCACGTTTTAATCCTCATTCTCACTCATCTCTTCTTCTGCATCGCAAGAACAATCCACTGCTTTCTCCTGGAGTTAGAATCTAAGACTCTGCCCAGGACAAGCTCTATGGCCATAGACAAGTTTCTTAACTGCCTCAGTTTCCCCATCTGCAAAGGGAAGTAACTGTGTTCCTCCCAAGGTTGAGTGAGTACTGAATTATGAGGTAGTAACCTTCTTGCGCAGAGCCCAGCACCTAGGAAGCACTCGACAAACATCAGCTGGTCCTGTCGTGCCGTCTGGCGGCTGTTTTATGACGTGCTTTGGGTATATTATTTCAAGTGTTCAAACAACCTTTTCAGAAGTTAACACTGAGGCTCAGAGAGGTTGAGTAACTTTCCTGAGGTCCCACAGCTAACATGCAGTGGAGGCAGGTTGGAACCAGGCTTGACTTTCAAAGACACGTTCTTCCCATAGGGCCACCAGGCTCAGCCTGGCACGGCTCCTTCCCTCCTGCCTGCCTTCTGAATGTGGGTGGTCCCAGGGTTGGGCCTCTTCCCCCCCAGATTGCACATTCTGAGTGATCACGTCTCCCCCATCGTCCTGACCACCCCCTCCATCAATTATCCCCAAATACAAATCCTTCTCCAGCTGCCACCTCCCTCCGGAGCCCCAGACCCCTATTTCCAAAGACGGTCCCCGGCCCCACCGAGCAGTCCGCAGGGGCCTCTCCCGTCTGTCCTCCTCCTGCCACGCATCTCTATCGGGAGGAGCGAAATAGGCCTGGACGCTTAAGCCAGGGTCCCGAGGGTAGAACTCTGAGCGCCATCCTCGGATCCGGGAAAGACGGGTGCTGCTTATTAGGGAGGACGAGGGGGCCGGAGGGGTGACAGGCGAGGGACGCGAGGAGCCTCACATGCTGTGCATTGGTTCATTCAGTTATTCACTGAACAGATATTTACTGAGTGCCAGCAAAGCGCCCATCACTGCCCTCGATCCGGGGACATGAACGTGCCTAGGACGTGGCTCCTGGCCTCTGGGAGAGAAAGCTCGCCAACGACAAAGCATAGCCAAATGCCAGAGCCGGCGCGGGAGGGGGAGGGCCCTCAGTCCTTTCCACCTCCATCCCCAAGAGGAAGAGTCACGGACCGCGCCTCACTTACCTGTGGGCAGGCGTAGTGGGTTGAACGGTGGCCCCCGAAAGATACGCCCATGTGTTAACCTTGAATGTGACCTTATTTGGAATAAGGGTCTTTGAGGCTATAATGAAGTTAAGGATCCTGAGAACGGATCATCCTGGATTATCTGGGTGGACCCGAAACCCACTGACAGGCGTCCTTATAAGACAGACACACAGAGGACAGACCCACAGAGGAGGGGGCTGTGTGAAGATGGAGCAGAGACAGGAGCGATGCGGCCACCAGCCCAGGGACACCCGGGGCCCCCAGAAGCTGGACGAGCCGAAAGGACCCTCCCCTGGAGCCTCCGGAGGGAGCGCGGCCCTGTGACACCTTGATCTTGGACTTCTGGCCTCCAGAACTGGGAGAGAATAAATTCCTGTTGTTTTAAGCTACCCGGTTTGAGGTCATTTGTTACAGCCGCCCCAGGACACTGACACAGCAGCGTCATAATAAGTGAAAATGTCCCGAGTGGAGGAAGGACTTGCCCCTGTGGTCTTCCCTTGACATGCTCAGCCCTCGGGTGTTCTCCTAACTGTGGGCCAGCCGTCAGCTGGTGAGGAAGTCTCTGGGAAGTGGATGCAAGGCTCATGTACACCCGGACCTAAGACACTTGCACCCATCCAGGCGCAGGCAGCTTGGTGGGGGCACAGCCCTTGGCCGGCTGGAAAGGGGAACCCCGTTTCCCCTTTGCTGCTCTCCCTCCGTGCACAGCTCGCTCAGGAACTCACCAAGAGACAGGAGGCTCAGCTGAGGGGGTCTGGTCCCCTGGATCCCCAGCCATCAGAGCATCTAAGAGCCCTGAGTCCCACAAGGGCCCGACATTAGGCCACGCAGGTGAGAGAGGAAGGTGTGGCCGCTAGATCCCGTTGGCCTGCTGCTTCCTGGTCTGGGATTCGACAAGAACAATATATCCGTCAGTTCAGCAAATATTGATGGAGCTGTTGGTTCTCTGCTGGGCTCTGGGCCACTGCGCACGGCTGGAGCGTCTCTGGCTCTGGTTCCCCCTCTTTAAATTTATGCCCCTTAGATGCAAAAGCCCCAACATTTTAAACAACTGCTTGTGCTGAGACGGTAACTTCTTTCTGCACGCGGTTTGGTAAGAACGTCTTCGCTCCATGGTCATCTTCTCGAGTCTTCCTTTCTGATGTGTAAGCTTTGTCCAGGTCTGTCCTTAAAAGCTGTGCCTCAGCAGCCCCCTCCTGTGGTGGAGACCACCCCAGCTTGTGGGTGCGACGACAAAAGAAATGCCAGGAGGTGGGCAGAAATTGATGCATAATTGCTTCCTTTTTGTTTTATGATGGATAATTTATGCTGGGTTTGGACAGTGCATTGATCAGGGAAAAGGAAAAGTGGACTCTCCCTCCTGGCCCCCGAGTTGACCTCGTGGTCTGTGCACATCTGCTTCCCTCGCCCAACCTCCGGGCGCTGCAGGTACCCAGGGCCGGGCAGCTTTCTGGCTCCTTCGGCTGGGAGGGAGTTCTCTGCCCTTCGAGCTCCTGAGACACCGTGCCTGCCCTCCCGAACGGCAAGCAACACTTTCTGCCTTGAATTTGTCCTGAATTGGGTGCCTGTCTTATTTTCCAGACCAGGTGTTGGCCAAGTTTTTCTGTAAAGGACCAGACAGTAACTATTTCACTCCTTGTGGGTCATACGGGGAGGACCAGCTACATGACTGATGGGGCTCAGTGGAAAATGAAAATGAAGGGCCCTTGGTTAAAAAATGAAGAATTTAAAGATGGTGACAGCAGATGATCAAGATGGTGACGAGGAGCCCTTGTAAGTGCAGGGTCTTGTGTGACTGCACAGGTCACCTGCCCATGGAGTGACTCCGCATCTGGTCTCTGTAGCAATGACTCAACTCTGCTGTTGCAGTGCAAAAGCAGCCACAGATGATACATAAATGAATGTATGTGGCTGTGTGCCAATAAAGCTTTATTTACAAAAACAGGAAGGGGGCCATATTTGGCCCTTGGACAAGAGTTTGCCAACCCCTGCTCCATACAACTGTAAGTTCCTTGGAGGCAAGGCATCCTCCACCCATACACTCATCCATCCATCATCCATCCATCATCCATCCATCATCCATCCATCATCCATCCATCATCCATCCACCATCCATCCATCATCCATCCCTGCATCTATCCATCCATTCATCCTTCCATCATCCATCCATGTATCTATCCATTCATCCACCTACCATCCATCTATCCATCCACCATCCATCCATCATCCATCCATCCGTCCATCCATTCACCCTTCCATCATCCATCCATGTATCTATCCATCCATCCACCTACCATCTACCCACCATCCATCCATCCATCCACCACCCATCCATGCATTTATCCATCCATCGGTCCATCCATCCTTCCATCATCCACCCATCCATCCATCCATCCATTATCCATCCATCCATCCACCATCCATCCATCCATCCACCACCCATCCATGCATTTATCCATCCATCGGTCCATCCATCCTTCCATCATCCATCCATCCATCCATCCATTATCCATCCATCCATCCACCATCCATCCATCCATCCATCATCCATCCATGCATCTATCCATCCATCCGTCTATCCACCATCCATCCATCCACCATCCATCCATCCACCCATCCATCATCCACCCATCCATCCTTCCATCATCCATCCATCCATCCATTATTCATCCATCCATCCACCATCCATCCATCCATCCATCCATCCATCATCCATCCATGCATTATCCATCCATCCATCTATCCACCATCCATCTATCCACCATCCATCCATCCACCCATCCATCATCCATCCATCCATCCATCCACCCATCCGTCATTCATTCAACAAAGCATTGCTAACCATCTCCCATACTCCAGGCATTGTGCTAAGTGGGAGGCTACAGAGAGGAGAAGCTGTTTCCTGCCTTGGGGATGTCTCAGACTGGAGGACACACAAAGCATCTTGGAGCAATGCGGTGTCAGAGACCCATGGGAGAGTCTGCAGGGGCACTAAGGAAGGACTTATTTGCGCATCCCCCAGGTCCTCATAGGCAGGAGAGGAACACATATTCATTGAATGACTCAGTGAACGAGTGAAGGAAAGCACGTTTTGCTGATCTAGACTCTCCTTGGAGCACCTATTGGAGCCCCAGATAAAAGCTTGGTCTGATACCATCTGCACCTTCTATGACGTTGGGCAGGTGACTTCCTCTCTCCCACTCTCAGTTTTCTTGCCAGTAAAATGGGGACGAGCGGGTCCCTGGACAGGGATGAGGGAAGACTGAGTGCAATAACCCAGCTTTAAGCACGGAGCTCGACTCCTGGATACCCGCCACCTGAGTCTCCTTCCTTCCCCTGGCCCAGTATCCAGCAGGCCCCGACGAAAACGTGCTGGGCTGGAGTGGCGGAGAGAGAAGGAGATGCCGTTAAAGGGCTCTGCTTATGTGTGCACATACACAGAGAAATGTCCGGATGAGAGCAGGGGACCCTGCGGGCTGTGCTCTGCACCTGGGGAGCCATTCCCTCCTGTCTTCTGCACCATTTCAATGCCCGTCCCTCCCACCATCCCCCCTTCCTTCCATCTCTTTCCTCCTTTCTCCTCCCACGCCTCCTCCCCTCCTTCCTTCCTTTTCCTTTTCTAATGAGCTCACATCACCTTTCTAACTTGAAAAACCAAAAGTGGCCCTGTTTCATTCCCAAATGAACTGACTGGGTCGAAACACATGCACAGGATCCTGGACGGGTTCTTTCTTTCTCCAGATGGAGCAGAAGCTGCAGACTCAGCCGGCCCTGTCTCAGTACATACACGGCACCCCCGACCAGAGACGCAGAAACCACTGTGGCCACCTACCCCCACGGCCCCGCTGGCTAGGTTCTGTGGACTGGACCCCTCAAATCCACCCACCTGTCTCCAGGTCCGCCAGCCTTGCCCTGGGCAGGTCACCCCCACCTCCCGCATCCCCACCTGCCCTTCTGGCTCCCTGCTTCCTCCCCACCTCACCCCTTCTCCTCACTCAGTGACTTTTCAGGACACAACCACCAGGTCCTTCTGTCCTGGCTTCCCGTTGCTTTAGATGTAGATGCCCGACTTCTCCTGACACACGTGCCTCCTCTTGCCTGCCTCCACCCTCTTTCTGATAACTGCTCTCCTGTCTCTTCTCGTCCTCACACTCGCCCAGCCATTCATTAGCCCACGCGGCTCCAGATGGTCCCTCTCCCTGCTCTGTCCCTTCCTGATTCCTGACCCAGGGTGACCCCCATGTTTGCATCCTTTACTGCACGGACCACGAGGGGACGTTCCAGCTGTCTGGGTCCTTTCCTGCCGTCTCCTTCACTGGACTGCACGCTCGACCAATACGTGTGACGACGGCCACGGCCCCCCAGAGGACGGACAGGTCTTTGAAGGGTCTCCTATGTGTCTCTCTACCCTCAGCTGTCTTTGTCCTCCTGCCTTAAACACGAGCTCCCTCCAGCCTGCCCTCCGCCGGTCCCTTGGGCTCCCAGAGCCTCTCCACTCTGCCCCTAAAGATGTCTACATCCTGACCTCTGGGACCTGTGGATATGTCACCTTACACGGGAAAAGGCACTTTGCAGGTGTGCTGAAGTTAAGGCTCTTGACACAGGGAGATTATCTTGGATCATCTGAGTGGGTCCTGAATGCTGTCAGGTATCCTTATAAGAGGGAGACAGAGAGACATCTGACTGCTGTTGGAGGCAGATAGGGGGGATGCAGCCACAGCCCAGGATGCCTGGAGCCCCAGAAGCTGGAAAGGGCAGGAAGGACCCTCCCCTGGAGCCTCCAGAAGGAGCACGGCCCTGCGACACCTTGACTTCCGATTTCTGGCCTCCGACACCATGACAGAATACCCTTCTGTTGTCTTAAGTCACCAGCCTGTGGTCATTTGTTCCTGTGGCCACATGAAGCCAATCCCCAGTCCCAGAGGTGCCCCGGGACACTGTCGGAGGCCTGTCCCAAGACCTGTGACCTCCACAGCCTTCACCCTATCGGCCGAGTCACAAAGGGCTGATTGCTGGGAGGCGCGGTGAAGGCCAGCTGTGGGGACGCCCCTCCCTGCCAGCAGCTCCAGGGGGCTCTTGCCCCAGGGGGCTGCTGGGGAAAGCCAGCGAGGTCCTGCCTTCTAGAAACTTTGAGCCCGTATGGACAGGAAGACACTGGCCCCTCAGCCTTTGTTCCTCTGGTTGGGAACAAAATGAAATACCCCACAACCAAGGCTTTTCTCTAAATGTCACTGCACCAATTGAGGATTGGCAACTTGACTAAAATCTAAATCCTAACATATTTTACAAGCTTTTGAAATAACCCAACCTAAGGCAAAGAAGAGGTGGGGACCCTGATGGGTTCCAGCCACCCTGGGACGGAGCTTCCACAAGCACGTGTGCAATGCACATGCACACTCATGCACGTGGACTCAGGGCGTACATACCTGCCCTCAATCTTGGCTCAGCAATTTGGAAACGAGAACAGAAAAGAGGAAAGAGAAATGAGGCGCGAGAGCGGACCTGGAAGGCCCCCCCATAAAATAAACACGAGACCCCCGGGCACGGCCTGCTAGTCATCAGTCATCAGGTCCACGTGACGGACCGTCTTTAAAGACGCTTCGTTTTTACATGCTTTTAAAACAGATCAGTCTCTCCTTAGCGAAGAGCACGGTTGTTTATTCCGACGTATTTCTTCTGAGGGAAACGGGTAGTACTTTAACTTTTAACAAAATAATCTATTTTTTAAAAAACAAAAATACCCTCTACTTTTTTTTTTTTTAAACCCAAGGGTGTATTTAACTTTTATTTTAAATACAAATGAAGAACACACAGGTTCAAAACCCCGATGACTCAAAATAACACAAATGCCAAGATGACATTATGCAGACGGGGATTCTCATGGTGTGCTCAGAACGGCGTCTAAAAATGTGCAGCCACGGCGGGAGCTGACTCACGTTCAACGGGAGGCGAGCCCTCGTTCCCGTCTTCCCACTAAGGAGGGGGGCGGCCGCACCCACAGCATGCCCCCAACATCCATCTCTGTCTTTATTTCCAGGTTACAGAAATGGCAAGTGCTATTGACCCAACCACAAACTGTGGGCCTACTATGTGTGAGGCCGTGTCCTCTGTGCCCAGGAAACACAGTCCCCACCTCCTCGTGGCTTACAAGTTAGTGCGGGAGATGAACCATAGAACACACCCTACGTGGTGTGTCTGGGGGTGATGGGTGCTGTGGAGAAAAACCAGCAGGACAAGCACAAAGCAAATATGTGATGGGGTGCAATTTGGGGTGTTGCTGTCACACAGAGGTGGCAGGGGACACCTCACTGAGGAGGGACATTTGAGCAGAGACCTGAATGCAGGGTCATCACCATCATCATCACCATCATCACCGTCACCACCATCATCACCATCATCATCACCGCCACCGTCACCACCATCACTAGCGCCACCATCAGAGCAGACATCAAGTCCTTTCCACACATCAGTGATGCTAAGATTTTGGGTGTTGTTTAATTCTCACAACTACCTCGTGGGCTGGATGTCCTGTCACCCACCCTTGTTCAGATGAGGAGCCTGAGGCTCAGAGAGATGAACTGATTGCTCAAGGTCATCCCGTGGTGAGGAGAAGAGCTGGGGACGGAACTCAGATCTGAGCCCAAAGCTCAAACACCGCTTTGGCCGGTCTCGTTTCCTAAACGGCAGTGGGCAGGCCTTTATTTTATTGATCTGTCTCCCCCGCCCCCCCTCCAGTTCAGACCCTCAGATGCTCATCCACTGTCGTGGAAGCCCAGCATTTCAGTACTGAGTCCTTGCAGCCAGCTGTCCCCTCCCTGCTGCCCTCTGAGTGCCAGGTGGGACACTGGTGGCCCCCGGCGGTCTCTGCCTCGCGAGCTCAGTCGATGGGAAGAGCAGCCCAGTCACCCTGTATGTGAACCAAGAGCCCCTGTGGGGGTCGGGTCCTCCTCTCCAGTGGAGGCAGCTGTGGCCGTGGGTGTACCCAGCCCTGACCCAGCTGTCAGCGTGGCCTGGGTTTCTGCATGTAGTGACCGTCCTGGGTAGACACAGCTCAGCTGGCAGTGGTGGTGGCTAAGAACCTGGGGTCCTGGACGTCTCTGAGCCTCAGGTTCCTCTTCTGTGAACCGGGAAGAGGGCCGTGAGCCCCGACCTCCCAGGGTGGTTGTAAGAATTAAAGCAGATGGTGCTGTGGAGCTCTTGGCACAGCGCCAGACTGTCAGGTGTGAAAAATCTTGGTTGTTACACTTCTTTTGGCCACTGTCTGAGGGACCCCTCAAGAGGAGCTAT
The DNA here is from genome assembly GCF_041296235.1 of Equus asinus. Classification (NCBI taxonomy): domain Eukaryota; kingdom Metazoa; phylum Chordata; class Mammalia; order Perissodactyla; family Equidae; genus Equus; species Equus asinus. Next base: position 46,874,053 of record NC_091806.1, on the reverse strand, counting down.
TCTCTACGGGGTGGACCCAGACTACTGAGTGCCTGTCCTCTGCCTGGCTTCCAATTCCTGCCTTTTGCTGTTGGCATGTTGGTTTTCTTGAGGAAACACCACCGTCCCTTATCAGCCCACGGTTCAGGGGCCGTGCACACCCCTGGTTCTAGGAGTGGCTACGGGGTCTGCTTCTGGCCAGTCACAGCTCAGCATCCCGCAGGTCCTGGTGACTCATTTAGGGATGGTCACAGATCCAAGTCAGGACAATCAAAGCTAACCCTGGAACTCTTCCTGAAGGGCCCAGGGGATAAGTGCTTGCTGTCCACTGGGGCTGCAAAGGGTGGAGGCCAGGAGGTGTGTCTGTCATCTGGCCACCAAGAGAGAGTCTTTCTGTGGGCAGACCCAAGCCAAAGAACAGCAGAGCCAAGAGATGGAAAAAGGTAGAGCTTTGGCGACATCAAGGCCCTGGATCCAGCTATGCCTGAAGCTGGATTAGGTTTTCTGTCACTTACAACCCAAACACGCCTGAATGGTACAGATGGGTTACACTGAACCACATACATGTTCCTGTTCAGTCTTTGTCTGGTGACCTCCCCCAAATTTAAAACACAAACTTTAACCACAGCCCAGCCTTCTTCCTCATCTTCCTCTCAGCAGCCCACAGACAGCCCGGGATAGAGACACATGCTCCTATGCGGATCCCGGAAAGGAAAGCTCTCCATGAATTCATTAACAGAGGCTTTCTTATTGTGAGCCATCTAGTGAGGGTTTAAATGTTTGGCATTTCTTAAAATAAACAGAGATCTTTCCAGATGGGTCGTCTTACAGTCTGGGCTCGAGGCTGTGACTCCAGAACCAGAACAGAACAAAAGCCAACCTCCCTAAGCCCTGACGTTGGCAGCGCCTCGGCCATCTCAGCAGCGGTCCAGCCCACTCCTGGAGGAAAGCGAAGGGACTCCTGCCGCCACCCAAAGGGTCCTAACTCTGGGGAGGGCTACACTCTGCACCTCCCTCCGGGGCGTTCCTCACGTGTGTTATCATCCGAGAAGAAAGCAACCTGACTTGGCTTCATCCAGGCTCCTCACGATGGGTCAGTTCCCGAGGGCCGGGACTGGCTCTGCACGCCTCCACCCTCAACTCCTAATGTGGCACGAGTGTCCTGGGGAGCTGAAACAAGTGACCAGAAACTGTGGCTTCAACCACACACAGCTGTGTCTTATAGTCTGGAGGTCAGAAGGCTGACACGGGTCTCCCTGGGCTGAATCTAGGCATCGGCAGGGCCGTGTTCCTTCCCGAGGCTCCAGGGGAGAAACTGTGTCCTCGTCTCTTCCAGCTTCGAGATGCCGCCTGCATCCTTGGCTCGTGGCCCCATTTCCATCTTCCGTGCAAGCAACGCGTCACGGCGGGCCACCCCTGCCTCTCCGTTGTCACATCTCCTCTGGCTCTGAACTCCCTGCGTCCCTCTGCCACATTTCAGGACCCTCTGATCCCACTGGACCCCCTGGGACCGTCCAGGAGAATCTCTGCATCTCGGGGTCGGCTGATCAGCAGCCTTCATTCTATCTGCAGCCTTAACTCTCCGGTGACTGTGATGGGAGATACTCACGGGTTCCAGGGGTGAGGGCCGGGGCGCCTTTGAGAGGCTCTTATTGGATCTATAGGGCCATTCACTCATTCATTCATTCATGCAATAAATATTTGAGTCCCTACTGTGCGCTGGGCCTTGTGGCAGGTACTGGAGGATACAGCATCATCAAAGAGGCCAGAGTGAGTCCCTACCCTCCTCCTGGGGTCTTAGTTAAAATAAAGAGGCTAAAGGGGACACCGACCCCCATTTGAATACTTCCCAGAGGGCAAGCTGCCGCCCCGCCCACCCCTGAGGCCGTCCACCCACCCGTCTCAGAAAACCTTGTTTTTTTTTCTGGGAGTTCTGCCTGGAAGCCAAAGGTCAGAGGGGCAGGAAGTGGAGAGAGGAGGCAGGAGAGGGGAGATTTTTCTGAGAAAAGTGGCGTTTCCTCAGTTTGGGTTAGGGACACACAGCAGCACCTGTTCTTGCTTCTCTCTCCTCGTTTTTTCTGGCGTTCGGGGCTTTTGGGGGCAACGAGCTCTCCCGTGACGGACAGCAGCTCGGTTTTAACGTCCGCTGAGCGCTGGTTTGAATCCAGTTCACACGCTCTGGGTGTTCGATGTCAGCGTGGTGGGAAGCGGAGGTGCCCGCCCGGGATGCAACAGGAGGGTGGGGATTCAGGGTCACCATTTTATGGGGTTCTCACTCCATTTCTGGAGCCTTCCTGGTTCTGGGGCCTCGCCCAGCCGCTGGCCAGTGTTTAATAAATCTCGCCGCTGGGATTTCTCGGACGTTTAACATGGGAAAAACCGAGGGAGCGGGCGGAGGAAGTGGATGCATTAAAATAACGAGGCTGCTTTAAACGGACACAGGTTCCGGGGGAGAACGTGAACCGAGTCATTGGTTTATTTTAAAATATACTTTATTTTCCATCCTGTCTCTGTTTAATCTCTTCTGATAGAGCTAAAAAAAAAAACACCCCTCCTTATTCTAAAAACTGAAATCTATTTATAGCTTAAAAATGAAAAAGGGGAGGCTAAAATATAGGTCACAACAGCACCCATGAGGACGGCGGTTCCCGCGCACAGTGGGGACGAACAAAGAGCTGTCAACCAACGAGCAAATTGACACGTGAAATTTACACTGAAGCACTGTCTCGGCCCACGTGGGACCACAGCACCCGGCACGTTCGAAAGTTTCAGCACCTTCCCTGACCTTCTTGCAGATGGCTATTTTTTCTTTTCCAGACAATTCCATGGTGACATGGTGAGGTGAAGCACTGACTTTGGAATTGGGAAGATCAGGGTTCGGATCCTGCTCTCCCTTAGCGGCTGAGCGAGCCTGGGCAAAGATTTTGACTTCTCTGAAAAATAAATAAGCCATTCCCACCGGCAGTGGCCTAGGCAGCGTCCTGGGCTGATGCGTGACATGTTTGCAAAGGAAGCACGAGGCGCCATGGCTGGCTCAAAGGGACCCTCAATAAATAACAGTTATTACCCTCAGCAATAATTGTGCCGAGAGAGGATGAGTAACAGCCCGGCCTGTTTTTCTGATAAAGATAGCTCTTGGCTTCTCTGCAAAGTCAGGTCTTTAATGCACGGAGAATGACCTGTTTCCGGGCCTCGTTCTGACGGAGCTCAGGACTCCTGCTCAGCTGTCTACCTGCTGAGGAGGTGACCAGCACCAGTTGGGTGATCCTCAGCTGGACACTGTCCTAAGGGAACAGAAGGGCAAAGTTACAGGGAGCAGGGAGGGGGGGGTCTCTTGGGAGAGAGCTTTTGCATGAAGAGATGCTTCCATCTTGCCTGAGGCTAGAGGCGGTTCCAGGGGACCCCTCGGGGGGCTTGGCTCAGGTCCCTGTGCGAAGGGGAGGAGGGTGGACCGAGGTCCGACTGACACTTCAAAAGCATCCCTTGCAAGAGGTTGCTGGAGTGTCCCGGGCAGCGGAGTGGGGGCTGTGCCGAGTGGGGACCGTCCCCCACCGACAGCAGGGACAGGAGGAGCGGGCAAGGGTGGTGGAGGATTTCCCGTGGACCGGAAGTGGGCCCTTGGGAGGGAGCCGGCCAGGAGTGAAGAGACCCCGTGTGTTACTATCAGCTGCCGACGCTCAGGGGGCTCCAGGCGGGACGTCTCCCGTACACCAGGGTCCAAGAGACCCGCAGACGTATCGTCGAAAGAGTCAGCTTCCAACACCCACCAGGCCAGGAGATACAAGCCCAGCCGAGGGGGCCCCCGTCGCCCGTCCGGCCTCCACCACCTGACGCCGGCCCTGGAGGGTCTGAGGGCCTAGACGCTGGGGTGGGCTAGAGGACAGAAGCCCAAAAGGGAGATGACAGAAGGCGACAGCACGCCCCGCCCCACGCTGAGGCCTCATCTGAGCAGCTTGGCTGGTGGGGGGAGATAATGATGCTTTCGAGTGAGGTCCACGTGGAGCTGGACGTCTCTGTCATCCGCGTGAGACCACGTTTTGTGACTCAGCGTGGCTAGGAAAGCTTTTCTTAGGACAGTGACCAGAAAGTCAGGGGGCCTCCTTAGAGGTGCCCGGGGGCTGGGAGAAACCGGCTCCGGACATGGTGGCAAAGTGGCTCCTGGAAACAAGCAGACCAGACGTGGTGTGCAGCATTTGCTGATTGTCATGGGGTAAATACTCCCACCGCGGCCCCTTTCAAGCCAGCAGGGTGATATCCCTGAGCGCAGAGTTGGGAAGAGATGCACGCAGTTGGCTGGTGGGAACTGGTGGGAACTGGTGGGAGCTGGTGGGAACTGGTGTGAGCCAGCTCCAGCACACACGGAGAGTGGGTCTGGGGGGCCGTGGGGGGAAGAATGTCACCTTTCCCGCTGTCCCCCTGGAGTTCTGCTCCTTTAATGTCATGGTTTCCTGCTTCATTTTCCACCAGAACCCTACTCCCCGCCTCACACGTTATGCACGCACGAGTGCGTGGGGGGGTCTGCCTTCTCTCCCCTGCACCCCAAGATACATGAGAACAGGCACACTCTTTCGATCACTGCTAAATGCCCTCTGTGCAAGCCTGCATAAGTCTGGCTCCAAACAGACTCTCAGTGTTTGCTGAATGAATAAACAAATGAAGGGGGCACCTCCTCCAAGAAGCCCTCCTGGGCCCCCAGGGGAGGACGGGTCTCCCTGCCACACATTCGCACAACACCACAGGCTTTGCAACACTGACTGCAACAGCGTTCTGCGACTCCGTGAGCTCCAGAGGCGACCGTCGTGCTGGAAGGAAGCCCCTCCCGGCAGAGACTGCAGTGGCCTTATTTATGGCCACATCCCCGGGCTGGCTCCGTGCCCAGCCCTCAGCAAACCCTCAATAAATATCCCAAACGGATGAACAAATGCATAATTAATGCGTGGTTTCCTGCTGGTATAGACACAGGGGCGGGCTTCCGTGTGAGCCTCAGTGTCCATCAGACGAGCAGATTCTGCCTCAGCAAAGAACGGGCGGCCTCCCGGGGTCTCAGACACACTTCATTTCTTGCTTCTCCTACCCACCTCCAACCCAGGTTGGGGGGGATTCTGCTCGCTGTAGCCACATAGGGTCCAGGCTGAGGGCGCCGCCGTCACCCCAAACACTGCTGGGCACCGTCCCAGAGGGGCGAGAACGCGGTGGAGTCCAGAAACAGCAAAGAAATGCTCCGGTCCACACGGGACGCAGTGTCACCTCCACTCAGTACTCGAGAGCCAGAATAACCCATGGCCCACCAACCACGAGGGGCCAGCCATCCATCTGCGTCGCCGGGAAGGAGGGGGACCAGCAAGTGCATGGTGGACAGTGGCGGAGACGGCCCTCGCTTGTTTCTGAAACACAGACAGGACTGGCAGGTGGAAGTGGGAACCAGCCCAGAAGCAAGAAGCTCCTGGGGAGCATGAGAGAGGCGGGAGGCGAGGCCTGGGGCCGCCCAACGGCGTCTGGAAGGAGCCAGCGAACCCACGGCCCAGCGAGGCATCCCGCATACGTCACTGGGGTGGGGGGTACGTCCCACACAGGCACACAGGGCCCGGCTCAGACGGCGCTGGGCTCGGCTCAATCCTCTGCCGTGGCCGTCCTGGAATTCTTCCCGACTTTTGACCGGAGCCCTGCCTTTCCATGTTGGGATGGGCCCCGCACAGCGCGCAGCTGGTCCTGATGCGATGGTGCCGGTTGTACCAGCTGGTGTTTCACGGAGGGGATGAAGGAGCGAGTCTCCTGAGCATCTGGACGTGCAGCCGCCGCCCTGGGTGGGTGGGAGCAGCTGGCAGGGGACCCAGCGCCCTGTCCGGGAGCCACTGGGCGCGGGGACACGGTTTGACACAGAAATGGCTTCATGAAAATAGGAAACAGGCTCAGGGCTTAAAAAGAACCTCACCAGGCTCCCAAGGAGTGGGTTTCTGACTCGTTGCATAGCGGTTGTGCTGTTTTGCGGGGATGGGGAGAAAGCGACCACAGAACGCGCTCTGACACGTTTGCGAGAGGGCACGTGGGGCCTCTGGGCTGCGTGGAGCCGCTCGGCCCCTGCTACCCTGGACCTAGGATGCACCGTGCACGTGGGTCAGTTCATTTGCTGGACAAGGACTCGATGAGCCCACCACGTGCCAGGGGCTCTCTAGGGAAACAGACAGAACAAAACAGACACCGTCCTTGCCCGCAGCAGCCTACATTCTAGTGGAAGGAAAAGAGAGAAGAGAGATAAGATGTACAGAGGAAAGGCAGTGATGGAGCAGACGCAGGTGCTTTCGGGGGCAAAGGGCTGGCGTTTGGGATGGGCGGCCAGGAAACGGCTGGTTATTAACAGAAAGTGGCAGAAGCTGCTCATCGCCGGCTCCACCCACTTCTCCTTTGCCCATCACTTTCAGGGCGCAGACAGCGTGGTCTGGGCCTTGCCCCCTTCATTCGCCCACAGGTCCGACAGCCTAGGCAGAAAATCGCACAAGAAGACAAGTGAGGTGCCACCAAAGGCTCCCCCAGGGTCCCCAGGCACCGACGGAGCAGAGCGGGCCCGAACCGTGTCCCAGTTTTGCTCTCTCGTGCAATTTCCTGTCCTCAGCGTCCCGGCCTCTGTCCTTCGATCGAAATCAAACGACTGAAGCGGGGCAGAGGGACGGGGCCTTGTGCCTCCTCATCCTCTCTTTGCCTCCAAAGCCAGGCTCAAAGGCACAGGCCGGCGTCGCAATATCCCATCACTCTTTTCGCTCCCACAGCCTCTCCTCCACTTCGCCTTACTTTTGCTAAAATGCAAATTGGAAAAAGCAGTGAAACAGAGTCGTTCATCCGCTGCGTCACTGTCATCAGAGCAGACGGCTCCCACGTGACATTCCGTCGCCCTCCCGCCACCTCACAAAAAGAAACCGAGGAGAACGTGTCATTGGAAGGGTCCCTGTAGCTGTGCAGCTGTGGATGCATTTTGTGACCTCTGTGGGGTCACGTGTCCCCTACCTTTTTCCATCTCCCAGGTCCTTCTGTGTGTCCCGGTCCTCAAAGGGCTCCAGGATCATACAGACCCCAGAGGGTCTCAAGCCTCTGATGCTGTACTCTTTCCCGGCGACAAGCCAGCGGCAGAGGCGGTGAACTCGGAAGCAGCTCAGAACACGTCAATGCAGATCCTGGAGGACTCGAGTAGCAATAGCTCGCTGGGTGGCCGAGCTGGCGGTGTGGGCAGCGAGCTCAGCAAAAGGGACAGAGAAGAGTGAGGTCCCGTCCATCCTCAGAAACACCAAGAACACGGTCTTCTCAACCCCTCCAGCCAGGGTCCTGCTCCCTCGAGGTCAGTGAGTGAGCACACACAGAGATGCCGCTCAATGTTCGACTTTTGCGGCCACGTCCTGGTGCCCTCTGGATTATAACCGCCCCCCCCGAGGGCAAGGAGCACATTGTTATCAAAACAAGCCCTGCACATAGTAGGTCCTCAATGAACCCATATCTAGTACCTGGGCCAAAAGAGGATGAGAAAAAATTTCCAAGAAATTAACTCACTGGTCTTTAACCTGTCTTTCTCCTTGGCTGGAGGATTTTAGGCCTTTTCAGAAAATAATCATAACAACACAACAACTTAACAACGGCCCCAAGAGGGGAACAATGAGAAGCCAGAGGAGATGGGGAGCAGCCCCAGAATGTTAGCCATAAAAGGGGCAGCTGGGCCGCTCAGGAAACAAGGCAGGCAGAGCCCTGGGCACAGGCTGGCAAATTGCCCTCCGTCCCCGTGTCTGGATCCCCTGGGCCACTACCCCATCTCCTCTGGATTCCCAGAGCAGCCTCCTCGCTGGCTCCCCACCCTGCTGCCTGTTCTCCACGTGGTGGTCAAGGGGTCTTTAAGCAGATTGGTGGTGAGGAAGTGGAGCAGCGAAACCCCAAACCGGCGAACCCCGGGTCGCCAGAAGCGGAACGTGTGAACTTAACCACTCTGCCACCGGGCTGGCCCCTCTACGGTATTTTGTCACGGCAGTGTGAGCTGACTCATGCATGTGCCCTAGGATGTACACACTTTTCTCTGTGTATAGGATAGCCAATTAAACCTTGACTTAAAAAGGCAAATATGGGCCTAGTCCTCCTCTATTTGCAATTCTTCCCTGACTCCTCATCTGCTCGTAGGATCAAGTCCAAATTTATAATATGATCTTGAAGACAGCATGACCCAGCCCCCATTGGCCTCTCCAGCCTCGGATCACTCTGTTGCAACTACTCTGACTTTGTTTTAGTTGCTTGAACATGCCAGGTATGTTCCTGCCTCAGGGCCTTTGCACTTGCTGTCCCTCTGCCTAACACACTTTCTCCACCTTTTTGCCTGGCAAACTCCTCTTCATCCTTCAGGTCCAGCTTAAACATGTTTTTTCCTTGGGAAGGTTTCCCTGATCCCAAGCTGGGTCAGATCCTTCTGGTGTAAACTCTCAAAGCACCTGCGTTTTTCTTCATTACACCCATTCTGGTTGGAAATAAATGAAATATTACTGCCTATTGTCTGTCTTCCCTACTAGACTGTGAAATCCTTGAGTCTTGGCTGGTTTCGTTCTCCAGAGGGGATACAGTGTTCACTGTGAATGAAAGGATAGATGGATGGGTGGATGTTTGGAAGGATGGATGGATGCATGGATGCATGCATGAATGAATGGATGGATATGTGAATGGATGAATGGATGGGTGGATGGATGGATGGACAAATGGATAGATGCACAAACGGATGGATAGATGAATGAATGAAGGGATAGGGGGATGGGTGAATGGATGGGTGGATGGGTGGATGGATGGGTGGGTGGATGGGTGAGTGGATGTGTGGATGGATGCATGGATGGTTGGGTGGATGGATGGATGGATGGGTTGATGGATGGATGGATGGTTGGATGGACGGATGGATGGATGGATGGGTGGGTGGATGGATGGTTGGAAGGATGGCTGGCTGGCTGGATGGATAAATTGATGAACAAATGGATGGATGGGTGGATAAGTGGGTGAGTGGATGTGTGGATGTGTGGATGTGTGGATGGATGGATGGGTGGGTGGATGGATGGTTGGAAGGATGGTTGGAAGGATGGTTGGATGGATGGTTGGATGGATGGGTGGATAAATTGATGAACAAATGGATGGATGGATGGATATCAATGCCCAGTACGCATATCTCCAACAAGCAGCAATTCTGTTTGCAACCGTCTACTGAGCCTCTGAGCGGTGAGAACACTGCAGGAATGAGTCAGCGCTGTGCTCTGCTGATCTGTAGAAAACAATCTAAGAATGCATTTCTGAGGCTTTCATCGGTGAGGCAAATGGTGCGCCTCTTTAAATATTTATGTTTTTGAAGCACTCAAGTCTGGAAACACCCACAAAATACTCCTAACTGTGATGTATTGCCTCAGGATGCCCACGCAAGGCCTGCCAGCTATATGCAAAGGGGACTAAATGAGTTTTTTGAAAATGGATGAAGGACATACCCCTAGCATCAGAGTAGGGGATGTGAGAAGATTCTGGTTCTTGCACCTGGGGTGTGTGGGCAGCTGGCACACGCCAGGGCAGCGGGTGCTGGGGCACAGAAGTCTCAGGGTGCTCCTTTATAAACCGCAAGGTCGGACAGGCAGAGGCGGGGTGCGTCCCGAACACCTGCCCTGACTTAGGAGGCAGTGAAGGTTCGGACGCCTGCAGAACTCCTGGAGGTCTCTTCCCCCACCCCCGCCCCTCCCTCACCCGCTGTATTCCAGCCTGACTCCTCTCCGTCCTGCTCTTTCCCCTCCACGTCTCTGCACGTGCTGCTCCCTCTGCCTGGAACACCCTTCCTGCACTTGTCTGCCTGACCAACTCCTACGCATCCTGTGAGTGGTCGGCGTAAAGGTCACTGCCTCCAGGAGGCCCTCCTGAGGTCCCCCCAGCCCATCACACCAGACTCTCTTTGCAGCGCTCTGTGGCAGGCGGCACTGCCCCGTCCATTCAGTCCACACTCACAGGGCACCTACTGTGTGCAGGCGCACGTTGAGGCACTGAGTGTGGCAGAGCAGGACAACTCCTGCTTCCAGGGAGCTTCCATCCTAGTGGAGGAAATAATCATGCCCGCTACGAATATGAAGGGTAACGCCAGGAATTCCTGTAAACCAATCACACAGGCTGGGGTCCAGGCCAGGAGGGCAGGCACCCCCAAGGACGTGCAGTGTGGGGTGAGCTGTGCACTGCTCCAGAGCAGTGTGTCCCAGAGGAGGGACAGCAAGGACCAGGGCCCGAGGTGGGAGGGGGTGGCCGAGTCTCAGGGACAATGGGAAGAACTGTGGGCCCCTCCCACCGGATGCTTCTGCTGTTTGAGCATCTGTCCGGCATGACAGTGCTGTTTCCCGGTGGCCCTCTGCCGCCCTCGCCCTGGGAGCAGGCTCAGGTACGCGGCTGGGGCTCAGCCAAGCGCAGGCATCGATGCCGGCCGTGCTGGGCTGCCGGTCCCCTCCCCGACCGACGGAGGCCCTTGGGGCCTTGTCCAGGAGCGTCTGCAGTTCCCTTTCCCTCCCAACACCCTGTGCTGCAGACAGACGGCCCCTGTGAGGGGCAGAAGCTGAGGCCCAGAGAGAGGAGACAAGCCTGTGCTGGGACTCCATCAGCAGCATCTGCGGGGGGACCCCGGCGACGCCACAGACCCCAAATGTGCTCGCCCCAAACTCGCAGCCCGAGAAGCAACCCTGGGCCGGGGGGAGGGGCAGCGGGGGGGCCTTGGCTGCGGGGCTGAGATGAAAACTCCCCGTTATGGGCCAAATGTGTCCCCTCAGAACTCATATGTTGGAGTCGTGACCCCCCAGCCCCTCAGAAAGTGACCATATTTGGAGATGGGCTCTTCAAAGAGGTGATTAAGGTAAAATCAGGTCACTAAGGTGGGCCCTGATCCCGCAGGACTGGGGTCCTTATAGGAAGAGGAGATGAGGACACAGACATGCACAAAGGGACGGCCATGTGAGGACACAGGGAGGAGATGGCGTCTACACGTCAAGGAGGAACCAGCCCTGCCCACACCTGGACCTCGGCCATCCAGCCTCCAGGACTGGAAGACAGTCAACGTCCATGGTTTGAGCCGCCTGGGAGGCCGTGGGACTCTGTTCCAGTGGCCCCAGCAAACTGACGCCCTTTCCTTTGAGGGAAGACCACGCCTGAAGGGCAACGCTCCCGAACCGCTGTGACCTCTCGGGAAAAACCCCCAGGCCGGAACCCTCGGGTGGCACAAGGTGCACAGATTATCCCCAGATCTCCCCGTGGCCGGCCCGGAGCGAGCGAGGGCTCTCCCTTGTTCCGGGGGCAACAGTGACGATCACAGCGGGACCCGTGGACTGTGCTGCTCTGCGCTCGCTGATAACCGACCCCTCTGGCCCTGGAGGAGCCTGAGGCACAGAGAGGGAGCGACTGCCGGCCACACTGCGGGCAGCAGGGCGGGGTCCTCGCTCGTCCCCACCCCGGGTCTTGCTGCTTCCTTAGTGTTGCCCATGTCCCTTCTGGGGCTTCAGAGACTTTCCCAGGACTATTCTGGCAGGGGTGCTACCCTCTCCCCAGAAAGAGCGGCTTGGCCTCATCAACCACATCCAGGGACCCTCGGAAACGCCCCGGATGAGGTCCCCGCCCCGAAGGGCTCTGCCAACCCGGCCCCACCCAGGTCAGAGGGGTCCCGGCTTGTCACAACTCAGGCTCCATGGCACAGGGAGGCCTTTTATCCTCTGCTCCCCAGTTGGCGCGGATTCTGCTGGGTGTTAAGAAAAGGAAATAACAAAAGCTGCCAGGGCCCGTCATCATTTCCAGACATCCGGGGGCGCGTGTGGGAAATCCCTGCGGCGTCTGGCCCCAGGGGGACTGTCTGGGCGCCTGGGGCACGGCTAATCTCCTGTGGAACGCGACTCCGTCTCGCTGGAGACTCTGCGGCCGGGCCAGACCCATCCCTGGACTCCTCGATGTCCCCCCACTGAGGTGTGCGGGACACTGACGTTGAGAATGGCGTCCGGGTGGGCTTCCCAGAGGCGGTGCCTCTGCTCCTGGAGGCCGGGAGAGGTTCCACCACGGACAGCGACCCGGATGGGGCTCAGGGGACAGCACTGGGGACTGGCAAGGGCTCCCTGTGTAAGGTGTCTGTGGCCATCACCTGTCACCACATCTAAAGGGCGTTTGCTTGGTTCAAAGTTGGAGAAAAAGTTGAAGCGGCTTAAGGCACACATTGCCAAAGATGAAGGCAAATATCACACCTTTTTAAAAAGAGCTAAAGGTGTGGCAGTGGTGTAAAGATAGACAATCAGACCCTGGGACGGAAGGCTGAGCCCAGAAATAAGTCTCGTGTCTGTGGTCACATGACCTTCGACAAGGGAGCCGAGACCCGCAGTTGGGGAAGGACAGGCTCCTCGACAAGGGGAGTTGGGAAAACTGGACCCCACAGTGAGGGAGCGGACTCGGACCCTCACCTAACACCGGGTACCAAAGGCAGCTCAAAAGGCATCAAGGACCTAAAGATAAGACCTGAAACTATTAACTCCTACAAGGAAACAGAGGGGAAACCTCCACAAGAGAGGATTTTGCAATAGTTTCTTAGATATGACCCCAAAAGCAGAGGCTGAAAGAGCAAAAATAAACAGCTGGGAATACCTCCGATTGAAAAACTTCCGTGCAGCAAAGGAAACCATCAACAGATTGAAAGGCAACCCACACAGTGGGAGAAGATCCGTGCAAATCACATATCTGAGATGGGACTAATATCCAGACTATGTAAAGAACTCCTACAACTCAACAACAACAAACCAAGTAACCTGATTAAAAATGGGCAAAGGACTTGAATAGATATTTCTCCAAAGAAACTACACAAATGGCCAACAGGTGTATGAAAAGACGCTCAACATCACTAATCAACAGGGAGATGCAAATCGAAGCCACGATGAGGTAGCGTCTCACTCCCATTAGGATGGTGCCATCAAAAAACCGGAAAATAGTAGATGTTGACTAGGATGCGGAGAAATCAGAACCCTTGTGCAGCGCTGGTGGGAATGCAAAATGGTGCAGCTGCTCTGGAAAACAGGATGGAGGTTCCTCAGAAAAATTAAACACAGAATTACCCTATGATCCTGCAATCCTACTTGCGGGTTTATATTCTGAATTGAAAGCAGGCTCTGAAGAGAGATTTGCACACCCGTGTTCACAGCAGCATTATTCACAACAGCCAAGAGGTGGACGCAACCCGCCCGATGTGTCTAATGCCGGATGTACGGAGAAAGAAAACGGAATACGCAGTGGAATATTATTCAGCCTTCAAAAAGAAAGGAATCCTGTCACCGGCTACAACATGGATGAATGGCCAGGACACCGTGCTAGGTGAAATAAGGCAGCCACAAAAGGACAAACCCTGCACGACTCCACTTTATAGGAAGTGTCTAAAGGAGACAGACTCTTGGAAACAGAAAGCCAAATGGAGGCGGCCAGGAGCAGGAGGGAGGGGAAGGGAGAGTTGTCCACGGGTACAGAGTTTTGCTTCTGCAAGATGAAAAGTTCTAGGGGTTTTCTGTGCAACCTTGTGCATCTAGTTAACACTCCTGTACCGTACACTTAAAAACGGTCAAGATGGTAAATTTTATGGTATGTGTTTTTTACCACAATAAAAAAAAAAGAGAGCTCAAGGCTGTTTGAGGCATCAGAGTTTGCAGGTAAGGGGCGATGCCCGGGGGTCGGGACAGAGAACAGAGCTGAGGAGAGGCGGCCGGTGTGGGGGACAGTGAGCAGGATGCGTGCTGGCTCAACTTTCCGATGGAATGTGGACACCGGCAGTGCCACTTCACAGCATTATCACTAAAAATGATCAAAATGCACCCCGGGACACGACGGATGCTCGCTCTGAACTCGGCATTTAAAGCCACGTCGCAGAGCTCCAGATGGAGAAGGGTTTTAAAGAAGGAGACGGTCCCTTTTCTGCCGCTCACGGGAACTTTCCATTTGGAATTCTCGGGAGCTGGTAAACTCATCCGTTCGGTCGACTCGCCTGTGAATTGTGCACAGGAAGTAAAGGGGGGAGGAGTCACGGCTTTATTTATAGAAACCTCATTTTTGCTATTCATCAAAAAAATAAACACAACCCACCTCACACTAAAAATATGCATCTGAAGATCAGCCATGAGGCCGTGTTTGGCTGGCTCCATAGAGAAGTGGAGATTTCGAGCCATAGGCATTTCTCACAGACGTTCCTAGAATAACCCAGGACTGTGTGCCAACAGGCATTTTTTTAATTGACATTTTAAACGATCTGTCACCTTCTCCCTGACTCTGAAACTGGCAAAGAAAAACATCACGCTCTGATGTATTAGTATGAGCTGTGTGACCTTTGCCAGGTTACTTAACCTCTCTGAACCGCAGCTTCTTTGTAGAATGAAGATGACCCTACCTTTCAGGGATGCTACGAGGAGTAAAGGAGATAATAAACCCATAATAAAGTTCTGAACACAAAAGAGGATTGATAACCAGTAGCAACAATCACGGTGTACTCATGGTGAGAAATTTGCATCACTAATTCTGATTGCTCAAGTCAAGTGCTGTTCACCCACGTGAAAGTCAGCCTTGCTTGGGACACCACATTAAACCTCTCCCAGAAGCACTGAAGGATTATTTGCTAAGTCTGAAAGAAGCGGGGGCAGCACAAAAAGGAGAGTCCTGTTGCTCCGTGACATATTTCAAAGACAGAGCAACGGAGAAGCCCATGGCTACAAGCCCTAAGAACCAGAGGATGCCACGTAACGTCTCGACACGTTTATCCTTACACTGCATCCCTCTGAGAGGTGGCCTGGAGTTCTGCGGAGTGCATGGTCCCACTGTGGGGATGCGCACCCCGACCCCACCACCTCCTAACCATTGACCTTCCCCCGTTTCCTCATCTGTAAACGGGGAAGACCAGCGCCCCCTTAGTCAGCTTCCATGGCAGGCGATGAGCTGACCCACAAGGTGCACACGCAGCATCTGGAGTAAAGTCACACACAGGAAATCTGCGCCAGTATCACTATTAACAGTGATAGCATTTTACAATCGGCTCTTTTTTCTCTCTCTCCACTTCACTGTGTTCCGGACCATGTCTGATTCATTACCATAAACCCCACACCGAGCACCAACCAGACGCTCAACAAACACCTTGCCAACGGGGCAGGAACTCCCCCTCATGGAGATGAAGCCTAGGGGCCGGGGAGTGACGACGACAGTGTGTGGTGAGTAAACCGCTAGAGGAGCTGGGGACGGCGGGGCGCTGGTGGGGCCCCTGATGAGCTCGGGGTGCAGGGCAGGGGCCAGGAGGGAGGGGCAGAACTGCTCCCTGTGACGTGTCCACAGGCGGTCACTCAGCCCTCACTGGTCAGCACTGGGCTGTGTCTAGGCTTTCACTGCTCTATGTGCAACATTGTTGCCTGCCTCCTGCTCAGTCAATCCCTTAGGATACGTATCCAGAATTAGAGTGACTGGAACAAATAGAAACATCTGCTTCATTCACTCCATCCTCCATCCATCCATCCATCACCCATTCATCCATCCATCCATTCATCCATCCAGAATCTATCTTTCTATCTTTTCCTCCATTTACCCATCCACACAACCAAACATCCATCCATACACCTATTCACCCACCCATCCATCCATCCACCCATCCACCCACCCATCCATCCATCACCCATTCATCCATCCAAACATCCATCCATCCATCCATACACCCACCCTCCCACCCACCCATCCATCCATCATCCATCCATCCATCATCCATCCACCCACCCATCCATCCATCACCCATTCATCCATCCAAACATCCATCCATCCATCCATCATCCATCCATCCATCATCCATCTATCCATCCATCCATCCACCCGCCCATCCATCCATCCACCCATCCACACATCCATCCATACACCCACCCTCCCACCCACCCATCCATCCATCCATCATCCATCCACCCACCCATCCATCCATCACCCATTCATCCATCCAAACATCCATCCATCCATCCATCATCCATCCATCCATCATCCATCTATCCATCCATCCATCCACCCGCCCATCCATCCATCCACCCATCCATCCATCCAAACATCCATCCACCCATCCATCATTCATTCATCCATCCAGAATCTATCTTTCTATCTTTTCATCCATCTACCCATCCAAACATCCACCCATGCACCCACCCACCCATCCATCCATCCATCCACCCATCCATCCATCCATCCATCCATCCAAACATCGATCCACCAAGTATTTATTAAGGCCCCACTTTACGTAAGCTCTAGAGATAGAGGGTGAGCGGGCCCAGCTGCCCCCTGCCCTCCCAGCACGGAGCAAGTCCCCTGATGCTTGGGGAGCGCTGTAGAAGGGAAGACTTTTCATACGAGAGCACCTTGCACATAGTATGTTTACAATAAATCCGTGGGGAACGAATGGTCACACACTGCTGAGTTGCCCTGAGATGGGCGGGACCATGTCAGAGTCAAGAGTCGCTTGTGAAGGCTCTCGTTTTCTACAAGCTCAGCCACCCGGATACTGATCAATGAAGCCAATTTGAAGGGTAAAAAAGGCATCTCAGATGCTGCCATTTACACTGCTCTGATTACGAAGCAAGCTGTCTTTTCTGGGGTAAGTTATCTATTTTGGTCTCGTGCCAATTTTCCTATTGGTGCTTTGGTTTTTTTTTTTTTAATTGATCTATAAACACTTATATTTTACAGTGATAAAAGGAACTCCTTATTGGATACTCAGCAAAAAATTACCCCCAGCTGATTTTTTTCTTTACATTTTGTTGGCTGTCATTTTTTTAATCTGCAAAAGCTTTTCCCTTCGTAGATTTTGGGTTTCACCTTGTGCTCAGAAAATCTTTCCCGAAGACCACATAAATACCCATTTTATTTTATTTCTTTATTTTTTTAAGGAAGATTAGCCCTGAGCTAACATCTGCTGCCAATCCCCCTCTTTTTGCTGAGGAAGACTGGCCCTGAGCTAACATCCGTGCCCATCTTCCTCTACTTTATATGTGGGATGCCTACCACAGCATGGCGTGCCAAGTGGTGCCATGTCTGCACCCGGGATCCGAACCAGCGAACTCTGGGCCGCTGAGAAGTGGAACGTGCACACTTAACCACTGCGCCACTGGGCTGGCCCCAACCCATCTTATTTTCTTCCAGAATATTTACGATTTTTTTTTTTTTTTTTTTTTGCACTTGAAGCTTTAATGTGTCTGGAATTCATTTTGGCGTATTTCGGGTGTTGGTATAAGACGGGATCCAGGCTGGCCTTTTCCTCAGTGGCTGTTGGCTGTTCCCAGCTGATGAAGCGCCCATCCTCTCTTGTCCAGCGTTCCTTCAAATCTCTTCCTTATCTGCATCTTCCAGCTGAATGTGAACACAGTCTAAGCGCGCGTTCCAAAACTGAGATTTTTATCAGAATTACACTTCATTTAGAGGTCACCTTAGAAAGGACTGACATCTTTCTATCGATGTATAACGTAAGACCTACGTTGACCTTCCGGCTCACGTATGAAGTGTGTTCTCCATTTATCTGAATTCTTTTGGCCCCTCAGTAGAACTCTGCATTTCCGTTCAGATTCCTATGCGATTTCTCCTAAGTTTTCTCCTGGGGTATTTCTTTTTTTGCCCCCCTCTTCTGACTTGGGTCTCTCATCCGTTATCATTTCCAGCAGTTGCTCCTGTCGAGGCCACACATGCCCTGGGGAGACTCGTTCCGTCTCTGGCCGCCTCACTGCGCTCCCACGTTCTAACCGCGGCTCAGCTGACGCTCTCGCGTTTTCAGCTAAGCCCCCATCTCCTCTTCCATCAGCGATCATTTTATTTCCCTCTTTCAATAACTATAATTATTATTGAGTGTTCTTGCCCAATAGCACATTCTGGAACTTTCGGGGCATTGATAAATAACAGAGCTGACGACAGCATCCTTGACTGGTCCTCGACGTGTCACGAGACCCCTTTTAATGGGTCACTGTTCAATGTGCTGACGTTGGCTCTCAGCTTGAAATAGACATTTTTACTCCTGTTACCAAGTGTCTTTTTTGTTTTTTTAAGAGTTTTTCGTGGGCAGAGATGGTTGAGTTCTATCAAATTTCTTTTTTAGCATCAATCAAGAAAATCACAACTGGAGTGGATTGCAGAGAGGCCACAACGCTCCCTCCCCGGCCTGTGCCTACACCCTTTGCCCGGTCACATTGTGGTACTTCCCAGCAAGGGGCAGAGGGGCCTCTGTACGTGAGCCTGGGTGGTCTTGCAACTTGATTTGGCCAACAGAATAAGGCAAAGTGACAGCCTCATGGGGCCTTGTGTGCCTCCACTCTCCCTCTTGGACCCTGTCACTGCCACGTGGGCAAGCCTGCTGGGGGAGGAGATGCATGTCACACTGTCACTCCAGCCAACAGCCAGCTTGTCCATCATTAACTACGGCCTTGACCTGAAATCCCAGCTGACTCGCCAGCGACTGTGGGTACAGGAGCCAGCCCGGTCAAGATCCGCCGAGCCCGGCCCAAAACAGCCCCACCGACCATCGCTGATCAGCAATGACAAACAGCTGCTGCTTGAAGCCACTAAGTTCTGCGTGGTTTATCGTGCAGCAATAGGAAACTACGGGACGGCTTTTCCCTTTTGACCTATTTGACATGAGCCGATATTTACGGCCGTGTCCTGGCGTCATGGAACAAGCCTGTGTGTACGACTGTGCTCTGTCCTTTCCGCATTCCGCTGAGTTGCCAAAACCTTAGCCAAGGTGACGAGGCCCTCCATCTGAACGGGCTACCTGAGACGTGATCAAATTTAAGGCTCATTTATAAATGCCTTATCGCCTCCAAAAATGACACCACAATCAACTCATGGGAGAGGATGAGTGTGGTCTCTGGATTCCCCCACGAGCCTGGGTTCCGGGGGTGCAATGATTCCAGGAGAATGAGCACCATGTCCCAAGCGAGGATGCGTGGCCGACACCCGCGAGGTCTTAGGGCCCCAGGCGCACGGGCCAGCTGAGGCCACTTTCTGCCCGGCTGGAGCCTCGGCTCAGTTCACTCTATCATTGTTCACAGAATCTAAGCCGAATGAAGCCCCAGGACACTCCCGTCTCTGAAGCTTTGCTGTGTGGTTTTAAAACATGCCCACAAGTTCTTTGAGACCCCTCTACTCAGGAGATGGAGCTTGAACCCCCTCCCTTTGCGTGTGGGCTGGACTTAGTGACCCGCTGCTGACAAACGGAGTAAAGCAGAAGTGATGGCGTGTGACTGTTGACACTAGGTCGTAAAGGCACGTCAGCCTCTCCCTCACTCTCTCCTGGACCACTGGCTCTGGGGGAAGCTGCCACCATGTCGTGAGGATGCTCCAGCAGCCTGTGGAGGGGTCCAACTGTGGGGGGGGTCCACCCGGGGAGGAGCAGAGGCCTCCCATCAACAGCCATGTGGTGCGCCATCTTGGAGGTCGATCCCCCAGCCCCAGTGGAGCCTTCAGACCAGGCAGCTCCATGTGACATCTTGACGGCAGCCTCACGAGAGACCCCCAAGCCGGAGTCACCCAACCGAGCCATTCCTGAATGTCTGCCCCACAGAAAGAAACGGAGATAAGACACATGTATTGTTTGGAGCCACTAGGTTTTGATGCAATTTGTTACATGGCGCAAGATGATGAATATATGTATATTTTTTCACTTTTTATTGAGATTATGATAGTTTACAACCTTGTGAAATTTCAGATGTCCACCATTGTTTGTCAGTCATGTTGTAGGTGCACCACTTCACCCTTTGTGCCCACCCCCCAACCCCCTTTCTCCTGGTAACCACCAATCAGTTCTTTTTGTCTGCATTTTTAATTTCCACCTGTGAGTGGAGTCATACAGAGTTCGTCTTTCTCTATCTGGCTTATTTCACTTAACATAATACCCTCAAGGTCCATCCACGTTGTTGTGAATGGGACGATTTTATCCTTTTTTATGGCTGAGTAGTATTCCATTGTGTATATATACCACATCTTCTTTATCCAATCATCAGTTGATGGGCACTTAGGTTGATTCCACATCTTGGCTATTGTAAATAATGCCGCGATGAACATAGGGGTGCGTGGGACTTTTGGAATTGCTGATTTCAAGTTCTTTGGGTGGATACCCAGTAGTGGGATGGCTGGGTCATGTGGTATTTCTATTTTTAATTTTTTGAGAAATCTCCATACTGTTATGAATACATTTTTTATGGTGGCTCTGAACGGTGAGTCCATCCTCATCAACTTGTTCTCTTTCAGGAAACCAAGGGCCCGGTACGGTTTTCTCACGTCTAAACCCCCACCAGGGTAGATTTCTTAGGTCACGGGGCACTCAATTTAAATTGCATGCCAAAGAATTGCCTGAGAAGGAGCCAGCCCGGGTTTCTCAGGCCTGTGTTGTACGCGAGAAGCAAGTGGTCTCTGACCACAGCCCTTCTGCAGACCACCGCCCGAGAAGAGAAGCCCCCCAGAGCTGCCCAACCTTTGTCCCAGCTGCCCTTGCACCAGTCTCTCGCCCTTGCATAGCGATCGGTGGTACGGCAAACTCAACAGGGAGCGCAGAGCTCGCACATGTAGACAGAAGCCACACCGTAATCCCACAGTGGGAGTCAAGGTCAGCGAGAACGCTATCTCGCACAACTGCTTCAGGCGGCCAACAGCAGGGCTGGGTGCTGGCACCGCCATCTCCTTACTTCTTCAAAACACCTTCTGGAAGTATCGCACAGAGAAGTGCACACACTTACAGAAAAGTGCACAGCTCGATGAGTTTTCGCTAACTAACCACGCGCATGCTCCAGCCCCCCGGAGCCCCCTTCCTCACCCCAAAGGGAAACCCCTCTCCTGAGTCCTGTCTCCCGGGATGCATTTCGCCTGTTTTTGCATATTATATAAACGGATCACACAGTCTGCACCTTTTGTATCTGCCCTCCTTTGTTCCCCACGGTCTTTGCGATTCTTCCCCCGCGTTGCGCACATTGGCAGGCAATCCACCCGCTCGGCTATGGAGAGCTGCGCGGCGGGAACAGGCCTCGTGTGTCTATCCATCCCAGTGTCGGTGGGCCTTTGGGGAGCTTCCATTTCGAGGCTGTTAGGAACACTGCTGCTGGAAACGCCCACGCATGTCCTTGGATGAAGAAGGGTATGCATTTCAATGGCGCATCGGCCTGGGAGTGGCTTCGATGGGCCATCAAGGATGCATTTGTTCAACAATAGAAATGCCGCCTGTGGACTTTCCAGAGTATCAATTTACACTCCCACGGGCAGCCTGCGAGAGTTCCAGTTGCTTCCCGTTCTTGCCAGGGCTCGGTGTCGCCTGCATTTTGCATTCTGGCCCCGCTGGTGGGCGGAGGACGGTATCCAACTGTGGTTTCGCTTTGCATTTCCTGACGGCGAAGGAACTCGAGGGCCTTTTTGCATGCTTATGAGGTCCCTCCTTTTAAAATGCTTTTCAATGACCTGACCTGATTTTTGGATTAATGAGAACTGTGCGTCTCCCCGGAGAGCACAGTGACAAGCCTTCTCCTATAAGCAGGTGACACATTTCGTCTTTCTCTATAAGGAGGGCAAACACAGAGATGAAACTTCTGCCTAATTATTGGCAGAAAGGAGGGCTATCGGTCCACGTGTTCCCCAGGGCTTTTGCGAGGCCGCGACCCCACTTGACCCTCATCCAAGAAGTCGTCTCACTCCGTTCCAGTAACAAAAGTTTTCTCTGGAACGCTCCCGTGGGAGTTCTCGGTAAGCGCCTTCCTGAGGCCGCGTTTTCGCAGAGATGGGCGTCCGGTGACACCTGACTCAGAACCGATTCAGAAGGCGACAATACGGCGACAATACGGGACACCGGGGGCTTCCCTGCCCTTTGTCCTTGAGGAAACCCTTGGGTCTGTTATCAGACACTCCCAGGCCCTCCCCCACCCTCCCCGTCTCCACTTTCACAAAAGGACGGGGACTCTGGCCCACTCGATCCTCAGCGAGGCCCAGGGTCCCAGGCCAATTAGCAGCAAGAAAAGGCTGCAGGACAGTGTTTCACTCATTGACGTCTTTACTGAGCACCAACTGTCTGTCTGGCTCTGTACCGGACACTAAGGATTCAGGACGCACAGGAGACGGGGTGGGGGGATCCTTGACCACCTGCTGTTTATGTCTCGGAGGCAGCGGGCAGACGATAAATGAGTCCCATACACGAAAGCCCAGGGATGATGCTCAGAAACCGCTGGAGGGAATGGAAAATGGGGAAGCGCTTCGGGGTTGTTTGGCAGCTTCCTAAATAGTCAAACACATTTCTATCCTATAAGCCACTATTCCAGTTGCCGCATTCATCAGAGAGGGGAGAACACACGTCCACAAAAAGCTTTGTTCTCTGCCTTCACTCATAACGGCTCTAAACGGGAAACAAGCCTGGGGTCTTTCTAAGAGGATGGACAGGCAGGCTGTGGTCCATCCGCACGACGGGATGCACGCAGCAACGAACGCACGGCTGGCGTGCAGGAAACACTGCGTTGAGCACGAGAAGCAGGACGCAGACAACGTTCATACCATCTGTAAGCAGTTTTAGCACAGGCAGAATCATTCCATGGGGACGGGGTGGGGCGGTTGACGGGGAACGGGCATGAGGCCACTGTCTGGGGGTGATAAGAATAGTCTATATCCTAATGGGGCAGGGGTTACACAGATGTATGAATTTGTGTTAAAATTGATGGAACTGTCCATTAAGATCCGGGTATTTCACTGTATGTCAATTACATCTCAGTTTAAAACATCGAATTATGAAGTGTGATCAGGGCTACAGAGGAGGGCACTGGTGTTGGGAGTGTGGTCACGGGCACTCTGGGTCAGATGGAGTGGATTAGGAAGGTCTTTCTGTCAGACGACATCAAAGGCAAGAAGATGAGAAAGAGAGGAGACTGCTTGTGCAAAGGCCCTGTGGCTGCCATCTGGGGAAGTGGCTGGGAGAGAGCCTTTCCAGAGTCACTGGTGGACTTTCATTTCACAGCCCCGTGGCCTGTGTGACCAGTGGGTCTGACTTTTCAGAGCCCAAGGTGAGCTCTGCCTGCCTCGGGCCTGGGCTCACTCCTGGCTCCTTTCTGGCTCCATCTTTGGCTTCCTTCATTTTTTTTTCACTCATCTTGGTGTTAATTTATGCTATGTTCATATATTTTACCCACATGTATAAACTCACTGTAATCTTTTATTTGGGGGATGGGAAGACAAAGCAGGGCATTTTTTAAGAAATAAAAAGTGAATTAGGTGTAAAATATGAACCAGTCCAGGTATGCCGGGGGAAAATGGCTGTCCGTCCCCCCCCCCACCCCACCGACGCCCCACCATCCAAGAACATTGAGCAAAGACTTAAACATTTCGGGTAGTTCCAGCGCCACCCACCACCCAGGGAGTGGCCGTTCTGGGAAGCCCGAGTCAAGGGAGATGACCCCGCCCTTGCTCGTTCAGGCCCGGCCCGTTCCTGGGACCCCAGCCTTTGAGGAGCTGTATTCGTCTCTTCAAGGCGGCAGGAAATACTGGTGGCACTAGACCCATCTCAAAGGTTAGTCACCAACGTGGCCTTCCAAAGACACTTCCCAGGGTAACCATCCTTAGACTCTGAGCTTCTTGTGAGATTCGGGAGGAGCGGGGAGAGAGCCAGACCTGGAGTAACCACACATGAGCCCTAGTCCCGCCTGTGCCACCCAGCCGCTGTGTGACCTTAGGAAGATCACTCAACCTCTCTGAGCCCCGGTCTCCTTCTGTTACTAGGAAAGCGAAGGGGTTGGCTTTCTCCTTCAGGGGTCTCTGGGGAGGGCCAGGACATTCCTTAGCCTCTTTGAGGGCAGAAAAGCACTTGTCCCAAGGACTATTTATTAAAACCCATAACATAATTATTTACAGATTTCCCCTTTCAAATGGAGGCTGGAGAGCCTCTGTGTGTGGACGAGGTGGTCAGCTGAGGTCAAGACATAATTTATTGCTCAGCCGGACGCTGCCAAGCACCCGAGCTTTGATCAAGTGAGAGTTTACATTGTTTGTATTCTTAGTTGCATATTGTTTAATTTATAACCACAACAGACAGTGGGTGTGTGACGAACGCGGGCGATAAATGTTGGTTCCGAAAGAGCCCACGTGCGATAATAATCAGCAGACTCCGCTCACGATGGTTTCTTAGTTTCGTGAGCTGATGGCTCTGATCCCAAACCTTCTACAGCCCACGAAGAAATCTCCAGTACCCCGAACACCGCAGTTCAAAAGAGGAACGAGGCCCCGCACGGCGCAGACGCTGGACAAGCCCCATCGCAGCCCTGTGCGCAAGGCCGCCATCCCAGCGACGTCGCATGTCGGTGGCGTGTGCCCCGATGGGATGGGGGGAGAAGGGGTTCACCTCTGTGGTCTGCGTCCCCAAAGCCCACAGCCCCGTCCGATGGTGAGAACCACGGTCCCCCGGGGCGAGTTCCACAAAGCGACCGAGGGGCATTGCTCAGACCCGTCGAGGGCGTCAAACCCCAAGAAAGTCCAAGAAACGGTCACGGCGCAGAGGGGCCGAGGGAGATGTGACGACCAGCTGAGATACGGTGTCCTGGAGGGGCCCGTGGTCCAGAGAAGGACATTAGGTAAAGACCAGGGAAATCTGTATCAAGCACAGACTTCAGTTAATAACAATGTATCCACATCGGTTCACAAGATGTGACGTCACACCACAATGATGGAAGATGTGACAACAGGGGCCCCCCGCGGGGGGCAGACGGAACTTTCTGTACCATCTTTGCAACAATCCTGTAAGTGGAGACTGTGCTAAAAGAACGAGTTTATCTAAACAGAAACAGAGTAACGATGGTGACAATTATCCGATTCTCACTGGCTGGGAGCGAGCCCTGCTCACCCGGCTCCTGGCGGGGAGCTGGCGAGAAGCGGTCGGAACCCAGCCCTCTTTGGGGTCTGCAGGAACGAGCTTTAAAATGTGTCGTGCAAGGTGACGAAAGTTATTTGAAGCTATTTTTGATGTGACAACATAACCCCAAATCAGTCACATTGATAATTTTTAATTTATACCTACCTATATACAGAGAAAGATTATATATATTATACAAACTACATTATATAGAGCTCTCTCTCTATATCTATCTTCCTATACCCATCCATCCATCCATCCATTGATCCGTCTATCTACCTACCTATCTATCTATGGGAAACCTTCCCACACTATACGGATATCCAAAATAAAATATTTTTCGCTTAAAATCACTCCATTATCCTATAACACAGGAGTGAAATACAACGGCATGTTTAACGCCCAGGAGGCCTTCTGAGACCGAGAACTCCGTGCCAGGGCTCCCCGGGCCCGAGGGTGAGGCTGAGCTGGCCCCCGCCCCGCCCAGGCCCCCTCCAGCTCTGGTCGTGGGGGTGTAAGGGTAAGCCAGGGGTGTAAAATCAAAGTGGAAAAACAGCCCAGCCCTTGCCTTCTGGAACTTGGTGACGCGCGGGGAGAGCGACACTGACGAGATACTCGGAACGGTGGATACGGGGCAGGTGTGTAAGCGCTCGAGGGAGAGAGACCTGGTGCCGAGGATGCCTCTGGCCACCAGGCGTCAGGGAGGGCCTCCTGGAGGAGGTGACGGAACACTTCAGTTCTACGTGTGCCAAGACCCCAGGGAGCAGGGAAGAGAGCATGAAGGACCATAAGAAGGCCAGCGAGGCTGAACAGAGAGGACGAGAGCTGGGGGTGAGAAGGGGATCCAGAGAGGCTGGTGGGCACCCCCTGAAGGGTTGGGGCTGGGGGGGGTGTGGGAGGCCACTAAGAGGGCAGGGAGGGGGCAGCAAGGTGGACACAGACGGGCCAGTGTGGAGGCAACAGCACATGGAGGAGAGGGCAGCACAGACGCGGGGAGCAGTGGGCAGATCTCAGCACTGCATAGGAACCGCGTGACCCGGACCAGGTGAGGAGTAGAATGTGGGTCAGAGAAGAGCGGGGACAAAGCCCCTCGAGGCTTTGGGACTTGCACAAGACCCGGCAGGCGGTGGGAGGGACCCGAGCCCCTTGGACAGAGGGCAGAGCTGGGACCCGTGGGGCAGCAGTTAAGTTCGCACATTCCGCTTCGGTGGCCCGGGATTCACGGGTTCAGATCCTGGGTGCGGACATGGCACTGCTTGGCAAAAGCCATGCTGTGGTAGGTGTCCCACATATAAAGTAGAGGAAGATGGGCACAGATGTTACTTCAGGGCCAGTCTTCCTCAGCAAAAAGAGGAGGATTGGCAGCAGTTAGCTCAGGGCCAGTCTTCCTCAAAGAAAAAAAAAAAAAAAGAAGAAGTTGGACACTACATTTTAGCCCAAACTCCACCTGAAGCCCACCTCCCAGAGGTCGAAAGTAGGGCCCTGAGCCATCCGGCCGCACCCCGCCCTGCATTCTCCACCTGCTCCAACCTGCGGCCATGCACTGTCCAGGAAACACAACGCAACAGAAATCATGCCGGTGACGCCCTTTTCAACACCTCACCTCTATGCTTCACTCCCCCGCAAACGGGGTGTTCTGGCTTCTGCACCGAAGTGCCATGTAAATGCATTAAAAAGTCATTATATCCCCAAGGCCGTGCGTGGGCAGAAAGCATTCTGGTTGTGTGTAAAAGGGAAAAGATTGAGTCTTAGGTGGGAAGGGCACTGTTTGCACACCCCGCCCAGAGGCCAAGAGGGTGCCGCTGGAGATAGGAGCTCTCTTGGGAGGCGGCTGCTGATGCATGGGGGTGGGCTGGCAAGTCCGGGGCCTGGGGGGGCTCAGCTGTGTGGGGACCCAGAACCAAGCCGAGTTGCGGTGAAAGGCCTGGGGTGGGGGTGGGGGCAAAGTGTCCCCCTGGCTGCAGCAAGGAAGCTGGCTGAATCACCACACGAGGCATCCACTGCATGCCCAGGCCCCTCCCAGGGCCAAATGCATGAAACCAGCAGTTTTTCTCCCTGATGGCCACGTGACCATGGGCAAGTGGATTTAGAGGGCCAGGATGCTTTTAAGACTTCCCTACACAGCATGAACCCTGACACATGCCCGGGGCTGAAGGCTGAGGGCGTGATGGATGCTGCACCGGGACCCAGGCCAGGTAGGGGCAGCAGGGGAGAGGGGAAGCTCACAGGAGCTATGCCAGCCCCCTGCCGTGGTGCCAGCAGCAGCAGCAAGGCCCCCACGGAGGATGGCCTTCTCCCCAGAGAACTGGGGAGGCAGCAGCCAAGTGAGGGAGGACCCCAGGCCTGGAGCTGGGGACCCAGTTCCAGTTCTCGTCTGGCTGCCCCTGATGCTGGCCTGAGGCTCAGGGTGTCCCCTGCCCAGCTTGGAGTGGCCCATCCTCCCTGACAGATTCACAGGACTCTTGGCTGGGTGAGCATGGACATGTGACTTGCTCTCTCTGTGCCTCGGTTTCCTCATCTGTCAAGGAGGGCTCATTGGTTACTAAGGGAATGAGTGGGTTTTAAAGAAGGTGACACAGATAAAGGGCTTGCACCAGTGCCTGGAATAGAATGAGTTGGCAAAAACTGTCAGCTGACATCCATCCATCCACTCATCCATTCACCCATCCATCCATCCATCCATCCATCCACTCATCTATCTACCCACCCATCCACTCATCTATCTACCCACCCATCCACTCATCTATCCATTCATGCAATCACTCACCTATCCATCCCGCCATCCATGCATCCACCAAGCCCAGCCATGCCACGCCCTATGATGGTACCAGCATGTAAGCATAAACAAGTCCACCAAGGGAGGCAGACGTGCTGGATGCGGTTAACCGAGAGCCGACCTGCTGCTCTAAGGGAAGTGACAGCTGAGCCCCTGAGGCAGCAACATGAGGTGGGGGGTGGGGGGTTGTTCGGATGGACTCATTCTCAGCACAGACAGCTTACTTAGCCAGAATCAGGAATTTCCACAATGTAAACGTAATTTCCACAATGACAACGTAAATCTGCATAGGCTGTAAACCCCACGAGAGCATGGACTGTAGCTACAGCTCCTGACACTGTAACTGGCCTGGAGAAGGAGATCCATCTACGTCTGTTTAAGTTGAGTTGATTTCTGCATCAAACTACAGAGGTACAAGACAGTATCCTCAATTAGTCACATTACAGGACAGAAGAGAAGCTCACTGTATGTATGAGGGCATCAGACGATGTTATCAAGAAAGTAAAAAGACTACCCACAGGATGGGAGGAAATATTTGCAAGTCAAATAACTGATAAGGGTTTAATATCCAGAATATATAAAGAGTTCCTACAATTCAACAACAAAAAGACAAACAACTCATAAAAAAATGGGCCATGGAATTGAATAGATATACAAAGAATCTATACAAATAGCCAATACGCACATGAAAAGATGCTCAACATCATTAGTCATTAGGGAAAAGCAAATCGAAATCACAAGGAGATACCACTTCATACCTACTGTGTTGGCTGCAATTCAAAAACAAAACAAAACAAAGTAACAAGTGCTGATTAGGATGTAGAGAAGTTGGAACCCTGGCACCACCTGGGCGTTGGGAACGGTGAGAAGGTAAAATGGTGCAGCTGCTGTGGGAAGCTGTGTGGTGGTTCCTCAAAAAGTTGCAGATAGGATCCAGCTATTCTGCTTCTAGGGGTACACCCCAAAGAATGGAAAACAGGGGCTCGAACAGAAACTTGCGTGCAGATTTTCATTGCAGCATTATTCACAGCAGCCAAAGGGGGAAATAACTCCAATGCCCATCGGCAGATGAATGAATGGACAAAAATGTGGTCCAGCCACACAACGGAATATTATTCAGCCATAACAAGGAATGACGTTCTGATACACGCTACAACATGGATGACCTTGAAAACATGTAAGGTGTAATAAGGCAGCCACAAAAGAATGAAGACTGTAGGATTCCACTCCTCTGAGTATCTAGAATAGTCGGACTCACAGAGACAGACGAGAGGATAGAGGTTATGGGGGGCTGGGCGGGGGAGGCGGAAATGGAGAGGTACTGCTTGACGGGTGCACGGCTTCTGTTCGGAATGATAAAAAGAGTTTAGAAATCGTGGCGATGGTCGCACAAGGTTGCGAATGGACTTAGTGCCACTGAACTGTACATTTACAAATGATTCGAGGGTTAGGTTACGTATATTTAACCCCAATTTAAAAGAACAAAAACAAAACACCGAAGGCAAACCCCTCACCTACCCCCACCCAAACCCACTTCTGCTCAACCCAGGAATCCCAGAGGCGTCCCTGGTGCTTCTCTTACCCTCCAACCCCACGTCCGATGGGTGGGCAATTCCTGTCGGCTCTCCTTCCAACAGAAACCTGGAACCTGACCCCCCGCCCCGCCCCTGCCGCCCGCATCAGCATCACGGATGCTGTGTCGACAGCATCTCACACCTGGGTCACTGCAAGAGCCTCGTTCGACCCTCAGCTTGTTCTCTGTGCAGCTGCCAGGCGCGTCCTGCCCCAAACTAAGACAGCTCCGGTCGCTCCCCACTCCAGACCCTCCAGTGGCTCCCACTCGCCCAGCCCAAGTCCTCGCAGTGGCCAGAGGCCCATCACAGTCTGGATTGCCCCCCTGCTCCCTCCCTCCCTCCGCCCGCCCCGACTTCACACTCTGCCCAGAAGCTGCTTCCCCAACCCGGTCCAGGTGTGCATTCCCAGGCCGCCCGTCACAGACGGCTTCCCTGGCCACCCGATTTCAGACCCCCTCCACCCCCAGCACGCAGCAGCCTCTCCTCCGCTCCACCTGTCTTCATGGGACAGACACATCGCCAGGCGGCATGCTAGATATTTAATTCTTCTGCACGGTCAAGAAAGCTTCGTGAGGGTCACGCCTTTGCTCTGTGCCCTGCCGTGTCCTCTGCCCCGAGGACACAGTGCCAGGCACCCAGGAGACAGCTCTCCCGTGCCCTCCCAGTGCTACAACAGCACGGCCAGCCTGCCTGGGCTTCATGTCCCGCCCCTGCCACTTATCAGCTGTCCCACCTTGAGTAATCTCTCCGTGCCTCAGTTTCCTCCTCCATAAACTGGGCAGACAGCAAGGCCACAGAATGAGCCAGGAACGCCAGCGAGGATGCAGTAACCAGACCTCGAATGCCTGGCACACGGGGGCCCGCTCACCAAGTCAGCCATCTTTCCTCTTCCTGCCTCCTCCCCTCCCTTCCTCCCTCCCTCCCTCCCTCCTCTCTCCCTCCATGCTCAGCGTGCCATCAGCGTAGATATGGGACACGTGGGGCATCCCAGCAGGGTTTTGAGGGATGAGCAGGAGTGAGTTGGGCAGACGTGTCTGGGTGGAGGGACACCCCCCTCCTCCCCCTCCCCCTGACTCCACCTGCCGTGGCGGGAGGTGCAGACCACGGGCTTTTGAAGAAATAGCTTATGAATAAATGATGAGGGCGCCACTCAAGAAGGCGGAGTGGGAAGTGGCATCTGGAACAATCGATTGCTCCAGGGAAGTGGGAACCAGCTGGTCCCCAGACAAGTCGCAGGACGTCGTGTCTGACTTCACCTCTGGGTCTCATGGACTGAGGCTCCTAGTGATGATGAGGAGGAGGAGGAGGAGGAAGAGGATAACAGCCACGGTGGCGGTCCTCACACACAGAGCGGAGCCACCATGGGGGAAAGGCTATAGACTCAAGCCATCTTCACAACAACCCTCTGGATTGACAGATAAGGCCCAGAGTGGTTAAGTAAGTTGGCCAAGGTCACACAGCTGCAGACAGCAAAGCTGGGGTTCAGAATCAGGCTCTCCATGGCTACACTACGCTGCGGGGCCTTCCCCTCTCACACAAAGTGGGGGATTCAGCTGCAAGTGCCAATAGCAGCATCTGGGTCTTAATTACACTCAGACAGATAAAGAGTGGCCTGACGCATTAAGGGTTTGTCCCGGCATTTTCTGTGTGCTGGCTGTGGGAACCTAGTGTACCCAGGTACCTGGTGGCAAACCCAGGAATGGAGGCTGGGGCACCCATCCTAGGGTCTTACTCCTGTCACTGCCACTGAAGCCCAGAGCAGGGGAAGGGGGCCAGTGCCCTACCCACCACATCCAGCCCAGAGGCAGGCAAAGGGGCCAGAGGGGCTCTCCTCCCCCCAGAACGCAGGCTGTGGAGTCATCTGTCCATGATTATGGTCAGACCCTCACTGAGGAAGGTTCCCGAGATCCTCAAGTCTGAGACATGGCCCCAGCCCAATTTAAAGACCCCGAAGATGGAACGGCAGCCCCAGCTAGTGCCCTCTGTGCGCAGGAATCAGTTTCCCTGCCACGTCTCTGATGCACTTCTGGCTGACTTGGCCGGGCGTGGGGTACATGGCAGCCCAGACTCACAGGAGCTGGGCCCCGACGTCGTGGGGTCCAGTCTTGGCCCCACCGTGTACTACTGTGACGTCTCAGCTTCTTGTGTGGACGTGGGGATGGTTCTGCCCCCACCTGACAGGCGGCACTGAGGACTCAGCGTGGTAAGTGCTTCCTTCTGTGCCCGGCGCGAGCTGAGAGCTTGGGGAGATGTTTGCAGATGCCGAGTTTGGGGTTCATGTTTCCACCCGGTTATAGGAGTCATTTTTACATTCGAGCTTGAGGAAGCCACTCGGGAAGGCAGGACAGCCTGGCCGGGCCCTCCCGGCTGACTTCCCAAAGGTGCCCCCTCCCTCCTGCCCCAGGTCTGGCCCCCTCCCGGTGCCCGGCGGGGCCCCTCTCTCTTCCTCCTGGGCCCTTAATGGGTGAGTGTACGGTGCCACTTGTAGAAAGAACTCAAATTGCTTTTTAAGAAGCAGGGGGACAGGACAAGTTTCTCCATGGGAATCCAAAAAACAGGTGTGGGGGAGGCGAGAGGGGGGGAGCACACGGGCGAGGACGGCTTCCCATGCTATGGTGAGCAGCTCCCCGCTCGCTCGAGGTGGCATCCTCATGGCAGGGCACAGAGTCCTAACCAGGGTGCTCCAGCCGGCAGAGCTCAGCTGTGTAATTAAACCAATCTGAGTGCGCCCTGTTACCCCTTGTCACTGTCCCGTTCAGAGATCTGTTTAATAACCTCTGAACCGGGAGGCGAAAAATCATCCAGGAAACGTTGCTTGGGTCATTTATTTTAAAATTATTGGTACAAAAATATCCAGAGTCGTGATTTATGTGCAGGGAGGGGCCGAGGAAGTCAGGGACACCCCCTCCCAACTCACGTCCAAGCCTCATTTGTCTCCCTCCCCCCCCCACACCCTCCAAGTTCCTCCGCAGTTTCCATTATGACTCCAAGTCATCGTAGTTACTTTATGTCGCAAATAAATCTCCAGAATAGCACGGAAATATTATGTGTATTAATAGCGCCTGTAAAAACATCCGAAAACCTTCCAGCCGCCCGGGCCGCGGACACGGCATGGCTGGGGATGCTCTCCGGGGATTGCGAATGGCCGGCCCGCTGGCAGATGCCCGCCCGGGGCCCGGCCGCCCCCAGCCCAGCCCAGCCCAGCCCAGCCCAGCCCAGTCCGCGGCCCGTCTGTCCGCCGTCTGTTTGTCTGTGGGTGCCCCCAGACACCTGCCGCCGACAAACTCCCTCTCCCACCCCACACGCCCCCGGGGAGGAGCCGAGGGGAGGGTCCCCGCCAGCGGAGACAGGGGTCCCTGTCTCCTGTTCCTCCTGCGCCCCTCATTCCGGGGAAGCCACTATCCGTGGGCGTCCCCGACGCCACTGCCGCCGCCCTCGGGGTCCCCCGCGCCGCCCCTGGATACTCACGCGCTGCGGGGTCTTCCTTAAAGGACCGCCCCTCGAGGCCGATGTCGCCTTCCAGCATGGCACGGTTCGCTGCCCGGCTCCGGGGCGCCCCGGACGCACGGGGTTCAGGAGAGGGGGCGACGCACGGGGTCCAGGAGAGGGGGCGATGCACAGGGTCCTGGAGAGGTCTGCGGCGGCTCCGAGGGTCGGGGTCTGAGGCCAGCTCCGGAGGCGACAGTCCCCCCTCCTCCTTCCCAGACGCAGGACGCGAAGCCGCGCGCGCGCCGGAGCCAAACTTGGCCGCCCTCGCGCACAGCCAGCGCCGCTCCTCCCCCTCGGCTTTTTGGGCTGGGGGTCCCCGACCGCCTCCCCGCCCCCTGGGGGCTACCTGCGGACGCCGCCCTCGCCCCGCCCCACGCGCTGCGCGACTCCCCCGCGGCCACCCGGACGCGGAGCCAGGGCGCGGGACTCTGGAGACAAGCCGCCGCCACGCTCGGCCCGCGGGTCCCGGCCCGCCCCCGGCCTCCCGCTCCGCGGGGCGCGTCCCCACCGGCTCCCCGACCGTCTTATCAGTCGAGGCGGCCGGTGGGGCCCCGAGCGGCCGTGGGGCGCGCCCCTCGCCAGGGCCCCGGCGAGGGGGTGTCGACTCCGGGGGGGGGGGGTGGGAAGGGGGGAGGGAGGGAGCGACCCCGCCCTGAGAGAGGGACACAGCATGGGGCGATTCCTGGGTGACCCAGTTCCAGCAGAGAGTAGTGAGTACCCTGCCTCCTTCCCCGGGCGGCGGGACCCTGACCCATCGCTCCATCAATGAGTCAGAAGAGGAGGCGAGAAACCCGGGGACGAGGAGATCTGGAGGTTACAGGCCAAGCGCCGGCCTGAACTTGAACCCCAGCCTGCACAGAGCTTAGGAATCTAGATAAAGTGAGAACTGTCCCCAAATAGGAGGGAGATCCTGTTATTTGAGGACTCGGGTTCAGCAAGACTGAGATGACTTGACCGGGGATGGGGGTGGGGGTGGGGGGGCTTTGGAGACACATCCTGCAACCCCATCAGGGCTGGGAGCTCGGGAGGTGCCCCCCTCTCCAGCCCTGTTGGCGTTTAGAAGGCAGGGTCTGGACCAGTCAGCATCTTCCCAGGCAGCAGAGATGTGGGCACCGGGGAAGAGCTGGAAGGCGCCTCCTCTGTCTTTGCAGACCTCACACCCCTGACACCTCCGGATAAATACAATAAATTCTGTGGCAGGGCTCCCTTAAACAAAACGTTAAACTGCTCCCTGACCCAGCCCCCGCGGTGCCGGGACAGCGCCCGCCCACCTCACTTTTGAAAGGTCGTGTCACATTTTCTGCACCCCAAGGAGGAACGAGGCTGGTGCGGGGGGCTCGCCCGTGCCAGGGACCCCTGGATCGCCTGCCTAGTTAATGCTCCACCCGCCACCAGCTTTGGCTGGCCCTGGGTGGAAACAAACCCAGTCCGTCCCCGCATGGGGAGGGACCACATCCATGTGGAGGGAATCTGTGCATCGTCGAGGATGCTGGTCCTGCCTGATCCCCAGGCCTGCTGGGCTTGGGACCCACGTGCACCGCTCTGGGCCTAAACCTCTCTAGTAGCAGCAAAGCCACAAAGCAATGTCTCGGGCCCGGAACGTTTTTCCCTGCCCCCCATTCCAAGTGCTATACCCAGAGAGGAGTCCCGCTTCCCTCCTCCCAGCTGGCCAGGGAGAAAGGGGACCTGCCACTGTTCTCAGTATTTGTCTCGTTTCAATCCGGACTGAGAATGTCGGAGAAACGGCACCCGGCCGGATTTCTTATTCTC
Organism: Equus asinus; assembly: GCF_041296235.1. Classification (NCBI taxonomy): domain Eukaryota; kingdom Metazoa; phylum Chordata; class Mammalia; order Perissodactyla; family Equidae; genus Equus; species Equus asinus. The sequence continues at coordinate 46,839,573 of NC_091806.1, read as the reverse complement.
AGTGGACGAAGGCTCCCCCGTGCAGGGTCTGCCCAGAAGCCCCTGGGGCAGGGGGATGCTGTGTACCCCGGACGCCTGCCCCGGGAGGGCGGCGGAAGCTGGGCGGAAGTCAAGCTGTGTCTCCGGCCCTTGCTGGGGCCACATGCGTCTCCTAGCTTTTCCCTCTGACCCACACCATGGCTGTGCAGGAGTGGAGATAAAAACTCATTTTTCTTGGAAGGGTCTGATAGCCAGCGTGATACATGGCAATAACTCTGTTGTGTAAATACACAGAGAAAATTTTAGAATTCTAACCCCTGGAATGATGAACTATAAACCAAAAAGGCTCAGGGGGAAGAAAAATGTAAATACGGGACCAGGGCTATTTTTAACCCTCATTGTTTACCTTTTTGGGGCAGGGATGGGCTATTGTATCTTTAGCCAGTTTTAAAATGCACATTATTTAATGCATTATTATTAGCAGGAATATGTTAAAAAGCCATTAATAGATGTTGATTCATTCCGATTAAAGCCATTTTTCTTCTTTTCATTTTCTTGGCTCCAATTAGGTTATGTTCTGATGAAACCCTTCAACTGTGTCCAACATATGCGAGAAAAAAAAAAAGCCTGTCGTAGATCCAGACTGTTAAAAAAGATATTCAACCCTGTCCGGTTTAAAAAGATCTTTTAGTAAGTACCTGAACCAGCTCATTTTTACAAAGGTTTGGTTTCGGCTGCTATTTTGGTAAACGTTGCTGCGTGAGGAGGATTCAGGCTGGGGGGAGATGGAGCCCCCAACCTGTCTTTCGGGGACCCCCGTGCGGCCGTCAGGGACACCCTGTGCATGTCAGGGAGACGTTTTTGTCAAGGGCAGAGGGGCCAGGGGACGGGTGCGAGGAGGTGACACGGCTGTCATCACAGCCCCAGTCATCATTACAGGACACAGCAATCATGCCGCACAATGCTTGTAATTATGGAAAATGGTTTCCCTTTTTGGCAAGGCGGAGCGGAGGGGGAGAAGGCAGCTCCCAGCGAGGCTGGGGCCAGCGCTAAGGCCCTGGGGTTGGCCTGGGTATAAAATTGGCCTTGTAGGGTGAAGGCCCGGGTGGGCCGGCTGGGACAGGCTCAGCCCGCCTGGAGGCCCGGGCCTTATCAGACGCCAGGGGCCTTTAGAGACTCTGAACTTGCACGTGACTCCAGGCCACCAGCAGCAGCGCTGGTCTCTCCATTGCTCCCAGATGCTGCTCAGGAGCCAGTGAGAGGCCAGAGCTGACCCAACAAGCAGAGGGTCACCGTGTCTAAAGTCACCCCCCTCTGCTGACCTCTCAGTACAGCGCCTGCAGGCCCCTCAGATAAACCAGGAGATGCCCAAATTTTCACCACCCCCTGCCCCCAATGTCGCTCCTCCTCGGAACACGCCCAGGGTCACAGGTCATTCCAATACTGACTTCTCGTCGTGTCACAAAGTCTGCTGTCAGTTCTCCCTGGGTCTGTGCGCGCCCGCTGTGGGTAGGGCCCCGACTCGGGCTTGCAGGGGTGGGGGTGCAAGATGAGGCCCCAGCGCCCAGAGCCGGCACACTGTTGGAGGAGATAAGCGACGTGGCAGCGAAGTTAGGCCCCGGCCTCCGTGAAGCAGAAAGGGGGCTGGGACCCCGTGGGGGACCAGCTGGTTCTTGGCACCGCGGTCTGTGCATCTATAAACGGGGCCTCGGCAGTCGCTGCCTCTCGGGGTTTCGTGAAGCTGGAAAGGGAAACCACTTCCGGCCCGGAAGCTGGGCACCCCGAGCGCCGGGTTAGAGGCTGGTCCTGTGTGTGTCCCCATCAGGCGGGCAGGGCCTTGTGGGGGGACGCTGAAATGCAGGGCAGGCTCCTTCAGCTGGCAGCGGCCCCTGACCTGGGGGCCATCGGAGGGCGGGCGGGCTTCTCCCGGTTGAGGGGGGCTTTGGGGCGGAGGCCGGGGGAAGGCACAAAGATGGGGGAGCGGGCGGGAGCAGGCTGGCATGGCAGGTGTCGGGGGTCCCCCGAATGATGAGTCTGAAGTGGGGGCCACGTCAGACCGTGGGCCCCGGGTGGCTGCCCTGAGCAGCACTGAGTGGGTCTTCTTATAAAATTTTTAAAAAAATTGTATGGAGGTGAAATTGACAGAACATAAAACTAACCATTTTAAAGTGAACAGTTCAGTGGCGTCTAGTCCATTCACGATGTTGGCCACTGTCTTGTTCTAGAACATTCCTATTACTCCTATTACCCCACCCCCCCCATAGCAGTCGCTCCCCCCTGGGAGCCACCAGTCTGCTGTCTCTGTGGATTTATCTGTTCTGGAAGTTTCTTACCAATGGAACCCTACCGTTGTGGTCTTCCAGTCTTTTTCTTTTTTAAACATTTTCTTCATGATCATCATTTTCTTTTTTCCTAGTTCATCACGTTTTCAAGCTTCCTCCATGTGAATCCTGGATCAGCGTGGATTCATTTCTTTTCGTGGCTGAGTAATATTCCACCCTACGGCCTGTACCCCTCTGGTTCATCCATCCATCCATTGATGGCCATTTGGGCTGTTGCCGAGGCCTCTTCTGAAAGGACTCCAGGGGCGAGGGGTCCCCAGGTGGCCCCAGGGCCCCCCGGCAGGGCTGGGCAGAGAGCTCAGCGGCTGTGCGGTGCGGACGGGAGGAAGAGAGCTGGAGAGGAACCTCCCGCGGCCCAGCCTTCCTGGCAGCTGGAGACACGAGGCAGCTGCTCGCTGCTGACACCACGGGCTCCCGACAGTGACCCGCAGTTGCCGAGCCAGCCTGGGCCCGGCTGGATGCAGAGGACCTGCTTCATCCTCACGGGTGTAACCTGCCGAGGGGCCTGTGGCCGGCCGGCCGGCTGCCCACGCTTCCCCGAGAGTCTGTTTATTTAACAAGCACTTAGACGGCACTTACTGTGTGCCAGGCCCAGTGCCAAGCACTTGATAAATATCAGCTCTGGGCAGTCGGCTCCGTTCTCATTCCCACTTTACAGATGAGGAAACCGAGGCTCAGAGAGGGGAAGGCACTTGCTCGAGGTCACACAGTGCTAAGTGTTCAGCTAGGACCCAAACCCGGGCAGCCTGGCGCCAGAGTCTGTGGCCGAGCTGATGTGCGCCAGGGAGAAATCTGGGTTTCCCGACGTCAGTCATCCATGAGCCTGAGCCAAGATCCAACTAGGCTGTGAATCACTGTATATTTTTCTTTAATCCAGCTCCCTTTTGGGGGGGTTATATCTATTTTTTAATTGTGCTGGAATACATATAAAATTTACCCTTTTAACCATTTTTGGGTGTACCATTCTGTGGCCCTAAGTGCATTTGCATTGCTCTGCAGCCACCATTGGTCCGCAGAGCTCACCATCTTCCCAAACTGAAGCTCTGTCCCTATGAAACTCTCACTCCACCCCCCCACCCCAGCATCCTACTTTCTGTCCCTGGGATTTGACTCCTCCAGGGACCCCTGCAAGTGGGATCGTCCAGTCTCTGTCCGTTGTGATGGCTTATTTCACTCAGCTCCATGTCTTGCAGTCTATCCATGTCGTAGCTTTTCAGCATTTCCTTCCTTTCAAAGGTTCGCAGAACTTTATTTCTAAAGGACCCAGTATCCCTATCGGAAATGGGAAATTAGAATCACTGGTGCTTGGGGAAATACCAAAATAACCCCAATCGCCTCTGTGCCTCGCGCAGGTTTTCTGAGCCTCATGCAGGGACCCCCGTCACATTTGCTGTCTCCCGTCTTAGATGCAGAAGGATGGCCTCCCTCAGGCTCGGAGATCTTGGGGCCACATGATGGAGCTGGAATTAAATATTCACTCTATTATTTTTATCTATGTTTCTTAATCACTCACGGTCTGAGTTATTATTCCTGGTTACAGCTGAGGAAACTGATACCCAGAGAAGGGGAATGGCTTGCCCAAGGCCACACAGCTGGGAAAGCGGGATCCGATTGATTCTAGAACTTTCTAGTTAACTCCAGAACTCTTCCCGCCACACTGTAGCGACCTTCTGTTTGTTTCTCTAGGATCTGGAATTTGTGTGAATAGACTCAACATACCAGTTGCAACACATTATTACCGGAGCAATAAGAAGGTTATGGAAACAATAGAAAAAAAAAAAACACCCATATTTACTCCCTTTAATTTGCTACATCCAAAATCCGGGCTCGGGGCTCCTTGGCCTCTCCTCAACCTTCCGCCTGTTTGTTTGTTTGCAGGATGAAGTGGGCGAAGGGCCCAGGGGAAGACACTCAGCTTGCAATCTTCCAGGTCTGACTAACGTCTTGTGGCCTGTGGACCGGTCCCGCGGAGGCTGCCCCGTATTGCTTGAGTTTTTGGAATTAAACGGACGCTAATTAACGGTGCAAATATTTACGGTCAATGCTCCATCAAAGAAAACGCGGCCTGTTTTTTTATTTTCAGAGTAAATAACACAGATGCCAAGGCTCTTGGCTACAAACCAGAGGCGAGATGACGGACTCCAGGTCTGTCTTGAAGTCATTCGAGGATGGTAGATTTCTCTATAAGGTCCCTTCTTATAATTCAACTCGCCTGGTGGCTTTTCTCCGCCGCAAAAGGCCGGGGGACCCTTCAGCCGGTCCTCAGAGAGTGATCAGGCTTTCATTCAGAGTCGATGGCTAAACGCGTCCCCAGAGAAGGATCGCTTCACACGGAGTTTGGTTTAAAACTGAAGCCATCAAGAAGACCATCTGCAGTCACTGGGGTATCTGCTTCTTAATCTGCGTCTTAAGGCTCCGGCCCTTTTAGGGGCTTTGCCAACAAAGACTCGAGACGTCGCCATCTGATCCGAGGCGCTCACCTGGTGAAACAGCCCATCAGACGGCCTGGAACGCCAGCCCCCCCTGAGACCCAAGGACACGCCTTGGTGTCACTCGGGGTCTTTGACTCAAAGGGAGCAGTTTTTGTCCCAAATGCCTCACCTTCTTCTCCAGTGTGGGTGGGGTGGTGACGGTTCCGGGGAAAGAAAAGACCAGGTGGAGCTGCCTCTTGGGGACAGCCGGCCGCCTCCTCTCCGGAGGGCCCCTGGAGGGCTCCTTCCCCATTTTCAGCCACCATATGCAAATGACAGCCGCTCTGAGAGAGGATTGTTCAGAAACCCTCCTCTCCCCGGGCGAGATAACACTTTCCCAGACATTTGCTGGGAATCTGAGAACGAAAAGCCAAACCCGACCCCGGATGGGCTCCCCAGGGCTCAGAGCCGGATGGCGCTGCGCCCACGGGGCTTGAGCGATGGCGCATGAGGCCCTGGTCATCTGGGGACGGCCCTGACTAGGAGGCGGCTTCCTTTGTCCTGCAAAAGCAGAGGGCGAGTCCAGGTCCCCAGGCCACCCTCAGGCGCCCCCTTAACATACATTTGATGTAAAACCTCACACTCGGAGAATCCACCAGCCCCCGCCTCAGGCCTCGGGGCAGCTGATGGGCTTTCCGTGGTGGGCCGGCCTGCTGGTTGGGGTCCGCGGTGCAGCTGGACGGGCCGTGGGGACCCCTGCCACCCACCCCGCTCGCGCTGGGATCCCATAGCACACGTCTGCCTCGATGGGTCTACGCCTCGCCGGGCACTCGGCCGTGCTCTGCACGGGGAGCAGGGCCTTCGGGGAGGACGGTCCACCCGTGGCCGTGTCTCGGCATTTGGAACAATGTCCCACTGTTGGCCACACGTTTACCGTTTCTGTGGACTTTGATCGTTGTGGCTGGAGTCGTTTTGGGATCGAATGACCTCTTCACGCCTCTGCCACGCACAGAGGGAAGGACTCTCGAATTATCGCCTGTGCCCCTCGGGGAAGGGGGTTGACAAGTCGGGTAATGCCCACAGCTGTGCACCAGCCCCTCTTTTAACTTCAGTCTATGGGATTTAGGACCAGTTTGGGCAAGCCGGGTGGCTGCCTCCCCTCTCTGGACCATGAGTCCTCTCGCTCTCAGAGAAGCAGGAGAGGGAGGGGCGGGAATGGGACCCCCAGGCGCACGGCTGGGCTGTCCTGTTCGCTGTGGCGTCCTTTGCAGCTTTCTCAAACTCAGCCTCCTTCCCCTCATCCGCATCCAGCAGCCTGGAGCACCCGTCTCTGAGAATGAAGTGACGCACGCAGGGAGCACCTGGCCCAGCACCTTGATGTCCTTGGTGGGAAATCCTTGTCCAAGGTACCGGTCACAGCCTGGCAGCCCACAGCCGCTGCCTCTGGAGGGGGTTTGTGACAGTCAGCTCAGGCCACCACAACCGACACCACAGACGGGGCGGCTGAAACCACAGACTCTGACTGTCCTGGAGGCTGGATGGCCGAGGTCCAGGTGTGGGCAGGGCTGGTTCCCCCTGAGGCCTCTCTCCTTGCTGTGTAGACGCCGTCTCCTCCCTGTGTCCTTACAGGGTCGTCCCTCTGTGCACATCTGTGTCCTCATCTCTTCTTATAAGGATCCCAGTCACACTGGATTAGGACCCATCCTCGTGACCTCATTTCACCTTGATCACCTCTTTAAAGGCCCCATCCCCAGATGCAGTCACACTCTGGGGTGCTGAGAGTTAGGGCTCCAACACAGGAATTTGGGGATGCAATTCAGCCTGTAACAGGTTTAATGAAAGGACAGTTTGCAGAGGCATGGGACAGCTGAGACATCAACGAGGAGTGATGGGGCACCCGGATGCAAGCAGCCGTGGAGGGCAGGGAGACGGTGGGGCCAGGACCCCAGAGGGCTGGGCTGGAGGGGAGGGCTGCCAGGTGGGCACTGGGGCCTTCAGGACAGGGACCCCTGCCTGGCAGGAGTGGCCTGAGGAATGGACGCCCAGTGTCTCCCTCTTCCTGTCCTCTGGTCCCGAGGGCCCAGCGGGTCCAGAATCCCGAGGGTGATGGGCACAAGTGGACACGGTCCATATAGAGCTGACCATACGGTCCATATAGAGCTGACCAGCCTGTCCTGCCCGGGCACAGAGCAGTGCAGGGCAGCGACGGGGCTGGGCAGACAGAGGCTGCGGCCGGCACAGCGTGTGGGGGCTGTGACCCTTGACGGGGACAGCTCAATAAACCAAACAACTGGGACAAACGAAAACAAACATGCCCGGCGGCTGCCCTGCTCCTGCCAGCCGGGAGGGTTTCAAAGGAGCCATCTATATCATAAATCAACCCACCTGGCGGAGGGCCCCCAGCTTCTCGGTGGCTCACAGGATGGACATTGGCTCCGGGACCAGGGAGACTGTTTGGGGCAGCTTGTCCAGGGAAGCGTGGGGCCCAGAGTGGGCGCCCACAGCTGCCACGTGGAGGATGGACCCCATAAAGATGCTTTTGCACATTTCCAAGGACCAATAGAGGGGCTGTCGCTTTGGGGCCGCAGTCACCCACGGGTCTCTGCACTAAAGGAGCACAGATTGCTCCTAAAGGGGCATTGCGGGCCTGCCCTCAGGGCCCGCTCAGCTCCCCCCGTTCAGGGGCCTCCTTTCCATAGAAAGGCACCAGCCCCCTGACCCCCAGCTTCTCGGACAGTTAGAGCCTGTGGTTCTCAGTGGACCCCATGCGAGGCCATCCTGTGGGATTCCTCAGGGAAGATGGGGTGGGCTTTAGTCATTTTGGATAGGGGGCTGCCCAGGACCTAACTCCCCTTCCTATTGGAGGATGCCCCAGCGCATGGGAAGTCCTCCAGCTCCGTCTCCCTGGCAACCGGACCACCGACCTGTGACCCAGGCTTGGCCAATCAGACGCGCCATGAGCGGCTCAGCCTCTAGACGGGCAAGGTTGGGATTCTCTGGGGACCCCGTGGCACTGTCTGGTGGCTGTGGCAGCCGTGTGCGGTGGCAGGGGCGTCCTGGACCCCAGGCGGAGGGGGACCCTTGTCCCTCCCACTCACGCCTCCCCCAGGCGCCTTCGTTCCTGCCTCTCCGGGGGGCCTGCCACCGTGGTCCCTTCTGGATGGAGACTCCGACTTGCTCTCTGTTGCTTGCAGCCAGGAATCCTGACCCATGGAAAGTGGCAAAACCTGCACCCTGGTCTCGGGCATCGTCCTCCTGAGTGACGGGTGTGGTCGTATTTTGTGGGCACTGTGGATGGTATGGCGGCTCATTTCGCTCTTAGAATCGGCTGCTGGGGGGCTTGGAGGTGACCTGAGAAGGTACCCCCAGCAGGCATTTAGGGCTCCGTGCCCCTCAAAGGTGGCTCCACATTCCTCGATCCAGGCCGGGAACATGGTAGGCCCACCCGCTAAGAGACTCCTGGCTCACCGCCGCCTGCCCTTTGCCAGCTCAGGGATCTTGACCAAGTGCCTTTTCCTCTCTGTGCCTCAGTTTTCTGATCTGTAAAATGGGGATCCATTCGGGTGCCTACCCCCACCGCGGTCATGGACAGCGCGTGAGCAAGAATAGCTGAGACACCCCGTGTCCTGCCCACAGCAACTCACAGCGAGGGCCGCCTGTCACTTCAGACCCTCTTCCTTCCAGAACCTTATTTTCCCCGTGCCTCATTTTCCATGCCAACTGCCCAATTATTTTATTTCTTGAGGAATTGTAAAGATCTTGGTAAACTCCCCGAAAACCCTTCCCGAACAAGACGGAACCTAACAGCATGTACTCCAGTAGACGCACGCTCGGACGTCTTGTCCCGCTTGAGGAGAAGGACCCCCCTGTAGTCGCTAGATGGGGGAACCGAAAGTATTTCTTGTCTTTAATAGAGTCTGCAAGGACCCCCAGGAAATATTCAGACCAGGGGATGACTCCAGGCCGTGAAGATTCGCGGGGCGCCTCCTACGGCCCTGGCACAAGTCTCGGTGCCGAGGATACAGGCTTTGAAAAAGTCTTTGCCATTACGGAAATTGTATTCTCACGCGGCAGAAAGAAAAAGTAAATAACATCGTGTTGAAAAGCGAGGGGGTTTTGAAGAAAAGCGAAGCGGGGTGAGGGGGTAGAGAATGACGAGGTGACATGGACAGGGGTCAGGGAAGGGCTGGAGGCCTGGAGGCCTGAGGGATGGAGCAGAGGAAACTTCCAGGCCCAGAGGACAGCCGTGCAAAGGCCCTGAGGTCAGCTGCCTGTTCATTTCAGCACATGCTTCTCCGTCTCAGGAACGCTGAGAAGATCGGGGACATGGACTCATCCTGGATGGACGAACCACGTCGTCGGGCACCATCCTGGGTAAATGTCACTACAGCGACACAGAAATATCCCATTATAGGACGGTGGACGGCGACAAAAAATCCGATTGCTCATGCATTGTTTCCCAGCTCCAGGAAGGTGACGCATGCGATCACTTTACAGTTTCCAAGGAAGGGAACACAGACATGTGTGTCAAACCTCCCCAGGAAATGAGGCAGTTCAGTGTCTGCGGGACAGCTGTCTCGTAGTTGAGGTCATGCCAGCTGCCTGTGCGCGTCCGAAAGAACATCACGTTTGGCCGGGACTGGGAACCACGTCTCCAAGCGACCGCATCCCTACTTGAGACACAAAGTCGAGGCCCGCACAGCGACGCTGGGCGTTCCCAAACGCGGCCGACGGGTCGGATGCTCCCGAGGTTTCTCTGCACTCGCCTTTGCCTTCCTTTTCAACGGAGTCGTTCATCCGAAGCAGGGCCGGTATGGACCAACCGTCCCGTTTTACAGATGAGAGACCCAAGCTCAGGGGGACCAGGGGAGACCCAGGGCCCTGGCCAGCTGACGGCCCACGTGCACCAGCACGAGCGGTTTGTCCCGAACCTGCGCCACAGACCGCCAGTTGCTCCCCGATATTTATTCTTTGCCTTTTTCTTAGCAAAGCCACTCCTACTTTTTAGCTGGCATGTGACTATCCAGAACAAAGACTGTGTGTCCTGGCCTCCCTTGCAGCTCGGTGTGGCCATGGGACTAAGTTTAGGTCAGTGGGAACGAGTGAAAGTGTATGGATAACTTCCAGGGAGGGAGAATGCCCTTTTTGCCTTTTCTCTTTCCTGGGCTGGAATGCAGATTTGATGGCCTGAGCTCAAGCAGCCATCTTGGGCCTTGGCTGAGTGTGGCAGAGGAGACTGGCAGAAGGACCCTGGGTCTCTGGTGACTTCATGAAGCCCCTACCAGCCCTGGGATCCCGAAGTGCCCACCTCTGGACTTCCCTCACACCAGAGAAAACCACTTCCAGCTTTTCAAAGGCTTTTTTCCCCTTGCTGCTCAACCGCCAGAGGCCTTCCCTGGGTCTCCTCTGCCTGCAAAGCGGCTGTTTGTGCAACTCCCTCCTCATGCCAGAGATGAGGAAACAGCCCTAGAGAAGGGTCGTGAACTGCCCGAGGTCCCAGAATTCCTCTTATGTAAACGTCTTACTTAAGACCTGCGGGAGATAATTGCTAAAGCAAACAGCTCCGCCTCCAGAGAGCCCGCCAAGACCATGGCTCCGAGGGCCTTTCCTGACAGGACGGTCACAGGAGGACTAACCCATGCGGCTGGTGACACTTCCAAGGCCTTCGCCCTGGCTGCTGTCAGCCGGCTCGGCCCGCCCTCCCTGAGGACACACCGCTGGGCCGGGTGGGCGATCCCGGGGCGTGGGATGTGTGGCCTGGTGCACCGGGCTCCCCTCGGGGCAGGAAGGTCCTCCCTCCCGGCCTCTTCCTATTTGTCTGTTTCCTCCGGTCAGAGTTTTCCTGGACACCCTGAGAATACAGCGCCCACAATGGCCTCTGACCTTCGGAGAGTCCGTCCCCTCTTTCGGGGCCCCCTCCTCTGATCGATGGAGAGTGACATAAATCATCCGGCCACGTTCCCGCCCCTCGGGAGACCTTCCCCCAAGACCCCACGATGCCTCTCCTCACGGGTGAAAAGGAGACCCAGTTTCCCAGCGGAGTCAGGTACTTGGGGCCTCGTCTGAAGAGGAGATGGAGGCCGTGGCCAGAGGGAGGCCCGTCCCGGCTCTGCTGTCAGACCACGAGCCTCGCCCGGGAAGATGCTGTCGTGTGCATCCCGTCCCACTGGGAGGCCTCTGCGGTGGGAGCAGACCCATTTGACAGAGGGGGAGCTGAGAGCCGAGAGGTTGGTTTGCCCCAGGTCACACCAGCGGGGCAGCCCCGGCACCAGGATCGAGCCCTGCCTCAGATCAGGCCCTGTGGTCTCCTTGCTGCCCTTCCCCGCCCCCACCCTGAGAGGAAGTGACCACGCACGGCCCTGAAAGGGAAACTTTGATGACAGCTGGAGAAGGAGAGCGGCTTCTCGCTGCCAGCCATGCACCCCCAGCCCTCGGCAGGGACCCTCCCTGTGGCCCCACACATCTTGCTGGCCAACATCCCGCAGTGGAGCCTGTTTCCATGCAGCCAGCAGTCAGCAGTGCTGACCATGTTTATACTAGGGTGTGACTGACTGATACATGTCTAACTGCTCCCCTTTGGAGGTGCCGGTGTTATAATCAAAGGCTCTGAGACCCTACAGCTTAGTGACAAAAGAATGAACACTGGAGGATGCAGCTTCCAACAGCGTGACAAGGGGTCTGCCCAGGGGACCCCTCAAGGTACAGCCCTGTGCTGCCAGCAACGGGTTACTTAAGGCCGGGTGGGGCTGCGCAGTTAGCATAGGAGTGTCACTCAGAAATCCCACCCAAGAAGTGCTCCTGGGAGAGACGGAGGCTGACGCCTGACTCCCAGGCCCCTGGAGATGCGCATGTTCGTGCCCTGTAGACGTGGGTGGTGCAGACCCTGCGTGCGGCCCCTCCCTTCCTGCCTCCAGCTTCACCTCTCGATTATCGATGGCTGATGCTTTCGCTCTGAGATTCGGCGTTCCCCAGAATTCCTAGCCCGGAGTCCCCTCCTCTGTGTGCGTCAGGCCGCCCCTCCCACCCGGGGAGACTCTGCCTCCTCGAGGACAGCGATGCCACCGCGGCTGCCCGCCTGGCCGTCCGAGGCCACGAGGAGGAAGCGGGTCCTCGGCCGGTCCAGGTCTCGGTGCCGGGCTCTCAGAAACGCGGCGACGTTTCCGCCGCCTGAGGGCTCCTTGGGAAACATCCGATTGCTCAATCTCATTCCTCCTCCCTCTGTCTTGACTCTCAGACACTTTGAGAACGAACCAAAAATAAAGATTCGTCCTTGTCCAGCTCACGCGCTCGTTTCGGCAAGCCCTTGCTCTGTGCCCCTCTGCCCCGAGCTCGGCTCCCAGAGGAGGCCGGAGGGCCCGGGAGATGCAGGGTCAGCCCCCGGGGGGAGGCTCCGGCTTTGGCCAAGGACATCTCTGGGAAGGCAGCTGCCCTGTGAACTCTGACCTCTGACCTCTGAGGGGAAAGCATGGGGGGGGGTTGCGAGGAACCGCCTCCCGCCCCTTCTGTGGTCCAGGAGAGGACACCCCGGCTCCCGTCCTGGAGACCCCTGGGGAGGGGTGCAGGGGGTATGAGCAGCCCCCTCCTTTGTCCCTCCGTGCATTCGCTCACGGATGGAGCGACGTCATTCATTCATTCATTCGGGGATCAGAGGACGGAGGGGGAGCTGCGGGCAGATCCAAGTCGGGGCCTCGGTGGCCAGATTCCCACGAGCCGAGAGGAGGGCCCTGTCTCCAGAAATGCCCTCCATCCTGCCCCAAGACGTCCTCAGAGCCCCTCCCACACCCCACCGAGCAGAGGCTCCTCTCTAAGGCTCGCGGGGCAGGATGCTGGTGGCCGGGAGGGTGGAGCCGGTGTCTCGCCCTCTCTGAGTTTCACGGTCCTTGTCCACCTGGTGGGGAGGGACATGACGGATGTGCCTCGCCAGGCAGACCGGGACCACTCAGTGCATGCTGCTCAGAACAGAATCTGCTCCTCACCCCGGAGGCCCAGAGACGAAGCCCGCTGCCCAGGCCCCACAGAGCGGGGCAGGGCCGTCTGCAGACCCTCAGCCCCTTTGCAACGTCCCTCCCCTGCAAGGGGGTGGATGGGGCTTTGTGGTTCCCAGAGGGGGCTCTGTGGAGAGGCAGCTAGGGTCACTCACAACCCTGACACCACCCACTGTGTGACTCTCCGGCCGGTGGCTCCATCTCTCTGGGCCTCAGCTTTACCCTTGTGTAAAATGGGATCATAGCCGCACTTAGCAGGTGCCAGGCCCTGTGCCGAGCGAGAGCCCTTGACGCGTTCTAACTCAAGTGTTTTCCATCCCGGAGTCCTTCGGGGCATCCCTTTATAAGTCCCGTTACACCCATGAGCGAACCAAGGCACAGAGAGGTGAGGCAACTTGCTCTAGGCGGCCCAGCTGGTCAACCAGAGAGCCGAGGTCTGGCCCCAAAGCCTTGGTTCCAGGGCAAACCTTGAGGAGCCCCGTGAGGCTCACAGGCGTCCCGGCCCGAAGGCTCAGCTGGACGTCTGCTCCACAGTCAGCGCTCAGTACGAGCCATGGGGTGGTTCTCAACAGTGAGGGGCAACTGTGCCCTCAAGGGACATCGGCAATGTCTGGAGACCTTATGGGGTTGTCCCCCTTGGGTAGAGACCTCTACCCAAGGGGGACAACCTTGTGCCTCGCCAGGCAGGGACACAAGGTAGGGACAAGGCTAAACACCCTGCAGCGTGCAGGACAAGAGTGACCTGGCCGGAGTGTCCACAGAACCTGGGGACGCAATCATCGTCCTGAGGGAGGGTATCACCCCCTGGGAGGCCCCCTGCACTGACATACGCGCTATCAGGCTGGTGGGCCCCGCCTAGAAGCCGCGCTCCCGGGTCCCCCACGTCCTCCCGAGGCCCAGAGGGCAGGCTGGCACCTGCCCCCCACCCCTGGCACGCCGCCCGCTCCTTACTGGCCAGCAGAGGGTCCAGCGGCATCCCCTCCATCGCAGCGCCTCCCGAGCACCGGCCGCCGGTGGGCGCCAGCTCCCCTCAGAGGGTCAGCACGCGGGGCTGCAGATCCCCCTGCGCCGGAATCCGGGGCGAGGTGGCCCAGGCCGCTCCGAGGGCGAGCGGAGTTTGCAAAGTGAGTCAGCGGGACAAGAGAGTCCACAGGCAGGTGTCACGCCCGTGTTAATCATTAACGTGCAGGTCAGCTCCTCCCCCAGGAGGCCAGCCGACTCTCGCCTGCATGGCACCCGCCAGCCTGCACCGTGGTCCCGAGCGACCACCGCGTCAGGGCCCGGCTTGGTCTGATTCTCTGCTGAGGGCGAGGGTCAGCGCCCGGGGACGCTCTCTCCCTTCATCCACGTGGCTTCAGCTCTGAAAGGTCAGATTATCGAGGGGGAGAGGTCCCATTTCCAGCCCACTACCCCCCCCCCCCCCAGTGATAGTCTCTTCCGATCACTCTGCCTCCTTCCCCAGGTGCCTCCTCTGTTCCCCACACTGTTCCAGGCACTCGAGGTTCACCATCTCCTTGAATATTCTCGCCAACCCTTCAGACGAAGGGTCCTGCGTCTCCATTTCCTGGGTGAGGCGGGCGAGGTCCAGGCAGGTGACCGTCCGTCCAGCGACAGGTCTGGTTAAGAGCAAGGGAGAAAAGGAGCAGATCGTTTCTTCTCTTGGGTCTCAGTTTCCTCATCTGGGAAACGAGCCGACGGTCGCACCTGCTCTGAGAGGGGGTCTAGAGAGGGTTCAGTGAGGTGAGGCGGGAAAAACGCAGAGCACGGCTCCCGAGCACACAGTAGGCGCTCAGGGAACGTTGGCTGCCTCTCGTGTCCCTGGGCCGCGTCTCAAGGTCCAGGATCCTTGCCTGCTCTGTCCGCTGCTGTGTCAGCGGATAAATGCTTATGTCGATGACTTGGCCAAAGCCACAGGGCGGGACCCTCAACGGGTGGGTCCGACTCCCAGCGATGTGCCCTTTGAAAAAGCTGCCTTCGGTCCCCGAGATATTATTCATTGTCTGGGAAGTGGGTTACACCTGCCCCAGGTGGGCGGCGTGGAAGGCAGCGGTCCCCAGGTTTGGCCCCCGGGCTCCACCCGCACGGCCCCCAGACCAGCTGAGCTGCGGGACACTCGGCCGTCGGTGCCGCCTCCATGCGAAGCCCCGGCTGCGGGGACAGTGTGGCAGCTGGGCGCTCGCTGGTGCTGCTCCCCTGATTGGAGGACGGCTCAAGGGTGTGAACAAGGGGCCGGGCAATGAGGGAATGTGGGGAGACGCCCCCCGACCCCGGGGGTGGAGGAAACTCTGGGACCACAGGGGGACTCTCGAGGGGGGCAGGGCAGGAAAGCTGAATTCTGGTTGCTGTTGGCCTCCCTAGAAAGCAACTCTGGGCTCGAGGATTTTATTCCAAAGCTGGTCCTGGCTCGCTCGGCCACCACCGCAGGCCATCCTGCACGACCTCAGATGACGTTCAGGGGAGATGGGTCAGAGGCCGCCATTGGGAAGGATGCGATGATATATCCCATTCGCTCATTCACTCAATCACCGACTCATTCATTCGTTCCCTCATTCCTTCTCGCTTCCAGAACGCATTTCCTGAACGGCTGCGATGTCTGGAAACGATGCCCCGGGGGTGGAGAGCGGAGCTGAAAACAGCCAGCGTCCCCAACAGCAAGCTTGCACGGGGCAGTGCAAGGGGCCTGGGGTCAGGGGGAGAACGACAAGCTAAAAATCCCGTTTTGGAGGCGAGATTGATGCTCTCCTGTGGTCCCCCATTTTGTGACACCCATGCCCCACCCCGGCTCTGCGACTGCGGCCGACGTGGACAGCGCCGGGGTCGGGCGACGCTGGCAGGATGCCCCTGGGGCCAGGTTGCTCCCCACGCAGGGCGCCGATGCGAGCCAGCTGCAGGCTTGTTTGGCGTTTAAAGCCTCGTAACGGGTTTCAACATTTACGTTTGTCTTCTTAGGAATACCCATTACGAGAGCTTGGCTCTTCCAGCCGAGCGTCTGGTTTTATAAATACTTTCGGAACAGGAAGGTTGCCCGCGGTTCTCTGCAGCAGCAGCAGCAGCAGCGACGGTCTTATTTGCAAAAGAAAGTTGGAAATACATTCTCGGGCAGAAAAAGGCATGATGTTCACCCTTGAAGAGAGGCGTCTGGTTTCGCTCAAGCTCTGGAATAAAACTTCCGGGGGTTCTGCCTTCCTTTAAATCGTGCGTGTGGACGTTCCAAGCCGGGTCCTGCCACCCGGCTGCCTGCAGGCCAGACGGGGTCCCCCTCTGGGTTCGGGAGCGTGTTTACAAAGTGACAGATGGTTGTTTCCATAAGGGGATTCTCGCCGGCTTGGCTGGAGCTTGGGATGCGGGGAGCCGGGAGGCGCAGGGGTGCCCCTCCGCGGTGCCCTCGGCCGCCGCGGGCGCTGTCAACAGGCCGATGTAATATTGCCTTATTTGGTCACGCAGCCCAGGAGCGCTCGCGGGGGTTTCGCCTTTCACTGCGTGGGGAGCAATTAACTCCGCGTCCTCGCCGACCAGGCAGGGGGCAGGGGTGCTCCTCGGGGGGACCCCACCGGGCTCCGTGTGTGCGGATGGACCCCCCCC
Source organism: Equus asinus (assembly GCF_041296235.1). NCBI lineage: Eukaryota > Metazoa > Chordata > Mammalia > Perissodactyla > Equidae > Equus > Equus asinus. Next base: position 46,823,274 of record NC_091806.1, on the reverse strand, counting down.
CCCCACCTCCCCAGGGGTCTGGCGCTGACGGGCTTCGGGTGCAGCATTTACGAGCACAGCCCTGCTCAGGGGGCTGCCTGAACCCGGGGAGTGTCGCCCCCGAGTCTCGGGGACCCGGCGGGAGACGAGCCCCCCTGTTTCTTTGCAGTTTGCATGGAGCTTATGGAGATTTTGAGCAACCAAACTGATTGTCTCAGGGCAAAGCAGGGTTCGGGGACACCAGGCGCCCCTGGATTTCGGGGGTACCCTGGGGATTCATGAAGCCCAGACAGGGACAGCAAGAGCGAGCTGTCGGCTGTAGCTGGTGTCACTGGGGACCCAGGCTTGGGGCTCGGCACCTGCCACGCACCCCGGATGCCGCAGTGGGGCGGCTCTCGTGTGCGCCATGGAGGAGGGGCGGACCACAGATAGGTGGGCTTCTGTCGGAGGGGGACCCGGCACAGCCCCGCAGAGGTCGCGCCTCCCTCGGAACAGACCAGAGAGCCCCGTGGACGCTCCCCTGCGGAGCAGCTGCCCGCCCCCTGGTCCGGGGATGGACCTCCTCGTGCCCGCTCTGTGGGAGGCCGGCTGTCCCCGCAGGCCACCTGCTCGGCCAGCGCTCTCTGTGCCCCTGGTTCCCTCTGAGGGTCGTCTGGGGTGGACCGGACCGTGCGAATCACCAGGAAATGAAGAGGACACTCGCGGGGGCCGGCACTCATGGGGTGGCCCAGAACGGGGGGGAAGCTCAGGTGCCTGAGCGGCAGGTGGGGTGATGGAGCTGGCCTGGCGTCAGGGGGCCCTGGGCTCCGGCTCCAGCCTTGCTGTGTCCTCCAGGTGGGACTGCACACAAGTCAGTGCTCTCTGAGCCTCGGTTTCTTCGTCTGTGAAATAGGCTCCCTGGGACCTGCCTTGGAGGGTGGTTGTGAGAAATCGGCAAGGTGACTATATGCAGAGAGGCCAGTGGCACGTGGTACACGCTAAATTGATGTCAGGGGGATTAATGAAATAATTCAGGGAAAAGATACCACCTAAACTTTCCAAAATGTTATTATCTCATCTATAGTTTATTATGCTGGTACACAAGAATGCAATTTCCAGGAAGTATCCTAAAGACAGCGGCATGCCCTTCCCCTTTCCTCTCCCACTTCCTTCTGGCTGGGATAGAGCTGTGATGGCTGGAGTGGGAGCAGCCATTTTAGAGCATGAAGTGGCTCTAGGAATGGAAGCTTCACAAAGCAGAGCAGCAAAATGTAAGAAGCCTGGGTCTCTGAAACCGGGGAGCTCTGGTCCTCGCCCACATGCCCTGGGGTTTTTACATGGAGAATAAACAAACTTCATTTTGCTTAAGGTAGCGCGTGAATGTACTCTCTGGATTATGAGGATACTTTCTGAATCACGAGGAGCCTTACGAAGGTGAGGTAGTGACCTCAGCCGCAATATCCAGAATGAAGGACAAGTTAGTTAACGTCCTGCTGCCTTTGATTTTCACCTATGAGTCCAACTTTATGGTTATTATTATCCCTATTATTGGTGCGTCCTCTGCACCAATTCCTCTGAGTCCACTGCGGCCCTTCAGGAACCTCACTCTGTCTCCTGGGTGCCCAGCTCTCCCGCCCCGCCCTGCACTGTGCCCTCCCCCCCAGGCTGAGCGTCTTCTGCATCATGCACAGACCTCTGACAGGATCCTGGGCCTCGAGGAGGCCTCGGACGGTGCAGATTGCAGCTCCACCCGGTAGGGCTGGGCCAGGCAGCAGCCCCCCCGTCCTGTCTCTGCTTAGATGCTCCCGGGGCCGGGGCGCTCAGCACCTCCCACGTGGCCTGATCCCTCCTGGCCTGCTCTCCGCGCCGGGAGACGCTCCCCGGAGCTGAGCCCAGCTGGGCCCTGAGACTCCCGTCCACCTGGGTCTGCCCTCTGGGGCTCATTCATCCTCGAGCCTCCGCTGGGTGCCCCGTTTCTGCAGGACTGTGCTGGGTGCTGGGGGCACGGACGGATGAGGAAGCTCCTCAAGGAGCGTGGGCACACGAGCAGCGAGTCCCTCACAGTCCTGCAGACAAGAAGGTGGAGAGCAAGGTGTCAGGATGGGGGGTTCCTTCCTGAGGGTCCGAGGGAGCGACTGTCCCCCGCCTCTCTCCCAGCTCCCGATGGCTGCCGGCCATTCTTGGTGTCCTTGCAGATTCGTCCCTCTGACCTCTGCCCCCATCATCGCACTGCCTCCCTCTCTGTGTCTTCTCTTTTTCTCTCTCTTGAAAGGACACCTGATGTTGGATTTAGGGCCCAATCCATCCTAAATCCAGGATGATCTCATCTTGTGATCCTTAACTTGATTACAACTACAAAAAACCCTATTTCTGAATAAGGTCACATTCACGGGTACCAGGGGCTAGGACTGGACATGTCTTGTCGGGGGGCCACCACTCCACCCCGTATACCGAGGAGTGAATTGGTGCTGGAACTGAAGGGGCAAACGGGACTTAACTAGGTGAAATGGTGATGACAACAGCAAAAATAGCGTGTGCAAAGGCCCTGTGGCCAGAAGGAGCTGACACATTAAGAAGTATGTCTGAAGGAAGTCCAGTGCAGTTGGAGCAGGAGGGAGAGGAGGCTGGCACTGGGGCATCCAGGCAGGGCCGTGCAGGCTGGGGGAGGAGTCTGGTATTTTTCATAGGCCACGAGGGAGCTCCTAGTGAATGATAAGCAGACTGGGCCTTGAGCAGCCCTCCCTGTGTCACCCCGGCTGTTCCAGTGCCCGAGCCTTGACGCCTTCCCCTGGCTGGGCCACAGTGGGCGAGTCCTGGAGAGCAGACAAGGCTGCCTGGACCACCTGTTATCTTGTCCCGGCTCCTGCCAGGACAGGTGGAGCCTGGGCTCCGGAGGCTCATGGGGGGGCAGCTCCCCTGCAGAGGAAGAGGCCTGCTGGACCCCCCATGTGCAAGGGGCCGTCTCCTGGGCAAGATTTACCTCCCTGGGCTCTGGCTCCTCATTTGTCAAAAGGAGTAAATGAAGGTCCTTGCTCCCAGGACCATCGTCGTGACAAAATGAGTGACAAGCCTCCGGACACGGCTGGGGGCAGAGCCGGGGCGGGGGAGCCTCCTCGGAGGAGGGCTGGGGGGCCCGCGGGGGGCGGTCCAGGTCGGCTGTGTGGTCCGAGCACGGAATACCTGCTCCCTTGGCCGCCACATCCGTGGGCCCAGCGGGGCGGCCTTGACGAGGCCAGACATGTGGACGCTGGTTTCCCATGAGCCTCCCCAGTGACCGGCTCTCACAAACCGCGTTTTCTCTCTTAAGGTATCAACCCGTTTGCACCCGTTTGGCTCATGAGAGAGCTGACACCCGAAGAAATTAAGTAACTGGGTTGAAGTCACCCCCATGGGTGAAGGTGGCATTAGGACCTGGATTTGGGTCTTGGTGCTGAGGCCCCTGCATGGGGGCCCAAGCTGGGGAGGCCGAGACCCCCTCCAACACCCCCCGCCCCCCATACCCCCACTCCAGGCCCCAGCCAGGCTGGGCTGGTTCCTGGGTGAGGCGAGGAGGCTGGGGCTGCAGACACATCTCTTTAGAAACTTTTTTTTTTTTTGGAGGAAGATTAGCCCTGAGCTAACATCTGCTGCCAATCCTCCTCTTTTAGCTGAGGAAGACTGGCCCTGAGCTAACATCCATGCCCATCTTCCTCTACTTTATATGTGGGATGCCTGCCACAGCATGGCGTGCCAAGCGGTGCCATGTCCACACCCCGGATCCGAACCAGTGTACCCCGGGCCGCCGAAGCGGAACGTGTGCGCCTAACGCTGCACCACCGGGCCGGCCCCTCTTTGGGAAATTTTAAAGGTCCCCGTCCTTGGACAGTTACGTGGAGAGACACCAGGAGAAACATCTGATGTGAGAGCCTTTTCCTCTCCAAAAACCCTTCCTGGAACGAAGAAGAAGAGTGGGCTTCATCCTGCCCGGGGCCTCGAGCCCCCGCGTCACCCTCCTGCCCGGGGCGCGGAGCCCGGGGAGCCGCAGGCCTGGCGGGCGCCCCTGATGCCTTTGTTTGGGCCCAGAGATACGATCGATCGAGCGCAGCCGCTGTCTCATAAAGGCCGGCGGCCGGGCGGGGGGGAGGCGGCTGTTTTCCCGCTGAGCCGGGAGCGCTCCGGGCTGCCTGCGGGCTGGGCTCCGGGCCGCACAGGAGGCCTTATTTGGGATTATTGAGTTCCCTGGATTTCAGGGCGTTAAACACTCGCTCTCAGCGCGTGTCTGAGATTGGGTCTCTGCAGGGGGTGGCAGCCGTCTCGTGGGAGCCCGTGTGTGACGGGAGAGGTGGCAGACCCCTCACGGTTCAGGCTGCTGTGTGGCCGGGGGAAGCCATATGACCTCTCTGAGCCGACTGTTCCCAGGCGAGGTGACAATGATGACAGCCCCAGTGCAAGATGAGATGAGATGCTCTGTGTGTGTGTATGTGTGTGTGTGTGTGTGTGTGTGAGAGAGAGAGAGAGAGAGAGAGAGCCCGCCTCAGTGCCCAGCCTGTGGGTGGTGGGCCGAGAACAAAGACAGTCGAGGTTTGCAGAGCACTTGCTGTGGGCCCAGAGTGGGTCCAGGCTCTTCAGTGCTCAGTTAACCTTCACCAAGCCTGTTGGATGGGTGAGGAAAATGAAGCTCAGGGAGGTTTAGTAACCCTCTCAAGGGCACACAGCCTGCAAGTGGCCGCGCCAGACTGTGAGCCTAGGTCAGTGCCTCCCCAGGTAGTCCTCCCACTGCCTCCCTCTCACTCTCCATCTATTGAAGGCCAGCAAGTGCCAGGGACTTCAGCCTGTTGCTGGTGGCTTCCCAGCAAGGTTACAAGCCAGGATTTTCAAAAACCCCCTTTTTGGAGCGTGCCATGGTGCAGCCGCTGCAGAAAACAGCTTGGCTCCTCAATGTGTTGAACGCAGCATTACCACGTGACCCAGCAGTTCCACTCCTGGGCACGTGCTCAGAAGAACGCAAACGAGCGTTTGGACAGAAGATGGTACATTAATGTTCATGGCGGCGTCATTCAGCCAAAGGGCGGACACCATGCAAACGCCCATCACCAGATGAATGGCTGACGAACGTGGGCCATCCACAGAGTGGAATACTACTCAGCCATAAAAAGGGAGGGGGTTCTGTTCCCACCTGCCACCACGTGGCTGAACCCTGAGGACATTACATGAAGTGAAAGAAGCTGATCCTAAATGACCACAGACCGCATGATTTCACCCACATGGAAGGCCTGGCACGTTCGACTCTATAGAGGCGGAAAGCACGTTGGTGGCTGCCGGGAGCTGGAAGGAGGGAGAGTGGGGGTGACCGCCGATGGGCATAGGACTTCTTCTGGGGTGATGATGATGCCCTGGAACTCGATGGGGTGTACAACGTTGTGAGTGCGCTAAACGCCGCTGAATTGTGCAAGTCAGACGGTTACAAGGCTGAATTTTGTGTCCTGTGAATTTTAGCACCATTTTCAAAATCCCTGTTAGATCTCAGGAAACTGAGGCTCGATCCCCCGTCAGCAGAGTTCAGGGAAGGGCTGGCACGGAGGACCATGGTGGGTGGTGGAGGGGAGGTGGGGGAGGCAGCCCGTCTTCCTGGGACTCAGCAGGAAGCACCCCCGGGCGCCAGTGAGATGTGAACGCCCCCACCTCGCCCAGGAAATCTCCAGCAGCAGATTTTCCTTGCGGATTCTCGGATGTGAGCGGATCTCTCCTGTGAAGGGTAAGACAGCGAGTCTTGAGGTCAAGGCTGCGTGGACGGAAGGCGGATGCGTCTCCGGGGGCGTGGGGCCCCATCCCTTCCCGGGGCTGTGCGTCTGGTCCCGTGGGAACAGGCGAGGGGATGACCGCTGGGCGACTCTGCATCCCGGACGCCAAGGCGACAGATGCGCCCACGGGCCCCTTCCCACATCCTCCGGAGTCGGCAGCGGGCTGGGGCCCAGGGGAGGTATGGCTTGTGCTTCCTGGCATCCAGGCTTCTCTCCAGGAAGAGGGGCCCCACCTTTCCCTGGGGGCCGCCCTCCCCTCTCCGGCCACGAGGCCCCGATGGGGCTGACCCCTCTCTCCAGCTTCAGGGGGAACCCGTGACCCAGGGGGGCCTAGAGCCCTGGCAGTCGTGGGCCACAGAGACAGGTCCAGGGAGGCCACCACGGGGCCTGAGCTGGTCCAGTGAGAGCCGGCCCTGGGAGCTTTGCCAGAACCCTGGGCAGGACACAAGGCTAGAGCCGCCCGTGGCATCTCTGCCACCTCTTGGGGACAGCACAGGGGGTAGCCGAGCCGATGCTGGAATCAGGCAGATTCCTCGCTGGGTCCACATGGGCCTGAGTTAGTGGATTAGCAGCAGCTGACTGACCGGAGAGAAAGGGGACCCAGGAAGGAAGGGGAGCTCGGGGCCCGGCCTGCAAGGGGAAAGCAGGGCACACGGCTCAAGCCTGGGAGGGGAGCGTGGGGTCCTGCTGTCTTCACTGCCACCTGGGGGCCCACGCCTCCTGGGGGGCCGGCCTTCCCTGCTGTCCACTTGGAAGGAAGGAGTCCTGGCTTTGGCGCTACGTGAACCCGAGCGTAGGTCCTTCCCAGCCATCTGCCAGCTGTGTGACCTTGGGGTGGCCTCTCGTCCTTGAGGCCCAGTGTCTTCACCTGCAAGTTGGGGACTGTGACCCCCAACACCGGACACTGTGGCCCTGAGTGCCACCTCGGACTTTGGGCAGCCTGGCTCAGATTCTGGCTCCATCGCTTACTAGCCACTTACCCCCTCCTGCCTCAGTTTCCCCGTCTGTAAGATAAGGCTAGTAAAGGTGGCTTTTTCCCAGGGTGGCTGTGTGCAGGTGCGTCTGTGAGTGTCCGTGCTCCAAAGGGCAGCGGTGTCACTCGGTGAACGTCAACTGTCGCCGGTCCCTGGCAGAGCTGTCAGGAGGACAAAGCAGATGGTCTGGGAGGGGCACAGCGGCCCCTTCCACGTGGGGGTCCCCCTCTGCACCCCACCCCCAGGCCATTCCAGGAGTCGGAGGTGGCTGGAGCTGGCCTCGCTCCAGAGTAGACCGATCTGTCACCCAGTGACAGCCACGCCTGCAGCCCTTCCTCATCCTCAGCCGTGATGCCAGCGTCCAGGAATGCTCGTCCCACAGCCTTCAGGCCCGTCTCTGGGAGCTCGCGCCATACGGCCGAACAGATAAATAAATGCCGTAAGCCTGGCTCAGGGCTCCCCCTCTCCCCCTACTGATGCAGGCATCTGCGAACACTGGGGTGCTGCCAGCCACAGGCCGGGCCCCACAAGGGATTTGACGGCTCCCTGTTAAAAATGGGGTGTGAGAGAGGCCCAGCGGAGGGCCCACAGCCCTCTCCTCTGTCCTGGTGGGAGCAGGCACTGACCTGACCCAGCCTGACCCCGGCCTGGGTGCATCTGCAGACCCTCGCTCTCCCCTCTCACAGTGACTCCCTGGACCCCCTTCCCAGGCCCTCTCCTGACTCTCCCCACCCCCTTCTTTCCTCTCTCCATCTCTCTCTCTCTCCATCTCTCTCTCTCTCTCTCTCTCTGTCTCTCTCTCGCTTACAACATCGCTCCCTGGAGGCCCGGCCCGAAGGAGGTGCAGCCGCCGCCCCTCGCGTTAGCCCAGGCGGCAGATGGCGGGGAGGACAGAAAACTCAGGGAAGCTGGGAGCTCTCCTGCTGGTCTTCCGGGATTTGGATAAAGACAGCTTTGAATTAAAATAAGACCTGACTAGGTCTAGAAACCTTGATGTTCAAAAGAAAAAAAAAGGGAAGATGTGAAATTAAATCCGTGCCCTTAATTTTACCCCAGCAGGAAGGTGCTGTGCTCATTAACCGAGGAGCGTACCCCGCTGGGACGTCTGACCTGGATGGACTCCCAGGGCGCCCCGCCTGAGCAGCACGCAGCTCGGTGGCGGGATCCGGGGAACAGCGGGGCCGAGGGAGAGATGCTGCAGAAGGGCCCGCGCTCGGTTTAACCTCGGCCGTGCCCCCCTTACAACCTTCACGACCTCAGCCCTGAACTCGTGTTTTCGGGGCCGGTGGAGCAGGTGCAAAGGCAGGGGAGCTGGGCGCCGAGGCCTGCTCATCCGTGCACGCTGCCGGTCCGTGGAGGGCTCGCGTTGCACGCACATGTGAGCACAGATCCCGGGGCAGCCGCAGTGGGGGCGTCAGTGAAACAGAGCGGCTGTGTTGCACTGAACTGAGCACGTGGGGCCCCCACAGCCCCCGGAGCGCGCCCCCGTTCAGGTCAAAACTCACTCTGGTCACAGAAGGAAGGCGCTGGTGCCCTGAGAGACACACTGACCAGGCAGCCCCTTGCGTCCTTTCCCAAAGCCGTCACTTCCCCACACGAGCCAACCACCGACCCCGGAACTGCCGACGTGGAGGGAAGGGCAGAGAAGTGACGTAGGAGCGGGGAGGCGTCTGCGCAGGGTTTCCACTGCTCTGGGGGAAACCGAAATACTTATGGGCGCTCTCGCATGAGATCAAGACAGGCTGTGAAATTCGTGCTGATAATTTAAAATTCTAACTCGTCTCTGCTTACAACAGCATTAAACAGCAAATAAAAGTTGTCACGAGCCAGCCCTGACGGCCTAGCGGTTAAAGTTCGGTGCACTCTGCTTCGGCCCCTGGGTTCGGTTCCTGGGTGCAGAGCCACACCACGCATCTGTCAGTGGCCACGCTGTGGTGGCGGCTCACACAGGAGAACCAGAACTTACAGCCATACACAACTATGTTCTTGGGGTTTGGGGGGATGAAGGAAGAAAAAATGAGGAAGATTGGCAATGGATGTTAGCTTAGGGCGAATCTTCCCCTGCAAAAAAAAAAAAAAAAAAATCATCAGGACAAGCTGAGAAAGACTGCAGGAGAAAGAAAAAAAGCTTTGGGACGTAGACCTCTGTGGGCACGTTTTTCCTGCATCCTGATCAAGGGGTCTGCAAGTTGTGTAGCCAGCCAGCTGGATTTCCATTTCCGCTCCTTAGGGGCTCTCTGCTGATGGGCCCTCTCCAGCGAACACGTGAATTCACCGCCTGCCACCTGCTGCCATTTCTCTGCTGTCTGGATGGCCCTTGCACAGGTGGGAACCCGGAGGGCCCTGTTCCCCGGGGGATGGAGGGTCGTGGCTCTTACCCCTGGACTAGTCCAGCTACCACCACACTGCTGCTGGCTCCTGCCACCATCGGCCCTTACCCCGACCCTGGCTGTGGGCTCTGGTATCACCCGGTCTTTCCTCCTCCAGGCTGGCGGCAGAACTCCTGCTCCCCACTGCCAGTCGGTCCATCCAAAAGACACTCCTGCTCACGGCTTCACCGGGCCCCCCGCCCTCCCGCATGGGCTCCAGGCCCCTTGGACTCCCCGCCCCTCAGCTCCAGCCTCGTCTGTGCCTTTCCCTCCTCTGCGCTAACCACTCCTCTCTCCTACCGGGGAGCCCCTTGCCATTGGAACACAGTCTCTGGGCTTCATACGTGCCATCCCCTCGGCCCAGAGGACCTCCCTGCTTCCTCGGCACGGCTAGTTCCTTCCAGCACCAGATTCTCAGTGAAGAGAGAGCCCCACCTTCTTCCGTTTCCCCGTCTAGGAAGACGCGCCAGCGCCTGCTCTGGGCCCACATGGCCGCTCACTCGCTCTGTCTGTCTGTCTCTTTCTGTCTTTATCTCTCTCTCTGTCTCTGTTTCTCTTTCTGTCTTTGTCTTGTTGACTCTCTCTCTCTCTCTGTCTCTCTTTCTGTCTCTCTCTTGCTGACTCTCTGTGTCTCTTTGTCTCTGTCTCTCTCTTTCTCCATCTCTCTGTTGCTCTCTCTGTCTCTCTCACTCTCTGTGTCTCTGTCTCTGTTTATCTCTCTCCCCCTCCTCCCCTCTCTCTCTCTGTCTCTGTGTCTCTTTGCCTCTCTCCATCTATCTCTCTCTCTCTTTCTCCATCTCTCTGTCTCTCTCCCTCTCTCTCTGCATCTCTGTCTCTGTTTATCTCTCTCCCCGTCCTCCCCATCTCTCTCTCTCTCTGTCTCTGTGTCTCTTTGCCTCTCGCCATCTCTCTCTCTCTTTCTCCATCTCTCTGTCTCTCTCTCTCTCTCTCTGCATCTCTGTCTCTCTTTATCTCTCTCCCCCTCCTCCCCCATCTCCTCCCCGCCCCCCCGCCCCGTGTCATCACAACCATCCGTGGGTGGGCTGCTCCACTGTGAGGCTGGGCACCGAGCCACACTCCCCGACTCAGTGACAGACCACATTTACCGTGCGCCGTCTCTGTGCCGCCTCTGCCGTGAGGGCCTCCCGTCGGCTCCTTCCTCTGACCCGACCCGCAGGGAGGCGCTCCTACCACCCCATCCTCCAGACGAGGGAACTGAGGCTGCCCGGCCACCACCCTGCGCCCAGCTCTGGGGGCCTGACTCAGGAACCCACGCACAGTAGGTGCTTCATGACGTTGCTGAGCCTTCGCCACCTGGGCCGACCTCCAGTCAGGAGAGGCCGGGACACGGGGCCGAGCTGGCGTGGGAGGACTGCCCCTCGTCCCAACTGAGCGGAGACCAGGCGTGGGGGCCCCCGTCCTCCCCGACGCCCTGAAGGTCGGGTCCTGCCAGGAGGCGCCCCCGTGTGCCAGGGAGCACGTCACAGGGGCTGCCGCGGAGGAGTCGTGGGCGCTCACCAACGGGCCCCCCCTGTGTCTTTCAAGCAGCCCCCAGGCTTGAGGCCTGCGTGCGCCCAAGGGGGGCTGGGGAGGGCCATCCTGGCGACCTGGTCTCTGTGAGGTGCGAGCCCTGTGGGTTTCCCTCCCTGGGGAAAGGCAGCCTCTGCCCCCTTCGGGTCCCACCTCAGGGGTGGGGTGGGCATTGTGAACTCAAGTAGAGCCCCGGATGCTGGTCCTGGCAGCTCAGGTCGGCCCAGGTCACTTTAGCTAGGCCAGAAGACCCTCCGGGGGCAGCAAGGACCTCAGGATGGCACTGCGGGGAACTTCGGGGTCCACAGAGGGCAGTCCTGTTAGGGTCTCTGGCATGGGGCTAGCATCCCACTTGACTTACCCAGAGCACAGTGCCATAGGGCCTCAGTCCAGGGACAACTGCCCCACCAGGGGTCAGGACAGAAACATTTAGTTCAGAGAGCTAGTGGGAAAAGAGCAGGAACCGCATGGAGGGTGTATCTTTGGGGGTGGCCTGCTCCACACCCTGCCCTCAGGTTTCCCCTTCAAACACCCCAAGTCTCCTTTGATTTGGCATGGATGTGAAGCCCACTAGTTAGTGAGTAATTGGGCTCAGGAAACATCTTTTCAGGAAATGCTAATAGCTCTTCAAGGATTGGCTGTTTATCAGCCACTTTCACTTTAGTATAAATTAGTTGGCTCAGTGTGCTTTCCTACTAACACCCAGAAGGAGATGAGCTGCATTGAAAGGACAGGATCTCTGGGGGATGCATCTGGGATTCCAGAACACTGTGGGAGGTGCGGGGCTGGGCGAGTGCCGCCTTGAGGAGTTTGGAGAAACGGGGCATTGGAACAAATGACACTGCCTAAAGAACGAGGCAGGAAGAAAAAGTCCCATTTCTTCTGTTTCAAAGTTTTCCTAATGGGCCTGAGTTGAGAACAGGAGACCCCATTCTTCTTCTTCCTCTTTCCTTTCCTCCCATCCCTCTCCCTGCCCCATGACCCCACCCCTCCTCCCATCTCAGGACTCAGGATTCAAGAAATCACGGTCAGCACCAGAGCTCAGCTCCCCCTGGCAGGGTGTCTTGCTGGTGAAACGTCACTTTTTTGTTGCCATGAAGCCTGGAAAGTTGCCACCTGCTTTTCTGACCGTGTGGATACGCAGGGCGGCAGGGTAGAGAGGCCTGGAGGGGTTGGAGTACCAGGACCTTCTGTGGCTTGACCGTCTCTTTCCCTCTGGTCCCCGTGAGGAGTGGGGCTGGGGGGGAGCTGGGCAGACACGTCCAGGGAGCAAAGAGTCTCCCTCGGGAAGGGAAGAGAAGGCCTCGAGACACCCTCAGATGGATGGGAATGCTCCCAACTGAGGATCATGGACAAAAGAGGCCCAAGGACCCCTGAGTTCTCAAGGGGCCCCCACCCTCGGGCTTCCCAGCTGAGGCTGAGGTGGAGGGAGCTGGTCCCGCCAAACTGGGGCTCCTGACGGGGACGCTGACAAGAGCTCGGATCCACAGGCTCTTTGCAGCCCCAGCGTGCGTGCGTATGACACTGCAAGGACTTCTGGCGCAGAAACAGGGATGCGCTTTCCTGCTGCAGCACACGGCCGGCTCCCAGGGACCTAGAGAGCTTGGCCGGCCCCGCCCGGGGCTCTGGACCTTCCGAAGTGTCTGACAAGGCCCCTCGGTCGCTCTCCTGCCTCACGGGGCTGAACTGTGCACTGACCAGCCCGCCCCCTGTCTCCGCCCGGCACTCCTGGGGACCAGCGGGGGCCACACCCTGCTCTGCAGCACGCGGACTAGAGTCCATCCACGTTTGCGGCCAGGACCTGCCCTTCATTCTTGCACATGCCGGCCTGTGGCGGCCGGGTATTCCTGTCCAGCATGGTCCTCCTAAGACTTCCTCCCTGGATGCAGGAGAGGGTTGGTCTGTGACTCACCTGGAGCCCTGGGCGGGGTGTGGGGGTAGGGTGCCCGACCCTCAGCCACGGGGGCAGCTGTCACCTAACAAGTCTGACCTGACCGGCAGGCCCTGACAGCAGATTCCAGGGGTTGCCCCGAGGTGTGGTCACCTCTGAGCTGGACTCTGTGCCGGCCGGGTCAGCACCCTGCGCCCGCAGGAGCAGGACTTAGCTTGTCAGAAATTCTTCCCACCACCGGACGTGACGGGTCCCTGAGACCAACGCCCTTCTGGGGGCAGGGATCCTGGGTCGGTGTTGGGTCAGGGGCCCTCCAGTGTCCCTCAGAGCCACTCTCCACCCTCCTCCAGCGTTGTGCCCTGGGGGCCGACCTGCTCGGCTGCACGTGGTCCCCTTCTCCTTGGCTTCTGGTCGGCTTGGCCCATGGGAGAGCCGGGCAACAGCGGGGGAGAGAGAGAGGGTAAAGGAGTGGCCCCCGGCTCCGTCCCGCAGTGGCCGCATTCCCCTGCCCAAGGGAGCTGTCCACTGGCCACAGCTTCATCCTGTTCTGGTAGCCCCCTCTCCCCAACCCGGACCCTGCAGGTCTCAGATGCATAGGCCCCCCACCCTCGGCTGCCACCCTGGGCACTGCCCCCACCATTGGTTTCTCTTTTCTCTGTTCACACCTTTAAAAACAGCCCCATTCATTAACTGCTCTCGGTGTCCTCCTCCTGAGTGGCCGTGTCCTCTCTCCTTGGAGCCAGGCCCGTGGAGGGGAGGCTCATTGTGGGGCTGGGGCTGGGCCGTGCAGGCTATGAAACGGCTCTTTCTCCTACTGTCTAAAATCGGTCCCTTATCACAGCTACTCGGGGTCCTGAGGCCGGACTAGCCTCCCTCTGCGGTCTCTGCCGTGAGTCAGCCCTGCAGACGGCCCCTGCAGCTCCTGCCCTCAGCCTGAGGCTCCTGGAGGTTCCGGCCCCTCCCCGTCCCCGTCTTTGCCCTCCATGCACACCCGGTGACTCAGGGGCCCCTTGACGAACGAGCCCCCTGGCTGATGCTCGGGTCTCCTGGGAACGCCCAGGGCTTGGAGCCGAGTGGGGGCGGGGCTGGGGATGGCCCCTCCTTTCATTTGTTCTCAGGACCCAGGAGGCCTCTCCACCTTGTTGTCCAAAGGGCAGTGGGGCAGGGCGCTCACTGAGGTTCTTCCCTGCTCAGTCATGACCCGTAGCCCACCAGCGAGGAAGAGGCTGTCCCGGCAGCCGGGAGAACCTGCAGCCCCCCCTGGGGTGGCCCAGCCTTGGCAGTGAATTGGAATCATCTGGAAAGTTTTTAGAATGCAGGTGCCCAGGGCTCTCCTCGGCCCAGAGAACCAGACTCACCAGGGATTTCAAGATAGCACCTGAGGGCTGGGGGGCACATGGCCTGGGTGGGGCTGCCACAGGCCTGCAGGCTGGGCCCTGTCAGCTTGGGGAGGACCATGGCATGGAGCGAGGCAGGGCTGCCTCTCTGTGACAAGAACACCTGGGTCAACTGCAATGGTTGTTACTCTGAAGCTTGAACAGAGGCCCGGGGATATTTCCATGAAGTATAATGCTTGGAGCATCAAGGACTGAGGTTTCCGGAATGTTCCGGAATGTTCCAGAATATTCAGTGTGCTGGAGAGGACCCAAATTATGTTGAGTTTTCATCTCTTTTTTCATAATTGTGGAAAATGTGGAAATGTTGGAATCTAGATGTGTGGGTGTCCCCTTGTCCATGCAGATGGGTTCTGTCTTGGGTCCATCCATCCATCCACCCACTCACTCTTCTATCCATCCATTCATCCATCCATCCATCCATCTACCCACCCACCCACCCTTCCATTCATCCATTCACCCATCTACCCACCCACCCTTCCCTCCATCCGTCTACCCACCCAGCCTTCCATCCATCCATCCACTCACTCACTCTTCCATCCATCCATCCATCCATCTACCCACCCACCCACCCTTCCATCTATCCATTCATCCATCGATCCACTCATCCACCCTTCCATCCATCCGTCTACCCACCCACCATTCTATTCAACCATCCATCCATCTACTCATCCACCCATCCATCTATCCGTCCTTCTTTCCTTCCATCCGTCTAGCCACCCATCTACACTTCCAACTTTCCTTTTTCCTACCCTCCCTTTCTCCCATCCTCCCTCCCATCTTTCCTTCCTTCCTCCCATCCAGTAAATACTTGCTGAGCACCTGCCATCTCTCCTAGCCTTGATTAGCGTCCACTGGGAAATGAGTCTTTCCTGACTGAGGCTCCTCGAGGCCACAGGCCGACATCCCAGGACCAGCCTCCGAGAACGAGCAGATCACAGGAGTGTGGCTCAACTCCACAACTCCCGCGGGCTCTGGTTTGGCATGGATTCCTCGTGACTGGCTTTCACGTGACTTGCTTCCTACCGTTCCGTTCTGAGGGTGTCCCTGGGAGTCCCATTGACGTTACGGTTGGTCCAAGTTTAATTTGGTGCCCAGCTGCCATCAGGTGAAACCTGGAAGCAGGTGAGAGCAGCCAGCCTGATCCCAGGCAGGAGGGGACCCCTGCATCCCGTGGGGAGGAGACAGCCCAGGAGAAGGTGCGCGCGGCATGGACGAAGACATCTCCATTTTGCTGGAGGGGGTCCTGCCTTGCGGCCCAGGAGCAGGAAGCCCCACAGAGAGCAGGCAGGGGGTCCTGGGAGCGTACTCCTCTGTGGTCTGGGGGTGCGGTCTTCTCCCAGCCCCAGGCCCCTCTAGCGAGAGGAGGGCAGACCCTGAGCTCTGGCCCAGTGCTGGTGGAATGGCTGGTGCTGCCACGGGTGAGCACAGCGAGAATCTGGGCCTCCCCAGCCCTGGAGGATGGCAGCCTTCTGTGAATCCCCACTGTGCATGCTCCTTCTCGTCACTGGGCTTCTGCCTCAGTTTCCCTCCGTGTTCCAGCCCCTCCTCCCGCCTGGGCTGGGAGCCTTTCCTTGAACCCTGTCTTGCTGAACTGGGGTCTGGGGCCCTTTCTGTCTCGGGCATGGCCGTGGAGCAGGCATGTGACCCTTCCGAGCCCTCCACCCTCCTCAGGCCCCTGAGCAGACGCAGCGCATCACAGGATGAATTACTAGCAGCGCCTGTGATTTGCCAGGAGGTGCCGCTGGCCATATCAACAGGGAGTCGGTGTTTCCAGGGCCAGGCTCGTTCGTCAGGAGGTTGAAACGCTCCAGGTACCCATTCTCGAGAATCTTTGTGTAATGGGGCCAGATCAGATTCCTTCCCCCCGGGGCGGATTTTAATCTCCCACCTGGTCATGCAGGAAGAACATCGCATTTCTATGTACTCATTCAGCCCTCTGCTGACGCTGGAAGAATCCAGAAGGCCTCTCCCCTGGTTCCCACCTGTCGACAATGGGGCTCCCAGGGGGAACACGTTTCTCAACTGGTTGCGTGACAAGTCCCTAGGCGTGAAACGGGGAAGGGCCTCCCAGGCTCCATGACATCAGGACCCGGAGGGGAGCCCACGTGGGCCACCCCTGGTGCGGCCTGGAGGTGCAGAGTGGCCTCCGTGAGGATCTCTCCCAGCCTCTCAGCGGGAGCCATCGGCTGCTCTCTCCCAGGGCCCGTCCTGGAGACACTCCCAGCGCTGGCTTCCGGGTTTGGCCTGGGTCAGCCCCCGTAATAGCTTCCCCCGGGGGCCCGGTCTCTCCACAGTGGAGGAGGCAGCGTGGGAAATGCCGAGGCGGCCCCGGGACCCGCTGGGCTGCACACCCCACCTCCCTCCGGTCTGGTCCTCGTGGGAGATTGGGGGGGGAGCGCCTGGCAGAGCAAGCCTTCTGTCCGCCACACCCACTGGCTGTGCGGTGGGAATGTCCACTCCCCACGGCCATTTCCGTGGGCCCCTCGGGCTCCGGCAGACTCCACCCTCAGGAGGAATTCCACACGCAAAGTTCTCCTCTGACGGGATCCCTTTCAGGCCCTGCTTCCTGCCTGCGAGACCAGCCTCACCTGGCGTCCACTGGTCTCAGCAGTGACTGAGCTCATGCGGTGACCTTGTGGCCAGCAGTGGCCTGCCTTTCTCTGGGGTAGCTCCCATGTATCCTTGGGATGCGCTCATCTTCGGGACCATCTGAAGACCTCCAGATCCCCACCAGCCTGCCCAGTGGTCCCCGCCCTCCTAGGCCAGCCTTTCGAGGTCCCCAAGTGATGCCGGCAGGTCTGCCTTCACATCCAGAGCACAAGCTGCTCGAGGGGCCAGAGGCTGGGCTGGGCAGTGCCCCGTGGTCACTGCAGTCTGGAATCCGGCCCTCCGCAGCTGGAGGGGAGAGAGCCCTCGTCCGTGTGGATTTCATCCACTCATTGAGCCACCAAATGGCTGTGGAGGCCGGCCGCTCCTGGGTGCTAGAAAGGAGCATGGGAACCATAGCACACCCAGGCCTGTCCCTGGGGATCCAAGTCTGACAGGGGAGACGACATTGGGCCAAAAAGCACACGGAGAGATGAAAATCGACATCTGCAACTGGTGGTGACAGAGAGGTCCCCAGTGCCACAAGGGTGTGCCACACGGGAACTGGCGCAGGAGGCCAGGGGCCGCCTCCCTGAGAAGGCTGCCCTTGAGCTGAGACCCGGAGCCTGAATAAGAGGCCGGGGAGGAGGACAGGGAGCTGGCCGCCAGAGGCTTGGATGCCCGGGGAGTGGCCTGTCTGCTTTGGGAGTGGCGCACGGATAGGAGGGGCCCCAGTGGGGGTCGGGGGAGGAGTTAGGAAGCCGGGGCAGCTGTCCAGGTGAGAAGCGATGGTTTGGGGAGGTGTGGGCACAGAGGGGGAGAAACGGACGCATTCGCAGCAACGGTAGAACATTAAACCAAATCCTAGCAGGCCACAGGTCTCGCTTGTTCTAGGCTCCTGCGTGAAGGCGGCCGGGCGTGCCTGCAGCTTTGCCCTCCCTAATTGTCCTGACTCGTGCTCTGCTGGCTTCTCAAGGGTCTCCTCTGTGTGGGTTTCAGCCTGGGAGAGAATAGCTGCTTCTCCACCACGAGCCCACAGAGGCCGCCCACTTGGGGATCCCGGGAGCCGGGCACTGCTGTGGTTTTGTTTGATGGGCCAGCCCTGCCTCTGGCCCCTCTGCAGCTCTTTGCAGTAGAGGTTTTTTTATTTTCTGAGTGATTTTGTTCGAATTATCCCTTCGCAGGCCCAAGTCACAGCGGGTGGGGTCAAGGCCGGCATTCACACCTGCTCTGAGACGGTGCACTGGCCCCCCCCAGGTCCCCGCCCCTGAGCGTCCCCGTCCTGGTTGAGTGCAGCCGGCCCTGAGCATGGGGAGGCTGAGTCTGACATCCAGATGGAGCCTCTTCTCTCCCTCCCTCCTTCCTGGGGGCCTCCCTGGGGATGGGTGGGCTGCCCTGGGGCAGTGCTTCTCTATGGGGCCCTGATTTTGCCCCCCAGGGGCCTCTCGGTGATGTCTGGAGACATTTTTGGCTGTCACAGCTGGAAGTGGCAGTGCTACTGGCATCTAGTGGGTGGAGGCCAAGGATGCCACCCAAGGACTTACAGAGCACAGGACAGGCCCCACCACAAAGAATGTTCCGGCCCCAAATGCCAATAGTGAGAACCCAGCCTGCGGGGGAAGCCCAGCCCGGCCTCAGTGCTGGGTTGGTCTTGGGCCTCCTGTGGTCCCAGTGACTCTGGCTCTCGCTTTGGGCCCTCTGGGCTGAGGGCACTGCCCACTATTTGTCCATCTTTAATCAAGAGTTGCTGTGGGCCCTGGGCTGCTGCTTTTGGCGTATAAAGGGGAGGAAGAATTGAAAGACCGAGGGAATGGCTCGTCACAGACGGGGGCTGTCACAGCTCAGTGTGGTCCCTGCTCTCCTGGGGGTCACAGAGGGCAGCCTCTACTACAAGAAGTTGGCTCTGCCCCCTGGGAGCGGCTTTGGAGTGGGCCAGGACAGACCGGCCCAATGGTATAGCATGTGCAAAGGCCCTGAGGAGTGACCCCGAGGTGGGTTAACGCCCATCCGTCCGAGGGAGAAACTGGAAGAGGGAGGGGCCCCTTCTGGGGCCTTGGGATCAGGCCCAGCCTGGGAGCGTGTGACTTCTCTGTTGGGCACCCTTATCTCTCCCTGGGCATCCTGGGTCCCCAGCCTGTGTTCATCTGGACTTCTTACTTCTCTGTCTCTGGGGGAAGGAAGCTGACAACCATCAACATGAGAAATGGCAAATCCTGGGATCGCTGCCTCGGTCATGCCCCATTCCCACACTGCGGCCGGAAATACGGCCCAGGGTGGCTGTGCATTATAATGAGTCTTGGAGTCTGCCCAGTACCCTGGCCTTGGTCGTCCCACGGTGTCTCCCAGGCCTGGGGGGTCCACTCTTACAGCACACAGGGTAGGGAGTGGGCAGTGCAAGGGGACAGCTTGGGGTCCTTCCCCCAGGATCCCACAGCTGGGCCGACCCCGGGAGTCAGGGAAGCCAGCCCTGCCACGTCCTCCTGCACCCAGAAGGGCCGGACACCCCGGGGAGGGCCGGCTGGGAGCACAGCACGTTCGTTCTTTGCAGACATGTCCACTTTCTCTGTTGCGGAACACGCCGTGGGTCTTCAAACTTGGCGAGGAGACTTCCCGGCGGAGATAATATCTTAGCAACGTCGGGGGGACCGGGGACACCCGCGGTTCGGGCCGCCGAGTTGTTTACATTGAGTTTTATGGCATTTGAGAGAACTTGGCTCTTGCCAGGCTGGGAGGATGGCTGCTCAGAAGGTCCAGAAGTCGCTCCTGGGGCCTGAAAACAGATGGGCTGACCTTTCAGGGACGTGAACTCTGAACTTTCAACACAAACCCCCCCGGGCGTTCGGAGGCCGCTGGGCCGGAGCATCTGCATTTTCTCTATAAGCCGCTTCTCCTTCCCGGGAGAGGCCACGGCCCATGCCCTGCCCGCTCTGCCCCCTGCCCTGTGGGCGCCAGGCTTGTGACGGCTGCTCCCTCGCTGGGAAAGGCGTGTGTGTCTTGGGGACGTGCCTGGGGTCGGGTCAGAAAAGGAGGCGAAAGATTCCGAAAACTTTAAGTGTAGCACGTCGTTGTAGGTGCCCGACAGTCATTGGAGGAAAAGCGAGTAAGCGAACTTTTGATAACAAGGATGGTAAGGACATGGCTGTGACCTTTTACTATTATGACTGTTTGGCAGAGATCCAGGGGTAAGGCAAAAAAAAAAAAAAAACGAAAAAGGATAAGTTCCTGGCGGTGGAGCCTCTCGGTCAAGCGGGCAGACCCCTGTGCGGCGGACCCCCGTGGAGCAGTGACGAACGAGAGACGAGAGGCCTGACCCTCCGCAGCTCTGCGCTGTCCATGAATCTCCGACAGGTGAAGACGCGCCGTTTTCATCTGCAATTCTCCACCTGGGACTCATGGGGAGGAACTTCCACCTGTGCGGGAATGATTTCTAGCCCTTTTCTGTGAGGTCTCTGTGCATGTTCTTTGCCCACTTTTCCACTGGAAAAGTGGTCTTTCCTTGTGATCCTTATTCATGCTGCTGGCTGAACGGTTCTGGTTCGTGTCCCGTCTGGGGACATTTGGAAAGCCGTGCTTTCTAGCCACGGGGTTGGTACTGGACCATAGGTTGTAAAGGACAGTTTGTGTGTCACCTTGTGTGTCTAATGTCAACATTAGAGATGGTCCCTGACAAACTATGAGGAGCCCAGGATGTCCACGCACCCTAGATGAACATGTGTCATGAGCTACAAACAAACCGTTGTGGTTTTAAACCGTGGAATTTGGGGGTTGTTTTGTTACTGCAGCGTAACCTGACCTAGATTGACGACTACATTTTCTTGTTGATTCATAAGTGCTCTTTATTTATGAAGGAAATTAGCTCCTAATCTATGATATGAGTGGCAAATATTTTATAGTTAGTTTCTTTTGACATTGTGGTATTTTTGCCACTAAAAGATTAGGATTTTTGTATAGCTCATGGATTTTTTTTTTTCATATGTAGAAGGCCTTGTCTACTCTAGAAAAAATTTTAAAAATCTTCCCTTTTTTTTTTTTTCTTTTTATGGCTTTATTGAGAGATAACTCAAATGACATAACATTTACCCATTTAGAGTAATATTCACAAAGTGACCACAATCTAGTTTTAACATACTTTCATCACCTCAAAGGGAAACCTGGTCCTAATTAGCAGTCATTCCCTATTCCTACCCTACCCCAACCACAGGCAACCACTGATCTTTTTCTGGCTCTGTAGATTTGCGGCTCTGTAGGTATTCCAGATCAAATGGAATCACGTAATCTGGGGTCTTTTAAGACTGGCTTCTTTCACTGAGCACAATGATTTTGAGCTTCATGTATACCGTAGCACATATCAGTACTCCATTCCTTTTCATGACTGAGTAATATTCCATTTTAGCAATTGATGGACATTTGGGTGATTTCTGATTTGTGTTATTATGAATAATGCATGTGCAGGTTTTTTTTCCAAAGTGGCTGCCCCATTCTGCGTTCCCAGCAGCCATGGATGAGTACTCCGATTGCCCCACATCCTCACCGACACTTGTTACTGTCTGTTTTGTAAATTTGAGCCATTCCAGTGACTGTGAGGTTGCTTCTCATTGCGGTTTTAACTGGCATTTCTCTAAGGACTCATGATATTAAGCATCTTTTCTTATCAGTCACTTGTGTATCTTCTTTGGAGAAACGTCTGTTCAATTACCTCGCCCGTTTCTAAATGGAATTCTTGGTCTCGTTATTGTTGAGCGGTAAGAGTTCTTTATATATTCTAGAAATAGGTTTCTTATCGGATATATGATTTACAAATCTTTTTCTCCCATTCTGTAAGCTGTGCTTCCGTTTTCTTGGTGATGTTGTTTGCAGCACAAAAGTTTTTGATTTTGGTGGGGTCCAATCTATCCATTTTTTTTCTTTCGTGGCTTCTGCTTTTGGTGTTTGTCCAAGAAGGCTTTGCCTAACTCAGCATCAGGGAGATTCAGTCCTACATTTTATTTTAGGAGATTTATCATTTTAGCTCTTACAATTAGATCTGTGACCCAGGGTCAGTTGATTTTTGTTTATGGTGTAAGGAAGGGGTTTAAGTGAGTTCTTTTGCACGTGGCTATCCAGTTGTTCCAGGACCGTTTGCTGAAAACACTGTTCTTTCCCCATTAAATGGTTTTGGCACCTTTGTCACGAATCAACTGGCTGTAAGTGTGAGGGCTTATTTCTGGACTCCATTTGGTTCCGTTGACCTGCAAGTCTGCTCGCACATCAGGGCCACCCTGTCTTATGACCGTAGCTTGTGGCAAGTTTCAAATCAGGAAGTGTGAGCCCTCCAACTTTGTTCTTTTTCAAGGTTATTTTGGCTATTCTGGATCCATATGAGTATTAGAATCAGCTTGTCAATGTGCAAAAAAACACAGCTTGGGGCCAGCCCTGGTGGCTTAGTGGTTAAGACTGGCATGCTCTGCTTTGGTGGCCCGGGTTCAGATCCTGGGCACAGACGCACACCACTCATCTGTTAGCAGCCGTGCTGTGGTGGTGGCCCACAGCAAAAAGAAAAAAAAAGAGGAAGATTGGCAACGGATGTTAGCTCAGGGCCAATCTTCCTCAGCAAAACAAAAACCAAAAAACAACAAAGCCCAGCTTGGATTTCGATGGGAATTGCATCGAATCTGCAATTTGATTTGGGGAATATTACCATCTTTACACAGCTACGTCTTCCAATGTGTGAACCATTCCATTTCCATTTATTTAGATCTTTTATTTCGTACATGTCAGCAACGTTTTACAGTTTTCAATGTTTATCTCGCACTACTTTTCTTAAATTTCTTCCTAAGTATTTTACTCTTCTTGATGCTATTACAAAAGGGGTTGTTTTCCAATTTTATTTTCAGATTGTTCATTTCTTGTATGTGGAAATACAACAGACGTTTTGTATATGGGTCTTATTTCCTGCCACAGTGATGAACTCGATTATTGACTCAAATAGCGTTTTCAGTGGATTCCTTCCTATTTTCTATATATAAGATCAAATCATCTGTGAATGGCAATAGTTTCACTTCTTCTTTTCTAATCTGGATGCCTTTTATTTCTCTCCCTTGCCTGATTGTCCAGGCTAGGACCTGCAGTATAACATTCAGTGGAAATGATGAGAGCAGACACCTTCATCTTATTCCTGAGCTTAGTGGAAAACATCCAGTCTTTCACCATTAAGTTGGTGTCAGATGCGAATTTTTCACAGATGCCCTTATCAGTTGAGCAAGTTCTGTTCTAGTCCTGCTTTGGTGACTGTTTTCGTCACGAAAGAATGTTAGATTTTGTTAAATGCTCTTCCCACATCTATTGAGCTGAGCTTGTATTTTTCATCTTTTATTCTAACAATATGGTATATTACGTTGATTGATTTTCATATATCAAACCAACCTGGCATTCCTGGGATAAACGTCATGAACGTCATGTGGTCAGAGTACATAACCTTTTTATATGTTTTTTTTTTTTTTGAGATTCTGCACTTCTTTTTTTTTTTTTAACAGATCTTTTTTTAAGATTGGCACCTGAGCTAACATTTGTTGCCAATCTTTCTTTTTTTCTTCTTCTCCCCAACCCCCCACCCCATACATAGTTGTATATTCTAGTTGTGGGTCCTTCTAGTTGTGGCATGTGGGATGCCACCTCAGCATGGCCTGATGAGCGGTGCCATGTCCATGCCCAGGATCCGAACCGGTGAAACCCTGGGCCACCAAAGCAGAGTGTGCAAACTTGACCACTCGGCCACGGGGCCGGTCCCTTCTTTTATGTTGCTGGATTTGGTTTGCCGGTGTTTCCTTGAGGGTTTTTGCATCTATACTCACAAGGATTTGTAGTGTTTGGTAAGATTCTATTTCAGGTTCTTGCGTTGATATTCTTAAGAGAGATCGGTCTGTGGTTTTCAAAATTTTGTCCTGTCTTTATTGAATTCTGTATCAGTGTCGCACCAGTCTGTTCTAACAATTTTTGAAAGCTTACTTCTCTTTCCACAGTCTGCAACAGTTTAAATGGTATTGGAACGCCATTTTCCCTAAAACCGTGTTAGAATTCCCATGTGGAACCGCATGGCCGCTACAGTTTTTGCACAGCGTAGAGGCATCTAGTTAAGAACTTCATTATTTTTTAACGTTAATTGGGTCATCTTCTTTTTTCTGTCTCTTCTGGGGTTAAGTTTTATAATTTACATTTTCTTAGAAAGAAGCCGTTTCACCCAAGTTCATAGATTTCTTTGCACAGAGTTGCTCAAAGCGTGTTCCTATGGTTCTGGTCATTTGCTGTCGATATTTCTCTCTTTGTATTTTCTTATCTTGTGTATGTGTGCATGTTTATTCTCCCTTTTTTCTTGATCAATTTTAGCGAGTTCAACTGCCTTTTTCCTTCCAGCGTCAGCCTGGCTCAGCCTTTCTCGGAGGGCGCTGCCGTTTGAGATTCCTTCTGCCTGGTCCCCTCCACCCCCACCCCCCATCTTCCTTCTCTCCTTGCATAGGTGTCAGCCCCGCATCGTGGCCTGACGCCTCTTTGCACTTTCTCTTGCTCTCTCCCTCAATACATCTCTTCTTTGTCAAATCCCGTCTTTGCTTCTGGCTCTTGGCAGACCCAAACACGCCCCAGTCATTTCCTGGCTGCTGGTGGGCTAGAGTGGACTAGAAGGGGCGAGAACGGAGGTGCAGGCCGTCTGCCCGGCTGTTGCGGTGGTCTGGGAGCTGGGGGCACGTGGCCCAGTCCCAGAACGTCGGGGGTGGGAGGGAGTGGGCAGTGGGGGATGGGTCTCAGGGCTGCTTAGGCTCAACAGGACTCGGGGATCAAACCGCACAGCTTACATCTTACCATTTATTGCTTTAAACATTCCTTCCCAGGGTCATAAGAATCAGGCAAAGCTACAGAGCTGAAGACAGAGCTGAACTGTTTATTCACAATCTCTCAACTTTGCCTTAAAATCCCTGTCAGATCTCAACAAAGTCTTGCATGAGAAAGAGAGAGAGCTGGCCATAAAGGCAACAAGCCAATGTTATTAAACAGCCTAGAAGGGTCAGACCACCCCCGCCCGGCTGGCCCTGCTCCCGGCCCGGCACAGAGGCTGGGGTAGCGGGGTGCCCACTGTGGATGCCGCGGGAGGGTCTGGCCAGCTCGGGTGAGGCCTGGATGAGGCGTCTGGACCCAGCATGCTGACCTGGGAGGGCTGGTGGTCAGCGGCCCACTTTGCCCCCAAATGCTAAAAGAAGGAAAAATCCAGCAAAAATGAATATTTTTCAGGAGGGTCTTGTGTCATTCGTCTAGTCTTTTGACCACCCAGTACACTGTCCCTTTCAGGAAATAGAAGCTCTGGGGAGAAGGGACCTCGCCCAGAGTCATCTTAGTCACTTGGCCTTCAAGCCGCTCAGCAGGGGAAGGACAAGGGGAGGTCAGGTGGGGGTCTTCCTGCTGCCCAGGACCCTCCACCTGGCCACTCCGACTCCAGGTTAATCTGTGTCCTCCATTAGGCGCCCCCCTGCCCCAAACTGTGCTTGAACCCAGAGCTCTGGGCCTACACATCTCTGCATCGTGCTGACGAGGAAACCGAGGGGCCGTCTGAGAACCGGGAGCAGGTCCAGGCTGAGCTGGGGACCCAGCAGTCTCACCTCTCTGCTTCTTCCCTAAGCCCAGGTGTTCAGGCTGAGGTGAGCAGGCTCAGGTGTGCAGGCTCAGGTGTGTGGGCTCAGGTGTGCAGGCACAGGTGAGCAGGCTCAGGTGTGCAGGCTCAGGTGCATGGGCTCAGGTGTGCAGGTGCACAGGTGCAGGTATGTGGGTTGAGGTATTTGGGCTCAGGTGTGCAGGCTCAGGTGTGTGGGCTCAGGTGTGCAGGTGCAGGTGTGCAGATGCAGGCGTGTCTCCTGCATGGGGAGGTGCGGGCGCCGGTTTTAAGGTTCATCAGTTTAAATTAACCCGCAGAGGTTGAGCCCCTTGCACACAAAATGCCATGCGCATAACTCTGAGCCCCTCTCAGTGTGGGGGCAGCACAGGGGGCTGGTCCTTAACCCAGGGGACTGGAGGCCTCGCAGCAGCTGCTTCCCCAGAGGGGCACCCCTGCCCTGGGCCCCTCCATGGGATTCCTGACCAGCCCTCGTCCCCCTCCCACTCTCTGTTTCTCTCACTGCTCCTGCATCCGCTCTGCCTGTAGCCCGGGCTGGCTGCTGGGTGTCTGGGTGACGGTGCTCACGGTCTGGGGCCAGCCAGACCCAGAAACCAAGCGCACGTCACCGAGGTGAGGGCCGCACCGAGGGAGGCCGGGCGCACTGCGGGATCTTTCCGCGTGCCGGGTCCTGCAACGGCACCTCAGGGCGACGGCCACCCTGGCGGCCCCAGGAACCGGCTTAATGAACGGATCGGCCTCCTGGGGTCCCACCAGGGCAAGGACTTTATTTTCCCCTGATCTCGGCTTCAGAAAGCCCTGTCAGATGTCACCTTGCTGTCCCGTCACTGTCCGCAGATGTGGCCTTTTTCATGAAGCTGATACAACTTAAATTCCAGATCCTCTCACTTGCCAGGTGCCTTCCATGAGTCTGAAATCGAGGTGTCACAGGGCCGCGCTCCCTCCACAGGCTCCAGGGGAGTGTCCTTCCCGCCTCGTCCAGCTTCTGGGGCTCCAGGTGTCCCTGGGCTGTGGCCGCAGCCCTCCAGTCTCCGCCTCTGTCTTCACGGGGCCTCTGCCCCATGTGTCTGGTCTCAAATCTCCCTCTTCTGTCTCTTATAAGGACACAGTCATGGGGTTTAGGGCCCACCCTAAATGCAGGATGACCTCATCTCAGCATCCTTAACTTAATTACATCTGCAAAGATCCTTTTTCCAAATAAGGTCACACTGACAGGTCCAGGGGACTAGGTTGTGGACATATCTTTATGGGGGAGGGCAGCATTCCAGCGCCACAGCCCCATCCAGAACCCTGTCCGCAAGAAAACGAGGCGCGAAGCCTGCAGCGAGGTGTGGTGTGAGAGGCAGAGATAGAGAGGGACAGGGAGGTGCCTGGGGAGAGGGGGTCGGGACGGCGTCTCCTCGGGGTGACATTTAAGGCCAGACTGGAAGGCTGAGAGGTGGGCCATCCCGTGAGGGTGGGGCAGGGAGCACCGTGCGCAGAGGGAAGCCCGCGGGTGCAGGCCTAGGGTGCGAGCGCAGAGGGCCCGCGAGTCTGGAGGGTGGCAGATGAAGGGGAGGCAGGGAGAGGAGGATGGGAAAGCCTGTCTGGGACAGTCCCCCAAAGAAGCGGCAGTTCACCAGGTCCTGGGTGACGAGGAAGGGTGTTTCTGGGGACGAGGTCCTGTGCTGGGATTGTCTGCCGGCCTCCTCGGGACCCTGGGGACCCAGCCTTGCCTGGTACTGGCCACTGGGCCTTGTCCCTACCAGATGTGAGGACCAGGAGACTCGGGGCCCTTGGAAGAGTCAGGCAGGGCCCCCTTCACTGCTTGGACCCCTGTGAGAGCTGCATGAAGCCACATACGAAGCCAGGCAGCTTTATCGGCAGCTGACAAAGCCTCAGGCCTTCAAAATCATCATTAGAGGCTCAACCGCCTGCTCAAGGCCCAGCCCTGGGGGCCTCTGCTGGATGGACGGCAGACCACACCCAGGGAGCCAGGAGCCCACCCAGAGTACCCCCTCCTCCTGCTGCCCCTAACCACCCGGCCATCCTGCCAGGCGTGGCCCGGAGCCCTGTGTGTGCCGTGCGCCCGGAGCCCCTCCCAGGCCCTTGTGCCGTGGAGGGAGACAGTAAGAAGGGTGATGAGAATTGTGGCGATGTTAATGGTTTGTTCTTTCAGACAATGGATGCTGGGCACCTGCTTCTCTGTCCCAGGGGCCAAGTAGTGTGGCCACATCAAAGCGTCACATGCACCAGGTGCCTGGCCTTGAAGGGCTCACGCATGGGGGCAGGGGGACACCAGACGAATAAACAGATAATGTGCAGGTTGGGGGGCAGTGAGGGAGTGATGGAGTGGGGTGAGAGGAGGGACCCGCAGTGCATGGGGAGGCCGGGAGTTTCTTGGAGGTGGCTGAGCAGAGGCCTGAGGGCATCTGGGGCTCAGGAAGAGCGTTCCAGGCAGAGGCGTCAGGAACTTGGCACGGGCTGTGTGCCCCCAGACGTGGAGAGAGGTGAGGCAGGTGGCAGGCAGGAGAAGCGGGAACTCAAGGTGCAGAGGGAATCCTGTAGGGGGGCCTGGTCCTGGGCCCCTGAGAGGTCCCGCTGGCCCAGGGGTCCGGAGGCCCCGGGGTTTCCATCCTGCCAATGCCCCTTTTGCTGAAGTGGGCTGCGGCTGGCGTCTGAGGGGTGCGGCTGAGATGAGCAGTGCTGGGGTGAGGGGCTGTGCTCCCTAGTGGTCTGGTGCCAAGACGGACAGGTGAGTCTTTACCTGACTGGCCGGCTGTGGACCCTGGAGGAAGCCGGCTGAGTGTGCAGCATGTGGTTCTGTGGGGCGTGGGGGCATCCTGCTGAGCTGGGGGCCAGAGCTGGAGCACCCGGAGTGAGGGGTCCCCAGACCCGGCTACATGTGGAACCCACGCTGGCGGTGGAGAGGGGCCTGGCTCTTGGGACCCCTGCCCCCAGCCCTGCTGGAAGTGGGATGGCCCCCAGAGACCCCAGGTTGGCCCATGGAAGGAGGGAGGCCGGCTGCCCCACTCTGAGACCTCCACAGGGCACCCAGGGCTGGGGCCCCCACAGCCTCTCCCCCTATCCCCCTCATCAGAACAGCAAATTGGTGGGGAGCGCAGGCTCTGGAGGCAGACACAGTGGTTCAAGTGCCTGCTCCCCCAGAATCACCAGCTGGGGACCTTGGCTGTGTTCCTTTGACCTTTCTGAGTCTCACTTTTCTCCTCTAATGGGGGAACTGGGGGGTCAGGGTCGGGGGCTTTGGGACTAGCCTTGCCGGGTCCTGGCCGTGTGGCCTGGGGTCATTTACATGCCTCCTCCAGCCCCTGCCCCCGCGGGCTGTGTTTTCTCGGGTGAGCATTAAATGTGTGAACGCACGGAAAGTGCTCAGCACCATGTGTGGCCCGATTCATCGTCTCTGCGATCATTAGTGCCCAGGGGTGAGATAACCGCTGTGATCAATAATCCCAAATGCCAGCAGCCTGACCCAATAAAGGTTGCCTTCTCACACACATCACATCCAGTGCAGGTGGGTAGGGAGGAGGATGCTGCTCCACAAAGTCATTCGGGGATCCAGGCTCCTTGTGGTCCTCTTAGGGCTTCAGAGTCTTCCTCCATGATCCTCGGCAGACAGGGGATGGCAAAGGAGGTTCCTATGGGCCAAGCCTGGGCCGTTTCCACCCATATGCCCGAACCCCACTAACCCCAAGGGGAGCTGGGATGTGAAGACTGGCTGTGTGTCCAGGAGAGGCCAGGGCTCATCCACAACCGGCCAGTCTCGGTCTTAGCTCCTCTCGTCCCCCAGAGCTGCAGGAGCACCAAGCTGGATGGTGGGTGCAAAGGGCCCGCGAGGCCTGCCGTGGGTGAGGCCTGGTAGTTATGGTACCGACACACCAAAGTCGACTTCGAAATTCCTGAGCGAGGCTCCAGGGCGAGCTTGGCCTCACAGGCTCCCCACGTCGGCTCCTCTCCTCCTCTCAGGAGTGAGAGATTTCTCTTCTTGGGCAGTGTGTACACATCACCAGCCGTCCCTTTTAAATCCCTTAATCTTATTACTCCTTTGTGGAAAGGCTGCCATCATTCTTTTCATATTAAAAAAAAAACCATGACAAGTTTCTTAAACAGAGCTCATTTTTGCCCTTGGGTTCCCACTGGGATCATTTCCTGTTGGGGAAGGATGGGTCCCGCTGGGTGTCAAGGAAGCGAAGCCCGTCCTGAAACGAAGTCTCCTTTGTCCCCCGTGCAGCCAGCCCAGGTGACAGGGCACAGCCCGTCTGCTCAACCAAAGTCCAAGCAGACGCCTCGCCCCCTCCAGACCCCTTTCCTAACGCCCACTGCAGGGGTGGAGGGCAGAGGTCCCCGAACAGGGCCCTGGATCCCAGTCACTAGAGGCACTTGCTAAAATGCAGAGCTCCAGGCCCCCTCTCAGTGGCACCCGCGCTGAATCTCAGGCAAGAGAGCTGAGGAATCTGTATTTTCAGCAGGCGTCCCTGGGAGAGGCTGACGTGGTCCGTCTGGGGCCTGGGATCTGTCCCCGGCTGCAGAGGACAATGAGTTGAGACAGACGCACCCCTGTCTCCGGGAAGCTGGCTGTCTAGCAGGGAGGGTAAGACTTGGACCCACAGCAGAAACGTCACCTGAGAACGCGGCTGTTGGTCCTGGCTATGTGCCGGACCCGGGGCCATGTGCTTTCTGGCATCGTGTCCTTATGGATTCCATTCTACAGACGGGGAGACTGAGGATGCCTGAAGTCCAGTCATTTGGCCCAAGATCCCATAAGTGGTGGAGCTGGGTTTGAATCCAGAAGTACTGCCATCTCTTGGGCCTGGAGGGTGGAATGAGGGGCTGCCGCGGAAGGCTGCCATCCTTGCGCCCCTCTCCTGCTGGGCCCGTGCCCACAGCTATCTGCCCGAGTCGAGGAGCCAAGTGTCCCCAGGCAGGTCCCTGCTGGAGGCCCCGCTGATCCCCACATGCATTTTTTAAAAAATTGAGGTGGAATTCACATGGCATAAAATTAACCATCCTAAGGCGAACAATTCCGCGGCATTGACCACCACCTCTAGCAAGTTCTAACACACTTTCACCGCCCCAAAGGGAACCCCCGTCTCCAGCAAGCAGCCACTCCCCATTTCCCCCCGAGTCTGGCAACCAACGATCCTGGTGGGGTCTCTGTGGGTTTACCAGTTCTGGATATTTCCTATAAATGGCATCGTGCGAGCTCTGATCCTTCGAGCCTGGTTACTTTCACCGAGCGTGAGGTTTTTGAGGGTCATCCGTGACGTAGCATCTATCAGGGCTTCATCCCTCCTCAGGCTCCCACAGACACTCTCGCCCCCTCCTCACAGCCGACAGGGAGCTGGACCATGTTGGAGAGTCGGCTCCCAGCGAGCAGTGAGGGCCCAGCAGGCTGGACTCCGGCCTCAGGAGGAAGGGAGCTTTCCTTAAGACCCGGGCCTCTCTCCTGCCTTCCGCCCACCCCCAGGTGAGCATGAGGACAGGAAACCACAAATGCATCTCGGATGTCGAGGACAGATGGAGGCCGCAGATGCCTCGCTGTGAGCCTTGAGCTGGGGCCCCGCCTCCTTCCTCTCCTCCAGCCCCGGGAGGCAGTGCACACGCCGGCAATTTGGCCTGTTATAAATAACCTCGTTGGGACTTTGTTTGAAAGCCCTGTTGCGGTGGATTGCTCCAGGCTCTGCTTAGCCTTCAGAACAATTTCCTCCTGAAACCGCCCGGGCTGGCCAGCCATGCTTGTCTGAAGAGCGGTGACTGTCTCCCCACCAGACAGGGCCCTCGGACTTCATCCAAAGCCAGTCCGTATTCCTGGCGAGCTGGATCCCCACTCCCGAAGGGAGGGACTCACGCCGTCCTCCTGTCCCGTAGGATGGAGAAACCGCCTCCCTGCCCCCACATCTTTCCTTCTGGAATCCAGCCTGTCCTGGGAGGCCCTGAAATCTCACAGCCCTGGGCCGGGCAGGATGTCATGGCTGCATCCCCCATCCCTCTGCGTCTTCCTGTATTTTGAGAATCGTGGGGGGTCTGGAGTGAGTTGAGCAGCATCCTGGTCCCCAGAATTCTGACGCAGGCGCATCTTCCCGCCACTGCTCCTCTCCGGGCCTCTGATGGGCCACAAGTTCTGGCCCATCGTGAGGCGTGACCGCCACCCCCCCGCCCCCCCCCCCGCCCCTGGTGGCAGGAGGAAGCCATTTGTCATCATGGGAGGATCTGCCTGCTGGCGTGTTTATCTAGAGGAAGGAAATGAACTCTTTTCATCTCCTCCAAGAGGCGTCTGGCCCTCTCCACAGCCTGATCTGTCAGCCAGGGGAATTTTAAATAACGCGTCACACATTTGTCAGTACCTGTTTTGTGTCTCCCGTGGAGTTCTCTGCTCATCACCCCTGGGTGTCACACTTTATTGCTCCTTCCTCCTTTAAACAAACTCTGTCATAAATTTAATTCTTGTCTGAGCTGAGTGTAAAAACCTGACCCACCATCCTGGGCCTGCAAGGCACGGCTCCCTCCTCGGGCGGGTGTCCAGAGTGGCCTGCCCGGGGCGGCTGGGGCGTGTGGGGTGCCAGTTGGGATGCCTGCTGTGGTTTGGGAGGCTGCTGTCCTGTAGGCGCAAGTACAACATGCTTGTTTTTCCAGATTTCCAAGCCAGGGAATGAGTAGTAAGAAAATCTCACCCGGCAACTGGCATGGAAATTGCTGGAGAGCAATTGCGCTAGCCCAGCCGTCTGCACCAGTCTGCACGCTTCTGGCCAACAGGATTGTTCAGCTAAGAGTGCCTTTGAAATTAACAACCACGGCATTTGCCCCTCCAGTTTCCCCCAGGCCTAGTGACGCAAGGGTGAGACCAAAGGGCAAACAAGCTCCCATCTGTCCACTCCTCCATTCAACCATCCACCCACTCAACCATCCATCCATCCACCCATCCATTCATTTATCCATCCACCCACCCACCCATCTGCCCATCCAATCATCCACCCATCCACCCATCCATCCATCCATCTATTTATTCATCCATCCATCCATCCACCCGCTCATCCACCCATCCACCCATCCATCCATCCATTCATTTATCCATCCACCCCTCCACCCATCCACTCATCCATCCATGCATCCATTCATCCATCCATCCATCCATCCATCCATCCACTCATCCACCTATCCACTCATCCACCCATTCATCCACCCATCCTTCCATCAATCCCTCCTTCCCTCCATCCATCCGTCAATCTATCCATCCATCCACCTATGCATTTGTCTGTCCATCCATCCACCCATCCATCCATCCATCTATCCACCCACTCATCCATCCATCATCCATCCATCCATCCATCCACTCAACCATCCATCCATCTATTCACCCATGCATACATGCATGCATGCATTTATTCATCAGGGATTTATGGCACACCTAGTGTGTGCCAGGCCCTGTGACAGATGCTGTGCTCCCAGTGACAACAAGGACAGACCCTGTCTGTTCTGAGGCTAACAGAACAGGAGGGGGCTCTGGGTAATTGCAGGTGTGGTACATGAAGAAAGAGAAGCAGAGGGAGCCTGTGACAGACCACCGGGGAGAGCCTGTGGGTCTGGAGGAGAGAGAGAGAGCATGGAGCCTGGGAGGAACAGAGGCCAGATGGCTGGAGCAGAGCCCTGATACTCACAAACTCCTGCGGGAGGCTGAGGGTGGAGGGCTGGAGCTGGACGGATCTCCACCGCTCCCCATGCAGGGCCAGGGCCCCGGCTGCCCGCACGCCGTCGGTGAGGGCCTGGGATGAAGGGAAAGGCAGCGCATGAGAGCCATGAGGAGGGACGACGCTCGCCCAGACAGGCGGCTCCACGCCTCCTCTCAGAGTCCGCCTCGCCGAGTCCCCGGCCATCTCTCCCGCCACTGACATGCCTGCTTGGCTGCCCCATGGAGACCTCCAACTCAGGTGGCCAGAGCCGGCCCAGCCTTGTCCCTCCAGCTGGTGCTGTGACCCTGAGACCAGCGTGGTGCCCTCAGGGGCATGAGAGGGCGTCTGTCCTGGATCTACTTGAAGCTACAGCCCACAGGATGGAGCGAGAGAAAGAGAGGAGGAAGGGTGAACCCAGGTTTTCGGTTGGAACCCCTGGAAGGCTGCAGCTCTGGTTCTCTGGAGCGGGGACGGTGAGGGGCAGTTCTGGAGGGAGCAGCAGGGCTCCATTTGGGGTGAGGTGGGTTCGAGATGCTTCTTAACATCTGGGTGGAGCTGCTGAGCAGGTCGTTGAGAGCCGGGCCTGTGGTTCAGGGCAGCGGCTGTGGCGACGTCCTCAGGGGACCGTGAGCATGCAGATGTGTATAAAGCACAGGAAGTGTGAGATGCCTCCGACGGGCTGTGCTGGAGCAGAGGAACCGTCTGAGGCCTGGGCCCGCTGGAGAGAAGGGGTCAGAGCAGGGGAGGTGGAGGGAACCAGGAGCGTGAGGGGTCCCTGAATCCAGGCCCCTCCTGGATCTGATCAGGGGTCTGCACCTTGTCAGTGAGAGTCTCCATGGAACCTGTGCCCTGAACTCAGCCCCTGCTGGGCTGTCCTCCTCTCTCAGCTCCGACCCCAGAGCCCAGAGCTGCCACAGTGCTTTGCTCTGACCCCGTGGCCCCGGGAGTAAGTCCAAAGTCTTCACCTGGCATTTGGGGTCCTTCACAGCTAGGCTGCCACTGACCCCTTCAGCCGTCCCGTGCCCTTTCCATCCAGTGTCCCCAGAGCCCCCGCCCCCCAGTGACTCAACCAGGCCATGCTCTACTTCACAAGCCCAGCCTGTTCCCACCATGCACGTTGTCTTTCCCTGCATGCTCCTGGCACACTCCTAAGTATCCTTCAAGACCCCTCCATGTTGATCCCTCTGGTTCTCAGATGGTGTAGCAAAGTGTTAAGGGTGCAACTCTGGAGCCAGGTTCTCTGGGTTTGGACTTTGACTCTGCCAGTTATTGTGCCCAGGCCTCAGTTTCCTTTTCTGTAAAATGGGCATGGCTATGATTCCTATATCTTTGCTTTATTGGGAGATTTCAACCCTTCACACAGGTAAAGCACCAAGCCAGGGCCTGGGACACAATAGGACTCAATCCAAACCAGCTGTTGTGGCTTCCTCTGGGACCCCATGACCCTCTGGGCCAGCAGGAGGCCGCATAGATTATTCTTGGTTGATACACTTGCTCGCTGAGAGGCTCTGAGCTCGTGGGCACAGAGGCAGCCTCTGAAATGCCAAAGACATGGACTCGACAGTATTCCTGGCAGGCTGGAGACCCTGGATGGAGATGGTCTTAGTCATAGCCCAAAGTAAGTCTTACCCTGAGGGTGTGGGGAGCAAGCCAACCTGAGGGGCGAGGGCCAACTTTGCCATGGGCATGCCAATCTGGAGAACTATGGAGCCTCCTCCCATCCATCTATCCACCTATTTGTCCATCTGTCCATCCATCTACCTATCCATCCACCCATGCGTCCATCCATCCATCCATCCATCCACTTATTCATCCATCTATCCATCCATCCATCCATCCATCCATTCATCCAACCATCCATTCATCCAACCATCCATTCATCCAACCATCCATTCATCCATCCATTCATCCATCCATCCACCTATCCATCTATCCATCCATCCATCTATCCGTCCATCCATCTATCCATCCATCCATCCATCCATCCATCTGTCCATCCATCCAGACATCCATCCATCCGCTTATCCATCCATCTATCCATCCATCCATCCATCCATTCATCCATCCATCCACCTATCCATCTATCCATCCATCCATCTATCCATCCATCCATCCATCTACCCACCTATCCGCCTATCCATCTATCCATCCATCCATCTACCCATCCATCCATCCATCCATCCGTCCATCCATCTGTCCATCCATCCATCCATCCATCCATCCATCCATCCATCTACCCACCTATCCGCCTATCCATCTATCCATCCATCCATCTACCCATCCATCCATCCATCCATCCGTCCATCCATCTGTCCATCCATCCATCCATCCATCCATCCATCCATCCATCCATACGTACATACATCTGTCCATCCATCCATCCATCCATCCATCCATCCATCCATCTACCCACCTATCCGCCTATCCATCTATCCATCCATCCATCTACCCATCCATCCATCCATCCATCCGTCCATCCATCTGTCCATCCATCCATCCATCCATCCATCCATCCATCCATCCATCTATCCATCCATCCATCCATCCATCCATCCATCCATCCATCCATGGAAGCACCGTCATCTAGGATGTCTCCATGGGCTGGACACCTCGCAGGCCCAAAGGAATAATGCCCCAGGGAACCCCTTGGCTGTGGCTCCGGAGATGGGACCTCAGTCTTGGGGAGTTAAGAGGGGGTCTTGGGTAGTTGGGGGGCAGCCACCAAGCTATGCTCAGCTGGGAAAGGCGCTCCATTCTGCTGCAGCTGTTAGAGGAAGGTGGGGTTCAAAGAACGGAGCCCTTTCTGCCCCCACCCACCTGCTGTCACACAGGTCCGGGGTAACCAGAGTAAGTGTGGGTTCCCCATACCTGCTGCATTAGTGTCTGGGCGCTGCCGGAACAGAGTACCACAAGTAGAGGGGCTTAAGCCACAGAGGTTTCTCCTCTCATGGTTCTAGGAGCCTGCAAGTCTGAAACCGAGGTGTTGACAGGGCCACGCCCCCCGCAGTTGCGTGGGAGGGGTCTGTCCCTGCCTCCCTCTTGGCTTGTGGCGGCATCACTCCAATCTTTGGACGGCCTTCTCCCTGGGCATGCGCCCATCTGTTTCCCTTTGTTATAAGGACACCAGTCATGTTGGACCACGGCCCACCCCACTCCAGCGTGACCTCGTCTTAACTAATCGCATGGGCAGAGACCCCGTCTCCAAATAAGGTCGCGTTCTGAGGTTTTCTGAGTGTCAGGAATTCAGCATACGAATTGAGAGAACACAGTTCAGCCCGGAACATCTACGGAGGCTAAAATGCCTCTTAGCACGAAGCCCCGACCCTCTGTGCTTCCCTGACGCTTGCTCACACGGGGCCCCCCGGGGAAGCTGGGCCCGGCCACCAGGCACCACGCCTTTGTGGCTTTCCCCCCTGCTGTCTTCAGTGCTCAAGGCCAGGGGGGCTCAGGGCACCAGAGCCCTGTGGGGTTCAGCCTGGGCTCCCCGCTGACCCCAGGGGCCTCTGGCAGAGAAGGTGCTGGGCCGGAGCCACCCTCTGCCACCAGCTCCCCTCTTCCAGCCTTCCCCAGGCCATTTCCAGCAGCCTCGGGTCCCCCTCCTGGTGTCCCAAGTTTCAGCTCAAGGATGCTGTTCCTGGAGCCAGCTTCCTGAGACATCTCAGCCAGTTCTCAGGTCCCCCACTTGCTGCTTCTAGGGGCCAGGTGCTCCCCTTCCCGGGGGCTGTGCAGCTCTGGGAGCTCTGAGGGGTCAGGAGCTGTCCCTGAGGCACCAGCTGGCCTAAGACCCCCTCAGCTGCTCAGAGAAATGGAGTGCGGCTGCTGACAACCACTGAGACCACACGGAGGGGAGGCCGGGGCTGGGGGTTGGGGGCAGGTGACAGTGCCGCCCTTCGTGAGTCACCCTCAATCTTCCCCCATGGGCGTCAAGCCAAACCGAGCCCTTGGAAAGAAAGACCCTGCTCTCTACACACCCATTCCCTGGAAAGCATTGCTCAAGCCCGGTCCTGATGTCAGGTGGGCGTGGGGACGCGACACCCACTTCCTGCCACACCCTCCTGCTCTCTAATCCCTGGGCACACCCCGAACTCCCAGGCTTTGTTTCTCGGGTGCCCTGTGCTGTCCCGCCCCTGCCCGCTGCTGGACTCCAGGCCCTAGTGGAAGCACTGACAAGGCTCCACGGAAGCAGCTGGGGAAGGAGAGGACCCTGAGGGAGGACCCACCACAGGACGGGGGACTCCCCCAGCCCAGGAGGAGCTCAGGACAGGGGGTCTCCAGGTGTACAACGGGAAGGGGCGACTCCCAGGGCGGCTGGTGATGATGCAGACAGGACCCTGCCCCAGAACGTTGGAGGAGTGCTGTGTGAGAGTGTGTGCAGGCATGAGGGAGTGTGCGCTTGAGTGTGCGTGTGAGTTAGTGTGAATGGGTGTGAGTCTACAAGAGCATGTGTATTCAGGTGAGCGTGTGCGGGTGATCTGTGTGGGAGCGTGTGCATGGGTGTATGTGTGTACTCATGGACTTGTGTGCACGTCAGTGGATCTGTATTGTGTATCTGAGTTCCTGTGTGTGTCCGTGCATATGTGTGAACACATGAGTTTGTACATGTGTGGCTGCATGCACACACGTGTGTTAGTGTGCTCTGCGTGTGTGCACCTGTGAATGGGTGTGCCACCCGGGCACTGGGGGCTCCCAGTCCTCTCTGGGCAAAGGCAGATGTGCACCCAGCGGGGATTGGCCCGGGCGGGAGGGAAACAGGGACGTGGTCAGGGATGGGGCTCCAGAGGGAGGAAGCCAGGCCGCGGGGCTGCTGCGGGTCAGGGGGCAGAGGGCCTTAGCCCCCGCAGGACCTCGCCGCAGGGACCAGGCTGGGAGGACCATCCACTGGGCCTTTCGCGAGGCTAATCTTGGGCAGCCGCTCCTTAGGTTTGTAGGGACCGGGGAGGCTGTGGGAAGGGCCGGGCAGGCTGACACTGTCCCCTCCTGGTGAGCCAAGAGGCCTCTGCCCGTCCCTGGTGGGCAGGCGGCCCTGCCTCTGGGGGAGACTCAGCCGTGAGAGCAGACACTGCCCCCTGGTGGGGGTGGCCTCCGCCCCACGGTCCAGAATTTAAAATTGTTCCCATCGCACGACTTTGCTGCAAACCCTTGGGGCCCGAGAGAGAGGTGAGATGTACACAGGACAGGGGACAGGCACATTTCATCCCCAACGGCCCCTAAGGCAGGGGCTGTCGGCCTGCCCACCAGCCCGTCCTGGTGGCTCTGCCAATCGCTCGCAGAATCCAGACTGGAGCCGCACCCTCTCCGCCTGACCCCACAGCTGACTCCTCACATGTCGCAGGGGAGAAACTGAAGCTCACGGGGTGGCCGTCCCAAACGCCGGCTTCAGAGGGCTGCCCTGCCCCTAAGCTGTTCACTCCAGGGGTGCAGGGCCCTGGGGATCCAGACACTGGGTGGACGTCTCGTGGGGACATCTCATGGGGGACGTCTTGTGGGGGACGTCTCGTGGGGTGGGGGACACGCTGCACGGGGGCCGGGGGCATTCCCTGAAGCTGCCCCCAGAAAGCCTGGGACAAGCCCCGGCCCACCGAGTACTTGTGCGCCTGTGGCCGTCACC
Source organism: Equus asinus (assembly GCF_041296235.1). Lineage (NCBI taxonomy): Eukaryota > Metazoa > Chordata > Mammalia > Perissodactyla > Equidae > Equus > Equus asinus. The sequence continues at coordinate 46,784,882 of NC_091806.1, read as the reverse complement.
TCGGCCTCCCGAGCCTCTGTTTCCCTGGGGACCAGGAATTCCACACCCGCCCCCCAAACTGGAGTCAGGCTCAAAGTCCCCAGGAGGGTAAGGCTCCAGCATGCAGTCGGTGCTCAGTATTATAAGAAGTCTCTTGAGCACCAACTGTGTGCAGGGTCTGTGGCAGGCCAAAAAATGGACCCCCCCACGACGTGCACATCTCAATGCCCAGAACCGGCGAAGACGTGGTCCTACGCGGACAAAGGGCTTTGCAGATGGGATGAAGCTGAGGATCCCGAGAGGGGAGATTTCCCCCGATTATCCAGGTGGGCCTGATGTCACCACAAGGGTCTTTATCAGAGGGAGGCAGGAGGGTCAGAGTCAGAGAAAAGGATAATCCGGCAGGGTGGCATCTTCGAGTCATCGTCCCGCTCTCTGGTCTCTGCCGGCTTTGCAGGTGGAGGGAGGGGCCGCGAGCCAAGGAGCACGGGCGCCTCCAGAAGCTGGAAACAAACGGCAAGGGAACGGCTTCTGCCCTGGCGCCTCCAGAAGGAACCAGCCCCACCCACGCCTTGATTTCAGCCCAGTGGGACTCGTGACCTCCAGAACTGCTGGGGGGTAAATCTGTGCTGTTTCAAGCCGGTACATTTGTGGCCACTTCTCGGAGCAGCGAGGGGAACTGAGGACGGGTCCTGTTCTGGAAAGTGACACGGTGTCTTCTAAACGAGAGAGCTGGGATTGATTCTGCGGGCTCCCGTCATCTCCGTGCCCACTGGAGGGTCTCCAGCCCCGCTCCGTCCAGACCCCAAAGCCGGCTTGAGGTGGTGGCCGTGCGGGCGGGCGGGAGTCGCCTCAGCTCCCCCCCACCCGGGGGAGCAGGTGGCGGTGTCTGCTCTCCTTCTTGGAGGCCTGGCTGCCCGAGGTGGGGGTGGCGGCTGGGGGCCTGGGGTTCAGGGCTCGGGGCCCCCCAGGGAGCTCCCGCACCACCCTGCCCGGCTCCTCCTGGCCGAGCCCTGCCAAGAGCCACCCAGCGGGAAGTAACAGACATGTTTCCTCCTACATTTTAACTGTTGCGTTTTCCCCGTAGCTTTTGGGGGACGCACCTCCAGCATCCGAGGTGCACAGGGGCCGGATCGACGCTCCGGTCTGTCTGACTCTACCTGGCGTGGTGCAGAGTCGTGGTCCTGTGCGCCCACTGCCTCCCCAGCTGGCGAGTGCAGCTGCCCGGCCCGAAAGATGACGGTCCCCCTTTCTGGAGGGGACACTGAGGCTGGGAGCAGAGGCGACGTGACTAACGCCTCTCGGCCTGTGAACCGGCAGGAGCCGGTTCCAGACTCAGGTCACCGGAAGCCAGCATCCAGCCTTTTTCCCACGACATCATGCTGCCCCCCAGAGGCGAGTGTGGTTTTCCAGAGAGTTCTAAGCTGACGGTGGAGCAGCGCGGCTCCCACCGTCAGACCCAGAGCTGGAGGTGACACGGTGGCTCCATCAGGGAATAGGGTTTGTGTCACTAGGAGTTCAGCTGGTCTCAATGGGGGGCGACTGGGAGATGGCACCCGCTCCGTGGGGGACGCCAGGGGCGAGCAGGATGAAAGTCTAGGAGTTTGGGAAGCAGGCTGCAATCTGTTTTCATTTGAGGCCATAAAAATATAACGAGTGCCTTGTGTCTTTGTTCAATGAAAATGGATCCAGTCTTACAACATGCTGGGCCCTGGATATAGAGCAGAGAACGGCCTTGCCATCGTGGAAAGACACTGCAGAGGCAGCGTCACACAGACTGAGAGGCAAGAGGGTGACATTTAAGCTAGGACCAGCTCCAGGGGAAAAGCGTTCCAGGCAGACAGAACAGCAGGTGCAAAGGCCCTGCGGCAGGAAGTAGCTTGCCATGTTTGAGGAACAGCAAGAAAGTCTTTGTAGCTGGCACAGGGTGAGGGCCCACTGAGGAGGTGTGAGGTCACAGAGAGATGGGCAGGGGCCAGAGCAGGGGCCTTGGAGCCCATGGTGAAGAGACGGGCAGCCAGTGGGGGCTTCTACAGGATGTGGCCGTGCGGTCTAGAAGGTCTCAGAGCTGCACGCTCACTGGGGCATTTAGATATGGGTAGGGCGGTGCTGGTGGATGGATCTTTGATCCTGTAAAAGCAAGTTTAGTGCCACAAACCCCCTAGAGTATTGATATTCCCAAAATGAGAATACAGTTTGCTCTTCAGATCTGACCTTCTCCGGCCACTTGCCTGCTGTGCTCCCTGAAACCAGCTTCTCGCATGATGCGTGCTGGACCCTGCGGGGTCTTGTGAGGACGCAGCTCCGCTCCCGCAGAACTTCTCTTGTGACTCTGCCACCCCGATGTCTCCCGGGCCCCCTCTGCAGCCTCCGAGCGCAGCTGGAGCCCCTCGGCCCCCCGCACGGCTCCTGGGTTCCCAAGGGCGTGGAGCGGAGCGGGCTCAGACGCGCCTCGCCGGGAGCCACCCTCGCTGTCCGGTCCCTAAGCCATCCCGACACAAGGCTGTGAGCCTGCGGTGGGCCTGAAGGTTTGGGGAGAAAAGGAAGAAATGAGAGCCCAGAGCGGGCAAGACTTCAGACTCAGCGTCAGATGCCAGTGTCCCCAGAAATAACCTCAGCCCCCACTTGCTCTGCCATTGGCACGTCCCGGGCCCCGAGCCAAGCCCCTCGCCTGTAGCACCATACTGACTCCCCACACCAGCTCTGGGGAGGGGGGCGCATGATTTCTGCCAGACGAGGAAACTGAGGCACAGAGAGACCAAGTGGTTGGCTGGAGGCCTGCAGGGCGGGGCTGACGGACAGCCTGGCCCCTCCACCATCGCTAGCTCTGCTGGCCACACCTCCCCAGGGCCAGCTCCTCGCTCCTCCACCCTCCGCCCTCCTCCTGGCCTGAGTCCCTCGGCCCTGGCCTCCAGCTGCTCATGCCCCATCTCCGTGGCCGGCCCAGCAGCTAAGGCCTCCTTCCCAGCTCCCCGGGCACCAGAGGCCTCAAATGTCTGACACGGAATTGTTTTTCTCTGTGCTGTTTGTTTACTGTCATCTTCCTCCAAGATGGTTAGGTCGCTGAGGGTAGAGACCACGCCCGTCTTGCTGACCGCCGTCTCCCTGGCACCTGGCATGGGCCCGGCACACAGTAGGCGCTCAGTGAGTGTCTGCTGACTGATGGGATGAGAGAGCCAACACGCAGGGGTGTACGCACGTGGCCCATCGTGAAATGTGATGCTTGCTGGGTCTCATCCTTTTCGAGGAGGAAGACTCGTGTCCAGGAAGGAAGGCTGACGGTAGCCAGGATTCATCAAACAAATTCTGGGGAAGGTTGTAGGCTGCATCCGTCAGACCAGTTTCCTACGCCACCTCCACCTTCCTTCAACTTCTTTCCCTTTTGCCTTGGCTGCTAGGAAGCTTGAAGCCACCTTGCGTAACCAAGGGCTGAACTGTCTCCCCCGGGGCCCTGGGGCACCCCCGCTCTGCTCCTGCTCTCTCTCTAACTCTCCAGGGCTGCGGAGAATAGGCAGGTGGCGAACAGGGCGAGAGGGACAGGCGTCAGAGGGAAGCAGTGCTGGGGGAAAGGGACGGAGGTGGGTCCAGAGACGGGAGGCCCCACCCCTCCGGGCCAATCCCTGACACCTTTGATTGCCCACCTGGGCCTCCGGTACCTCCAGGAGCCAGCTCCAGCATCAAGGACGCGCAGATAAGATCACGCCAGATAAAGGATCCCTTGACCCCGGCCCTGGAAGGAGACAGCAGGGCCACGAGCTTTAACCACGACTCCTGGCATAAAAATACCAGGTGTGGGTGCATGTGAAACCTCTGCAGAGACCGCCCAGCCTGGCACCGCCCGGCCGGGGACATCACCCAAAGGCGAGGAGTGACAGGAAATTCCAAACCCGGCCCCACCTGGCAGGAAAGGTGACCTTGAGCCCTGCCACCGGCCTGCAGATGCCGGCCAGGGCCTGGAACAGTGGCCTGGCCTTCCTGGGCCTCGGTTTCCTCATCTGAAAAATGGAGCCACAACAAGCTCCTCCCCACCCAAGGTGGGTGCGAGGCTGGGAGGAGAGCCCACGGGAGGGGCCCTGTAAACCGGGCGGTGCTGCTCCTGCTACGGGCCCCCCTTCCCTCCGAGGACCCACTGCTCAGAGGCGCACAGCACCTCCACGGCTGCCAGCTGCCCAGACTTAGACCAGCGGCTGGAGATGCCTCGATGGCTCAGGGCGACTCCCGGGTGCCGGCCCAGGGGGTCCGGGCCTCAGCTGGCAGGCCCAGCCATTCTCAGTTCGAGACCCTTCTGTTCCCAGGGAGGGGCCTCAGAGGGCCAGGCTGCAGAGCTGGGCCTGGCCCGGATGCTGCTGTCTGCTTCTGGAAGCCAGGAGGGTGGGGCTGGGGTGCTGATGACCACACTGACATGGGCTTTGGTCTTGCTGTGGGGGCTGCCACCCTCTCTGCAGTGTGGGTGTCTCCTCATGTCCTATTGTCCCCTAAAAGGATGCTCTGAAGGGCTTATTCCACCAGCAAGACCTTCCCAGCACCCGGTCCTGGATGCAAGGACGGGGAGCCTGGGGGAGCCCAGGCCTGGGTCTGAGCCACCCCACCTGCCCCGACGGTGCCAGCGGAGGGGCGAGTCCAGCCCACGTTCCCACACCTGAGCTGTTCCCCGGGGCACAGCCCCCAGATTCCCACTCAGCCCGTGCAGGTGGGCCAGGCTGCCAGGGCTGGAGGGAGGTGGGGTTCAGGGGGGCTGCTCCTGGCCACCCCCGCCCCCCACCTGGCCTGTGCTGGGCACAGTGAGCAGATGCTATTCGCCCGTGAATGAAGGATGCTGGGTGACCCCCATTACCCCTGGGGGACCCTGCCACAGAGGGGGGCTCTTGGGGCCCCATGAGGCCCGAGCAATTCTTTGAGGTCCCCCGGCAGGTGGGCTGCCCTCGGGGGCCCACTTGGGAGTATCTTGGGCAGCAGTTGACACCCCCCACCTCCAGGAAACAGAGACCCCAGCAGCCTCCCTGCGTGGACATGGCCCCTGGGGGACGGCCGGTCTGGATCCACAGACTCAGCCCGAGCCACACTGGAGTCGCCACCCCGTGGCTCCCGAGATGCCCTCCAGGGGGCAGTGGCTGCCTGGGGACCGCTGACCAGCCTGCGAGAGGGCAGCACCTTGCTTTCTCCCGGGCTCACAGACTTGTCCAGGTCTCCTGTGTGGCTGGACCCTCGGAATCGGGCCAGCAGCCTCAGCAGCCAGCACCACGGGGTAGGGGGCATGTGTCCCCTCCCCGTCAGCCTCTAGCCCTGAGCCAAAGGGACAGGAGGCTCAGAGGGTGGTGGCCCCTCTCCCGGCTCCCAGGCTAGGGGGCTTCTCCGAGGGTGAGGGGCTTTCTTCCCGCTGGGCCTCCAGGTGGCACCATCCCTCGGGTTCTGTCTGCCAAGGGGCAGACAGCCCTTGGAACCCCACCCAGCCCCTGACCCCTCCAGGGTGTGAGAGAAGGTCAGGAGGCCGGCCCCATCCCAGGCTGGATAGCAGGTGGACATCGGAACACCAGGAGCCAGGCCTGGCGGGGAGGTAGAGGCAGGCAGGCGGCAGCATCAGCCTCTCGGGACCCACAGGCAGTCCTGCCGGTCGGGGCAGACACAATGGGGGACGCTGGAAGGGGCCCTGGAATGGGGTTCAGAGATCTGGGTTCCAGCCCAGCCTTGGGCAAATCCCACCCAGATCCAGAACCTCTCGGAGCCTCAGTTTCCTCATCTATACAATGGGGCCAAGAGAGCCCATTCTGCCTGCCTCCAGGCAGGAAACAAGAGGTCGGGGGGAGGTCCCAGAGGCCCTGGGGACATCCTGGGTCAGTTAGAGGGTCCCTTTCTAGCCCGTGAAGCTGGATCTGGCTCTCCCCCAAAGCCTCATGTGGAAGGTGTGACTTTGGGCCTCAACGGTGGCAGAACCAGGGCCCAGCTGGGAGCCAGATGGTGGGGGGGGCTGCGGCATCACGCTGGGCCCGCCGGCTCCTTGGGCCCACCAGGCAGGGGCCACCCAGGGGGGCCCAGCGGGACCCTCCTCAGCTCCCTGGTGCTTGTCTTCACTAACAGAAGCCACGTTGTCCCAAGGGAGACAGTCGCCTCCTCCCTGGGGCCAACTTCAAAGTGTGCGAACCCAGGAGCTGCCGCAGATAGGGGTCCTACATGTGCCGTGCGTGGGAGTGAGCTCCCCGCCCCTGGGGGCCTCTGTTCTCAGACTTTCCTCAGGGCCGTCTTGCTCAGTCTCCACCCAGCCCTGCCTGAGGCCACTGTCCCTCCCGGGCACAGCAGAGTCCTCCCTCCAGATTTCTCTAATGCCCCAGCCTCCCCGCTGGGACCGCCTGGCCTTGGTGTCCTGTCCCGGGAGGCATGGAGCTGCCCTCCAGCCAGTCCCCTACTCTGTAGGGTGGCACCACCCTGCTCTAGAGTCCACACTGGCTCCCCATGGCCCTGGAGTGATCTGAGTCCCTCAAAACACGCCACGTGCAGGTGCAGTGTCTGTCCTGGTCCTGGACTCACGACACCCAACAGACAAGAGGTGCTCCATGCAGGCAGCCAGCCGGGTTTTGGGGTCTCGGGGCAGTGACCCTGGAACAAGGGGCACCAGCTGTTCTTGGCTCTGGGCCAGCCCAGAGGCACGGGCGGGTGGACCCCAGGCCGAGAGCCCCACACACCCCTCCCTGGCCAACTCGGACTGGCCAGAAGCTGGCCCAGGAGTGTGCTGTCCGCCGGGTCTCCACGGGGAGGTTCTCCTTCATTAGGCACGTATTGAGCGCCGACTGTGTGCTGGGCATCCCGGAGAGTGACCGAGGCACAGGCCTGTGCTCAGACGCTGCCCCACACGGGGTCCCAGCCAGGCCGCTGGCGGGGGGCTGAGAGGCCAGGGCTCAAGGTGCCAGGCGATGAAGATTGGGAGGTGGAGGCCTGATGGCGGGAAGGGGGACACGCAGGGCCCCCCCACCTCCGGTCCACTTATCTAACTGCCCACTGGCCGGCTCCGCCTGGGTGTCTCCCCCGAACCCAACTGGGCGCGTCCAAAGTGGAACCTGGCACCCTTCCTCCAAACCAGCTTCTTCCGGGTCCCCGCCCAGCAGGAGACACCCCGACCACCCCTTCTCTCTGTTCGTCCGGAAAGCTGTGCCTCCCCCACCTTCTCTATGAATCCCGTCCCCCATACTCGACCTCCCAAATCTTGAAAACGTCCCCTTCTCACCATCCTCGCTGCCACCCCGGGGCCAGGGCCCAGCATCACCCCGGTTTTCACAGCGGCCTTACTGCCCGTCTCCCCGGCTCGGTCACGTCCTCCCACCACAGCCAAAGCGACTGCCGAGGGCGCCTTCCCGCTGGGACTCGAGAGCCCGTGCGCTCTGCTTCCTGCTGGTCCCTGCGGCCCCCTGTCCCCTCCCACATCTCCCCGGCTCACACGGGCACCTCAGTCTTCCTGCCCAATTCGAGGGCCCCAAGGAGAGACCCCAGGGCCTCCTGGCTCATCTGCTCCTTGAGATGCGACCTTCTGTCCCACCGACCTCTGCAGTGCTGTCCAGGGTGGTGGACCCCCGTTCCCTCTGGACCTGCTTCGTCTGGCTCCCCACTCCAGGGCGGGGGACCTGCGCTCTGTCTGCATCACCATCACGCCATTATTGTGACTCTTAGCGCCTCGATGGAGGGTGGGCATGGGGGGCGGGGGTGGGCGTGAGGACAGAAGGACGGTCCTGCCGGCCTTGCCATGCCGCGCTGAGTGTCCTGCCAGGCCACAGTGGACGGCCCTCCCGCTAGCCCCACTCTGTGTATGCCCCACGTGGGGTGGCTGCCATCCTCACCCCCAGTGTACAGAGGGGGAAACTGAGTCTCCTCTGAGAGCCCTGCCCAGCTCAGCCCCAGAGCTGAAGGAGGGGCCCTCAGCACTGTGGTGTGTGGGGGACAACAGGACCCCCGTGGGGCACAGGAAAGGGGAAGGAGACCCCATCAGAGGGTGCTGTCTGTCGTGGACGCTGCACCCCCTGGCCGGTGGCCCCTGGGGATGGAGGGTGAGCCTTTCTTCCGCCCACTCTCGGGACTGAGGGGTGGGGATGAGGACGGGCTCGCCATGCCCTTCCAGACCGCTCGGACAGGGAGGGCCAGTGGGTGGCCACCGCCATCGCCGGGGGGGCGGCCAATCTGGGCACTGACTCTCTCGAAACCCCCTTCAGATCCACTCTGGCTTGCAGACTGCCCTGCCCTAACCCTAACCCTAACCCTAACCCCAACCCCGAGGAGGCCAGGTATGGGGCCCCGACCCCAGCTCCCAGCTGGCCCCGGCTGCTCCAGGAAGTGTTTCTTCCCTTCATCCACGGCAGGTGGGTGGGCAGGCCCTGCGGGGCTGGGGGCAGAGCGGAGGCGGCCATCTGAGAGCCCCAGGCCCATCCTGGAAGCCGCAGCTGCTGGCCGGCAGCAAGGGGCCCCTGGTGGGTGGGCGCTGGCTGTCTGCTGCAGGGGTGTCACGGGGAGGCCCTGGAGGGGGGGCCCCCCGCTCACTCCCAGAGCCTGCTTTTGGGGGTCATCTGGAAGAGGTTTGGGGTCACCCGACCTCTCTGCTCCCAGGCATCCCCTCTGACGTCTCTCCCCTGTCCAGGCTCGCTCCCGGACAGCTGCCCCTGAGTCCGCCTCTGTCCCTGACCAGAAGTCTTCTTGTCCTGTGCCTCAGTTTCCCCCTGTTAGACGGGGCAGTGACAGTACCTGCCTCCCGGGGCTTTGTGGCAACTACCTGAGTCACTGTGGGTCGGGGACTTGGCACTGTGTGCAAGCCCTGCAAGATCCACTCTGCAGACCTCAATTTCCCTCACCTGTAACACCCACCCGCTCCAGACCCGAAGTGGAGATGACAGCGCACGAGCCCCGTGGGAGCGTCCTGGCGCTGCCATAACCAGTGACCACATACGGCCTGGTTAGAAGCACTGGAATTATCCTCTCCTGGGTCTGGAGGCCAGAAGTCTGAAGTCAAGGTGTCAAAGGGCGGCGCTGCCTCCCGAGGCTCCAGGGGAGGGTCCTTCCTGCCTCTTCCAGCTTCTGGTGGCTCCAGGCATCCCTGGGCTTGTGGCCGCGTCCCTCCCATCTCTGCCTCCATCTTCGCTCGGCCCCCTCCTCTGTGTCCGTGTGCACCTTCTCTTTTCCTGTCTCCTATAGGGACACCCATCACTGGGTCTCGGGCCCACCCGAATCCAGGATGCTCTCATCTCGAGAGCCTTACCTTAGTTACGTCTGCAAAACCCTTTGTTGAAATAAGTCACATTCGTCCCAGAGGTTAAGACGTGGACACACCTTGTGGGGGACGAAAGGATTCAACTCACCCCACTATAACCCCTCCTACGAAATCCGGGATAAGAAAAACATTACAGGATAAAATCAGGTCCAGGAACGTTTGTGTCTCTGTGTGTGTTACGTGTATTTTTAAAAAATCCTTTTCAATACTTTCTCTTCTCATTTTTCCATTTTTCATTGTGTCCATTCCCTCGCAGACACGGCGAGTTGGACCCCCTCGCTCCACACTTGCTGTCACCGAGGGAAGGCTGTGAGCCAAGCCGTGTGGACCCAGCACGCGGTAAGTGATCAATAAGGTTTTAAAAGGGACGAACACCCCCAGGAGGTCATTGTCAGGGACTGGAGCAATGAGGGGCTCAGGGGGTCCTGGAGAAGGAGGGCAGAAGTGGGGGCAGGAGGTCATGACCTTAGGTATGTCTGGGCTGGAGGCCAGCGCGTGCCCACCCACATGGCCACACGGCGGGCAGGAGCCACAGAGCAGGGGGACCCCTGCGGGCTGCCGCAGCTGTGCTGTCATACGCATCAGCCCTGGCAATCAACGCCAGCCTTTTTCTTCTCCACCATGGCCCAATTTGGGTGACAGCCTTGCTCAGGGGTTGCCAATCTTCTTCTTCTTTTTTTTCTCTCCCCAAAGCCCCAGTGCATGGCTGTCCATCCTGGTTGTAAGTCCTTCTAGTTTTTCCACGTGAGCCCCTGCACAACAAGGCTACTGACAGACGGGTGGTGTGGTTCCTCCCTTGGGAACCGAACCCGGGCTGCCAAAGAAGCGAATACCAAGCCAGCTTTAACCTCTAGGCCATGAGGGCTGGCTCAGCCACCGTCTGTTTTCGTACAGCCCACGAGCAAAGAGTGGCTTTTACATTTTTCAGTGGGTGAACAACCCACAGGAGAATACTGTTTCACGACCCATGAAAATGACGGGAACTTCAGCGTCCATGGATGAAGGTCCTTGGCCCCCAGCTGCCGGTTCATCGACCCTTCTCTGTGGTGCTTTCCCACTACCCGGCAGAAATGGGGGTGATGCAACGAGACCACATGGCTTGCAGAAAAATCTTCCCCCTCCCGCCCTTTTACAGAAAGTTTGCTGACCCCGGACCGACAGGCTCACCCTGGGAGGGGCGGCCAGACGGGTCTTCCCCGCAGGTGGATGGAGAGTTCCTGGGGATTGTGGCCACTCCCCTGCCTCTTACTGTGAGCCGTGGACGCAAATCCCGTCGCCAGGTAACGTCTGCTGAGCCCGGGCCCTCAAGGGGCTGCCCTAAGCGCTGTGCACAGCAGGGGCGCCCTTGTGGTTAAGGGCACGGGCTCTGGATTGGAGTTCGGCTCTGTGGCCACTGGTGCCTCAGTTTCTCTGTCCTGAAAGTAGGACTGATTGCACCTCCTTGGGAGAAAGGATCCGTGAGTCAAGGCCACGTGGCGTGCTTAGAACGCTGGTGGTCCCCTCAGCGGTGAGCATCTTTCTCCGTGTCACGCTCCTGGTGCGCCACCATCAGCTAACCTGGATGCGCTCCCCGAGACCCAGCGTGCAGCCCCACCCACTCTCACCCGGATGATGCAAGAGCCTCCCTCCCGGTGGTCTCCCCACTTCTGTCCCACTTCTTCAGTCTACTGTCCACCCAGTAGCAAGTGAGTGTTTCACAAATACATAGACCATCCTCTCTCCTGGGCTCCTAATCCCTCAGGCTCCGTCGCCCTCAAAGCCGGGTCCACATGCTGACCCTTTACATCCTTGATCTCCTCTCCTCCCCTCCCTGATCCCTCGCCTCCAGCCCTCTGGCCAGTCTCTGAACACACCAGGCTCCTGCCCCAGGGCCTTTGCACATGTGTGACCACTGTCTGGACCACTCTTCTGGGAATCTCCGTGTCTCCCTTGCTCAACTCCTTCGGGTCTCGGCTCAGGTGTCACCTGCCTGGTGAGGGCTTCCCTGACCACCCCATTGAAAACTGAGGCTCCATCCCTACCCCAGACGTGCCTGTCCCTATTCCCTCCAGAAGTTTCCATAGGTCTCATCACCACGTAATGAACCATACGTTCTACTTACTTGTCCTGTTTATTGTCTGTTTGCTCCCATTGGGGTGTAAAGGCTGTCTGTCTCGTTCTCTGCTGTGTCCCCAGCATTGGGCACAGAGTAGATGCTCAAGAAATATTTGTTGAATGAACGAGTCCCGGGGACCGGAGTTAGAGACCTCTCACCTGATGCAACACGCAGCCTGGGGCTCGGCCTGACCCCTGCCAGCTGCCTCCCACTTCCAGGCCTCTGGAACCCTTGATGAAGGACAGCACGTGGGTCTGACGGCACCAGCTGGTTTCCAGGACCCTGGATGCTGCCACCTCCTGTGGGTCCCCACAGCCACCCTGCAATGCAAGGGTCTTATGCTCATGTTACAGGGGAGGAAACTGAGGCTGGGAGGATGCAGGAGGCACCAAGCACAGGTCCAACCCCGGCCTCCAGGCCCAGGGCTGTGCCCCGCCCCCTGCCCCCCGCACACAAGACAGATCCAGGTGTGCGTGAGAGGCAGGACATGGAAAGGGGGAACGAGGAAAGGTGTGAAGGGCTGGGACACCCCTCCCAGAGGCCCCTCTTCCCGTCACTCCCCCGGCTCTGCTCCCTGCTGTGGGGCTGGTGACCCTGGGTTGTCCCTGCCCCTCGTGGCCTCCGCCCTGCCCCCTGCCCCCACGCAGGGCTCCCACAGGGCCAGGCAGCTGCTGAGCCAGGGCTGGCACCCGGCCCACCACTTTATAAGGAAGAAAGCCCGGCTGCCCCGCCACCAGGCACCTCCGGAGACTGCTCCTGCTTTCCCGAGAAAGGCAAACTGCTCTCATAAAGGCATAAACCAGTGCCTGGCAGTGAGAGGCGGCTGGAGATAAGATGGCCATTTACAACCAGATAAGCTGACAATAGTGTTGTCCCCTGAAAACGTGGTCCAGCGCCAGGCCCAGGGTGGAGCGGATGCCCAGCTGGGCTTGCAGAAGATAAGGGGACAGAGCCGTGGGCTTCCTGAGCCGGCCCTTCCTCGGGGAGGGGACGGTGGGGCCCACAGCGGGAGGCCCCCGGGTGCGGCTGGGCTGGGGAAGAGGCCACGTGAAAGCTGGTGACATTTGTGGTAGCTTCTCCAGGTGGAGGGGCTCAGGGCCCAGTGGGCCTCTTGTTTTGGGGGTTTTGTTTTCCTCGATTAAAACGCGAAGTGGCTTTAAGGGCATCTGGGTCCTGCAGCTCCAACAACGTGTGACCCTGCTCGTTCTCAGTGTCTGGTCTCTGCGGGCCTCCCTTGGGGACAGGTGTCCCCGGGTTTGAGATGATCGTGGGTCAAGGCCGGCCAGGTGGCACTGGGCAAAGGTCGTGGCCCTGTGGGACCCAGATTCATCAGCCACAGCACAGCCTGGGGGTGGTTCTCAAACTCATGTGCCTGGGAACCCCCCATCGCCCTCCCCACCACCCCCCACTCTCATTAAGCAGCAGATGTGCAGATTTTCTGGGTCCCATCCCTAGAGGTTCCACTTAAGTGGGGATGAAAAGAGGTCTCTGAGCCAGTGGGCTCCAGGGGATGCCCGTGAACCCCCTGTGAGGGTCTCTGCCCTGGGCAATTCTTTCCTCTTTGTATATTTTTTTTCCCAAAGAAGAGGTGGACAAGGTAAGAGGGAGGGAGGTTACCAGGGAGAGGAAGTCCCACCTGGCCCTTGTGTGACAAGTCTGCTGTGAGACACAGACCGAGGACTTCAGCAAACGACCCGGGGGGAGGACACTGGCAGCCGCTGCCCGGCCCCGAGTGGCGAGGGGAGATGGTGAGCAATGCGGCAAGTCCTCTGTCCTTTTTCTGACGTCCTGCGAGGGCCCCCTTTGGCAGAGGAGGAAATGGAGGCCAGAGAGAGAACACAGGACTTGCCTGAGGCCGCTCGTTGGTTCGGTGTGCCCCTGGGATCGCTCCCCTGGCCCCACGGCATTTGGGAACCTGCTGGGGCGTTGACTTGGTGCATCCTGACCCCCCACCCTCACCCATGGGCCCCACTAAGGGGAAGAAAGCACCTGGTTCGCGGCTGCCGTGGGCTGTCCTGGGCACAGTTCTCAGGGCTCCCCCGGAGGAGCCTGAGGGATCAGTACCGCTGGAGGCCAGGCCCTCCGGGCGGAGAATGGTCGGGGTCAGACCCGGTGGAGGTGATGAGGGTCCCCCGCGGGGGCGCTGGGTGAAGCCGGAGCCCTTAGAAACAGCCCATCCAGCCCCTTCTCCTTGGCCTGTAGCCCAGCTGTCGTCTTCAGAGGTACGTTTATTTGTCCTTAAATAAAAGCAAACCGTTCCTGTGCAGTTAGAAAAAAATGAACGCTCAGGAAGCGTAAAAGGAAAACCCTCGCTTCCCCTCCCCCCAGGCCTGAGACCCGTTTTCCAGAGTTAAGCTCAGTCCACTGCTTCCTGTGCATCCGTCAGAAGCATTCAAGGCACAGACAACGTCCACGCCCACGAACACGCAGGCCCGTGTGTGTCCATCCTGGAGCCATGGCAGACGGTGTCACGTCCTTCCCAGGGTCCCGCAGCCGCGCGGGATCATGGGACTATCGAGAGGTCTCTGCATCTGCTCAGGTGGATTCTGCTCCATTTTTGATGGTTGCATAGTATTCCGTTCTGTGAATTGTTGTAATTTACCAAATTCATCCCTATTGTTTTTCTATCAACAGGCCAGCAGCTACACCCTGGAGCTTCTGCTTCCTGAAGTGGAGGGAAGAGATTTGAGGGGTAAAGTCCCAGATCCTGTAGCACGGACTCCAAGGGGGTGTTCAGGTCCAGGTTGGGAGACGCAGCCGTGTTGCCCCCCACAAAGCTGGCAGGGGGCCGGAGGAGGCTGGCGTCTCCCTGTCCCACGCAGGGAGGAACACCAGGGCCTGTTCCTCCTAGAGAAACAGCACACATGTGGTATGATGCCTTTAAAAAAACCACAAAACCCCACCCAGCCCAAACAATGTGGAAAGTTGGCAATAGATGTTTTTAAACAATGAAGAGATTCATGGAATGCATAATGGATTTCCCTGGGAAAGGAGAGGGAATCAGAATGGGAGTCAAGGGGGAAGAAAAGTTACTTTAGTTTGATTTGTAATGCAGTTTTTTCTTTTCTTTCTTTTCTTTTCTTTTTTTTTTTGGTGAGGAAGATTGGCCCTGAGCTAAATCTGTGCCAGTCTTCCTCCACTTTATGTGGGTCGCTGCCACAGCGTGGCTTGACGAGCGGTGTGTATGTCCGTGCCTGGGATCTGAACCTGTGAACCCCGGGCTGCTGAAGTAGAGTGTGTGAACTTAACCACTATGCCACCGGATCAGCCCCACTTCTTTCTTTTTTTTCAAGGACAACATCTACATATTGGTTCCATGATTTGTGGAAAGTCAATACATTTTTAAAAAGACTAGAAGAAGCTAATGGGTTAAAGGTGGTTAATTCTGGGTGGGGAGTATAAGTGATTGCTACTTTTTTACTTGGTTCTTTTCTGGATTAATCAGATTTTAAAGTGCATCGTACAAACTCCCTGCCCACCCCCCCCCCCCAGGCACTGGGGTCACCCACAACCCGGGCACATGTGGTGGCGCCTGGGTCTGGGCTCCTCCCGGCAGGTGATTTATTAACCAGACTGTCAAAACAGGGAAGCCAGCCACGGGCAAGGAGTTTCCTTGTAGGTTGCCCAGGAATGTCTCACTCCTCTGACTCAGCAGGGGTTTCCAGGTACCTCAGTAGCGGCCAGGGACATGCCCTGCAGGTCACTAACCCCCACCAGCTGCTTAGGACATCCTCTGCTCTCACAGCCGCCTTGGGAGCCAGTCCCGACTCGCATCCGGCTCCCTGTGGCCGCCTTGGCTTTCTCGTGGTTATCACCACCGGCCAGAGGGGGGTGGCCAGGACCCAGGATGGATGGCAGAGGTTGGCTGATGTTCAATGCAGGGGGGCGAGGGGCCATTTCAACCTTTTCCCAGGGCTCGTCTGAATAATTGGCTCGCTGTCCAGTAGAAAGAACGTGGGAGCCACCTAGGCAATATTGAATTTTCTACCAGCCACCTTAAAAAAGAGTAAAACGAAGCAGGGGAAGTTAATTTTAGTAATAGATTCTATTTCATCCGTATCTCCAACATGGTATCATTTCGACATAGAGTCACCATTGAAACAACGAGATAACTTGCAGTTATATTTTCATACTAAGTCTTTAAGATCCGGTCTGGGCTCCTCCCAGCAGGTGTCTTACACTCACAGCACATCCCAATTTGGACCTGTCACAGGTCAAGCGGTCCACGGTCAAGTGGCTGTCACCGTGGACTGCACAGGGCCCAGCTGACCCGGCCTGAGGGGGTCATTGACACCGTCCAGAAAAGAGCAGTGGAAAATGGTTACTGTAAGAGGAAAGATCTAGGCCTCCTGCCCCGGCCGTCCCCTCCGTGAGAAGGCGAGTGCCTGTCTGATTAGGCGGATCAAACCAGACCCGGGTGGCGTCGGCCAGTGTCCCTCCCTGGAGAGGGAGCAGGGGGAACGGGGCAGGCGCGCATCTCGACATGGAGGGCCTTAAAGACGCAGCATTTGCCAATCAAGTTGCAGTTTAGTTTTCACAGCGTAGTGATGTTCATCTCTTGGTTTTACAAATATTTACAGGATTATGTAAGAGATTGGCACTGGGGTAAACTGTGTGAGGGGCATATGGGTACTCTCTGTGCTATCTTGACAGCTCTTCAGTAACCCTAAAATTACTGCAAAATCAAAAGTTCATTAAAAAAAATAGCACTTTAGGGGCTTGCCTCGTGGCATAGTGGTTAAGTTCGCACGCTGCACTTTGGTGGCCCAGGTTTGCGGGTTCAGATCTTGGGCACAGACCTACACCACTCGTCAGCCACACTGTGGCGGCGACCCACAAATGAAATAGAGGAATGTTGGCACAGATGTTAGCTCAGGGCCTGTCTTCCTCAAGCAAAAAAAAAAAAAAGAGGAAGATTGGGAGCAGATGTTAGCTCAGGCAAATCTTCCTCAGCAAAAAATAAAAAATAAAAAAAATACATATATATATAGCACTCTATTAAAACTGAAGAACTGAGTGAAATCTGTGTCAAAATCTCATTCACATCAGGTAACGTATATGTGCAACCTTCTGCTCTGCCTAAGATGGAGTAACAGGGACCGGATTCACCCTCCGGTCTGAAACCCAGACAAAATGTAGGAGATGCAGGACATCAGGCAACGAAGGACAGTGATTCCTAAGAGACAGTGAGCTCTGTGATTTCCTTCACTTGGAGCCTCGAGAATTTTCAGGACTCAGTGCAGGGCGGGGGGGCTCCCTGAGCTGAGACAAAGCTCAGAGTTCTGGGAGACGGGGGTGACTGGACGTGCAGGGCAGAAAGCTGGAGAAGAGAGGACGCTGGACTCTGCAGGGGGCCTCCTTCGAGTATGCGGCAGAGAACTGGCAGCATGCATGTGAAGGAGTTATCCAGGCCTCAGGAAAGAACCGCCCCAAAGAACGTGCGAGAAATAATGCGTGTTCTCCCCAGACAGCCTGGAAAACCCCACAGTTTGTAAAGTTTTGGGTTGAGAAATCAGAAAGGCTTTGCAACATTAGCGAGTCAGATTTGCCCCAGGTTAAACATTGCTCTCATTCCACCTAAAAATTTGAAAAGCAAGAGCCAACATGATCAAACGTAACTACAACTAAATAATTTGACTGCATCCCAAAAGTGAACGAATATTTGTGGGAATAAAAAAAAAAAAACATCTGGCAACTAACCAAATAAAATTCACACTGTCGGGTCTCTCCAAGCCAAAGTTGCCAGCCTTGCAAAGAAGAAGGACAGCATGACTCGTGATGAGAAGAAAAAGGCCAGCAAAATGAACGGGACCCAGAATGGACACAGAGATTAGATTTAGCAGATCGGGGCATGAAAACAGTTACGACGGCTGTATTCCACCTGTTTGAAAAGCTCTAGGAAAGATGGAACATGTGAAGTAGAGACAGAGATGATAGAAAAAAGACTGTATTTGTCAGCCGTTGCTGTGTAACAAATTATCCCCAAACTCAGTAGCTTCAAACGTTTACTGTCTCACAGTTTCCATGCGCAGGAGTCTGGGCATGGCTTAGCTGGAGTCTCTGACTCGGGGGCACTCACAAGCCTGCGGGCGTGGTGTCAAAGCGGATGGCAGGGAGATCAATTCCATGCTCCCCTGTGGAGCTGTTGGCAGGCGTCGGTCCTTGGTGGCTGATGGCTGGGGACATCAGTTCCTTGACTTCTTGCCCATGGGCCTCTCCACAGGGCAGCTCACGATATGGCGATTTGATTTCCCCAGGGTGATGACTCCAAGAGAAAGAGAGTCAAGAACAGGCGAATAAGGCAGAAATTAGGGTCTTTTTGTAACCTAAATCTGGAAAGAGAACGCCCGTCACTGTGCCATATTTTATTCCCTGGAAGAGGACACCACTCACAGGGAAGGAATTACACAGGATGCGGATAACAGGAGGTGGGGGGATGACCGAGAGCCATTCTAGAGGATGCCTACCCCAAACACTCAAGTCAGACTTCCAGAGATGAAAAGACCAATGTCCATGATGACTAACGCACTCGATGGGGCTAAAGGATGAGACGTTGCAGAAGAAAAGATTAGTGAGCGTGAAGATCTTACAGGAGAAACTATCAAAAATGAAACAGAGAATAAAAGAAAAGCCAGAACCAAGCATGAGTGAGCCATGGGACAATGACATACGCCATATAAATGTACACACGTATGACGTATATGTAATTGGAATCCCCAAAGTGGACAAGAGGAAAAAAATTTGAAGAAGTGATGACTAAAGCTTTCCCTAAATTGATAAAAAATATAAACCCACAGATCCAAGTAGCTTGATGAACCCCAAGCATAAGAAACATGAAGAAAACTCCAGCAAAGCGCGTCATAATCAAATTGGCCAAAACTAGTGATAAAGAGAACATCTTAAAAGTAGACGGAGAAAAAGGACATGCTACGTACAGAGGAACAAAGATCAGGATGACAGAGTTCTTGTCATAAAAGATTGGAGTGAGAAGACGGTGCAGTAATATCTTTAAAGCACGGAAAGGAAAGTGAGTCAACCTGGAATTCTCTGCCTACTGAAAATATCTTTCAAAAACAAAAGTGAAATAAAGACTTTTTTTCAGATATGCAAACGCTGGAAGAATGGGTCACCAGGAAACCCACCTCCAATAAACGTTCAAGTTCTTCAGGCAGAAGGAAAGTGATACCAGATAGAATTCTGAATCTAGAGAAAGGAATGACAAGAAGCAGAGAGGATAACTAGGTGAGAAAATGTATGATTTGTTTCTTACTATTTAAATATGTTTAAAAGATAATTAATTACATAAGCAAAAATAATAACAACGTAGTGTGGGGTTTATAGCATATGTATAAGCAAAATATATGCCAACAGGGGGATAAAGAGGATAAATAGAATGGAAATGTAGGATTCTAAGACTCTCATACTACACACTAAGTAATATAATGTCACTTGAAAGTAGATTATGACAAGTTTAAGAAATATACAATAAACTGCAAAGCAACCACTAGAATGACAAAACAAACAGTTATAGCTAAGAAGGCAACAAAGGAGATAAGCCAAATCATAAAAAGTACTCAGTTAATCAAAAAGAAAGCAGAAAAAGAGGAAAAAGGAACAAAGAATAGGTAGCAGGATAGCAGATGTAAACCCAACTCTATCAGTCATCACATTAAACGTAAATGATCTAAATACCCGAGTTAAATGGCAGAGATTGTCAGCTTGAATAAAAATCCCAAACTCAACTCTATACTGTGTACAGGAAACTCACTTTAACTATAAAACCATAAGTAGATTAAAAGTAAAAGGGTTGGAAAAGGTGTATCGTTCTAATTGTAAGAAAGCTGAAGTGGCTATATTAGTATCAGAACAGGTGGATAAAGAAGACTCGCACAGAACTATCAACCAACTCGATGTAAGTGACGTTTATACAGTACTCCACCCCCAAGGAGGCAGAATAAACATTCTTTCTAGTCCACGTGGAACATTTCCTAAGACAGGCCATATCCTGAGCCATAAAACACGTCTCAATACCTTGAAAAGGATTTAAGTCACACAAAATATGTATTCTGAGCAAAAGGAAATCAAATTAGAAATCAAAACCACAAACGATATCTGGACAATCCCCACATATTTGTAAAGGAGATATCACGCTTTTAAGTAGTGCGTGTGTCCAGGAGGAAATCATAAAAGAAGTTAGAAAGTATTTTGGACGGGATGAAAATGAAGACAAACATACCAAAATTTGTGGGATGCTGTGTAAGCAGTCTGTGGAGGGAAATCCAGAGGACTGTCTGTATTTGAAAAGAAGAAAGGTCTCAAATCAATGACTCGAGCTTCTACTCTAAGAAACTGAGAAAGAAGAGCCAATTAAGCCCAAATTAAAAGTCTGTATGGGCATAAAGACAGATGAATACATCAACGGAACAGAATAGGCAGAGTCCAGAACTAGACCTGAATGTATTGACAACTTATTTTAAACAACGGTACGAAATCAGTTCAGCGGAGAAAGGACAGTTTCTTTCAACAAATGGTGTTAGAGCTACCAGACATCCACCTGAAAAAGAGGGAACTTAAGTCCATACATTGCACCGTAGACAAAAATTGATTTGAATGGATCATAGATCTAAATATAAAACTTATAAGAGTCCAGGAAAAAAATAAGAGAAAATCTTTGTGACCTTATGTTGGCAAAGGTGTTTTCAATACAACAACAAAAGCATGACCCATAAAAGAAAATAATTAGTAAATTGAACTTCAGCAAAATTTGAAATGCCAGCTCTTTCAAAGACGTTGTTCTTTCGTTCATTAAGAGAATGAAAAGATAAACTGAAGACTGGGAAAAAATGTTTGCAAACCATATATCTGACGAAGGGATTGCATGCAGAGTTTACAAAGAACGGCTAATTCTCAAAAATAAGTAAACAAACAACCTGATTTGAAAAACGGGCAAAAGATCTGGGAAAACACTTCAACAAAGATGATGCACGGATGGCAAATGAGCACGTGAAAAGATGGCCAACATCATGAGGCATTAGGGAAATGCGAACTAAAACCACAATGCGTTATTATTACACACGGACCAGAATGGTGGCAAAACTTCAAACGCAGGAATATTGGTGAGGTTGTGGAGGAAACGGAGCTCCTAGATGCTGCCGATGAGAATAAAAAACGATATAACCACTTTGGAAAATAATTTGGCAGTCCCTTAAAAAGTTAAGCATACGTCAGCATTCTGCTCTTAGGTATTTGCCTAAGAGAAATACAAACGTACGTTCAAAAAAATTTGCTCATTTATAATAGTTAAAAGCTAGATGCAACTCAGGTGTCCACGGACAGGTGAATGGATATGTTAATGGCGGCATATCCATTTAATCAGATGATACTTGGCAATAAAAAGGAGTGAACTATTGGAATACGCAACAACGTAGATGAGTCTTGAAATAATATGCTTAATGTGAAAAGCCAGACAAAGAAAGAGCGCCTGCTGTATGAGTCCACTTACATAAAAATCTGGAAGATGCGAATTAATCCATGGTAACAGAAGGCAGCTCAGTAGTGGACTGGCGGGGTGATGGATGTGCTCATGGTCTTGAGTGTGGGGATGGCTTCGCAGGTACATTCACGCAAAAACTCACCCACGTGTACGATTTAAATACACACAGTTGATCGTGCGTCATCTGTATCCTGACAAAACTGTTAACAAAAATTCCTGCGTCAAAACAACGGTGTTCATTGAATAAGAACATGTGCCCGCTGAAGGACGTCCATGACTCCCGTTAGGATGGTGGTTATGGGAGGGAAGGAACGCGACGGGGATGCAGGGATGAAAGGAAACCAATCAAGACGCAGGTGGCGATCGGAGCGCAGTGCGCCTGCGCCGTGGGCAGAGGGAGGACCGACCCGGCTGCATCCGCCGGAGCGCGCGGTCCCCACCCGACTCCCCCAAAACGTCAGTCACGGGGATGCTGGAGAGACTGACCATTCAGGTCCCTCCACTCCCACAGGGCCTCCTGGACCCTCGAGTGCCCCCCTCGGGACACGAAGCCACCCACAGGCGACTGCATCATCGGTCAGAACGTATCTGCCTGATTCCTGCACCGCTGCTTTAGATAAGCAGAGAAATGCATGGCTCTTTACGGCGCGTGTCATAAACGTTAGAGTACCATCTGCTAATGGGTCGGTTGATTAACGAAGGGGTCAACTGACTAAGGCCCGAGGTCATTCGCGCCTTCGGCAGATGCTGACAGCACCCCTCTACACTGGGCTGTGTCCGGTGATGGGCAGGGCAGCATAAACCCAGAGCATGCACAGAGGAAGATGCGGTAAGACCGGGCTGGTGATGAGCCGGAGGTGCAGGAGGAAGGGGCGATGCCCCGACCTGGGCTGGGTGGGTGCAGGGGCACTGAGGGCAGGAAGTCCACTGGATGCCGCCGGACGGTGTGCTCCGTGGGTCAGGGACAGACATGTGTTGTTCACCAGTAGAGCTCTGTGCCTAGCACGACACACAGAGAGAGAGAGAGGTTTATTTTAAGGAATCAGCTCACATGACTTGGGGGCTGGCAAGTCTGCAGTCTGTGGGGCAGGCCCGCAGGCTGGAGCCTCAGGCAGGATTTCTCCCTTATAGCCTTAAGGCAGAGTCCCTTCTTCTCTGGGAAACCTCGGGTTTTCACTCGTCAGGCCTGTACCTGATTGGGTAAGGCCCACCTTCATCTCTGAGGCGTCAGTCTGATCACACCCCGAGAGGCCCTGCCATCGCACCCCAGCCCCTGCTCAGGACACGGGCTCGGAACTTGAGGTCTGTGGACCCTTGAAATTATATGCAAAAACACTGTGTCCGTGTACAGCCCTGGCTCCCTGTTTTGAGTAGAGGTTTTGTACCTTTCGTCAGATTCTCAAAGGGATCCATGACCCTGAAAGGCTCAGGACCGCTGCCCCCTGCGAGGAGGGGCCCGGAACCAGGTCCATAGCCCGTGGTGGGGATGGTCGTCACAGCCCCCAGCTGTAAGACGGATCCGCACGGTTCTGAAACGGCTGCCCCATCTTGGGAGAATCGTTCTACAATTTTCAAGAATTCGATTTGCTCCCGCCTTTGACGGCACGCCCTGAACGGTTGCACGACAGACGGACAGCTCTCCATCCTGCAGAGCTTGTTCGGTGAGCGGCGCTTCCAGCAGGAGCATTTTGGAATCTGATTTCTGACGGCTGTTCCACGCCATGGAGGAGCCCCTAGCTGAGAGGTGGTCGGGCTCTGGTGCCCGGGAGACGGGGTGTAGCATTCTGCCACAGACCACCTTCTCCGGGGACGGTCCCAGAGGCTGTCAGGCTGCCTTGGCCGGGCCGCAGCTCCTGCTCCTTGCTGACTGTCACATTCCTGCTCCTGGAGATAATGACTCAGCCAGCGTGCACACGGCCCTGCTGCGTGCGGAAGGTCAAGGAGAGGCCTTCGACCTCCGCTGGAATCCTGGCTCCCTCCCGGGGCCGATGACCCAGCTCGCACGTGCCCTGGGCAGGAGCCCGCCCTGCCTTCGGGAGGAGAAGGTCAGACCCAGGGCCCTTTCCCCTACTGGGTTCTGGCCTCCCCTGACCTAGGCCCTGGGTCCTCCTGGGCTGCAGAATCGGGGGTGTGCCAGATGGGTGGCCCCCAGGCACAGGAGGGTCCCCGTGCCTCCATAGCACTCTGCTGGCACTTCTCCCCCTGCCCCCCAGATCCAGCCACCCGGGTCCCCCACCTGCTTGTCTGCCCCGGGAGTCTGACTGGTCACTGGAGTCCTGGCCTCTGGGTTCAGCCAGTGACAGATCCCAGCGTGGAAGGAGAGAGGGGCTGGCTTCCTTCCTGCTGGGCGCTGGGGGCAGCGGGCACCCCCTCTACCCAAGGCCACAGTTCCTGTTGGCACCTGCTCTGTGACGGCTCCCTCCTGGCCTCAGGACGGTAACCAGGCGCTTCATGGTCCCCCCTCGGGCTGAGCTGTCTGCTTCCGCCCCGACCCTGTTTGACGCCTGTGTTACTGGAACTAACGATAACAATGACAGCAACAATGACAATAATTGCCACCCCTTGCCCAGCCCTGGGGACACTTTATTTAATCTTCTAAACAACTTATGGAGCAGCTACTCTTGGTAGCCCCCATTTGACAGTGTGGAAACTGAGGCACGGAGGAATGGCCGAGTCAGTATTCAGTCAAGGACTTTAGGACTGGGAGGAAGCGGGGGTCTTCCCTGAAATGTGGGCGTGGGATCGCACCCAGCTCCGGAATGTCTGGGTCAGCCCTGGCACTCAGGCAGGGGTCCTGTCGGGGTCCACAGGCCCCAGGATCAGCACCGCTGGGCGAGACAATGGTGCCAACCACCTTCCTCTCAGGGAGGCGGACCCTCAGGGGGCGCCGAGATGGACACCTTGCCTCTGGCTGGGCCCCGCGTCAGCTCACACACCCGCACGCTGAGGGCTGGGCGCCGTGTACCCGCTGCGCTAGGCTTGTCACGGCGGAAGCCTGACCTCGGTGGCCTGAGCAATGCTCGAAAGTTACCCCAGCCTCAGTTCAGTTGACACGCGAGCGCCTCCCTTTTCCCTTCTGCTCAGATAGAGGGTTCAAAAGAAAACCGCTGAGCCTGGAGATAAGCGGGTGCAAGATAAAAATACTCCCGAGAAACAAACAAACTGGGTCAGGGATCGGCCACCCCCCACCCCGAGACGGCAATCGCAGATGCACAAAGGCCACCGTTTATGGCTGCCCGTTTATGCGGGTCGGTTGCCCAAAGAACACTGTGCCTGAGATAAAGGCAGGCCATGTCCTGTTGGGTGGGGACGCCGTGCCCCATGTTAACCTCTGCTGCCTGCACCCTCCACGTGCCTTCCTGGAAAGGGCGCCCGGGCCCGTGACCCAGGTGGAGACGGGACTGGAGGTGGGCACCGAGCCACCACGGAGCCGTGGGCTCCAGGCCAGGAGATGAGGGAGACACGTTCTGGCTGGACTGGTTTATGGTCTGTGTCACACGGAACAGCTTCGGGGCCCCTATTATGTCATTGCTCTCTGCGTGTTATCGACCTGAACTCTCGGGGACAGAGTGACACTCTGTGCCAAGGAGCTGATGCTGTCGGACAGGGAGGGTCCTCTCGGCTCGCCCGCGCCCAGTGCGTCCCAGCGCCGCAGGACGGGAGGAGGCAGGGACGGGCAGCGAGCGAGGCTGGGCTTCACTCTGGGGATTTTCACCAGAAATAAATGCGTGCACTATTATTCTGGCGAGGGGGCCTTAAATAATCTCAGGGAGACCCTTGAACCTTTGAGGGCCTCCGTTTATATAAACGAGGGGCAATAACAGAGCCTGCCTCTTTGGGTTCTCGAGAAGGTTCCAGAAGGTTCTGTAGGATGACGTGGTTAGCACAGAGCCCAGCACACAGTGGGTGCTTGATAACCGTCGCTTGTGTCTGTTGCGGGTGTGTCTATCGTTCTGCTGATTTTCTCGACCTGAGAGAGGAAATCAGATGGAACATGAAGATCTCGCCCCCGTGGCGTCCCCTGTTCTCTGTCTTATTTCTCAGGCTTTTCTCTCATTAGGCTGCGTAATGAGCTGGAATCACTTCTCCGTGGCAATTAGGCACGCTGCCTCCCTGGGGACCCCGGGAGCCCGGGGCTGCTAGGGCTGAGGGGGGGATGGCACAGGTGCCAGGAGGGGCTGGGCGCCCTCAGGAAGGGCCTCGAGTCCCCCTGGAGCAGGGCACTGGCAGGCGAGCGGGGCGGCCGGTGCCCCTGGGGGCCAGGGTGAGGCTGCATGGACAGGGTCGGGTTGGGGGCACAGAGCACCTGTGCTGGCGTCGCCCCACCCCAGCGCACCCCTAGACCTGCGAGTGACAGACGTCTGCTGTGTGTCCAGGTCGCATCAGGAAAGTTCTATTTGTGGGAGGGCCTCGGGGCCGCAGTCTGGGTGGAAAGCCCTGAATTAGGGAAATTGTCGTGAGGCGCAGGAGAGCTCGTTTTACCCAGATTGCGTGTGTGTTCAGAGCTGCTGGTGGGGGCTGGGGGCTAAGGCCTCCAACATGGCCACTGGAATACCCCGTAAGGCTGCCCCACCGTCCTCTGCGGGGGCGCAGTCTGATCGGGGGGCCGGGGCAGGAGGGCTGGTCTTGCAGAGCGAACCCCATTCTATTGTGCTGCAGTTTACCTGGGGGTGGAGGCCAATGGGGCGCATAGAGGGCCACTGGAACCCCCAGACACCCCATGCCTTGGCCCTCTGGCTCACTCCAAAGAGCCCCCCTGGGAAGGATGGAGCTGCCCGGGGTGGCCCAGTTTCTCCGCACCAAACACTTGGCACACCCAGGGCTTTTCAAAGCCAAGCTTGCCCAGGACCCCAGAGCTTCAGTTTGAGCGAGGACTTTGTCTCGGCTCTGCGTCCACCAGGCCCACCTGGGGCGGACCACGGGGCGGGGCCGTGGTGGGCAGGTCCCCTTTGGGGACCTTTGCAGGGGAGGTTTGCTTCGAGGGCTCCAAGGCCCACAAAACTGGCTTTGCACATCCTCTGACAAGGGGGAGACCTCAGCCAGAAGCCAGGGGCTGGGGGCTGGGGGCTGGGGCAGGTGGAATGTCACAGCCCTTGTCTCGCAGATGCCCAGGGAGGAAAAGGCTCTTGCTGTCGGCCACCCAGCCGGTGTTTCAGCAGCGATGACTCCGTCCAGAACACAAGCCTCCCAGGACTCTCGATTTTCCAAAAGGAAATCTCCCTATTTCTCTTCTTAGATCCAAAAGGGTACCTGCCAATGGCAAAGCACGATGCGCCATCAGTGTATCTTCGGCCAGGAAACCGGTGCAATCTCAGCAGATGGGAACTTCTTTCCGAGGGTCTCAAGGCTCGTGTCAGAGCTCACTTGGCAAGCAGCAATTGTCATGTCCCCCTGCTCTCCGCGCCATGGCTGTTTCAGATGTCAGATTCCCCGCCAAGCTTCACGTCTTGTTCTAAAACCTCCTTCCTGGGGGACTCGGGGGAAATTAACATCGTTCCAGATGAAAGAAAACCGTTCGGAGCCCGAACATGTCACCTTCTCCCAGGGAGGGAGTTCAACTGCCGCGGGGCTCACGTTGCCACCGACAGTGAAAGATTAATTGGTGCGGAGCGAATTATGGAAATAAGCGAAGCCGTCCCCACCTCCGATGCCTTTGAAACCAGGGTCCCCTGTTGCAGTGCCGTCCCGCGCCAGGTCCACGCAGGGGCTGCAGGGGTCCCAGCCTCCTCCTTGTGTCCTCTCCGAGAGGCCCCTCCCCAAACTCTGGAGTCGGAGCCCGAAGTTGAATGCGTTTAGAATGGGGGAGGGGGTTAAACGATGGTGCAAAGCCAACGCCGCCTGTATGCATGAACATGTATTGAGTGCTTACTGTAGACACTTTGCACGGATTAGATTTAATCCTTCCAGTAGCTCTATGACGTAAGTTCTGGTATTGTTCCCCCTTTACAGAGGAGGACACTGAGGCACAGAGAGGGCGACCCATCTGGGGAGCGATAGAGCCAGGATTCAGCTCAGGCGGCCGTCTCAGACCTGGGTCCCTCTCCCCTCTCCGCCAGGCAAGTGGTGTGAAAGGGCATGAGGGGAGGGACACCAGGCCACATTCTCCACCATTGAGGCTTCTGGGTCATTTGTTTGCTGAGTAGTTCCGAGCGCTCGTCCCTGCAGGCTGGGGGCTGGGACTGGGGCTGGGGATGGGGTGGGGGAGGAGAGCTCCTGCCCCAGAGCTCAGGCTGTCGCAGGGCAGGGGGTGGTGAAGGGTATTCTAGGGGTCCTGCTCAGATCCCCTGGGGTCAGAATGTCTGAGTGGGGCCCGAGATCCTGCATTGGTCACCAGCTCCCAGGTGACGCTGAAGCCGGTGGTCTGCTGAAGAACGAGGGAGCGCCTGGTGGCTACTTCCCAGCTAAGCTCTAAATGGCCAGGTGGAGACCCCCAGGTAGCCCCGGCTTTGGGCCTCAAGGAGGTGGGCAGTCCGGTCTACTCATGGAAAGTCTCAGGGCAGGAGGGACGGCTCTGGACACAGGTGAGCATCTGTGCAATGGTCCCATTTCATGGACGAGGCAAGTGAAGCCCAGAGAGAGAGGAGGCTTCCTAAGACCCCCAGCAGGGCCGGACTCAGTGCCCAGGGGACCCCAGATCCGTCAGGAGCCCGCGTGGGGCAGTGGGGGAGCGGAGGGACGCGGCTCCAGACCAGACCAGAGCTCCTGACCTCCCTCAAATAAAAGAGGGGCTGAGCGTCTGCCCCAGGGTCCCCAGCCCGCCTGGGGGTTACGGTTCAGCTCACCTGGGACGCGTGGCCCTGGGAAAAGCCATCCCCAAAGCAACGAGGAGGCCGCCCGCCTCCTGCCGGGTCCCGCTGCCACCACAAGATGGCGCTGTTTTGTGGGGGGTTCGTTTTCTGTTCCGTTTGTTTGCAACGTAAGAGCGCCAACCCCAGGGACCTTCTCCACGTTGGATGATGTTCTCAGGCTTGTGGGGCTGAAGGGCATCCTGTCATCCTGCTGCAGAGGGCAGGAGATGCCCTCCTGTTACGTGTGCATACATGTGTGTGCCTACGCGTGTGCATCTCTGCATGCATGGTGTACACTCTTGTGTGTTTGTGCACCTATGTGTGGATGTGCAAACATACATCTGTGTGCTTGCACATGTGTTTCCACCTATGTGTGCACATCTGCCTGTGCCCGTGTGAGCGTGTGTACAGGTGTGTGTGTGTGCCCATTTGTACGCCTGTGTCTGCTCCTGTGTGTGTCTGTGCATGTGTGCATTGTGCCTTTGTGCGAGTATAGGTGTGTGCACAGACATCCACGTGTGTTTGCATGCATGATGCGTGGCCCTGTCATGCGCATGCATGTGTCCATTTCTGCCTGTGTGTTTATGTGTGCAGGTGCACATGCATGCCCATTTGCATGCACGGCGTACGCTCACTTATGCACGCCTGTGCACGTGTGTATTGTGTGTGCACGTTGGTGTGCGTGCTGTGCACTCGTGTCTCTGCATGTGCGCGTCTGCATGTGTGCACTGGGAGCAGGGGGACCTGTCTCCCTCGGCTGCCCGTTCCCTCCCCTCCCCTCCTCCCGCTGGAGCCGACAGTCTTCAGGACTCTGCTCAAGGCCAGGACCCCAGGAGCAGCCCGCCCTGAGGCCCGGGTTGGCTGGGGCCTCCTCTGGGCTCCCTCCGCTCCCGGCTGCCCTCCTTGCTGCGCAGGCCTCGTGTGATGACATCTTCCCCCACCAGGCTCTGAGCTCCTGGGGTTCACTCCTGAGTAGCATTCAACAGGCTCCCCAGATCTGGGCACGGGACCTGGCCTCTAGTGAGCATCGTGCCTTCGCAACCAATAGATGCCGAACACCGAGGGGAGCTCCCACCTGCCAGGTCCTGTTCGAAGCCGTCTCTGAGGTTCATTTAACGCTTTCGACAGCCCTCTGAAGCAGGTTCTGTGATAACCCGTCTTAGGATGGAGAAACGGAGGCTCAGAGAGGTTAAGTGACTCGCCCAAAACCACCAGCTAGGAAGTGGAGAGCTGGCATCCTACCCAGGTCTGAGTGGATGTTTGCGGGGTGAGAAGAATAAGTGACTCCCTTGGCTGGAAGAGAGTTTTGATCAGGCGATGCTCCACCTGCATCTCATTGCTGCAGGAGCCCTAGGGCGAGCCCTGCTTCTGGGGCGGGACAAGGCTCCCCCAGCTGCCCCCAGAGCCCCCGGGTGCCCCTGAGGGACCAAGTGCCTTCCCTGCCAGCAGGCCTTGCCTGCCTGACCTGTGTCCCGCGGACAGCCGTGCACGTCCTGGGACATCTGGAGGTACCGGAGGGGCCTGTCACGCCCCCAGCTCTGCCCAGACTCAGCTTCCCCGATCTTCCCTTTACTGGGTTCATCAGCGGCCTCGTTGAGGGGCGTAATGGATCATATGACCGAGGAGTCATTCCTTCTCACTAGAAGAGCTGTCCGTGGCTGAACTCCATGTGTGGAGCCCAGGCAGGGTCCCCTCTTTTGTGGGGTGATCTGGCCAACCGTCCCGGCCCCCACGCTTGAGGAAGGGGCTGCGGGCTCTGTCCCCTCATCCCTCCTTTTCTGAACAGCATTGAAATCCAGTTGGGTCCCTTTTTGACTTTGGCCTCGCGGGGCCATCCCCAAGCCCTGAGGCCGGATGCTCCCTGGAAGGGGGCTCCTCCCGGGGCCTGCACTGCCCGCACCCGTCCAGGGTCAGCGGCACCCAGCTCAGCTTCCCCACCCGCCAAACGAGAGCGACGATGATAGTAACCGCCACACTGTGTGCTGACTGAGGAGGCAGGGGCTCCAGGACGCTGGACTGACAGGGGAGAGGGGCATGAAAATAGGATCCTGAGAAGATGAGGACGAGGTGGGCTTGCCGGCAGCCTGGCGGTGAAATCACGGGGGTGGGCTCATTCCGTGCTTTGTGAAAAATAAGAAAGAAAGCCCCCCCGCCAGGAACTTGTATATGAAAACCCCTCCAGACGGCCGTGAAACTGGCACTGGGCACCACGCTGTCCCCTTCCGAGCCCTCTCGGCCCCTCCTCCCACCGGCCCCCTCGCCTCTGCCCTCTCGTCACTGTCACCCACTCCTGTCCTGCACTTCTCGTGTCCTCACCCTCAGGTCACCTTCCCCAGAGCTGCCCGGCCCCGAGATGCTGTCTCACCCAGGTCAGATGCTGCTCATGTCTACAAATACATATGTCCTTCGGGACCAGAGTGACCCCCTCCAGGATCCACCTAGTGCTTGGCAGACAGTTGGCGCTTAATAAATGCTTGTGGATTGAATGAGATCAGAGTTTGAGAAAATGTCTCCAAGCTCGGAACATGCTACGCCCACAGCCTCTCAGGCCCCGCCTGGCAGGAGGACCAGGCTCGTGGGCAGAATCCTTGCCGGAGAGGGAGGCGCGAGCGTGGAGGGCCCAGGGGAGCGAGCGCACGATAATGGAATTTGATGGTCGACGGTGGAGAACTCTGCAAAGTCGTGTTTGGTGACTGCTCCGGGCCCTTGGAATGTCCCGGTTGGTATAAATTAATGGTTGGAGGTTCCCAGTGCTGTGAGGTCCGTCTCTGGATGTAAGGAGAGAGGCACGTTAAACCGAGATGCATTCTGACCCCAGACTCGGAGGCATTAATTACTTAAATGAATAAGTATTAAATCAAAGGCCTGGCTTCAAAAATTAAACTCAGATTAGCCCTTTGCTCTCCTTCCTGTAAAATCAAAAACATTTGGTTGAAGAACGGACAGCCGGGCGGGCAGCGCCGGCAAGAAAGACCTCGGCGGCCGCGGGCGTCTTCCGGGAGGGGGCTGCTGGGCCGGCTGCCACCCCCGCGGCCCCGAATGAAAACCCCGGGTTCTGGAGAAGCCCTTTTGTTGCAATGGCCTCTCGCCTCTGCGCTCTCGCATCCAGCCAAGCCTGGAAATATCTGGAAAACGAGGAGGAGGGACCCCAACTGGTGTTTCCAGGTCCAACTCGGTCTTTCAAGTGGATTCTTGGGCCGAGCGGATTTGGGGCAGCTGCAGCGAAGACTGGTCTAAGGTTCGAAGACCAAGGATGCCTCCTGGGTCAGTGCAGGCCCCTCCCGACCTGGCCTCTGGCGGGGAGCATTTGGAGGGGCTCCCTGGTCGTCCTTTACTACTTCAGA
Organism: Equus asinus; assembly: GCF_041296235.1. Classification (NCBI taxonomy): domain Eukaryota; kingdom Metazoa; phylum Chordata; class Mammalia; order Perissodactyla; family Equidae; genus Equus; species Equus asinus. The sequence goes on along the minus strand of NC_091806.1, from coordinate 46,753,942 downwards.
CCCAGAGCTCGGGGCTCCCAGCTCATTTTAATGAGGGGCACTCCACTCATGTAGTTCTCAGGGCTGTTTCCAGGATACTGATCTGATCTTGTTTTTCATCATAAAAATTTCTACCGAACTCCTCTGTGAACTTCAAAGCCCTGCAGGAGCCACCCCCAGGTGCTCTGGTCCCCTGGAGAACTTGCCGCCAGGCCTCTGCTCTCCCTGCCCATTCACGGCCCACGAAGGCAGAGCTATCCCTGATTCCTTCTCCGCTCCCCTCCTCCCCCAAACCGAACCAGTCACTCCTTCCTGGGGAGCCCAGGAATTTCCTTCCTGCCTCCGGAAGAGGATGTGTGAGCCTCCTCAGGAGATCGCTGAGTGCATACTCAGCCCAGCTCTGTGCTGACCATGCCTCTGCTCAGCAGTCCTCGTGATGGCCCGGTCAGGGGTACACAAGGCACACAGTAGGTCCGCAGCATACTGCGCCCCATAAGACCGCCATCTCCAACTCACAGAGACAGACGCCGAGCTGCAGAGTGGGGAGTCACTGGTCTCGGCAGGTGCTGGCCAAGCAGGACTCCTGCCCTGTCGGTCAGCCCCTCGTCCCGACCCCCACCGACCTCCTCAGCTGCCCTGGGGGACGGGGATGGGGTCTTATTCTGCAGTCTTGCCTCTGCACCCGGAGTGGGATGGTGACACTGAGCTTGTCCCCTCCGGGAGGCCGTGGCCGTGCTGTCCCTTGATCCACACACACTCCCAGTGCTTCCTCTGATCTGCCTGATGCCCCTGTGTGATGTGCGGTCCCCTGGCTCCCTGTGTCTGTGTGTCTGGTCTTAGCTGGGCATTCAGGGCCACCTGAAGGGTCGGGACGCCCTTGGTTTCCTTTCTTCAGCCTCCCTGACCAGAGACCGTCAGCTGTCCTTCGCCGTGTGTGTGCCAGCTCTCGGCCTCTGTTTCTCGGGGGCTCAGGCTGATCTGGGGGCCACATGCCTTCTGAGCTGGCCCTTCCGGGGGAAATGGAAACAGACCGTTTCTGTGGGCCGGCCCTGCGCCCCACGGCGGCTGGAATGCCGGGCTGGGTCTTCGGGGGCATCTGTCCAGACAGCAGGCTGGTTGGGGGCTGCCCGCTTGGGCGAGTGTGCTCCCGGAGCCACGGGGGTGTGCCGTGGTGGACCTCACAGGTGCCCTGTCCCGAGGTCTGGCCGAGAGGCGCCCCTGCTCCGGGCCCCACACCTTAGAAGGCCCCTGTACCGGGCTGGTCGGGGGTCCCCACAGACACGTCCACCTGGAACCGCAGAATGTGATCTTATTGGACCCAGAGGCCTCTGCAGCTGGAATTAAGATAAGGATCTAGGGCTGAGGCCATCTTGGACCACCAAGGTGGGCCTCACGTCCCGTGATGGGTGTCCTTATGAGAGACAGGGACGAGAAGAGACACACAGACTCAGAGAGAGGCCACACGGCCATGGAGGCTGAGACTAGAGGGCCGCGGCCACGACCCAGGGACGCCTGGAGCCCCAGCAGCCGGACGAGGCAGGAAGGACCCTCCCCTGGAGCCTCCGGAGGGAGCGTGGCCCTGCGACACCTCGATTTTGGACTTCCGGCCTCCAGAACTGGGAGAGAATCCATTTCTGTTGTTTTAACACATGTAGGCTGTGGCACTTTGTGACAGCCACCCCAGGACCCTCATACCCCTCGGTCACAGGCTGTTGGCGCTGGACCCAAGGCCCGGAGGGGGGAGCACCCTCCCGTGAGCAACACACTCTCCCCACTTCTTTCTCCCCACAGTACAGCGACCACGGTGCCCATCCCACAGGGCTCAGGAGGGCTAAATGGTCGTAGTACGTTGAGTGCCTGGCACCCACCAGGGCATTGCTCCTTTTAGCTGTTGTAGCCCTGATTTTTATAACTTGATCGGTCACTCAGCTTGCAGGTGAGGAGCTTGAATCTGAAGCGGAGTCGGTCAGCCAATAAAGCCCACACCCTTGATGCCTTTGTTGAACCGTGAAAACGGGCAACGTGGATGCGCCCACTAACGGGACTGTGGTGTTATCACTAAGGTGCTGCAGGTTGAGCTGAACAGACCTGCATGGAGTTCAGGACCTGCCTGATCCAGGAGCCCAGGGGCTTTGTCTAATTCACGGCTGCATTCTCAGGACTTCGAACTGTGCCTGGCGCATAGTAGGCATGCAGTAAATCGGCTTTGAATGAATTGATGATGGGTGGTTCAACCCCCCCCCGCCCCAGGAGGCCGGAGTTTTGGTCCAACCAGCAGAGGCTCAGTGGGCAGAGGCAGCGATGGGGGTCTCTTGCTCACAGTCATGCTTGGGGTGGGGGCAGAGCATCTCTAAAGTAATGTGCAAGTCGGGGGAGAACTAAGACCCCTCTGGGCTATCCCACACGGGGGCCTGAGGTCAGCGTGGGAAGGTAAGGTGCCTGGAATGGAAGGGGGCCGAGAACAGGAGAGGAGGATTGCTAGGAACAGGGGTCAGAATGGGAGGGCACGGCCAGTGGCCAGGGCAGGCCCTTCCTTGTGTCCAGAGGCCTCGGGGTGTGTGGGCCGGGGGAGATGTGGGCAGCTGCCCCCTCCTCTCCCTGTCCAGTCCCCAGGAGCAGCCTGGTCAGGCATTTGCCAGGTTTGGGGCCCTCAGGGACAGATGGGAGGGCCTTCCTGGCACAACCCCTGGGGGGCAGCAGCCACAGGTCAGCATGGACTGACACAGCCCCACGGACCTATGCAGATCTTCCAGTGGCAAACCCCCCAGGGCTGTGGGGTGACGTGCAGCTGAGCCGGGCTGATGCCAGGAGAGGGGCCATCTGCAGCTGCAGGGCTGGAGGAGGCCTTAGAGGTGAGCTGGGGAGGCCGGCCCTCACCCCTGACCACGCGGAGCCTGAGAGGCCAGCGGGCTTGTCATGGGTCTCACGCCCCAGACCAGCACCAGAGTGAGGCCAGGGCACTTTCCAGAACCCAGAGCCAGTGACCCGTCCAATCCGAGCGCAGGGTGGCCCTGGCCTGGGAGGTGGCCCTGGGTGGGCCGTGGACTAGCTGTCCTCTTCTCCCAGGGCCACTGGGTTCTCTCCGTCCTGAAGGCCGGCCCGAGGGGGTTGGGTGACGAGATCAGCAGCCGGGCTTAGCACCTGTCGATGCTTTCCCAGCGCGTGCGCCCTCCTCCCGTCTGTCCTGCATGGACCGAGGAGCTGGCGTCTGTCTAGGAACGCCATGTGGCCGGTCCACGCCTCTCGGCTTCTCAGGGGGACAGTGGGTTTGAATGGCCCCAAAGCGCCCACACCCAGAAGGGGCACCGACAGGGCATGACGGGTTCCTGTGGTGTCCAGTGGGCACCGAGCACGGTCAGGATGCCAGACCAAGGTCCCACCTCTGCACACGGGAGACGCCCAGGGCAGCTCACAGGGGCGCTGCCCCCACAGGCCTCACAGCAGGCTGTGGTCAGGTGCCATCCCCACAGACCGCAAATGCCAGCCCCTGTCAGGGCCCCGGGAACCCCACAGGGGCCAGGAGCCTGAGCACTTTCCAACCCTGAGACTCTCCGTGTGGGTGAGGCCATCAGGGAAGGGGGTGGAGGGCGGCAGGTGCCCGTGCAGACCCCACAGGGAGCTGGTGGTGACTCCCCACTGAGGACCCCACAGTTGGCCCTTTTCACCCAAATGTGCTGGGCTCCCATTGCGGCTCAGGTGTCTCTTTTTCTCCCAGAGGCCCCTTCACCCACAACTTAGATAACCATTCCAACATGGAGGGCCCCATGACAGTGCGACCCCTGCCTTGGGGAGTCTCCGATGGAGGAAACCGAGTGAATACAGGCAGGAACAAGGGACGAAGGCGGGGAAGATCATGAAATGGGGCGACCCCGTAGACGGTGACCGGGGCTCCAGGAAGGCAGCTGGGGTCTCTGGGCCAAGAACCGAAGGACGACCGAGGCAGCCCTGTGAGGGCCGAGGCACGTCGGGCGGGGCTGTGAGGGGTCTGGGCGTCAGGCCACCACCCTGGCCGGTTCTTCTCTGTCCCCCTTGTTGCCTCTTCCTCATTGCTCAACCCCTCAATGTGGGGGCTCCCAGGGGGCAGTCCTCGCGCCTCTTCTCTCTCTCCAGCCTCCCCCGAGGTCACCCCCACCCCAGCCCAGGCTGGAAGGGCCACCTCTCCTCCCGTGCGTCCCCAATTTGTGTCTTCACCCCTGACCCTTCACCTGAGCACCAGGCTCTTTCTCCAATTGGACACCTCCACTGGGAAGCAGGGAGGCTGCCCAGACTGAACGTGTCTGAGACCCACTCTTGAGACTCCTCCCCCCAGAAGCCTGTCCCCGATGCCTGCTCCTCCCCCCGATGCCGGCTGGGCTCTCCCCCGGGGGGGCGGTCCCTGCAGCCCCCTCTGCCCCTGCCTGCCTCCCTCCCTGCCCCAGAGCGGGCAGTCCCAGGCCGGGCGCTCTGTCCTGCTCACCCGAGTCCCTGTGCAGCCCGGGACAGCGAGGAGTGGCAGGAAGGGCCGAGGGAGACTGAGTTTGGAAGGCCCGCCGGCTGCCGTTGGGGGATGGATGGTGGGGGAGGCAAGGGGGCTTGTAGTAGGAGGCCAAGGGGAGAGAGGACGGGCCTGGACTGGGGGGGGGCGTTCACTTCAGCTCACAACCTCCCAGAGTAACCCACCTCCCTTTCTGCAGGGCCCACGGGGTCCAGGAGAATCTCCCGAGACAAGGAGAGGGCAACGTCTGGCGGGAAGACGAGGAGGAAGGACCTGGTCCCTCCATCTTCTCGGCCTCAGTTTCTCCGTCTGTGAAATGGGCCAGGACCCGCCCTGCTCACCCACCCGCCTCGGAGATGCCCAGGAAAGGGCTTGGTCAGCGTGGCTCCCACGGAACCAGGGAAGCGTCCGTGCTGACGGCGGGAACGGGGACCCCAGGCCCCTGCCCACCAGACCTGCCCGTGAGTCTGCAGGAGGACGAGGCGGGCGCAGGGCCTGGGAGGACCCGGCACCCTCTGCTCCCGGTTTCTCTTGAGACCCCGGAAAAGGCCTTCAGATGCAATGTCGTTGCTTTGTTATTTCTTTAACAAGCATTTTAGTCCCTGGGAGAATGCCTGTCCCTTCTGAATGCCTGAGGAAAGCCCCATCCTCAGGGAAGGCAGACCTAGTCTCTGTGCCCTGTGAGGGGCTGGGGCTGACGGCCGAGCCCTCCCCCCCGGCTCTTGGAAGATGCCCAGCTGGCCGGGTGGCAGTGGCAGCTGCCCTGGGGTGGGGCAGGCTCATAAAGAGAAACCCTTCCTGCCCCTCTAGGTCCCGGGTCTCCTCAGGGGGCCGTGCTGGGGCGACTGGGGCCATCCAGTGCTCCTCCCAAGAAAGACGCCATTTGGCTCATCAAAGCCATTTTGTCCCCGGCCGGGCCCAATTTGCACCTGGATGCAGGTCAGCAAACAGGCGAAGGAGGAGTTGGAACGGGTTTACGATGGGGCAGGGTGGGCCGTGCAGCCCGCAGCCCGGGGGGCCTGGCCCCTGCAAGATACAGAGTTGGCACCTTTTGGAGCCCTGCTGTCGGGACCTGCCTCCCTCTGCGGGTCCCCCCCCACCCCCCACCCCACACAGGCCAGCAGGAGGGACGGCCCTGGAGCCAGCTACCAGGATGCAGCCAGGGTTGCAGACCTGGGACGTGGCCGCCAGGTGGGGATGGCAGGCCCCGCCCCCTGCGGGAGGGGGGCAGCCCCCAGGGTATGCACCGAGGCCCCCTGTCCCATCACCAGAGCTACTCTGCCCCGAGCCGGTCTCCACAGGGCAGCCAGCGTGGTCTTTCCAAAAGCAGACTGGATCACACCACCCCTGGCTTATAGTTTTCCAGAGCCTTCTATCGGGCTCTGAATCTTAGCTGCCTCTGCTCTTCTTGCCTGTCTCCCCTCCCCCCAGCTCACAGGCCCCTGCTCTGTCCCCTCCAAGGTCTTACCTGGAACAGCCTCCCCAGCTCAATTATCACCTCCCCGGGTAGATCTTCCCAGATCTGCCCAGATTTCATGATTCCATCAACATCTGTCTTCCCAGCTGAACTCTGGGCTCCCTGGGGGGAGACCCGTTGGTATTTACTCACCACTGTGTCCCCAGCCCCATAGTAAGCCTCAGGGCATGCAGGGTCCTCCACGAATGTGTGTTGGGTGGAACGAGGATGGTGGTGTCCTGGATGAGCCCCTGGCGGGTGGTTGGCCCCGAGAGGCCGAGGGGGCCCCAGTGGGAACACTTAACAGAGGACCCAGACTTTCCTTCCCTGTCACGGTGAGAGGGACACGCTCTGGGCTGTGGCAGCCGAGGCCCCAGGAGGGGACACTGCAACCAGCTCAGGACTCTGTGGCCCTGCCTGTTGTTGGTGGCCGAGCTCTGCATTCCAGCTGGGGAGCCTCCCCAGCCCCTCCTCCACCCCCAGGAGGGGAGCCAGGGGCCAGCCGGCCCACGTCACGAGGGCGGGCCTCACAGCTAACACAGCGCCCGCCCGGAGGGCCCCCTGAGGAGAATGGGTGCGGGCACCACTCTGGGCTGGTCAGACATTGGCAGGATGAGAGGCAGCCGGTGCAGGAGTTGCCTGTGGCTGCTGCGACAGACTTGATGGCTTGAAATGATGTGAACGGATTCCCTTACAGTCCTGGAGGTCAGAAGTCCTGAGGGCGCTTGCCGGGCGCAGATCAGGGCTGCAGCAGGGTGGGTCCCTTCCGCACGCCCCAAGGAAGGATCCGTCCTCCTGCCTCTCCCAGCTCCTGGAGGCCACCTGCACGCCCTGGCTCGCGGCCTCGTCCCTCTGACCTCTGCTTCCACAGTCACATCTCCCTCGCCGACTCTGTTCTGCCTCCCTCTCGTAAGGACCCTGAGATGACCTCGAGCCCACCCGCATCATCCAGGGTCCTCTCCCCTTGACTTCGTCCTTAACTGTATCACAGCGGCAGAGTCGCTTCTGCCACCTGAGGTAACTTCACAGGTTCCCAGGGATAAGGGCGTGGACGTCCGAGGGAGGGGAGGGACCCGTACTGTCCTCTCCCTGGCTCAGCCTGTCCCCTGCAGGAGCTCCCTCGGTCCTCAGAACAGACCCTCTCGGGTGGATGCCGTCAGCACCCACATCGTGCAGGTGAGAAGAACGTAGCCAACCAAAGGCGGCCAGGGGAAGCTGGAGTGTGGCCCCCAAACCCGCATAACCCCTGCCCCACCCTGGGGCCTGCGTGCTTGGTTTGTACCTTAACTTGTAGAGACTTTTATTGGCCCGTGATATACACAGAAAAGCGTATGGTCTATGATGACAGCCCAGTGACGTTTCTCAAATAATGCCCCTCGGGAGATCAAGGCACAGCCAGCACCCAAGAGACCCCAGCCACTTGCCAGCACCGCGCCCCAAGGGTAGGCACAGTCCTGACACCCCAGGATGCACCGGAGTGCGTCCTTTGACCTGCTTTCGTGCTCTGTAGTAGGAAATCGGCTGGCATCTGCGCTCCTGCATCTGGCTTCCTCTCGACGTGGGTCGGGTCCAGTCTGTTCGCGCGTGGGGCTGCGTTCTCACTGTCAGACAGCCTCCCCCTGGACAAAGACACCAGTTTACTGACTCATCCAGTTCTCCACGGGCATCTGGAGAGAGTCCAGCTCGGGGCTTTAACAACTAAAGCTGCCAAAGAACATTCTAGCACATGCCTTTTGGGGTGCGTGTGTATGCATTTTGTTTGGGTATGTACCAGGAGCAGACAGGCTGGACAAGCCTCTCTGTTTTTGGGCCACAGTTTTAATGAGATCTAATTCACTTCCCATACAATTCCCACATCTAAAGTGTGCAATTCAGCGGTTTTTTAGGGTATTCACAGATACACACAACCTTGTTCTAAAGTCAGGCTTGAACTGATGTCAATTTAATTTAATTCAATTTAATTAATTTATTTATTTTTGCTGAGGAAGATTGGCCCTGAGCTAACATGTGTGCCCATCTTCCCCTATTTTCTATGTGGGACCCTGCCACAGCGTGGCTTGACGAGAGGTGCACAGGTCCGCACCCAGGATCCGAACCCGTGAACCCTGGGCCGCCAAAGTGGAGCACGAGAATTTAACCACTATGCCACCGGGCTGGCACCTAAAGTCGATTTTAGAACATTTTCATCATCTCAGAAAGAAACCCCGTACCCTTTAGCTAGCTTCCCTCTTGTTCCCTCATCCCTCCCAGCCCTAGACAACCACTCATCTACCTTCTGTCTGTAGATTTGCCTGTTCTGGACATTTCCGGTGAATGGAATCATACAATATGTGGCCTTTTGTGTCTGACTTCTTTTATTCAGCAGAAAGTTCTCAAGGTTCATCCACGTTGTGACACGAGTCAGGGCTTCATTCCTTTTTGTGGCTGTATAATATTCCACGGTGTGGATCGAGCACATTCTGGTTATCCTTTCATTGGCTGATGGACGTCTGGCTTGTTTCTGCTCTGGGGCTCTGTGGAATAAAGCTGCTGTGAACCTTCTGGTACAAGTTTTTGTGTGGATCTATGTTTTCATGTCTAGGAGTGGAATTGCTGGACCATACTGTCACTCTAGATTTCATCATCTGGGGACCCTTCAGGCTGTTTCCATAGCAGCTGCACCATTGTGCCTTCCTTTGTGCCAGCAGTGCATGAGGGTCTCACTGTCCCCCCATCCTCCCCACACTTGTTGCTGTCCACCTTCTTGATTCTTGCCATCGTGGTGGGTGTGAGGTGGCCAGGCCCTCACTCTTGCCTGGATGTGCAGGTTACAGCATCTGACGGGGTTCCTGGGGGGCAGGAGTGTTTCTCCCCAGCGTGGGAGAGGGTCTGAGGTTATCGCACTGGAGCCCCAGGCTGGTGCCCGGACCACCTCGCTGCTTGGCCGATGCCCCAAGCAGCATCTTTGATTTCCACTGTGAGCTGCTCTTCAGGCCTCAAGCTCCCCCGGGACTAGTCTTGCCAAGCAGGAGTGAGTACTCAGTGTCTGTTCATGGAGCACCAGCTGTGTACCCGGCAACGCTCTAGCGTCTGGAGACTGGGGGTGAACGGGGAGCGAGGGCCCTGGCGCCCCGGCCCTACATTCTGGAGGGGCTGCAGATCGTTACAGGAGACCATTTCAAAGCGAGGAAAGTGCCTTAAAGCCAACAGGGGGGTGATATGCAGACGGCGTCTGGGGTGGAGAGGACTCCGGTGGTGGGGTGCTGGGGACCGACTTGGCCCGGCTTGCTCGGCGCTGCATGGCCAAGGCCGGCACCCGCGGAGAGACTGGACAGCATCCATAGTGGGCGCAGGGGGCCAGGGCGTGCATTTTGAAGCAAAAGCGGGCTCTCCGGCAGCAGCAGGCAGGCCTGCGAGCCGCGGGCCATGCATTCCTGAGCCGGCAGCTTCGAGCTGTGTGTCCGAGAGGGGAGGCGGCTGGGCGCAGCCTTTAATCAGACGGAAATTGCTGCGGCCGCCCCCAGGACCAGCACATGAGAAGCCGTGCCGCTGGCCCAACCATTAATTCCAGTTCGAGCCAGTTTAATAAATAGCTAAATAAAGAAACTGAGAACGGCTTTGCAATTAGCCTGGACTCCTCCCTAAGTGGTAGGTGGCCTCCCGTTTTCCTAAAATAAGTTCTTTCCGTCGCCTGGTGGAGAGCAGCGGGGCCCTGCGGAGGCTCCTCCTGGCTGCTAGGATGCAGCTGTGGGGATGGAGAGGTTCCTGCCGTTGGAGCAAAATGACCGAGTCGGGCTCACTGAGCCGTTTGGAGTTAAAAACACACACTCAATGGCTCCGAGCCTGGCGTCTCCTCTGGCAACACGACGACCCAGAGCACCTGCGCCTGCCAGCCTGTCAAGCGGGGACCCCTGTCCTGTGGGAGCCCTCCCGAGCAGCCCGCCTTCCCCTCCAGAATCTCCCTGGCCAATTGCACTGACAGTGCGTGCCCGAACCAGGAACCCACTCGCCACCAGCCAGCAGCCCGGTGGGTGACCCAGGGAATAGCCTCTGAGCCTCGACGGTCTGCCCTGCAAAATAGGGCCTCTCCCACAGGGCTGCGAAACGGGGTCGTATGTGCAACCCCCCGTGTGGAGGCCTGAGCCAGCTCCGAGCCCCAGTGTCTGCTCCCTGGACATCCGTAGCGGTTCCTGTCCCAGAATTGTCATAGTGAGAGTGAGCTCGGGGAAGGGGGCAGGCTTGTCCGTGATGGCCAATGGGCCTCCCACCTTGGGTGGTTCTGGATGCTAATTAATATGAAGCAGCCCGCTGGCTCTTGGCGTCCGGGGTCTGCTCGGCTGTCCCCAGCCCACCGCACCTTTAGAAACCCAGTGAGGACCGAAGGAATGCAGATTTGGATGCGGGCAGTCAGGGTCACTTGGTGACCTGGCAGGCCCAAGGCTAGACCCAGGACTCAGAATGTGACCGTATTTGGGCATTTACAGAGGTGATTAAGGTAAAATGGGGTGGTTAGGGTGGGCCCTGATCCAGTGTGACTGGGGTCCTCATAAGAAGAGGAGATGAGGACACAGACACGCACAGAGGGACGACCCTGTGAGGACACAGGGAGGGAATGGCGTCTACACAGCAAGGAGAGAGGCCTCAGGAGGAACCAGCTCTGCCCACACCTGGACCTCGGCCGTCCAGCCTCCAGGACCGGGAGACAGTACACTTCTGTGGCTTCAGCTCCCGGGTCTGCTGTAGTCTGTTGTGGCAGCCAGAGCTGACTCACACAGCTGGGAACACTGTGGCCTTATTTCTTGGTCTCTCTCAGAAGGTCCCCCCTGCCCCCGACCCCCAACCAGGGCACATGAGCTGACGAGAAAAAGGATATCTATTGCTGGTAAGTCCTCAAGATGTGTGCTGATCACACCCTCTCCTCATTAACCCTGTGCTCCAGGGGCCATCTTTTAAATCAGACCTGAGCACAGAGAGGCTGAGTAGCTGGCCCAGCCTCACACAGCATCACAGCTCTGCTCCCAACCTCTCGCCTCCTGTCTGGTGGGGGCTGGAGAGCTGGGCAGGGTGAAGCGGGGCCTGGAGAGTCCCCTACAATGTCTCACAGAGACGGCTCTTAGCGCCTGTCTGTCTGGGCCTCTGCATGCCTTGATGCTCGTGGGCATGGTGACACTGACATGTGGCTGACCTGAAGCAAAATTAAGGCTGGAAGGTTCTGGAAGCTCTTATCAGGCACCCCAGCAAAGCACTCACGAGTTGCTCGTTGATAAGCTACTTGTAAATGGCGGGGGAGCTGCGATAATTAACGCTATTAAGTGATAAGTGTTGCAATGTGCGGAGTAGCCGAGGTGAACTTGGCTGGGAATCAGAAGCCAGCAGCTGCCTCCAGGGAAGCTGGGCTGTAAAGATGCCGGGCCTGGGGCCTGGGCCGGGGCCTCCACAACTGAGCTGATGGCCCAAGAACTCCATATACCCTCCCAGGCGCCTCGGTTCTTCCTGTTATACCATCTGGCATCAGTGTGACACATTTGTTACAACCGTCAGCCGATATTGATACATTGTTGTTAGCTAAAGCCTGTGGTTTTCAGCAGAGTTCAGTCCTTGGGTTGCACAGTTCAGTGGCTTTGCCAAATGTAGGAGGTCGGATCCTGTATCACACAGCATAGTTTCATCGCCCTAAAATTCTCCCGCTTTGCACCATTTTTACAGCAGGCAAAAAGCCAGATTCCAAGTGATGAGAGAGCCAGGAAGGAAAATGTCCACACGGGTTCGGGACCATCTTGACACCCAAGGACTCGGATCCAGGTGGCATGAAGGGTCCTGATGGATGGAGCATGGCGTCTGGATTTCCGTCCTGTGCTTCTGACTGCTCCAACTTCACCTTTAGAGTGGATCCCCTGCAGAAAGCATATGGGTGGGTCTGCACTTTGAGCCCACTGGGACCATCCCTGCCTTTTATTTGGGAGGGTTTAGCCCATTCACAGTCAATGTGATCATCAGATGGTTGGGCTGCCCTCTGCACCGTCCTGTTGGTTTCCTCTTTGTCCTCTGTTCTTCTGCCTCCCTTTGGACGAATTGAGTATTTATGATTCCATTTATCTCCTCCATTTGCTTATTAGCTTGAGCTCTGTTTTCTTTTTCCGCTTCTTTGTTTAGCCTGCTTTGAAGTCTGCGCGCGTCACAATCGACCATCCTCCACATACAGCTTCACATACAGAGGGAGAATGTCCCTCCTACCTCCCCCTCCCGGGCTGTGGTTGTCATGCATTTACTTCCACACATTTTCTACATATGTCATTGCACCAAACGAGTGTTTCCCTGGCACCTTGTGAATCCTGGGAAGAATGGATTTTTTTTTAAGTTTATGACATTTGGGGAGGCAAAAATAATAGTTTTCATGGGCATTCCTTTGATTATGGAGTCCTGAATGTTTTAGATTTTATGTAGCAATAACCGTTTCACATTTACGGGGCACTCACTCTGTGCTGGGCTCTTGGCTGCCAGCTTCATGCTAGTGAAGTCATTCGTTTGCTGCAGCCCCACAAGGTGGATTCCGTTACAATGTCCATTATTACAGGAGAGAAACCCGAGGCCCCCAGAGGCTGTCCCCGCCGTGCTCCTACTGCTGCTGGGCAGGACGAGGGTCACTCCATTCCTGCTTTCCTGCCCAGCCCAGCCCAGCCCGGGCACAGCAGAGGCCACCTGCAGGAGACATCGCACAGTTCGGGCACCTCACCTGTCTCCGGGGCTGTCGGTCCCTGGCGGGACCCACTGCAAAAGGAAAATTCGAGCTCCTTATTAAAACGTTACTAAGAAGTATCCAGAATATATAAAGAACTCTTCAAGTCAGCAACAAAAAGAACAAACAACTGGTTTAAAAAAATGTGCGGAGGACTTGAATGGACATTTCTCCAAAGAAGACATCCACATGGCCCGATAAGTGCAAGAAAAGACTCCCTACCATCAGTCATCAGGGAAACGCGAATCAAAACCTCGAGGAGAGGCCACAGCACAGCCACCGGGCTGGCTATCATAGAAAGGTGGGCAATAACAAGTGTCGGAGAGGATGTGGAGAATTGGAACCCTCGTGCAGTGTAGATGGGAACGGGAAATAGTTTGGTGGCTATGAAAAAAAAGCTGTGGTGGTTCCTCAAAAAGTTAAACATAGAATTACTGTATGAGAGGCCGGCCTGATGGCACAGAGGTTAAGTGCGCATGTTCCGCTTCTCAGTGGCCCAGGGCTCACCGGTTCAGATCCTGGGTGCGGACATGGCACTGCTTGGCACGCCATGCTGTGGTAGGCGTCCTACATATAAAGTAGAGGAAGATGGACACGGATGTTAGCTCAGAGCCAGTCTTCCTCAGCAAAAAAGAGGAGGACTGGCAGTAGTTAGCTCAGGGCTAATCTGCCTCAAAAAAAAAAAAAAAAAAAAAAGAATTACCATAGGACACAGCAATTCTATCCCTGGGTATATGATGCCCAAAATAATTAAAGCAGAGACTCAAACAAAGAAATGCATGCACACCCATGTTCTTAGCAGCACCATTCACGACAGCCAAAAGGTGGAAACAGCCCAAGTGTCCATCAACAGAGGAATGGACAGATGATTTGTGGTCTGTCCATACAGTAAAATATTGTTCAGCCATGAGAAGGAATGGAGCGCTGACACATGCCACCACATGGCTGACCCTCAAAAACATTCTGCTCGGTGAAAGAAGCCAGTCACGAACGGCCACCCTGGGCATGACTCCATTTCTGTGAAATGTCCACCCGTGTGGGGGGCTGAACTGTTGGCTTCGGGAAGCGGTGACTTTGAAGCCGCCCGTCACGCACCTGGGGGTGAGGCGACACCAAGTCAGTGGCAAAAAGAGGAACTTGCCTCCTGCTGGTTGCAAATTTCCAAACACGGCAGAGGCTGAGAGGAGATGGATGTGCCCGAGAAGAGCCGGGATCGGGGGCGGGGGGCAGCTTCAGAGCACGCAAGGCTGGGGTCCCGCAGCCCCGGTGCCCACAGCAGCTCCACTTCTTACTGCCCCTGTGGCTGCGGGCCGGTCGCTCCATCTCTTTAAGCCCCAGTTTCTTCATCTGTGAAGTGGGGGGGGGGGGGGGGGCGGGGGGAGGGTAGGGGCTCCCCTCATTCCACCGGTTGGGGAGATGCTGGGGCCGGTGGGGGGCCGGATTCTCTCCAAACGCAAGCACAGGTGACCAGATCAGGCGGATGTCATTTGGAGAAGAGAAAATAGCTGTGGGTTTTATTTTTCACGGAGAATGTCCAGGCAAGCAGTCCCGGGCAGTGGTCAGCGCCTTGGAGTGGGACCAGAGGAGCTGGTGGCGGTTCCTTCCCCTCATTGTGGAGCCCGAGAGGGAGGACCCGAGACCACAGACAGAGGTCCGTGCTGACCAGAGCCGGGGGAACGTCTCCTTCTCCCTGGCCCCAGGCTGGGGAGCCCCGGGGAGGTGGGGACAGGAGAGTGAGGGGCAGCACCAGCCGTGTCCCCCGCCCCCGCCCCCGCACCCCTCCAGTTCCTTCTGTGTTATCTGCAGTCCTTCTGTTCCGTTTGAGAAATCAAGCCTCCTGCCCAGTAAACACCTTACGTGGTACTTGCAACCATGCCCTCGTTTGGTAAAGGAAAGGGCGAGGCTCAGGGAAGGCTCGGGGGCTGTCCTAGGGCTCCCATGGGCTCGTGTCTGCCGAGAGTCCACCGTGTGTCGGGGACAGGCCTGACCATCTCGCCCGCGGTGGTCCAAAGCCCAGTCACCCCGACCCGCAAAGCCGGTGACACAGTGCACTCGACTCTGCCTGGTCTCCCGGCCACAGGGAAGCCTGGGGTCCACGTCCCTCCCCGCCACCAGCTGCGCTCAGCTCAGTGACACAGGACCTCGGGGACGAGAACTAGCTTTGCAGCACTTGACCAGGCCAGCTCCTGCCGGACCTCGGGGACCTTCCTGCCTGTCCTCCCCCTCCTCCGACCTGCGGGCCACCCCTCCTCTCACACAGCGGCCGCTCAGCACCCACATGGGCCGGACTTCCTGAGAGAAGCTGGGAGCTGGGCTCGTGGCTGGGGCAGAGTGGTCCTTCTGGACATTGGTCCTGCTGTATTGCCCATCCGGCCGGCCACCCCAGGGCAACGTCCCATCACTCTGAGCCCAAAGCCCCTACACGATGGACCCTCAGGCACTCTGCAACCAGCCCTGCCTCCTACTCTTCTCAGCTCCTCGCTCTCTCTCCTCCTCTCTGGGCTCCAGCTATGGCCCACCCTCTGCTGCCACAGGACCTTTGCACATGCCGGCTTCCGGGTTTAGAGCGATCCTGTCCGCCCGCCTTCACCTGGCAGACACCTTTCCTTCCAGTTAGGCAAGCCAGCTTTATGTGCATGTCCTCTGCTCCAGACCCTTCCTCCCCCGTTCCTGTGGTTATCTCGTCCCCCCCGTCAGAGTTGAGGATGGAGGACTGAAGCAGGCTTTCTGTCACCGGGTCCCCAGGAGTGGATGAAGGCAGCCGAGGGGCAGTCAGCGCTCTTCAAATGGAAATCAATCAGAGGCCTCAGGAGGGAGCTGCCCAGAACAGGGGGCCGTCAAGAGCCGGGCTGTCGGGGGCTGGGGGCACCCCTCATAAGCGGTTGCCACACGACTCTGACGTTGCGTGGATGTCAGCAGGTCAGGAGTTAGCTGTCACCATGGGGTGACAAAGGTCCCTCCCCTGCCAGCCGGTGAGCAATCAGAGAAGAGGGGAGCATGTCCTGGGCCAAGACACTCGACGCCCCTGAGACTCAGTTTCCCCATCTGTGTAGTGGGGGAGATGATCCTAGTCGCGCCCTGATGGGGTTGAGCCGGGTTTCTGTGTGAAGGCTTCTGCCGGCCGGGTGCCCATCCAGAAGGTGGAACAGGACAGCGAAGGTGCTGACCACCGGACGTCCAGTCTCCCGGCCCGTCAGGGACGGCAAAGAGCCCAGAGGGGCGGGGGGTTTTGGTGTCACTTCAGAGCTGTGATGGCCCCTTTGAAGGTGCCGGACTGACAGCCCCTTTGCGGGCGGCGTGGGGCTCGGCCTAGGAGCTGGCACCCTGTCACCGGGGCGTGACCGCGGGAAGAGGACGTCCCCTCCCGGCCTGGGCCTTTGTGCCGGCTGGGTCTCGTGCTGGCTGGGCGGCCGGAGACAATGGGGGCTGCGGCTGGGCCGGGGGCTGGCATAGCGGGCTGGCAGCGGAGCAGAACAAATCCGAGGGGACCTTCCTGTGCCTCCGCCCGCGAGTAACCTAATCCGGGGGCAGCGGGCAGGGGGCGGTGGCGGGGCTGGGGGGGGTCGCCGGGGCCGTGTGTGTTCACGGTAATTTAAAGGCTTCCACTGGGGGGTTCCCGATCATTTGATGTGGCAATTAGCGAGGGGACTTTTGCCATCCGGAAAGACACAGCCGCCCACTTCAATCACCCTGTTTATGCCCCAGCAGCAGCCAAACAGCCCCGGTGGCAGATAACGGTGGACTTCAAACGGCTCCAGGTCGGTCGCCCCTGGGACCGCCAGGCCGCACTGCGCTTCCCCCCTCCCCCCGCCCCCGTCCTTTATGCAGCTAAAGCGTTACTTTTCCCATGAGAAATTCTGGCCTTAATGGCATCGGATGGCAAAGGCAGGCTCTTCTCGCCCACCAAGCCCTTTTTTTGTGGGTACCTGGCTCTTGAGGCAGGCGGGCGAAGGGACGAGTCATTTCTCCCTGATTCAAAGGGCGCGTGGCCCCCAGCTGTGGTGGGTGGGCCGGGGGTGCTCCGGATGCCCACGAGCGCCGGCCGGGGTCCCTGCAAGTGGGCGGTAGCTCAAGACTTCAGCTTTGCTTTCCTGCTCCCCCTGGAAGGAGCTGCCCTTTTTAGAGTGAGTTCCCCTGTGGGTCAGAGGATGGTGATGACGACAATGATGACAATGAGGTCAACCTCCACTGAGCACCCGGGTGCCAGGCCCGTGCCAAGCACAGCCCGTGAGCCTCAGCCCGGAGCCCGCCTCATACCAACACCTGCCGGCTTACACGCCTGGCTGGAGAAGGTTTCGGGACCTGCTCGAGGTCACAAATCAGAAGCTGGAGCAGCCAGGCCCCAGCCGAGGAAGCCCATGGGAGTCAGCTGGACCAGCACCCGGCCCTGCCATCCCGGCTCGGTGGCTGAGGGCGAGCCGAGACCCCTGCTGAGCCTCACCGTCCGGAAAACAGACCTTACACCAAAACCCTCACCATTGCTACAGCACAGGGTGTTGCAAGGGCCGAGCAGAGAGGGGCCTCGGCCCGTGCTGTGTCTGAGTCAAAGCTCGGTCACTGTCCCCCCCCCCCCCCCCCCCCGCCGAGCCTCGGCCCCTCGCCTGGGAGTTGGAGTGCCCGAGGCGAAAGAGATGCGAAGCGCCCGGCATACCTGATGGGGCCTGCCCCATCGGCCCGCCCGGTCAGTGCCTGTCTGGACCACGCCTGACCCGCTGACACCTGACCCCTGGCTCCTCAGGGCTGTGGTAGCAGGAGCAAGTGGGGGAAGGAAAGGGCTGGGACGTCGCGCCATGGGCACCCAAGCCTGGTGCCACCTGAGACACCCACGCGCCCTTGTTGGTGAGATAAGTTCACACGTCCGAGTCGTCCCTCCCAGACCACCCCAGGCATCTCGCCGCTGTGGACGGAAGACAGGAGGGGCCGCCCTGCTGGACTCCCGCTTGGTGGGTGGGGCGACAGTAAGGCACAGATGGGCCCCTTCCAGATGCCCTCGGCGCTGAGGCTGGTGACGGTGCGGGAGAGGATGGGGCTGTGCTGACTGGGCCTGGAGGAGGGGCTCCCCCGGGAGGTGATGGGGGAGCAGGGATGTGAGGAACGAGAGGGGCCAGCTGACCTGTGGGAGGAGCGGGATTGTGGGGTCAGGAACAGAGAAGCCACCAGTATGGCTGGGGCTTGGTGGGGGTCCCGTCGGGAGGGACCTTGGTGCCAGCAAAGGGAGCTGGGTTTTAGCATGAATGCAGGGGGCCATTAAACTGTCACTCTGGTCTTGCCATGCCCCTGCTCTCAAGCCCGCCATGGCTCCCCAGGGCCTCCCCAATCATCTCTTTCTAGCACTGGCATTCAAGGCTCTGCACAATGTGGAGAGTCATCCCCTTGTGCACCAGCCCGTTCACAGCCCTCCTGTTCCCTGAGTTTCCCACGATCCCGCCTCGGCACTCAGCTCAGGCCGTGGGGGTGGCCCGGGCAGACGTCCTGAGGGAGGGTCCTGTGGCCCAGCCGAGTCCTGCAGCGTCTGGGTAGACGCACAAGAAGAGCTCACTTCTCACGGTCCAGGGATTCTCTCTCCCGCTGGGCTGCTCTCGGGCAGGGCCTTGTCAGCTCTGGGCCCGGTTTCTTTTCTTCAACCTCCTCAACCGTGTTGGGTGGGTGCGTGTCAGCCCAGGGGCCTGTGCTCTTCCTGCACAGGGCGCCTGCCGTATGCCGAGCCCCGTACTGTTTCGTGGTCTGGGCGGGCCAGGAGATGGGGGTGAGGACCTATATCTGTGACTCGCTTGCTGTGTGACCCTGGGCCAGACGCTGTCCTTCTCTGGGCCAGCAACTTCTCTCTTCCCGATACCCAGAGCACATCCTGTGCATCACCACCCTCCTCGTCAGGAGAAAGGAGGTGAGGCGCTAACCCGGGGCTCTGACCCCAAAGCCCAGGCCTTTCCACCCCCTCTCCTGTGGCAGCCACCTCCCCAGGGCGCTGCCAGGCTTTGGAGCGGGTCTGGGTCTGGCTCTGCTGCTTGCTCTGTGGTGGGGCAGCTCGCTCCCCTCTCCCTTTCTAATCTGTGAAGTGGGGAGACAGTGCTGCTTCCCTCCTGGGGGGTCATGAGGATTCGAGGAGATGACGTGTGCGGAGGGCTCCGGTCAGAGTGGACAAAGCCGCTGCCTCCCCCCTTTACTATCGTCACCATCATCATCATCACCATCGTCATCATCACCATCATCATCATCACCATCATCATCACCATCGTCATCATCACCATCGTCATCATCACCATCATTGTCATCATCACTATCACCATCATCATCATCATCATCACCATCACTATCATCATCACCATCATCATCACCATCATCATCACCATCGTCATCATCATCGTCATCATCATCGTCATCACCATCATCGTCATCATCACCATCGTCATCACCATCATCATCACCATCATCATCATTATCATCACCATCATCATCGTCATCTCCATCATCATCATCATCACTATCACCAGCGTCATCACCACCATCATCATCACCATCATCATCACCATCACCATCATCATCATTGTCATCACCATCATCACCATCACTATCATCATCATTATCATCACCATCGTCATCGTCATCATCTCCATCATCATCATCACTATCACCATCATCACCATCATCACCATCACCATCATCATTGATGTCAGATCAAATGCCAGGGGAGAGCTTGGCTGTGGCTCTGCTGAGCTGCCTCTGAGGTTCTGGGACTTGAGGGAGGAAGAGGAGCCCTTCTTGGCCCAGGCGTGGAGGAAAGGAAGGTGCCAGACCAGGTGGAGGTGGCCAGGTGGGTGCGCGGAGGTGCAGCCGGGCCAGCTGGAGTTCTCAGGCCAGCTCTGAAGTGAACAAGGATTCGGGCCTTCAAGTGTCGTAGGGGGCGGGCCCCCTGGCTACAATGGGGCAGGAGGGGGGCCCAGGCAGCTCGACCCCCAGAGAACCAGAGTCGCTGGTGGTCGCTGCAATTTCTTTAGTGATCAATAGTGCCGTCTGCGTTCCGCCCCCTCAGAAAGGCTCCTGGGGGGGCCATCCCCGACGACAGGCCTCTGACACCTTCCTGGACACGGGCTCAAGCAGTCAGCTTTTGAGCCTTGCTCTAAGACAGCAATTTGCCCCCTCCTCACGAGCTTGATGGATGAGCATGGTGCCGGGACAGCCGTCCCTTTGCAGGAGGAGCAGCTCCTGGGCCACCCGAGGCCTCAGAAAGGCCGCTGACGTGCATGACAAAATGTTCTCTTCCCGCCCAGTGCTGGTGACAGCCCCTCAAAGGAAACGCAGTCGCTGCAGAAGCAATTCACGCTCTGTCTTTTTGTGGCGCTGGGGTCGGCTTTTCTTTGGCGGTTGAAGAAAGAGCCACCGGCTCCTTGTTGTCTCTGGAAATGCTGTCCCCGTGGGCCACCAGCCCCCAGCCAGCACACACGAGGCCACTTTTCATGTTCAGGGGTTTTCAAAAAGCGCTGGCAGCAGCGGGGGACCCACCGCCTCGTGGGGGCGGTCCCAGGCCCAGAGCCGGGGTTATTGCCACCTTCGCGGGCCATGCTGGATTCCAGAAGACGGGAAGGAGCTCCTGCCATCTCAGCCGTGATCCGAGACAGCAAGAGTCCCCACAGGGCCCTGTACCCACTGCACGGTCATCCAATAGTGAATTGGGCCATCGGTCCTTGGTATCTTGTTCCCGCAAAACCGTCACCTCGACGAGCGCTGTTCTTAAGGGAGTTCGAGCCCGGCCTGGGGACAACAAACCCGAGAGGCCCCTTGGGTTCACTTTGCTGGGAGAATCGGGTCAGGAGTCCGACAGCCCCCTCCCCTGTCCCCACGCAATTCCATTCTGATCTCCGCTATGGGGGTGGGCAGGTGCATGACCCTACACATTGGTCACATCCTGCAGGACTGGACGTCAGAGTGAATCGAGCTGTGTGTAAATTTACAGAACGGTCCCCTGCACGGGCGGAGGGCGCGGGCATGGAAGCCAGACTTCTTTGAGTACATCTCCTGTGGCGGACGACAGAACGGCCCCCCCAAGATGCCTGTGTCCTGATCCCTGGAACCCGGGAATGCACGGCCTTATGGGGCAAGAAGAGCTTTGAGGGCTGGTTGAGTTAAGGATCCTGAGATGGGGAGGTCGTCCTGGACTACCTGGTGGGGCCAGTGTCATCACAAGGTCCTTGTGAGCGGGAGGCAGAGGGGTCAGAGCCGTGAAGACAGGACAGAGGCCGCAGGGGTGTGGAGAAGGGGCTGCAAACCGAGGACACAAGTGGCCCCCAGAAGGACACAAATTCTCCCCTGGAGCCTCCCGGAGGAGCCGGCCCTTCAGACACCTTGCTTTTTGGACCTCTCATCTCTAGATCTGTGAGAGAATAAATCGGTGTTGTTTTAAGCCACTGAATTTGTGGTCACTGGTTACAACAGCTGTAGGAAACTTATACGCCCTCGTTTGGCACATCTGGAACCAAGTAAATATTTCATGTACTTAATCAAACTCGGATGGAATTGCAGAAGGAATCCGGAAAAGTCACCAATAAAGTGGAAAAGCAAAGGCGAGCGCAGGCACTGCCTGAGCCCGTGGCAGATGCCTGGGGCGGGACTGTGTGGTGGCTGGTCCCGGGGCTGAGCACTCGTTCGGTGAGTTCAAGGCTCTGAGTGGGAAAGGGACCGGGGCATCTGACGGGCTGAGATGCTGCAGAACTGCCCCCTGGAGAATAGGATCCTAAAACTGACTGGAGCAGAAACAGCCGGTGCCTGACTCCTGGCAGCCCAGCTGGTTGTTGCAGACGTGATTTGCAAATGCCTCTTCTCTGGGCTGAGTCATCTTCTCACTTGAGGGTCTTCTGTGGCAGCCGGGACCTGCTCCGTGGTGGGGGTTCTCCCAGAGGGCTCCTAGGCCAGGCTCCTGGCTCGAACCCTCCAGCTCCAGCTTCGCAGAGCAGACCGCTGCCGCCACAGCTCTTTATTTGGAGGCGGCCACGCTCCAGGCACCGACGGCAGTGAGCAGCACGGAGTGAGCTCGTGGGCGTATGTCCCAGAGGGGAGGAAGCATCTGGTGTGCCCACTGCAAGGGGCAGGCAGGGGTCGGGGCTCGCCGTCCTCGATAGGGCCATCGGGAGCCTTCTCCGAGGGGGTGATCCAGCGTCATCCTGGGCTCTGAGTTTCCTCAGCTGGCCACGGGGATCACACGTGCCGTATCGTAAGGTTGCTGCAGGCGTGAAATGAGATGCGGCACGGGACCCTCGGCCAGCCCGGGACACAGCAAGACCTCCATAAACGGCAGCTACCATTACTGTCGCTGCTGTCATCCTTGTTCTCTAGACTCGGATCATTCCAGAAAGAAGCCTTTCAAGGATGACTGTCTTTTATCGATCATTCATTTCACAAAGGCTTCTGGAGCGGTGTTCTCAGGGCTGTCTCTGCCCAGGGTCAGAAGCCCCTCCAAAAGGCAGGATCCGCCAGACCACAGCCACTTCCTCCAGGAGAGAGGGGAGGCAGAAGGGGCGGCAGGCAACCTCCAGTTTGAGTGGGAAGAGCCCTGGTGGCTGGCACCCCCCCAAAGTGGGCGGCAGTTCTGGATCACCAACGTCAGGCCTGGGTCTGTGCAGGGGCCCCCAAGGGGCGCTTTGCAGATTTGGAGGTACCTGGTCTGAAGATACGTAAGCTGGCATGTGGTGAAGTAGAATTTGTTAAATGAAAGCAAAGCGTCTTAGACAGAGCCCTGGACGAGGAGTCTGGAGCTCTGGTTCTGTCCCTATATTTGCCTGCAACTTGCTGTCTCCTTTCTGGCTAGTCCCTTGACCCCTCTTGGTGTCATCCATCCTAAGACAGGCTGGACCTGATGAGTCCTTCACAAACTGCATCTCTCTGAGCCCGAAGGGTCAGCTGGAGGACCTGGTTTTGGGGTGGGAGTGGTTAAGGGCTGTATCCGTCAGCTATTGCTGTGTAACAAACTATCCCAAGGCTCAGTGGCTTTGTATGATAAATATTGTTTCGGTTTGTAAGCGCACGGGGCGGCTGGGCAGTTCTGCTGATCTGGACCAGGTTTCGGTGGTCTTGGAGGCACTCATTTGTGCATCTGCAGTCAGCTGGTGGGCTGGCTGGGGGCTGACTGATCCGGTATGGCCTCACCCACGTGTCTGATGGTTGGCTGGCTGCAAGCTGGGATGACAGGGGCGATGGGGCTGCTTGTGTCTCATCCTCCAGCGGGCTAGCCGGGTTTGTTCACATGGCAGGGCAGGGTCCTCCGGAGCCCTAAGCTCAGAACTGCCACAGGGTCACTGCTGCCACCTTTTACTGGCCAAAGCAAGTCACAAGATCAAGCTCGAGTCAGGGGGTGGGAAAACAAGTCTTGCCTCTTGACGGGAATTGCTGCACCCAGAGGTGTGTATTCAGAGAAGAAAGCAGTTAGGGGCGTTTCTGCAGTCATTCAGCCACAAGGACCGACGAGAGGGGCTTGAAGAGGGGGCTGCTCCGAAGTAGGAGAGATGCTGTGGGAACCGTATCATCTTCAAAAAGCCCTCAGAGTCCAGCTAAGGACTTAGCTGGATTTCACACTTTCCTCTAGGCCACCGCATATGCTGTTTCCTCTTCTTGAAATGCCCTTCCCCACTCCTTCTCCGTACATTTTTTAAAACAAGAAAACTTTCTCTCAATTAAAAAAAGAATTTACTTGTGAGCTCAGTCTCAGTTTTTATTTGTGAGAACGTTGGAGGAATTTTTCAAGATGTGTGAAGGCTTGTCACTGGCTGGCACACAGGGGCCATCTGTGGAAGAGACAAAAGTCTCCAAGTTGACTGAACACAGGAGCTTCCCCTGCTGGATGGGAAGAAATGCCGCTGGGGTATTGACCCATGCAGAGTACACAAATAATAGGAAATCATCATCCAAACAGCGCAGAAATAATTGTTACAGGCAAGACCCACAGATAGAGGCTAAAATCAGGGGGTGAAGCTGGAGGAGAAACAGGATCTTTGCGTGGTCTCAAAGCATCTGCCCTGAATCTGTATCAGTTACAGCAGGAAACACAGTAACTTCACAGGGGAGAAACCGGCAGATGCCGCTGGAACTGAGGGATCTGGGTTAAGCATCACCAGTGACAAGGTGTGTCCACGCCCTCACACGATGCACTTCAGAGGCCCATCGCTTCTGTGGGGTTCTTGCCAGAAGCTCGATCTCATCATGAGAAAGCATCAAATGAGCCCCAGCTGAGGAGCATTCACCCAAATAAATGACGGATGCTCTTCAGGAGTGTCAAAGACATGAAGATCTGAGGGGCCGTCACAGACGAAGGAGAAGTGACAGTTAAATGCAATGTGGTATCCTGGTTTGGATCCTGGAAAAAGGACGTTAGTGACAAAACTTATGAAATCTGAAAAATGTCTGTAATGTTGTACCAACATTAATTTCTTAGGTTTTGGGGTTTTTTTTTTTTTTTTTTTTGGTGAGGAAGATTGGCCCTGAGCTAACATCTGTGCCAGTCTTCCTCCATTTTTTATGTGGGTCACTGCCACAGCATGGCTTGATGAGCAGTGTGTAGTTCCCAGCACAGGATCTGAAGCCTCAAACCCCAGGCCGCTGAAGCAGAGAGCACAAACTTAACTACCACGCCACTGGACCAGCCCCCGATTTATTAGTTTTGATCATTGTACTGTGGTTGTGTATGATAAGAACATTAGAGGAAGCTGCTGGGTGACAGATATTCAGACACTCTCTGTACTACTTTTTGCATCGTTTCTTTAAGTTGAAAATTATTTCAAAATAAAAAGTTTTTTAAAAAAATAGCTATGTGGAGTCAAGACACTGGTTCAGCCGTGCCGTGGCAACGACTAGAAAAGTCAGGTTTCCCCTGGAAACAGCCGTGACCCTGGGCACAGCCTTTAAGATGCCTTTCTCAGCCTCGGACCAGAGACGGTGCAGGACCTCTGTCCTCAAGGGAAGGGAGCATCGGAGGGAAGCTCGCAGGCACCTTGGCTTTCTGCCCCGTCTTGACCTTCCCGGACTTGACGTTTTTGAAGACGACAGGCCCGTTCTTCTGAGGGATGGCTCTCGCTTCGGGTCTGTCTGCTGTGTCCTCGTGTTAGATTCAGGCGGGTTCTGCATCTTTTTGCAGGAACCTCACAGGAGCGATGCTGCGCCCCGCTCACCACATCCCATCCGCTGGTGCAAGACCTCAGCGAGCCCGTGGCTGGCGCTCTTCATCCCGGTCACTCGACTAAGGCCGTGTCTGCAGCCCCCTCTGCCGAGACGTTTCTCTTTCCCCTTTGTAATTAATCTGCTTGTTTTTTTGTTTGTTTATTTATATCATCGTGGACTCACGGCATCTTATTTTGGTCATGAATTGTAATACATTTCCATCATTGTTTATTTCGATCCTCAATTTCTCCTATATTTGGCCAGTGGGAGCCCCTTCCAGCCCCTGTGACGTGTCTCGTCATTCTTTGAGCACTTCCTTGTCTCCCAAGATAAGATGCTCCAGACTCGTCTCGTCCCTTCCTCGCCCCTGGATCCAGCCATGTCCCCAGGGAGTCCTGTGTCTGTCGAAACTCATCACACGGTGCACTTCAGATCAGCTCTTTCCACTGCACGTAAGTTAAACCTCACTTTGAGAACATCTGTGTGGAGTGAACACTACACTCAGGAGAGTCAGAAAAACCGGGGTGCGGTCAGGGGTGTCGGCAGACTTGGGGTGTTCCAACCCTGCACGAGGGCAAAGAGAGAACTGGCCCTTGACCAGCTCCTGGGAGACAGATTCGGGGCCCTTGGAACGTCCGCCCTGGTGAGAGTGTCTGTGTACACCTGAGACCTCCGGCCACACTCTACCTGTTTGCCCTTCGGTGGGGCGGGTCCCTGAGCAGCTACAGCCGGTCGCACAGGCACTCCATGTCAACGTGAGTGACCCCAGTAAAAACCCCAGACACCCAGGCTCGGGGGAGCCTCCCTGATGGCAATGCTCCATGCCCGTTGTCACACGGGGCTGTTGGGAGGATGTGACTCCATCGGAGGAGGAGAGCTGGAAGCTGGCCCTCTTTTCTCCTGGTCCCTGGCCCCAAGCCTCTTATTTTTGTTGATTTAATGGGTATCCTTTCGCTGTAAGAAGCCAGGACCATGAGTATGACAGCTTTGCTCAGTCCCGTGAGCCCTTCCAGTGAACGACTGACCCAACGGTGGCCCTGGCAGCCCCCTGACGCTTCACAGAGGAGGAGGACGGGAGCCGGGTCTTGAAGCATGAACAGGAGTCCGCCAGGAAAGAGGCCGGTTTCCGGGAGAAGGGCCAGTGTGGCCGAAAGCACGGAGGCGGGGAAAGACATCTGACCCCTCGCCTCTTTTACTTGAAGAGAAGATAGAAAGGTCAGTTTCGACTTTAGAAACTGTATTTTTTTTTCATGGACATAATTCCAGCAAAAGGAAGAGGTTCCCCTTTTAACAGACACCAGAACCAGAGCAGGCGCTGGATGCACGGCCCCGAGGGGGAATTTGCCCCAGACTGGATGCCTGGCCCGCTGGAGGCGGTGTCTGCAGGGGGGCTGCAGGGGGTGGCCAGGCAGGAAGCAGTTTGGAGACCCCTCGGTCTGGTTCCCCCCAGATGCTCTTGTGACCTGCTGGGCAGCATCTCTAGTTTCCAGAACCATCCACTGTCTTTGAGACTTTCTCTTTTCTGACCGAGGCGGGTGCTGCCTGCTCAGATGCACACAGAGGATAAAGCTCCCAGTCTCACCTTTGGGAGGGGACGCAGGCCGGTGAGGACCACGGGGTAAGTTCACTTCAGATGTGTGTTTCCTCCAGCCTCGAACGTAAGGAGCTCCAGCTGCGTGCTAAGGCTGATCCGAAGGCCCCCGTCGGCCCTGAGGGCTGATTTTCTTTGAATTCCTGTTCTCGTGAGCTCCAAGTGAGGGCTCTGAAGGACACAGCCTGCCCTGGACCACACGACTGTGTCCCTCAGTTTGTTTGTTGAAACCCTAATCTCCATCAGGATGGTATTTGGAGATAGGGGCCTTTGGGGGTGATTAGATCGTGAGGGTGGGAGCCCCTTGATGAAATGAGTGCCCTTATAAGAGACACAAGAGCTCGCTCTCTGCCATGTGAAGACACAATGAGGAGGCACCTTGTCTACAAACCAGGAAGGGGTCCTGACCAGACGCTGGACCTCCCAGCACCTTGATCGTGGTCTTCCAACCTCCCAAACTGGGAGAAACAAAAGTTTTTTGTTTAAGCCACCCAGAAATGACTAAGACACGAGCCCCACGGAATTTGCAAAGTGGGGAGAAGAGACGAAGATTGCTTGCAAAACAGAACAGGCTCCACCCTCACTTCTTCTGTTCTGTCCCCCCTCCACTCTTTTAATAGGTAATAGGGTACCCCCTCGGCCTGGACCTCCACCGCTGCCTCCCCCGGCCGCACTCTCAGCCGACGGCCTTGCTCCCTGCTTCGCTGAGAAACGTAGATGCTGTCAGAGACAGGACCCCTTGGAGAAACGGCTGGATCCAGGGGCGAGGAAGGGACGAGACGAGTCTGGAGCATCTTATGCCGGGAGACAAGGAAGTGCTCAAAGAATGACGAGACACGTCACAAGGGGCTGGAAGGGGTCCCACTGGCCAACTGTAGCAGAAATTGAGGATCGAAATAAACAATCTTAATAACGTACTATAATTCATTAACTAAAATAAGAAGCCAGGTGTCCACGATGAGATAAATAAATAAGTAAATAAATAAACATATATATTAATTACAAAGGGGAAAGAGAAACATCTGGGCAGAGGAGGCTGCAGACACGGCCTTAGTCGAGTGACCGGGGTGAAGAGCGCCAGCCACGGGCTCGCTGAGGTCTCGCACCAGCGGATGGGATGTGGTGAGCGGGGCGCAGCATCGTTCCTGTGAGGTTCCTGCAAAAAGATGCAGAACCCGCCTGAATCTAACACGAGGACACAGCAGACAGACCCAAAGCGAGAGCCATCCTTCAGAAGAACTGGCCTGTCGTCTTCAAAAACGTCAGGTTCACGAAGGTCAAGAGAAAACAGAGAGCTTTCCAGGCGGAAGGAGCTAAGATTCTGAACTGGATGCTTTATTCTCCTGGGGCGGTCGGGGAAACCAGAGTGGCGGATGTATCAGCGCCCGTTTCTTGACTTTGTCCGCTTGAGTGCGACGACGCAGGGGGCTCCGCGGGAGGTCCATTCCTTGCTTTTTCCGCGTTCTGCAGGCTGCCTGCATCCTCGGCCCGTGTCTGCCTCCACACATCCCTCCAACCTCTGTGCCATCACGTCTCCCCTTCCATAGTCTTCTGTGGTCACATCTCCCTCTGCCTCTCTCTTAAGAGGACATTTGGGGGGGGGGCCGGCCCGCTGGCGCAGCAGTTAAGTGCTCACATTCCCCTTCTCTGCAGCCCAGGGTTCCCCGGTTTGGATCCCGGGTGTGGACGTGGCACCACTTGGCAAGCCACGCTGTGGTAGGCGTCCCACATATAAAGTAGAGGAAGATGGGCACGGATGTTAGCTCAGGGCCAGTCTTCCTCAGCAAAAAGAGGAAGATTGGTGGCAGATGTTAGCTCAGGGCTATTCTTCCTCAAAAAAAAAAGGACATTTGTGGTTATCTTTAGGGCCAACTTGGATACTCCAGAATGATCTCCCCATCTCAGTATCTTTAACTCACTCACACCCTTTCACCATGCAAGGCCACATTCACAGGCCCTGGAGACTAGGACCTGAACACCTTCAAGGGCATTGATTCAGCCTGCTGTACCACGGTTACTGCCCGCCCCCCACCGAACTGCCACCGCAATGCAGGCACGGATTTAACCTTTTTTCCTTAGATTCGCTGAACGCACTGCTGGTGAGAGCACAGTCAGATGGCTTTCGAACTGCGCACGCTTGTGTTCGAGAATCAGAATACGTCCAGTGCCCGAAGGCCCTCTCTGGAAGCAGGGCTTGTGTCTGTCACGCTCACAGCGAGGTGCTTGGAAGAAGGCTGGGTGCCGAGCAGCGCTCGATAGACACCTGAGAATAAGACGCCTTCCGAGCCTAGGGGGGAAGCAGCGTGACAGACGGACAGGCTTCTGTGAGACTGGACCAGCCTCTGCTTCTTGGAGTCTCAGGTTTCCCATCTGCAAAGGGAGCTCTCAGGAGCTCCTGTTTTTCCAGATATGGTGAGAATTAAGTGATACGAGACACGTAAAGCCCTGGCACAGAGCCCGGCACACAGTAGGGGTTTGGCACGCGTGCACGTGAGCTCTCTCCTTCCGCCTTGTGAGAGCGAAGGGATGCAAGACAGGGGAAGTCTGGGGGCAGTCGGGGGTTGCAGCATGGAGGTCCAAGCCTGGGCGTGGCTGAGGGCACCTGGGCTCCTCGGTGCCCTTAAAAGCTCCCCTGCCATAGGGAGCACAGCGGCCGGCCGTGTTCCTGAGGCACAGGGCGCCTCCAGGCCTGCAGGGCGCTCTCCGGCTCCCTCCCCCTCCTTAGCTAGATGCCCCAGGTGTTTTTCCTGCCTGGATGGGTTGATTTTCTCCTCCTCTTGGGTGGCCCACGGAAAGTCTCGTTGCCCTCACAGCCCAGGGCCACCTGAACACTGCACCCACCTTGGGCACCTGCCCGCCTAGACCCAGGACGTGGACGGGTGAGGAGCAGAGAAGAGGCCACGTGGGGTGAGCAGAGGTGGATGGGGGAAGGGCAGGCACTTTGAGGAAAATGCTCTCTTCTGCAGACTAATTTAAGCGAGGGAGATTTCCCTCCTGGCCCAGCCGCCAAGGTCTCTGATCACACTTGACCAACAAGAGTGCGTACCTTCAGATTCCACGTCCCACCAGCTGGTCTTCATCCCCACGCCGCTCCCGTGGGTGACCGCACCTCGTGGATTCCCAAGGGCCGGCTGAGCCCAGGTTCTTCTGTCGCCTGACGGAGGGCTGCGGGCTGACGTCTGCTGGGCCGCCCTCTCCCTTCCTTTTCCTCCATCTCAGTCCACTCGAGGTCACTGACCCGCCTGCACTTTGGCATAAAAACAATTGGGTGTTTCCACTTTGAGCTTCAGAACCTCATTCAAAGAAAAGGAAGTGAATTTTTTTTTGATGTGAACACATCACACCCAGTTTTCTAAATATTTACACACCGCAACCGTGTCTCTGCCCCGAAGGCACATGGCCTCCTGTTCCCCATTCAAAACACATCTGGTCTCTTTGCTGATCAGAGCGACCCAGCCACGCCCTTCCCTCTGCCCCCGGAGCACTAGGAACACCGAATTCGACACCATGGTGGCGTGTGGGTGGCCACTGGGCGGGGCTCCTTGAGGCCAGGGGCAGCCTCTCACATCTGGGTGACTGCAGACATCTCCCCGAAGCTCGCTCCTACCCTTCTGGAGAACTGGCAGCCAGAGCTGGCCTTTTTTTTTTTTTTTTTTTGAGGAAGACTGGCCCTGAGCTAACATCCGTGCCCATCTTCCTCTACTTTATATGTGGGATGCCTACCACAGCATGGTGTGCCAAGCGGTGCCATGTCCACACCCGGGATCCGAACTGGTGAACCCCAGGCCGTCGAAGCAGAACATGCACACTTAACCGCTGCACCACCGGGCGGGCCCCCAGAGTCAGTCTTTTAAAGTGCACATTGGATCCATCATGCCCAGCTCTCGATCCTCCGGCTCCCCCCACCAGCACCCAGAGTAAGGCCCAGAGTCCTTGAGGTGATGGCCCTCACCTCGGCCTCGGACCCCAGCCCCCACCTCTCACCCCGTGTTAGTTTCCTGCGGCTGTTCTAACAAACGACCCCAAACTTGTTGGCTTAAAACATTGAGAATTTATTCTCCCACAAGTGACGGCCAGAAGTTCAAACTCCCGGTGTCGGCAGGGCTGTGCTCCTGGCAAAGGCTCAAGGGGAGGGGCGCCCTTGCCTCTCCCAGCTTGAGGGCCCTTCTGCAACCCTTGGCTGGGGCCGCACCCCACCGGTCTCTGCCCCCCTGGTCGCACGGCCTGCTCCTCCCGTCTCCTCCTCTGTGTGTCTCTCTTTTAAAGACATGTGTGACTGCACTTAGAACCCATCCGGATAATCTGGGAGAAACGGCCCCTCTCAAGGTCCTTGACTCCATCACGCCTTTTGCCGTATAAGGTAATCCTCGCTGCTTCCAGGAACTGGGATGTGGACGTGCCTTTTGGGGGCCCCTATCCAGCTCCACATGCAGCCCGGTGTTCACACAACCCCAGCTCCCTGGCCCCTGGCTGCTCCTCAAACACACGAGGCACATTTCCAGGGCCCTCTCCCCACTGATGGCTGCCTTTCCTCGCCCCCACCCCTACCGGCTTGCTCTAGCCCTTGATGCAGGACTCCCAGGTCAGCTCCACTCCTTCTAAAGAGGCACAACCCAGCCGTTCTCTATCCTTCTCCTCCGCTTTATCACCACCTGACTTGGACACACTTGCTTGTTTGTTGTTTTATCTCCTGTCTCCCTCAACCAGCGTGAATGCTCCACAGGTCAGGGGCTTCGTTTCTGCAGCTCTGGGGAGCCTTCCAACACCGGGATGATGTTCTGTGGTCATCAGGGACCCAGGCCCTTTCTGTCTTTCTGCTCGTCCCTCCTCAGCATGCGACTTCCTTTCTCTTGGCCTCATGATCCAAGACGGCTGCTCCAGCTCCAGCCATCCTGTTGGCATTCCAGGCAGAGGAAGGAAGACAGATGGAAGGGCAGAAAGGGTTCTCTTAAAAACCCCATCCAATAACTTCTGCTCACATCCCGTTGGCCACATCAACCCACAGGGCTTCCGTTACTAAAGAAAGGGAGGCGGATGTGGAGGAGGCAACTGGCAGACTCCACACATCTGGGGATCCGAGCCACGTCATCTACTTCTCTATGCATCTCAGGAGTCCACTTAAGGATTAAACCAGTTCTTTCCATTCAAAATGGTATCAAGGGATATAGAGTCGGGGAAAGAGCACTAGAATGGGAGTCAGGAGCCTGGGACGCCAGTTCTGGCTCTACCACTCCTTGCTCTGTGACTCTGGGTTAGTCCCTCCCTTTTCTGTGCCGTGAAGAGGGAATTGGAATGGACCTTCAGCAGTAGCAGCATCTTAATCTTCACCATCTTCTCATCTTCTTCACTTTCATAACCATCATCATCTTCTCCATCCTCATCATCATCTTCTTCACCATCATCATCATCCGTTTTTTGCTGTGAAGACCTTCAACTGATTAGAGGAGGCCCACCCACCCTATGGAGGAACATCTCCTCGATTTTTTTAAGGTCAACTGACTGGAGACGTTAACTACACCCACCAAGCACCTCCACAGCCACAGCCAGCCCAGGGTTTGGTGGGATCCCTGGTTATGAGAGCCTCGCCAGGCTGACCCATAAAACTAACCCTGACACCCCCGTCAGAGGGTCGACCTGTGACCCGAGATTAGACCAGCGCCCAGCACATGGTGGCTGCTTGGTAGTTCTCTGCTCTTTTCACCATCACCGAGAGCTTGCCATGGGCCAGGGATGGGGCTACGTAAGTGACAGACACTGTTTATCCCCGTTTTGCAGATTTGGAAACTGAGGCACAGGAGTTTCATCTCTTGCCCGTGGCTCCTGGCAGAGCTGCGATTTGGATGAAGGCAGCTCGGTCTCCGGGTGCCAGGCCCCCAGGCCAGTTCTAGCCCTTGGGCAGGCTACATTTGGCCCGTGTTGGGTTTTTATGGCTTCTAAATTAGCAGCCAGCAGCTAAACGACCCCCCAGGACAGACGTCCCCTGCGGTGGTTTCTGCGTGGAAGAGCAGGCCCAGAGCACTTCTTCAAGAGTCCAGCCCCTGGCAGATAAGTGCCGTTGGCCCTGAAGGCGCGGTCCCTGCTGGGTGAGCACCGGGCAGCGGGCTCGGGGCTGGTGCGGCTGGGGGGCGTGGCCTCCTTGGGGTCCTGGTCCCTCCCGGCTCCCCTGCGTGGGAGGCAGCCGGCAGGCTGGATTGGGCACAGGACCTGGCGTCAGATTGCCCATCTTCGCAGATTCTGGGGGCCCGGCCGCCCCTCAAGGCCAGTCTCCTGAACCTCACCGGGCCTCGGGGCCTCGTCTGTAGGATGAGATAGTGACCGCAGCCCTGCTCTCGGTGGGGAAAGGCCTCGAGTCGGGTGCTCAGAGTCTGGCGCAGGGCAGAGGCCTCGGAACCGTTGGCCGCGGTCTGCCCGCGCTGCTCTGGGGACAGTGTCTGGAGCCACTCGCTCCATCCTGACGACAGGCCTGCAGGGTGGGCACGTTGTCATCATCCCCAATTTACAGATGAGGAACCAGGGCCGTCGCTGCTGCTGCTGCTGGTGTCGCAGTTGCTGGTACGAAGCCGCCGGCCCGCATTCCAGTCACACCTGGCGCCGGGCTCCCGAGGGTGCCGCTGCTTGGCCCCGTGTGTGTCCCCACCCCGTCCTGCTCTCCCTCCCACCGCAGGGCTTCTGGAAAAGCCCAGGGCTGCCAGGGCTGCGGCGGAGGCGGGGCGGGCGTTGCGGGGCCGGGCAGTGCAGTCCAAGGTGCTCCAGAAGGCAGCTGGCCCCCCGCCCCCGGCCCTTTCTTCTCACTGCTTTTTGTTCAGGCCCTTTTGATGGGGGAACAAGGCCCCTTTATGTGGCGCCGGCCTCCGCGTCCCACCCAGGGCTGGGAATTTCCTTTTCATCTGGCGCGTCGAGGCCCAGGGCTCGGGGCGCTCGGGCTGGAGCGATTTGCTGGTGTCACAGAACCTGGGTGACTCAGCTTTCAGTGGGGCATTGTGGCCCCACGGCTTTGATATTTTAAGTGGGACTTGCAACAAAGGGGCGGCGGGCAGGTAGGGCTCCTCATGGCGCGGCCGGCTCGGGCTCGCGCGCTGAAAGGGGACCCCGGTCCCAGGAGGACTATTCCGTTTCAGTGGGAGGACTGGCCTGTGACCCCAGCCTCTTAATGATGGCATTGAGCGGGGCTGCCGTCTCGGGGTCTGGGGGGGCCAGCTGCTGCTCCACGCCTGCCCTCAGCTCCTGGAGCTTCCCACGGGGATGCACCAGACGCTTCCAGGCCAAGGGGCGCTTGGCGGGCCTCTAGCCCGGGTCCAGGGGACCAGCCTGGAGGATCCAGAGCTGCGGGCCCCCAGCAGCTGGGGGAGCCTGATCAGGAGGAAGGAACCTGGAGGGAGGCCGGCCAGCATGGACTCAGAGCCTCAGCTGCCAGCAAGACAGCTAGAAGACAGCTCTCTCCCTCCGCTGCTGTGCTTGCCTGTGAGCAGGCGGGGCCTTCGCGGAGATAAACGCAGATGGGACCCGAAGCCAACTGTTCTCGGTGCCGCAGTTTCCCGCCTCGAAGGGCACTCAGTGCTTGGAAAAGCACGCGATGAGCCCACAGCCCGGATGCGCTCGTTTTAGATGGTTATTTTGCGTTTTCTAATCACCCCATTCATTTGCCGCCCGGCTCCTTCTCTGCTAAGGGGGTGTGAGGACGGAACCGACCCGAGCGAGTCTTCGAAGGGCCTCAGGAGATATTCCACGAGGACGGTTGGGTGCGGCGTCTGTGGCCCGCTCAACTCACTGGACCCTCACTCTCAGTTTCCGTGACGATGGTTTCCACGTGTTTCCGGAGGGTCGTGGGTTGACCTGTGGTTGGTCAGAGGCAGGAGGGCCCCGTGGCTGCGAGGGCTGACCTTAGTGTCGCACAGTCGGTTTCAGACCCTGGTGCTTCCTTTCAGGGGCCGAGCGACGTTGGGCAGGGCCCCTCGCATCTCTGAGCCTCAGTTTCCTCCTCTGTCAAGCGGAGGGGCTGACCCTCCCGCTCCTCATGGTGGCTGGAGGACTCAATGTGATTGGACACGGCGCCCGAGGCTCTCGAGACCGCTGCTGTCACTGTCAGGGAGGCCGTGGGACTGACGGAATCCCGGGTGAACTGCCCGTGAGGCAGAGGGTCCTTCTGTGAGGTCAGCGGGCCTGTTTGGGGTAGACACCTTGTTCCGAGAAAGCTTACGGATTTGGGACAGATGGAAGACCACGGGGCGGATCCCGGGAGACTTCAGAACTGTCGTCTTTCTGACAATAATAATGTTTGTCGCGTGCTTGCTGTGTCCCAGGCGTGTGCTAAGCAGCCCCCTACGTTATCCCCTTAATCCGCCCCCGAGTGAGGAATGTCATTATCTCCACTCCACCAGTGGGACAACTGAGGCTCGGGGTTCAAAGAGTTTCCTAAGCATAGAGCCGTGAGTGGCGGGGCTCGGCTTCGGCGCCTGTGCTCATGGAGGGAAGACCGTGTAGCCATCCCGGGCACCACGCAGCCTCTCCTGATGCCGACTTGAGGATCTGCTTCTAGCAGGAAGGGACGCCCCGCCGCCTCCACCCGCTGGGTCGAGCGAGGGAGTGGCCCAGGACTGGGAAAACTGAGAGCCTGTCCTCTGGAAGGGCCGGGGCCCCTCAGGGATGCTCTGTGAGCCAAGCTGGTGGTGCTGGAACAGGAGACTCTCCCGTGTCCCTGGGGGTCCAGGAAGCCCTGTCTTCTGGCTCCCCCATTGCCCACCGCGGGGAGGCGCCGAGTGGCTGCGGCTCCCTGCACCGGCCCCGGGAGGGTGGACGTTGTGGGGGCTTCAGGAAAGGCACAAGGTCTTTGACAAGCCTCCCACTGGGGGACGGGGTCTGTGTTCCCTCCCCTCGAATCTGGGCGGGCTTGTGTCCACCAGGAGGATGTGGGGCAGCGATGCTGCTGGACCCCGGGGCTGGGCAGGGAAGGCGTCCGAGGGTGCATGCAGAGCGAATCCTGAGGGTGTAACGTGCAGTGTGGCGACTCAGGCTCACGATTGGGAGTTGTGGATGGAGAGCAGCTGGGGTCGGTCTCAAGTGTCCTCACCTCGCACGCCCCCCCCCCACCACACACACGAGTTAAGTGTGAGGTGATGGATGTGCTCCTTATCTTGATCTGGGAAGTCATTCCACGACGTCCACGTACGTATATCAAAATACCACATCGTACATTTAAACACACACCATTATATTCATCAATTGTCCCCCAATAAAGTTAAAAGGAAGAAAGGAAGACGCTCCAGCTCCCGCTCATTCTCTTGCGATGCTGCTCTGGGAACCCTGCCTCCCAGAGCCCTGCAGCCGTGCTGGGAGAGGCTCGAGCAGCGGACCAGCGGGCCCCTCGCGGGTGCGGCACCGATAGACCCAGCAGAGCCCGGCGTCCGAGTCACCCTTACCTGGGTGCCAGACGTGTGGGGGGGCGGGGCCTCCAGACGGTTCCCGCGCCCACCGTCCAGGTGCCCTCAGCCTCCCGGCCTCCCCGGCTGAGGCCCCAGACACTGTGAGCAGGAGACAAGCCATGCCCACCGCGTCCTGTCCAGGCCCACGGAAGCTGAGCACAGTGAAAGGACTGGTGGAGCGCCCGAGAGCTGGGGTTGCTCGTGACGCAGCAGTGAAATCTGGGGTGTCGTCCACGGGGAGAAGAGCAGGCTTAAGGACAAGCCCTCAGCTTGGGCCTCAACAGCCCCTTGATTCTGCAGCCCTGACGCCAAGGGTGGATTAGGCCATGGGGAGCCTGCCGGTGTAGACGGGATGGAACACCCTAAAATTGTACACAAAATGCTGTATGTACATACAGCTGGGTGTGTAGACGAGGCGGTTCCACAGCATCCTTCATTCTCAGAGGCTGCATAGTGTACAAAGAAGCTGCTGTGATGCCTGTCTCTGCAGCCACATCCCTTTGCCATGGGACTCTGAAGCTCCCCCCATGAGAGGTCGGCCTACTTCCCCACCCCCTGAATCTGGACAGGCCTATGGCTCCTTTCCACTAGCCAATGTGCCAAAGGGACGATGGGCGACTTCCAAGACTACACCTTAAGGAGCCCTGCAGCTTCCGTTTTGCCATCTGGGAACGTGGCTCTGAGGCCACCTGAGGCCCCGAGGCCGTGAGGAAGCAGGGCTGGCTCCCGGAGGAAGATGGAGGGGCCCCAGCTGAGAGCCAGCACCCACCAGCCGATGTGGGGGTGAGGCCGTCTCGGCTCTCCAGCCCCAGTTGAACCGTCAGATGAATGCGGCCGCAGGACAGGGTCCAGGCTAGGCCAGCGGGAGATTCACCCAGAGGGCCAACCCACAGAATTGTAAGAAATAATAAATCGGGTTTTTTAAATGTTGCATTGTCTGTAAGCCGCTGAGGTTTGGGGTGGTTCGTTACGCAGCAGGAGATCACTGGGCCCGTGTGTGACCCCGACCAGGCGCGGGACCTCCGAGGCTGGGTCTCCAGCAAGCTGCCCGCTCTGCATGTGACAGCCACGCAGGGGAGCTCAGGTAGGTGTCACGGGATGTCCTACAAGCTTCCTTCCCCTAGTGGGCTCCTGAAGGATGCTCGATCCTGCGCCAGGTGACCACCTGCACCGTGTCACCTCAGCTTTCCTGCCGCTCCAGCCTGTTGCGCCCTCCCAGGCCTCTATGAGGCAGACAGAGCATTGATAAGGCAATGACCACAGACCTGTGCAGGGCCTTCCTGTGGGCCGGGCGCTGTTCTAGGCTCTTCAGCCAAAGGGCACCATTTAATCCTCGAGGCCAGACTACCAGAGAGGTGTTATAGTGGTCCCTGTTTTATGGGGCAGAGACGGGAGGCACAGAGAAGTTAAGGAAGCTGCCTGAGGCCACACAGCTAGGAAGCACAGAGCTGGAATTTGAGTGCCGGCTGTCCACAGCACAGCAGACACAGAGAGGCGATGGGCTTGCCTCACTCAGGGTCGGGCGGCCAGGAGGCAAGACTCCAACCCAGACTGGCTTTCCTCTCCCACCACGGCTGCTCATCCCGATGGGGCGCGAGACGGGAGCAGGGATGTGTGTTTAGCGTCTTGGAGGTATGGGGCCCCGGGTCTACACGGAGCCCTGCGGGGGAGTCGCTCTCCTTATCCCCACTTTACAGGTGGGCAAAGTGGGGCTCCATGAGCGGGGAGGCGTGTCCAGGGCTACCTGGCCATCCGCGCCTGGAGCCCGCACAGGGCCGTTCATCCCGGTCTCCTCCCTGAGTCCCCACCAGCACATGCAGCCCAGGTGCCCAGGGAGCCAGCCTGGAGGAGGCGGCCCTGGCTGTCCCTTCCCCAAGACCCGGGAGGCGCATGGCCGGAGATTAGGAGAAAGAGAAGTGGACATACCACAAGCCACCAAGGCTCGGAGCACTGAGCCCTGTGCTATCCATGGGTGAGCCCTACCCTCCCAGAGGTTAGGGGGCCAGCCAAGGCCACAGGTGGGG
The DNA here is from genome assembly GCF_041296235.1 of Equus asinus. Classification (NCBI taxonomy): domain Eukaryota; kingdom Metazoa; phylum Chordata; class Mammalia; order Perissodactyla; family Equidae; genus Equus; species Equus asinus. Next base: position 46,716,143 of record NC_091806.1, on the reverse strand, counting down.
TCACGGCAGGGCAGGGCCCCTACCGGAGACCTGGTCCTGCCAGGCTGCACTGTGAGCACCCTGACCCCTCCGGCTCAGGGCTCCATGACAGGGGCAGCCTGGAAGGGCGGGGGGACAAGCAGAGGCTGCAGGAAAGGGGCGCAGGGGGTGGCCGGGGGGAGCGGAGACCGCTTCAGCCAGCCCTGGACGAGGCCCATGGGCTCCCTGACAGAACTGCACTCACACCCACCGGGCACACCCACAGACTCCCACGGACACACACACACCGCATTAACACATGCACACACCACATCCTCACTTCCTGGATCCCGCGTGACAACCACTGAGGGACAGTAGCCAAAGTAAACGTTTCATCCCCGGGAACACACACTCCCGAAGTTTCCAGAAGGGAGCCCGTCCTCTTTGCCCAGCTCTGTCCTCCTGCTGCCCCCACATGAACCAGGGCAGCCAGCAGGACGGCACAGGGCCCCAAAGTGACACCAAGAATCGGGTGATTCCCAGGGTCACAGGGTGGCAGTGGGTCACAGAAGGCTTCCCTGGGGAGGCCAGAGAGGGGCTCTCGTCGCAGGGGCCCTGACCTCTGGTCTGCCCAGGGCAGCCCGGTGGTGTGCCAGCACCCGCTTCCTCCGTCCTGGTGTGGGTGATACATCGTTCAGCGACCCTACTAACACACACCGGAAGCAGAAGCGCCAGTGTTGCTGGGCAGGTGGGGGCCCAGACCCAGACCTGCCACCCTGCCCGCCTCCGGCCTCCCACGGAGACCCCTCTCCAGACCCCCGCCGGTTCACCTCCGAACGCCTGCCCGTCCACGGGGCCCAGAGAGCCGCCAGCCTCTCCTGCGGATCTGCCATAGCCCGCCCAGAGGGACAGTCAATCATTGCCTCCGAGGAGGACGTCTGAGAGGCAAAGCCGCTGATGGGGACCAGTCCTGTCCCGTTGGGACAGCATCATTTTCCAGCAGCCACATTCAAACAAGTAAAGAGAAGCAGGCGAAACTAATTGCCATAATATATTTTGTGAGCATCTAAAAGGGTATCGTTTCAATCCATCGCCAACATGAAAAACACGGATGAGCTGTTTTACCTTCTTTACTGTCTTCTAAGTCTCTGAAATCCGGTGTGTGCATTTTACGCTTACAGAGCATCTCAACTCAGAGGGTGCATTCTCTTTCGGGGGTACACGATCTGCGTTTAGGTTCCATAACATCCACGGTGGAAAGACCAGACTCACCCGCCCAAGTTGTCCCACACTCGCAAAGTCACTCCAACAACTGAATTGATCACGTCGTTGAATCTAAACTTTAATGAGCAGGAATTAAATAGCATGAAGCTTCGTTCCTCAGTCACACCGGCCACGTTTCAAGTGCGCGATCGCCGCATGTGGCTATCCGTCCTGGACAGCGTGGATGTAGACTCTTCCTCCTTTCTCAGTTGGGTAAACTGAGGCCCAGAGAGGGGAGGGGTCTTGTCCAAGGCCACCTAACAGGTCATGCCTGAGCTGGGACCAGATTGCAGTTTTTTCGGCCCCTAGTCCGCGATGCTCAGCTTCATGAATTCCCAGCTCACTGCGGCAAGGCCAAGAGATTTACTGGCTGGGGATGCGGTGTGGGCCGGTGGGCAGCGCCCGGGGCGTGGAACCAGACAGCCGTGGGCTATCACAGCGCCAGGTACTGACACCCTCCGTGTCTCGTTGTCCCCTTTGGGAAGGGGGATCACAGTCCCTTCTCATTCAGTCCAGGTGCCTAGGCTAGCGAGTGAGGGCAGGGCTCTGTGCCTCGGTTTCTCCATCTGTAAAATGGGAACACTGATGATAGTGAGAGCTCACCTCCCTCACAGGGCCATGGCACAGGAAAGATTCCCAAAGTGACGGCCGGGAAGGGACTGGTGGCTGTAGACACCATAGGAGAGCATAGGGGTACAAGTGTGTACCCCCAAAAGGCATCTCCAAGTCCCAACCCCCAGAACCTGTGAAGGGGACCTTATATGGAAATGGGGTCTTTGCGGATATAATCCAGTTAAGATGAGGTTGCACTGGAGTGGGGTGGGCGCTAATCCAACGCCCGGTGTCCTCATAAGAAGAGAAAATAGAGACACAGACACACACAGGACAGAAGCCCATGTGAAGATGGAGGCGGCAACTGGAGGGATGTGGCCACAAGCCAAGGAGCGCCTGGGGCCCCAGATGCGGGGGGCGGGGGGGGGCAGACCAGGAAGGACCCTCCCCCAGAGCCCGCGGAGGGAGCAGGGCCCTGCGACACCTCGACTTCAGACTCTCAGCCTCCAGAACGGGGAGAGGATGCATTTCTCTTGTTTTAAGACCCCCAGTTTGTGACACTTTGTTACAACAGACCGAGGAATTAAGACGCAAAGTCAGGGACCGGCATGGTGGCGCAGCGGTTAAGTTCGCACGTTCCGCTTCTTGGCAGCCTGGGGTTCGCCGGTTCGGATCCCGGGTGCGGACATGGCACTGCTTGGCACGCCATGCTGTGGTCAGCGTCCCACATATAAAGTAGAGGAAGATGGGCATGGATGTTAGCTCAGGGCCAGTCTTCCTCAGCAAAAAGAGGAGGATTGGCAGCAGTTAGCTCAGGGCTAATCTTCCTCAAAAAAAAAAAAAAAAAAAGACACAAAGTCAGCTGTTGTATCACAGCCCCACATCCCAGCAGGCACCCCGGGACAGCAGCGGTCCCACCCAAGAGCCCAGCCAGGGGTCTCCCCCCCACGGTTTCCCAAACCAAAGCCGGAATGTCTGACTCCAGGCCATGGACACCACTCAGCGGGGCCATGGGGAGGAGACACGGTTCCAGCTGCCACCGGGCCCGCCCTCCTGAGACCGGCTCCTCCGGTTGCTGGGCTCACAATGCCACCCACTCCGTGAAAGCGGCTGCTGGGCTCCAATTAGTCACCATTTCAGGTACTTAGGCAGCGTTCTCCCAGCACTCACAATGCCGGCGCGGCCGCTGGAGACTTTTCTCTCCCCAGCTTTGAACACAAATGATTGTTAAAGACCACAGTGGGGGGCGGGGATGGTGGGAGTCCAGAATGTTCCGAAGGGGGAGAGTGCTGGGCTCCACTGATCCAGCTCCCGCACTGGACACCCCCCCTGGGAAAGGCTGTGGGTGGGGGACCAACAGAGCGGCTCAGAGAGGGCGGGCCGAGGGAGGATGGTAGCTAGGGAGCCAGGCCTGGCTCTAGACCCCTCCCCTCACTTCCTGGCAGAGGGACCCTGGGCAAGTGGCTCAACACTCTGAGCCAGTCTCCACCTCTGAACAGGGTGATCATTGTGTGGCTAAGGTCACTGCTGCCACCGTCGCTAAAGAACCCAGCCTGGGGGAGTGGGGAAGTTTGAGACCCTCGGGACCCCTTGCCTGCCGTGTGACCTTCTTAAGTCTCTTGCCCTCTCTGGGCCTCTGGCTTCAACTGTAAATAAGGAAGCGAGTGGAGGTGGAGAAGGAGGAAACTGCTGAGAAGGGAGGCAGGAGGGGTAGCAGGGACGCCCCTAGCCCTGGCTCCCTCTGCCTTGTAGAAGGGCAGCTGGTGGGGGGACGAGGGCCATGCGCACTGGGGGATCCTCAGGGCAGCGACTCTGATGCTTGTACCACTTCCCACTCCCCACCCCAGTCTGTAGGCCCAGGAGCTGGCACGTGGGTGGCATGAGGAAGAAGCTGGCTGTGGGCCGAGGACCAGCCCGCCAGGTCTACAGCCGCCCCCAGTGACCCCGGGCACGTGACTTCCCTCCTCTGCACTTGGATCCCTCCCCTACGAAGGACGGACAGGTGACAAGAAGGAACCTCACGGGATCGTCGTAAGGATCAAAGAGTCGTAGCTGCTGGTCTGTCCGAATGTTTCCTACACATGGGCTCATTCTAAGGGGTTTATCCTCACAAAACCCTGGGAAGTAAGCGCTACGATGTCTCCACTGTACAGATGAGGAAACTGAGGCACAGGGCATTTGGGTCACAGAATGGGTCAGTCTGAGGCCAGGGTCTGACTTCTGTGCAAACTGCCAAGACCCCCGTGGGCACAGGGGCGCTCACCTGTGGGAGCAAGGCGGCCTTCCCTGGATGACCCCCAGTGCACGTCTGCAGCTGTCACAGTGTCCCCAACCTCTTCAAACCCGTGTGAACAGCCCCGGTGCCTGCAGCCTCCTCACAGACCGCGCAGACCGGACCTGCACAACGTCCTACATCCCGGGGGCAATGCCCATGTGGAATGACTTCTGGCAGACCTGGCGTCGGCTGCAGCCACCCGGGGTGGCACAGCATTTCTCCACGTGACCCGGTTTCCTCGAGGACGGCCCACCGTGCCCAGAGAACATGCGCCCTGAGCATCACAGCCCCTAAGGGCTGGGCTTCCTGTCCCTCTGTCCTGAGTCCGGGACCATGGGCCCCCTGCTGCCACTCCGGTCACCTGAGTGAGCCTGGAGAATCCACAAGGAATGGTGAAGTGGCACTTTAAAGAAACCCATTCATGGGGAAAGGAGTTATTTTTGTTGTAAAAACAATGGGGTGGGTCGGCTTTGGAGGAAATCGAGAGAAAAGGTCACCCCCCCCCCCGCCCCCATTCCTCCTCGCTAATCACTCTGCAGCTGGTGTCTGTCTGCTCCCTGCCAGACGCCAGCCCCAGGTAATGGATGGAAAGCACGTTTTTTATATCAAAATATGTCTGTATATTTTTCTCGTCTTTGCAAACAAAATATACGTACAATGTTGAATGCTGCTTTTCCCCTTGATATTTTATCACACGTGTTTTCCCACCCAGTAAGTAATCCTCCTAAGTATCCTTAAAACTATAAGATAAACAGTCCTGAGTGAGGCAGGCGGGTCAGATACAAACTCCAGAGCCGGGCTCCCTGTCTACGAATCCTGGCTCCACCCCTCGGCCGCTGAGCATCTGCAGGTAACTTGATTGACCTCTCTGTGCCTCTGTTTTCTCCTCTCTGAAATGGGGCCATTCATAGCCCTTACCCCCTAGGGCGATGAGGATTAAATGAGTTGTTATTAATTAAATGCTTAGAAGGACACATCGTGTACGGCAAGCACTAGATCGGTGTCCGGCAAAGAGATTTCCACCTTTTGTCAGACTCCGGGTGCGCCCACCCCATGTTGGCTACAAATCGCAGACAGGAGAACAGCCGCCTCTGCTCGCCTTTCTCTTTCTTGTTGAGGGTACTAAGCACAGGTGCAGGCTGCGGGGCTGGGTCCTGGAGTCAAAGCCCAGCTCATCCGCTTACCTGTGTGCTCCCGAGCACACTGGCTGCACCCACGCCTCGGTTTCCCCATCTGGGAAGTGGAACACATGGTCTCTACCCACCTGTTGCCCAGAACACCTCGGGTGCGGTGCCAAGGAGAGAGGGGGCTGGAAGGGAAGCCCTCCCCAAACGGGGAACAGTCTTTGGGAGAATGAAACTTGAGGAACGTGGAGTGCCGGAGGGACCCACAACGCCTGCCGAGTGGTTACGCGGGGTCCAGAGCTGGCTGGCAGGAGGGGAGGAGACACGGCTGCGGGAGCCTGCCCGGGCCCGGAGGGCGCCCTGCCCGTGCCCACACGGCCTGAAGGTGCGGCTGCCACTCACCTTTGCCACCCACCTTCCCCCCGGTCCTGGATGTTTCCTGGCCCTCCCCACCCCTGTCTTCCGCCGGGACAGCCATGTGCCCTGCGCATCCTGCATCCTCAGCTCGTGGCCTGCACGAAGAGGGAACTCAAAGCATTGATGAGGGAGTGAATAAATGGATGAACGGCCAAACGTGCACCAAGGAATTCTCAGACTGTGTTTGGGCTTCTCAGATGGTCCCAGACGGCCATGCCCACGGCGGCGGACACAGGATGCGCCTGGGGATCTCATGAGACAGCTGGAAGCAACTGAAGGCCTGGTGCTCATCGTGAAGACGACAGCGCCTCCTTAGTGCTCATCCCGGGCGACTTCTCGGGGCAGTGCCGAGCTTGGGGGGCCCTGCTGTAAGTGGGGTCTCCAGGAGGGTGTCAGTGTCCTCCAGGTGGGCGTCAGTGGCCTGGAGGTCTGGTCTGTCTGATTTCTAGTAGTCACAGACGAGGCACCAGTGGTTTGAACAAAACTCCCGAGGCTACCTGGATGGGTGGCACCCTGGGGAGTGATCCCAGTGGACGAGGTACAGAGACACAGATGCTGACCAGTTCTCAACGAGCTCTCTTTCGGGAAGGAATTAAGGGCCACGTTTTGAGGACATCTCTACAAGAAGTGTGCGAGGAGAAAGCAAGTCCCTTCCTGGGGCATCTTCCAGATGGTCTCGCCCCTCTGGGCCCTGGGGGGCAGGTCCCAGGAGCCAGGTTCTCAGATGCCTGGATAGCCTCTGGCTTCTGTGGCCCTCCTGTCCTTTCCCCATCCCAAGGCCAGCCAGGGGATTACATCCTAGGACAGAGGTGGCCTGTTGGAGGCATAGGCCACTCCCTGAATCCAGGAGTGCCTTGAAATCCGAAAGCAAAAATCAAAGAGAGATGAAAGTGTGCCAAGGCTGGCCTAGTTGCAAGTCGGAGAGGCTGGCCCGTCCATGGGGCCTTCCGGAATGATGTCCTCCTCCTCCTGGTCTGCGAGGCGTCCATCACAGAAGGCTGCGAGCTCCTCTGGGGCTGGGCGGGCTGGTGGGGCGCTGCTCATGGCTTCTTGTCTGTAAGGGCTGGGAATGATGCACGACCCGCAAAGCCCGCAGCCCAGGCTCTCGGGCAAAAAACTGACCCAGCAACGAGAAATGTGCGTGCTTGTGTGTGTGCGTGTCTGAGAGAGAGAGAGAGGAGGGAGAGGGCAGGAGGGAGTGACCTCTGAAGAGGTCGGTGGCTTTCCAAGGCATGGGGCCAGGGAACTTTGGCCCTCAGGTTGGTGCTGCGTTGGGGAAAGGCGGACTTTGTGGAGGCCCGACCTCAGCAGAAGCAGGAGCCGTGCTGGGGCTGGGGAGGCAGAAGTGATGCAGAAGGCTGTCACTCCACTGGGGGCGGGACGGTGAGAGCATCCCACGGCGGATCTGAGAGTCACCAGGAGTGTCTCACACGGTCCCCTGCTCTCCTCGGAGCAGAGTGGCTGCAGCGTGGGGCAACCAACCTGCGTCCGGCAGCGGAGGGGTGGGAGGAGGGTGGGCAGCAGGTGCTTCCCGAGGGCCTCGCCAGGGGTGCAGCCTCCGCAACAGACTCATGAGGGCGCTGCTGGCCTCGTCCCATTTTTGCGATGTGGAAACCGGGGGAAGGTTACATCGCCTGCGGCCCAGCGCAGGGACCAGGGATGCGGAGGTGCCGGCAGGTGGCCGGGGCCGGCGAAGGATGCACCCTGCGCCTGGAGGACGCCTCCTCTCCTGGCTCGGGACAGGGAGCCCAGCTCTCGGAAGGAGACAGATTCGGGGCCAAATGCTGGCCCTGCCACGTCCCAGCGGGGTGACAGTGGGGCCTAAGCGGGTGAGCATCACACAAGATCACGTGCATCCCGCCTGCTTCTGGCGCACGTGCACAGGGACCGCTCCGCCCACTCACTATCCTGACTCATTTCCTTCCGGTTTGGCTGCCTGGTCTGAAAGCCGCTCCCCGAGGGTCTCCGACCACCAGTTTTCAGAGTCGAGCTCAAAAGAAGTGGGCAAAATGCCTGTCGTCTGCACACCAGGTCCAGGCTGGGCCCTGCTGCCCCGCCACCTGCTGCTTGTGGGTGACGAGCAGGTGCTAAGATGGGGGGCCCTGGGGAGGGGCCGGTGCCCTGTCCTTGTTTCAACCACAGGCTTGGCCATCCCAAAAGACCACCCACAGCTGGTCCATTTATATGACACTTCCGGAAGGGGCACATCCACATAGGCAGGAAGTAGACGAGGCCACAGATGGAGCGGCAGGGACCCCGTGTCTCTCTCTGCTGTGTGCCAAGTTGTCAAATTCGGCTTGGTCTGGGTACGAGAAAGACTGTGTGAAAGCCCCTGGGCAGTGATGGAAATTCAGTGGAGAAAATAGTGGTTTTACAAACGAGGCTGCAGCCGCCACGGGCGGGAGGACAGAAGCCATGGGGAGGGGCGCCCTGCCCACCGTGGGGAGAGCCCTACCTCTTCTGCCTTCCCTGGGAGCTCTGCTCTAGGGGACCCGTGCTCCCCAAACTCCTGGGAGCCCCACATCCGTAGTGGGGGGCAGTGGGAAGAAACAGGACTCTGGGCGGAATTCTGTCCTCGTCTAGGTCTGATTGGGGCCAAAGTTCCCCACCCCACACTGCGGCCGGGTGCCCTGTGATAGTGTGGGCGTGGACCCCGCAGGTCTGGGGGAGGGTTAAGGAAGGGCTGCCCAGGGCTGTCTGGGGAACAATGGCTGCCATTTGTAGGCTGGCGGGGGACAGAGCAGCTCCTTCCCGGGGACAGGCAGGTGAGATCACCAGCAGAGGGACAAAAGGGGCCTTGGTGGGTTGTCCCCAGGAAGGCAGGGCACCCTGGGAGAGCAGAGCCGTGCAGCCCGGCCTGGCCGCGGACCCACACCCCACAGGAGCCCCCTTCCTGGGAACAGGTGCCGCGTGTGGGGCAAAGGTCAGGGGTGTTTGACTTGGATTCTGGTGTCTCCTTTTCACCCGGAGCAAGAGAGCCAAAGAGGAGGCTAAGAACCTTCCGGATTGTGGGCCCTGAGCTATGGGGAAAGGCTCCTTTGTGCGGGCCGGCGGGACCGCCCGTAGTGAAAATGTCATTATGGCTCGGAGACATTCTTCACATTTGTGTGCGTGTCCCAGGAGAGACACATGGCACCTCCAAATCGCCCAGTAACAAGGCTCCCCCAGGAATGGCCAGCCAGCGCCCTCGGTCCGCCAGCCTAATGCTGGCCCCGTGAGTTCAGCCCATTGTCCCGTAATCTGTCGCTAAAAGGATTTAAAATTCAAGAGAGAAAAATGTTGAGGCCAATTAGCTGCATTGTTCAGGCCTCGAGCAGGGGGTGGCCGTGGCCGTGCAGGACCCCAAGCTTCCCTCCTAAGTCAAGTGGGGGCTCTGTTTAAGCCCACCAGCCAGCCAGCCCTGAGTTGGCTCCAGTTCCATCTTGCAAGGTCCGTTTTTTTTGTGTGTCAAGTGGGAGAGCTGGTCCAGGGCATGGGGTCTTCAAGGAGCCCTGCTCAGTTCCACACCCTGGTTCGTGGCTGCTGGTGCAGGACTGGGGGGTGGGACGACTCTTGTCTGTGCTGAGATGTCCCCCTAAAGTAACCTGCGAGGAGGCATCTGATCGTTCTGATTTTCTGCTCGCAGGTCGTATTGACGAGTGGAGAGGAACATGGCCTGCGGCGTCTGAATCCAGCCCCGTGTCCACGCTCGACGTGCTCACACCCGCCCCGGCTTCCACCTGTCAGGGGCATCGGTTCCCAGGTGGAGCTGCCATCGGAGAAGAGAAAGTGTGCATCCAGGGCGGGAACTCGCTACCGCCGTCTGCTTCCTTCCTTCCTTCTCTTCTCTGCAGATGTTGGTCCTGAGCCCTGGCCGTGGCCTCTGCCCCAGCCGAAGCGCCTCGCCGCGCGCACCTTGCACACTGACTCCCCTAGGAATCCCCAAGGCAATGCCTCCTGCCTGCCCGCAGGAGAAATCGAAACCACAGCGGAATCAACACCAAAGGGGAGAGGGGAGACGTCCTCTTCCCTCCCACCCCTTACTTGCATCTTCCTGCCGCCGAGGTAACCAACGGCTCCTCCAATGTCGTGTGTATCTTTCAGAAACGTTCTGCGTGTCTGTCAGCACGGACGAATATGAAAACCACAGCAAGCGTGGATCCATGCACACCGCGCGCCAGGCTCGGCCCTAATCTGCACCCGGGCTAACTCGCCTCGTCCTCATAGTCACCCCATTTTACAGGTGGCACAATTGAGGCCTTGAGAGGTTCTTCTGCCTGAGCTCACACAGGTAGTAAGTGGCAGAACCTGGATTCGAACCCAGCAAGTCACAAATGGCATTGTGTGACTAACCCTAACCCTGACCCTGACCCTCACCCTAACCCAGACTGCATGGTAGTGTGTTGTTACTGTGTAGTCTCCCTTACAGGCCCCGCTGCCCCCCAGCCCCGAGAACCTTCTGTCTCACTGCCATCGGGACAGCTGCACGCTGCTGTGTGCCCGCAGCATTTGTTCCATCAGTCTCTGTGTCGGAGTGGCCTGGGCTGTTTCTGGCTTCATATCCTGGTGAATGACGCTGCAGGGGACATTCTTGGGCATAATTCTTTATGGACTTTGTGAGATAAAATGCCCCCTGGGGTTCATAGCGCAGGGGGCATGCAATGGACACTGTCACAGATCCTGCCGACGTCTCTTGTGACGGTGGCCCTGGTTTGCACACCCTCCAACGCCGCAGGACGCGCCCGAGCCCCATTCTCGGTCTTTTCAGCTGCCCTGACGGTTTTTCCTGCTGCCTGGGCTCTTTGTTTGCGGTTTGAGAAGGTGCCTTAGCATCATCCTCTCTCTGCTTCTGCTGCACACTTCCTGCAGTGGGTGACGTTCTAGTCTACACTTTTTCTGGAGTTTTTCCAAATCAAATGTCCCAGAAACGCGCCCCCCCTCATTCCTACTGGAAATAGGGACTCCAAATGGGCCGCCCCCCGCCGGGCGGTCAGATGGGACGATGCTGTTTTGCCCCCTTCCCCTGAGGCCAGCCTCGTCAGGACCCATATAAGGACCTTCTTTTCTCCACTTTGTCACTCAAATGACTGACATTCTCAGGTCCGGGGATGCTGTGGAGATTTCATTCATTCCTTCATCATCTCTGGGGAATTGACCCTGGTCATGCCCCAGGCGGGGCATCGAGGAAGCAGAAAAAAGCAGACGAGTCCCGGCCTCCTTCAAACGTAAGGGCCCATGGGTGAGATGGAAGCAGGGAGCTGGGAGGAGGACCACCGACCCAGCCAGGGAGTGCGGGCAATGGAGGGGGCGCACAGGCACCCCCTTCAAGGAGGGGAGAACAAGAAGAATGTGGACAAGCCAAAAATGGGAGCAGGTGCTGTAGGCGATGGGAACAGACAATGCGGAGACCCCAAGGTGGGGCAGGGCTGGTGCTCCTGGGGACTGCAAGAAGTTCACAGTGACCGGTCACGGCCAAGGGTGGGGCAGGAGGAGCTGGACAGCTGGGCAGGGCCGGACCACGCCCAAGAGCAAGAGAGGGGCGTGGCCTTCACCTGGAGGTGAGGGGTGGCAGCCAGACCGAGAATGGAGGGCGCAGGTGGCCTGCAGGTGACACTGGCGGTTCGCTTGGCAGCTGGCGGTGACGGGGTCTGGACCAGCCCTGGGAACCAGGCCGGCCCTGTGGCCGAGGGCAGCCGCCGGGGGCGTGTAGGAGGGTCTCAGCTCAGTGCGTGGGAGGTGAGTGTCCCAGTCTGGCCCATTGAAGTCGGGAAATGAGAAACATTTCTCATTAACAAAACTAAGAGTTTTTTAGTTTTTTAGTTTTTTAGCCCAGCCCCTTCCTGACCTCACTCCCTCACCGCCTTTGCCAGGCTGGGGCCTCCGGCCACGTCCCCGCACCAGCAAGGTGGCTGAGAAGCTTCCCTCCAAATCATGAAATCCTGGGGGGGCTTGGGGCAGCCACATCTGAAGGGTTCCACTTTGATTTGGCGGGGGGGGGCCTGAGTTTGCCTTGGAGTGAGAAGACGGACGTGCGTCCCCAGAAGTTGCCCGTGGCCTTGGTGACGTGGTCCACGGAGCTGCCCGGGCCGGCATCTGTTAGAGAGCGCTGGGGCGACCTTCAAGCTTCCCCAAGAGAAGCTGAGAGAGGCACGGGTCCCTGCCGCTTGGGCACCGATAGCTGGTCACCGGGGTCACAGGCCCCTCGAGGTCACACGGGGCCAAGCCTTTGCTCCAAGATTTCCCCGTGCTGGAAACTCACCCCCTAGCCCGGGCGCCGTGGTAATGCGCTCAGCCCCTCGGGACTGTACCTGAGGACAGAGCACCCTGACTCGAGACGCGGAGGGGAGACATCCTGGCCGCGTGTGCTGACTTGAAATGGGCGTCAGGACCTGGCAGCTGTAAGGGTGCTCAGGCTGGAGTCACAGGGAACAGAGCATAAAATGGATTCTGAGGGGTTCTGGAAAATTCTGGACTCAAGCACCTCCCTCCTTGGCCCAAGAGAGACCAAGATTTGGAGCCCGCCCACCATTGATGCCAGCTCTTGTGCTTGGATTTCGAGGAGCTCCCACCCCCCGGCAGCCTGCTGTAGGTGGCTGAGTCGGGACCCCTTTTCCGCGGCAGACTTGAGTCAGGCTGCAGAGGTACTGGGGGAAGGCAAGATGCAGACATGGGGAGCCGGGGTCCCCACCCCTGCCAGCCCCTTGAGAGCAGTTCTCAAGATGCCCCCACCCTCCACGGCCGACGCCCCAGCTCCAGCTCGCTGTCTCTGCCCCACCTACCATCTTAAAGGTCTTCTCCACACCGTGCACAGGACAGTCTGGGACCCAGGTGGACGAGGCGTACCTGCCCTCCCCAGGGCGCTGTCTGAGGAGGAAACAGCAGGAACCTGACCCCCAACAGGCCTCAGGATCAGGATGGCACGTGGGGCTGGGGGCCTCGCTCTGCCTGGGGAGGTGGGCGCGGCTGGGCGCGATGCTTGGGGCCTGCCGGAACAGCGGGAGCTTGTCGAGGGACAGGGTGAAAAGGACGCCCAGGTGGAGGGACCCGTATGCGCAGAGGTTGGGGAGGGGGTGGCAGGGGTGATTTTGTGGGTGCGGGTTTGCTTCCTTAGCTCTGATGGAGCTCGGCCAGGCCGAGATGCAGGGGTGGGGGGTGGGGGTGCACATTGTAGCACTTGTCACGGGCTGAATTGTGTCCCTTGAAAGTCATATGTAGGAATCGTAACCCCAGAACCACAGATTGTGACTGTATTTGGAGATGGGGCCTTTCAATAGGAAATTAAGGTAAAATGGGGTCACTAGGGTGGACCCTAATCTCATAGGACTGGGGTCCTCATAAGAAGAGGAGATGGGGACACAGACACTCATAGAGAGATGACTGTGTGAGGACACAGGGAGGAGACGGCATCTACACGCCAAGGAGAGAGGCCTCGGGGAACCAGTGCTGCCCACACCTGGACCTCGGCTGTCCAGCCTCCAGGACCGGGAGACAGTCAACGTCTGTGGTTTAAGCCACCCCGGGGTGGGGGACTTGGTTATGGCAGCCTGCTGACTCATACAGCTCTCACTGCATTATCCTCCTGCTTTTTCCCCCAAGGCCCCTTTTGAGATGGTTCATGGCAGCACTGGCCGCTACTGGGGGCCGCGGTCACAGTGGTGAGGGTGCCCATGGCGGGCACTGATCTGCTTGCTCACCGTGGAACCCTGATGCCCCGCACGTGCAGTGGGGCGTGATTCTCACCGATGAGGAGACTGAGGCACGGACACGGCTGGCCGTGTGCCAGAGGCCATAGACGCAGGCTGCCGTCTCCAGAGGCCGCACTCCTGCTCACACCGACTGCTCTGTGTGTGGCCCCATGCCGAGCTCTAAGGGCTTGTGAGGAAGAATGAGGGCAGCCCAAGGTGCGCATCCGTCTCTCCTCCTCCCCTCCACCCTGAAAGGAGGCCTCTCCTCCCCGTAAGACTCAGCTTGGGGCCTCATGATGGCCACACAGCCAGGAAACGACCCCAGGTCCATCAGCGGAGGCACAGATAAACAAGTGGGGTCATGTGTATGATGGAATATTAGTCAGCCAGGAAAAGGAGCAAAGCACTGACACACGCCAAGAGGTGGCCGAACCTCGGAACAGGATGCTGAGCGAAAGGAGCCAGACACAAAAGGTCAGATGTCACATGATCCCATTTATGTGAAACTGTGAAACGTCCAGAATAGGGAACTCTCCAGAGATGGAGAGGAAATTAGTGTTGCTTAGGGCTGAGGGGGAAGTTGAGAGGGAGGGGGTGATGATTAAAGGGGGTGGGGTTTCTTTTGGGGTGACGACAAGATTCTAAAATTGTTGCTTGTACAACTCTGTGAATATACTAAAAGCCGTTAACTATACACTTCGAATGGGTGACTAGGGGGCCATGTAAATTCCATCTCAATAAAGCTCTTTAAAATGAAAACAAACTTTAAGGAAGGCTCTGCTTGGGGGAGTCCCAGCCCCAGGCCCCCAGGCTTCCAGTCGCCCTTCTGGGTCTCTCATTCGCCTTCTGGCTCAGCCGCTATGCACTTGGGGCGCTCCTGGCCCGAGACGCTATTTCGGAGCCGGACTCCCCCCGAGGTCCTGCGGGCGTGAAGGAGAGCGGGGGTCCTGCTCCTTTCTGTGCCCAGCAACCCTCCTTCTCCTGGGCACAGGCAGAGTTCAGGCCCCCTCGGGACAGCCCCTCTGGCCCAGGGTTCCTGGGACGTCTGGTGCCAAGGAGCCCCCTAGCCAGGTGCCATCCAGGAGCCCCCGCTAAGGTAGCTGTACCCCCACCTGGTGGGCACTGGACCAGGCTTTGCCCACAGAGCATTGGGGCCTTGGCTGGAGAGCAGCCAGCTGGTCTACCCAGAGGCAGCATCCACCGGGCAGAGAACTGACCCCAGCTGGGCGTGGAGAGGCCACCTTCAAGAACCAACCTGTTCTCCATGGCTTCTAACCCTGCCAGAAGCAAAGGTGGGGGCTGGGAAGGGCTCGTTTTCCCTCACTTTCCTGCTCAGGCCCTGGACCCCGAAGCTTGTTGGGGGATGGCAGGTCAGTGCCCAAGCTGAGGCCAAGCAATGGAGGTTCTCATTACCTCGCCTCACCTCCCAGCTGTGTGACCTTGAGCAAGTCTCTTCGCCTCTCTGAGCCTCTGTTTCTCATCTGTACGGTAGGGCAGAGCAGGGCTGCCCATAGGATTTCAGGGCCCGCTGGCTCCAGGCTGGCACACTGCAGGCCAGGTCGCTCTCCCACCGCTCTTGGGGGGCGTAATTAGAGCGAGTTTGGGGCCCAGAGCCAGCACCAGATCTGACAGTCACCCTGGTGGGCAGGCTGGGACCACATCACAGGGTACTGTGTCCCCTCTGTCCCCTCCCCCCGGCCCCGGGCTCCCTCTCCAGGAGGAGAGGCTGGAGGCGTGGGGCCTGGACCTGGGGGTGGGGTCACAGAGGGTCACCCAGGTACCAGATAGGGCTGGGAGAGGACGTGGGGTGGGGGGACCCAGAGCAGACACCCCAGCAGTGGTGGCGAGGTGGGCCGGGGCCAGGCCTGGGGGTGTCCAGGCCGGGGTCTGGAAGAGACCAATTAGTCAAATGGCTGCAGTGACCATTTGGAAGCAATTAACAGGGTCGCTATTACCGCATTATATCCCCCCACCTGGTTCCGTGCTGGGGGGAGGGGCGGAGGTGGCCGTGGGTGGGTGGTGTGGGTGCCTCAGCCTAGCCCGGCCCGGCTCCACTTTGTGAAGGGCCTGCCAGGAAGATGCCACGAGGTCAGTGCCCCTCCCTGGCCTCCCTGGGCCCCAGCCTCCGAGGGCCTGGCAGCCCAGCCATGTCCGGAGCCCAGCCCAGGCCCGTGGGGGCGTCCAGGGGGTTTCCTGGGCCAGGAAAGATGGAGGACGGAGTGGTTTAGATGAAGAGGAAAGCCTCAGTGGGTGGGTGGGTGGGTGAGCAAAGCCGTGGAGAGGCTGTGGGCAGTGGACTGGGGGTGCAGACAGGGGGTGGTCCCCTCAACTCTAGCAGAGGATGGGGCTGCCGCAGGGCCTGGGGCAGGGGAGGAGGCTGCGGGCTTTAGACTGCTCCCTCTGCCATCAGGGTGGCTCTTGCCAGGGCCCAGGGGACAGAGAAAACATGCCCAGGAGCTTTGCTGCCCCGAAGTCGCGCCAACAAGAATGCCCATGGTGAGCCGGGGCCACTGGAGGGACCCGGGAAGGGAATGCCATGGGCGCCTGCTGTCCCACTGTCACTGCTAGTAGCACCCCAGGTCTCTCTCTAAGGCCTGGCGGTTTGCATAACGAACTGTGACCCCTGTGACAGGGCGCGCTCTGAGCTGATATGGCGGCAGGCACCTCTCCAGGCGTATTTGAGGCATTTTATACATGAGGAGCCAGCATCTCAGAAGGGACAATGCTACATGGCCAAGGCACCATGGCAAGGAAGTGGCCATCATTCATTCATTCATTCATTCATTCATTCATTTGAGGAGCAGGTACTGAGGGGGCCACTGTGTGCCAGGCACCGTCTAGGAGCTGAGCGTGCAACAGTGAACAAACCCAGCCAAACCTCCTGCCCTCTGGCCCTCTGGCCCCCCGGGGACCCCCGCTAGGGGATAGGTGGCCCTCCCAGTTCTAGGCTGCAGGCCAACCTTGGGGTGGGCACAGTCTGACCCGCGGGGGCGAGATTGAAACTAGTTCCAGGACGCCGCTGGGGCCCGGGCGTGGAGCAGGAGCGAGGCTGAGAACTGAGACCATCCTCTGTCAGGTTTTCCTGGTGGCTACCCATCTTCCGGAGGCCGCCTGCAGCGGAGACTGAGGCTTGTGGTCCAGAAACGGGGCATCGGAAACCCTGCCCGCTCCCAGCCCCCGCAGATCGCAATTGCCCTCATGCTCTCTGCCTCTGAATTTCTTCCTTCCTTTCTCTCTTGAATGCCGCTGACTTTTGACACTGTGTCGGAAGGTACCTGAGTCCCAGAAGCGGATCTAACAGCATTGAGGGTACCAACAGCCCTCGCTGTGTCTCATGTGAACTCATAGGAAGTCCACGTGACCAGCAGGTCCCAGGCCAGGACTGGGGGTGGAGCCCCAGCAGGAGAGCCCTCCTCTAGGCTCTGTCCCCTGCAGTTAGGCTCCATCGTTAGCAGTCTGGGGCTCCAGCAATCGGTGGCCTGGTCTTTGACTGTTCACAGGCTCTTACTAGACGGACCCTGGCCAGGAGCCCCCTCCCCAAGGACTGAGGTACCGGAGGATGCCCTGGGGGTGCCCCCCACCCCAAGGCCACTCAGGCACTGAGCCTACTGGAGTGGACTCACTGAGGACACACTGCCTCGTTGGTGTTAGGCTAGAGGGCGGTGAGAAATGTCCCTATGGGATGTACCAGCTCCTGCAACTCGAGGGAACCCCCCCCCATGCCCGGCACACCAGCCCCTCCCCCAGGAAGGACCAAGGTCCCAAACCCTGATGCAAGTAGAAGGGATGGGCAAGGGGACGCCAGCCCACATGGCTCGTCCCAGAGCCCCTGGTCAACTTCATGCCAAGGCTGTGGTCTAGACCGCTGGGCCCCGCACTGGACCCTCCACCCAGCTGGCAAAGCCCCCTACTTGAGCCCCCTTGTCAGTATCCAGTGGGCTGCCGGCCAGGGGGCTGCTAGAGGGCAGAGGCCAGGGGGGCAAGAGAAGGGAGCAGGGATGTGGCTTTTCCCAACACTGTGTCCGGAGCCCCTCTTCACTGGGGTCCCCAGGGGAGACGGCCCCCCACACACTCCAGGGGCATCCACATGGCTGCTCAGGACCCACCAGGTGGGGATGTTCCCCCCGGACTGTCACTACTGCTCTCTTCTCTCCTCTCCCTTCTCTGTGGCCACCAGACTTCCATGCTTTTCTCTGGGGAGCCCTCCCACACTCTCTCCAACTCCATCTGTTTCTTGGTCTCTCTCTCCTTCTCCCTGTCTGTGGATCTCTGGCATATTTCTCCTGTACTCGCTTCCTTCCCCTCGTTCGGTGTCTGTCTCTCATGCTCTCTGGGGCTCTCTGTCTCTGCGCCCTTTCTCTGGCTCTCTGGTCTCCCCACCCCCCAACCCCCAGCTCCCCAGCCCCCTCTCTGGTCCACTGCTGAGACTGGACCCTCTGGGGCCCGCCCGACGTGTGAATGAAAACCTCACCCTTCCGGATCCGCCCAGTTGGGGTGCGCGACAGGACGAAGCACCTCCCGCGGGGCCCGCCACACCTCGGGCCGCCGGGGACAGCGCCCCGGCTCCGGCAGGGAGCCCTGGGAGCAGACGCAACCCCGGGACCCCCACGCGCGCCCGCGCCCCGGCCCTCCCCTCCGCCGCCCTCCGCGGCCCCCTTCATTATGCGCCGCCTTTAATGGGCGTTTGTCAGCGCGACTTCCCCGCAAGTTGTTTTCGCGGACATCAGTCATCGGCGGCGTTCCCATTGTGCCGGGGGATTGATGGGGGCCGGGAGGGGGTGACAGGGCCCGGGGCGGCCGCCTCGAGGCCTCGGTCTATAATTTTCGGAGGCATAATTGGTCTGGGGGAGGGGGCGGAGGAGGGGCGGGGGAGGGACCTCTCAGAGCCGGGAGGGCGCGCGGGGGCGCGAGGCGCGCGGCGGAGCGGAGCCGCGGCTCGACGGCCGTGCGCGGGGGGCGAGTGTGCGCGGGCGGCGCCGGGCCCGAACCCCGCGCCCCGCCGGGCTCCCCACCCGCCCGCCCGGCCTCCCGCCCCTCCCGCCCCTCCGCCTGGGGACCACGTCGGCCTTTTGTTGCCGAACTGTCTTTTCTTTCAGTGTTTTGCGCAGCAACGGAAATTTCACCCGATCCTGGGTAGAAATTAAGAGATCTCTCTCTCTTTCTCTCTCTCTCGCTCTCCTCTCTTCCACCCTCCCTCCACTCCCTCCCCTCCCCCCACCTTCCCCGGAGCCCGAGTCGGCACCGCCAGGCGCGGGAGCCGGCTCGCTCCGAGCGCCTCGCCCCGGCCCCGCTGCCGCCCCTTCCATGGGCGCCGCGCTCGCCTGCAGCCGCCGCCGCCGCGGGGCGGGCGCGATGCCACGATGGGCCTGATTTGGCTCCTGCTTCTCAGCCTCCTGGAGCCCGGCTGGCCCGCCGCGGGCCCCGGGGCGCGGCTGCGGCGCGATGCGGGAGGCCGCGGCGGCGTCTACGAACACCTCGGCGGGGCGCCCAGGCGCCGCAAACTCTACTGCGCCACCAAGTACCACCTCCAGCTACACCCAAACGGCCGCGTCAACGGCAGCCTGGAGAACAGCGCTTACAGTGAGTGTCCGGCACCCGCGGCGCCGCGGCGGGGGTCCCCGGGGAGGAGCGGTGTGCCCCGGGAGAAAGGAAGGCGCGCGAAGGGTGACCGGGAAAGTGGACCACCCACCACTGCCAGAGGGAGACCCTCGGAGTCCCCTTTTCTCCCCTCCACGTCCAGGAGAAGAGCACGAGGGGAACTGGGTGGGGGTGGGGGGGAGAAGCTCACGTCCGAAGTGGGCACTGGCGGCTGCAGCCCGCTGTCGGGGCCAGCCGGCCCGGCCTCCCCTCCCCACTGCCCTCTCGTCCGAGGGGGCGCGCAGCTGGCCGTCTCGGGGCTCCCCCCTGCTCCACTGGGCTCGGTGGCCCTGACAAGTTTGAGCCCTTTGAGTCTTTCGGAGAAAAGTCGCCGGAGGAGGCATATGTCATCCTCTTTATTGTTTTGACTTCTCCTCCTCCTTTGGCCGACCCCGGAGCGCCCCGCCGTCTGTCCCCTCCGCCCTGCGCGCTCGCGGCCGCCCAGGTGGCCGCCTCGCGCCGCTGCCTCTGCGCGGAAAACTCTCGCCCGGCAACGCGGGGTTCCCGGGCCGCGGCCGCCACCGAGAGTCATTTCTCGGGGCCAGAAGCCGCAGCCCTCTCTCCTCCACCCTTGGCAGCAGAGCGAAGCAGGGTGGACGCACCGGCCGCCGGGTTGGGGGCCGCGGCATACGGGTTACGAGGATGGAGGGGCGTCCCTCCGGGTCTGGGGGCACAGAGACACCCCTACCCCGCCCCGCAGCGGGGACCCTCGGCGGGACTGCGCTACAGCCAGAGTCCCGCGACGCTCCAGGTTTGGCTCCTCCGGCCCCGGGGCCCGTGACCAGGGCTGAACCCTCCTGCGAGGAGCGCAAAGCCAGGGGGTCGAAGCAGCTCTGCCCGGTGGGGAGTAGGAGACCCGAACTCCGGGTCCAGCAGGACTGCAGTGGGGAGCGTGGGAGTGTGGCCAGGGTCTCGCGGGTCCTCCGCGGCGACGCGGCGCTCGGCGCTCGCCCCGGGCGCAGGAAGAGGTACGGTGGGTTCAAGGCGGCGGCGGGAAACCGCTGCTTCCTCGAGGAAAGCCGCAACTGTGCGAGGGCGTCTTACGAGGACGTCCGCCTCTGGAGCCGCGCGATGAGGACCAGCTGCTACCAGGGCGTCCCCGTGCGCAGGACGGGCCCACGGGAGCGCCGGAGCTCACCTCTCGGCGACACCCCGGTTCTCTCCAAATCCAGTCTCCCCCTCGGATTTGCAGAGGGTCCAAATTCTTGGGGCATCCAAGGCGGGCAGCCTGGAGGCAGAAGAGGGCGCGCACCTGCAGCCGCCCCTGTCCCCCATCCAGATGGGCGCCTCTCTGGTTCTCTGGCCGGCGCCGCGGATGCGCCCAGCCTACGTCCCCGCAACGCGAGAACCTGCGCCCCGGCGCGCCTCCGGTGGCCCCGCATCTGGCCCTATGATCGCTGTCATGCTGGGGGCCAGGCGTGCGCCCAGAGATGCGCCCCCTGGAGAGGGCACCGGCTGATGCCCCAGCGCCCCGAGGGCCTTCTCAAGGGACAATGGCCCCACCTGGGCCTTTGTTGCAGGCCACCATGAAAAAGCATGCTTGTGTCCAGAAGGAAGGCATTAGAATAGATTTAAATTTTCTTACATACAGTGAGGAGTGGGAGAGCCCGGGCCAGCTTCCCTTTGTGAGCTCTGGGTCTAAAGGGGCTTCTTGCCGACATCTGGCATCCCAGGCCTCCCCTTTGGACAGTTATCTCCCGCCCAGGTCCAGGGCCAGCAGGTTTGGCTGGCACCATCAGTGCACCGTGTGGATTATATTATCAGCCGGCTTCATCGAGGGTGGCTGGGTCCCCCCTCCCAGGACTCCACAGGCCTCTAGGACAGGCAGCGTAGGTGGGGAGCTCAGACTCTGGGATCTGCAGATGGGGTTTGAATTCCAGCTCAAATGCCTGTGTGATGTCCTGGGCAAGTCATTAAACCTCAGCAGTCTCGTGAAACTAGCGGGCAGGGTTGTTGAGTGGCTGCAAGAGCTCCGCGTCCTGCGTGACCGCTGTGCCCGGCACGGAGTCAGCGAGGACAAATGTTAGCTTCATTATTCCCCCCGGCTGGAATTCTTTTCCCTGGAGAAGCCTTCCCTGGTGCTCCTCTGGCTTCACTCCCTGCCCGGTAATTTCTCCCTCCTCTGAATTTCCAAAGTCCCCTCGCCTGGGTATGTGTTGCTCCCACTGTCCCCACCCGCTCCCCCGAGCCGGGGTGCTGCTTCGGGCCAGGCCAGCGGGCGCTCAGCCCTCCCCTCTGGGCTGTCTGGGAGGTGGAGGGAGTGACGAACCTTCCTGAATCTTCCCAGGTATCCTGGAGATAACGGCAGTGGAGGTGGGCATTGTGGCCATCAAGGGCCTCTTCTCCGGGCGGTACCTGGCCATGAACGAGCGGGGCCGGCTCTACGCTTCGGTGAGTTCAGTCTTGTGAGAGCAGCCATCCCCCTTAAACATCACGTCAGGGGACAGAGGGGACATGAGCAAGATAATGCTTTTGCCCAGGGACGTTCAGTCCCTGAGCCGGGGCCAGAACCCCAGGCCCTGGGGCTCCACGCCCAGTGCTCTTTCAGTCGCTTGGAGGACTAGGCGCACGGCCCATAAGGAGGGCCACGCTGGGAGTTAGACAGGTCTTACGTCCTCCAGTGCTGCCGGGTTAGAAAAGGTCCCTCCAAACGTTTTGTGCTCACCGTTATTGCCCTTCCCTCAAGGTAGCCGAGAGCAGGGGAGAGACAGTCCCTCTGATTTCCGCGGAAATAAATGGACCCAAGTGAGCCTTGGGGCGAAACAAGGGTGTGCATTGGGCAGCAGCCCTCCTGTCGGCTCACCCAGAACTCCCCTGGGGGGCAGGGAGAGGAGGAAGCAGGGTGGGACACAGCCAGTCCTCCCCACGGGGGCAGAAGCAAGAGCTGTCAGTGCTTGGAAGCAAGACGAGAGGGAGATGGTGCCCGTGTCCCAGGCACACAGGCTGGAGCCCGCTCCATCTATGGTCTGGGCTCCCGCAAACAAAAAGGGTCCCGTGACCCTGTGGGTGTTGGCAGTGCCCTCTGCAAGGGCGGGGGCGGGAAAGACACGGAGTGAAGTACACGGAGCTAGGAAATTTGCAACCTGCAACCAGTCATTACATGCAATTCGGCTGATGCTTCCTTGAGCAATGAGAGGTTTTCCATCCACACGCCACCTAGACGACGCGGCCCGAGGACCAAGCTCCATGAGCTCCATCCCTCGGTTCAGCCCTGGTGGCGGGGAAACGCACCCACGTCGCCCTCCCCCTTTGAAGTCGGGCAAAGCGTGGTGAGGAGAAGTCGCAGGAAAACCCTCCTTAAAGCCGATGATTTCAGCACAGGTTTTCGCTGTTTTGCTAAAGGAAATGCATGAGCTGGAATGCACTGTGTGTTTACCCTGACCACTCCGGAGAAGCTGTTTCTGGGAGGAGGGACCCTCTGCCCAGCCTCTTCTGTGTGCTGCCACAGGCTCCAAACACCAGTTGTGGTTTATCTGGACATGCCCCCAGCCCGGGTCTGGTCTGAGCTTTCCTGGAGGTGGACTCTGGCCTTCCAGACCCTTCGGGGCCCGTGCCCCTGGTGCTGAGGGAGTGGAACTGACTTTCTGTTCCTGAAACAGCCTCAGACCACCCACAGCCGCTGCTATCCCTTAGGGAGAGGGGACGCCCAGGAAGGGGGTCTTGTCGGCCTGCAGGGATGGTCCGGGTCTTCCTGACCACAGACGGCCTTCCACCCACGCTGGGGAAGTTCACAGAGTCGGGCGGGGAGGGCTGAATCCGGAGGGAAGCTGAAGGTCTCTGCCATCTCTTCTATGGGGGCCCCAGCCCGGGGCCCTGGGGCACAGAACAAAGCATGATCTGGTGGATCCCAGTGGATCAGAGTCTGCCTGTGGCTTCTGAACCCAAGAGTTGACAGTGCTGGCTCTGGGGAAGGAGGAGGAGAGGTTCCCGGCCCCATGGGGGGTGGCCGGGAGGTCCAGCTGGATGGTGTGGAACTTTTCAGGAAGGTATCCCTGCCTTGCAGATAGCCTGGGACGTGAGGCTGCTCGCTGCCACGCCTGTCACCTGCCACCCCATGCCCCATCCTGGGGACCGCCTCCTTGCCTGCGGGCGCTGTTCCCACTGCCCCACCCCTTGGCTGTCTGGGCCCCTGGGTCTTGGCTGTCAACCTGTTTCTCACGTTCCAGGCCAGCTCATCCCCTTCTGTGGCTTGGTGGCCTTTGCACTCTGACAGCTCCCACTTCCAGCCCTGACCTCCCTTCCGAGTTATAGATCACCCCCCAAAAATCTTGACGGCTCGAAGACCCCGGGCAACTGAACTCAGCGGCTCCCCTGACCCCCCACCATAATTATCGCCCCACCAGCCACTTACTCAAGCCCAAGTTCGGCTGGGAGGCATGGTGGACGCCTTCTCTCTCAGCCCCCAGTCAGTCAATCTCCAAGCCCTCAACTGTACCTGTTGAGTCTCTCTCTTCAGTCCACACCCATTGTTCCTCTGCCTTTGCCCCGCAGCTGGTGCCCTTATAACTCAGGCCTCCATCACCTCCCACCTGGACCATTAAAACAGCCTTGGGACCAGACTGCTGGTCTCCAGCCTCTGCCTCCTTCTGTCCATCCATCCATCTATACATCCAGTCACCTTTCCTTCTTCCTTCTATCCATCCATCCATCTACCCACTCATACTCCCTCCTTCCCTTCCCCATCCATCCATCCATCAGTCCACCCATCCGTCCATCCATCTATCCATTCACCCATCTGTCCATCCGTCCATCCGGTCACTTTTCCTTCTTCCTTCCATCCGTCCATCCATCCATCCATCCACCCACTCATACTCCCTCCCTTCCCCATCCACCCATCCATCCATGATCCATTCATCCATCAATCCATCCATCCATCATCCATCCATCCGTCCATCCATTATCTGTCCATCCATCCATCAATCCATCCATCCATCATCCATCCATTATCTGTCCATCCATCCATCTATCCATCCATCCATCCATCCATCCATCCGTCATCCATCCATCATCCATCCATCCATCATACATCCATCATCCATTCATTCATCCATCATCCATCCATCATCCATCCATCATCCATCCCTCCATTCATCCATCCATCAATCCATCCATCAACATCCATCCATCCATCTGTCCACCCATCCATCTGTCCATCCATCCATCCACCCATCCATCCATCTATCCATCCATCCATCGATATCCATTCATCAACATCCATCCATCCACCCACTCATACTCCCTCCCTCCCTTCCCCATCCACCCATCCATCCATCATCCATCCATCATCCATACACCCATCATCAGTCCATCATCCATCCATTCATCCACCATCCTTCCATCATCCATCCATCATCCATCCATCCATCCATCCACCCTTTCATTCATCCATCCACCTTTCCTCCCGCCCTCCCTCCCTCCTTCCCTTCCTTCCTTCCATCCACCCGGTATTCATTCCTTCATTCATCAATATCTTGGGCACCTACCATATGTCATAACTATGCTGAGGGGTCTTCCTAAAATGCAAATCCACTCATGTCATGGCCTCCAGGTCCTCCCTGTCACCCACAAATTATCACCCCGGTGCCTTAGCTCAGCCCACGGAGAATCAGCCTGGACCGCCTTCTGCTCCCACCCCCCACCGTCATTCCACAGCTTGTGCCCGCCTCCAGCCTCGGGACCCTCCCTCAGCCCTCCAGAACAGGCCACAAGGCTCGCCCCTCCATGCCTTGCCCATTCCTTTACGTGCTGGAACGCTCCTATCCCTGAAAAGCTCACCAGCAAGTGCCGGCTCCTCATCAATGACTCTCTCCAATATCAGCTCGTTGGGGAAGGTCTCTCAGTCCACTTCCTCCTCACACCTTCATCCCGCTGACCGCTCTGCCATCCCTGCACCCTGGGCCCGGTCCCCCGGGGCTCAGAACCATGGGGGTGGCAGCCGTGCCAGCCCCCACAACCCCCCGCTGCCCTGGGCTGGCTTTTCTGGAGAGGCTCTGAGCGCTGGCAAAGCCTGAGAAGGAAGGGCAGCCAGGACAGCAGGCTGTCACATCCCAGGACAAGGACAGACAGTGGAGTCGGGGTGCGAGGGACTCGGGGGAGGGGCTTGTGGAGCAGAGGGTCCAGGGTGGGACAGCAGGGACCGACAGGCAGTGGGGACTGTTGGGAACTGTTGCCACATCGAGTCTTGGTGGCAGTTCCCTGCCATCTGTGCCCCAGCCCTGAGCTGACACCTTCCTCCTGGTCATCTCGGCCCCCCCCAGGAGCCCCTGCAAGGTGCGAGCAGGTGCTCTTTCCCCCCCTTCACCGAGCGCCCTCCTCGGGAGGACCTGAGCCCCTCGCTCTTGGAGGCTCACAGGACTATGTCCCTGCAGAGAGAAAGCCCACTCTCTGGCTTCCTAGGCTCTGGGCCCCAGCCCTGGGGGACGCACCCTCCCCTCCGCTGAGTTTCTCACAGTCCAGCACGGGGGCCAGATGCTCCTGCAGCCTACCCAGCATGGGGTGGGGGGCGCGCGGGTAAGTCTGCCATGAGCCCACCCACCCACACCCAGACGGCCCCGGAGCCCCACATGCCCAGGGGTCAAACACAGGCCAGAACAGCTTCAGATCCACCTGTGCTTTGGGGCCTGGCACCATCCCTGGGCCTCAGTTTCCCCATCTGTAAAGCGCAGAAGTTGGTCTCGGGCAGTGGCATCCGTACTGTGACCCAGGGAGCTCCAGGCGTCTGCTGAGGGGCCGGAGAGCAGAGAGGGGCTGGGCTCTGGGGGAGAGGGGGCCCGCGCCCTCGATCCAACTGGAGCTCCCCCTCCCCCAACTCTGGACCTGCCTGTCTTTGGAAAGAAGCGTTCAAAACTTAAACGTTTGCTTTCTGAGGTCCTTCTGGTCACATACTGCCCGGTTCAGGGGTCTGGCCCCGACCAGCCTGTGACCCTCAGGGACCTCAGGGCCACCTGCACTCAGTAGCCGCCCCATCCCCCTCCCCAGTGGAGACAGACCCCAAGGGTCTCCCACTCCTGCCCCCTGCCCAGTGCTCGGTCCTTCCACCCGCCCTTCCCTGCCCCCCAGCCCTGCCCTCCAGCACAGAGCAGGGAGGGAGGCACTGGGGTGGGGGAACCTCTGGAGAGCCCCCCTGCCTGCAACTGGAACTGAAGCCTCGACTGCGTGGCCATAAGGCATACCCAGCCCTTCCCCAGCCCCGACTGGGGAGACCCCACGCAACCCCTCAGGGGCATTAGTGGAAGCTCCTTCAGTTCTGAGTTTGCGTCTCTGACCCTCCAGATGCCTGCACCCGAGGGGGCAGGGACCTACATCCCCCAACCCTGTCCCAGGCTGACACGGGTCCCCACTAACCTCTGCTGACAATCAACCTCCTCTCCATCCTGCTTGTGCTGGGGCCCCCCCGCACCCCCCCCCAAGGAGGGCAGTGTCTCTGCTGTTCACTGGTGCGGCCTTCCCGCCAGGCTCCCAGCTTCTGCTCTGTGCGTGTTTGTCCCTCTTTCATCCTGTGGGACAGGGACCCGAGGCCAAGACAGCGGCTCTCAGAGTTCAAGTCCCAGAGCTGGGACCCACACTCACTGACGGATGGAAAACCCGGGCTCATAAAACCTCCACCACGTTGCCCTTCCCTCCTCTCTTCCGTGTTCTCTTTCTTCTCTCTCATTTATGCAATTTATTCAAAAGCGACTGGGGCATCGCCCCTTCCTTTGTCCAGATGTCCGGTGCTGCTGACGTCCGTGCCACAGGCAGACGTCTAGGGCACCCGGGCTGGGCAGGCTGGGTCTCTCCTTTGCTGAGACGAGAACGCATCTCTGTGCTGGGGACGCCCCCCTGCCCCAACCACAGTCAGTGCCCGCGGAGGGGGCGACGGAGCTGGGGGACCAGAGAGGGGACGCAGGAGAGGCCAGTCTTCCGAGGTGCTGGGGGAAATCTTAGCAGAGGAAGGGGCTCTTGAGCTAAATCCTGAGGCCAAGTTCACCAGACGCAGGAGGGAGGAGGGGCAGGCCGGGCGGAGGGCACCGCCCGGGCAAAGGTGTGGAGGGGCGAGCGTTCGCGGGGCTGGTGGGATGCACAGCTGGATCTGGCAGGAACAGAGGAGGGTAGGCGGGCCTAGCAGGGGAGCATCCCCGACGCCCTCTCCCCTCCCCGTGTGGCCTCCGTGGCCACTGACCGTGGTGTCTTCCCCCCGCGCCCCACAGGAACACTACAGCGCGGAGTGCGAGTTCGTGGAGCGGATCCACGAGCTGGGCTACAACACGTACGCCTCGCGGCTGTACCGGACGCTGCCCGGCGGGCCCGGGGCGCGGCGGCAGCCGGGTGCTGAGAGACTGTGGTACGTGTCGGTGAACGGCAAAGGCCGGCCCCGCAGGGGCTTCAAGACGCGCCGCACGCAGAAGTCCTCGCTGTTCCTGCCCCGTGTGCTGGACCACAAGGACCACGAGATGCTGCGGCTGCTCCAGAGCGGGGCCGGGCTCCGCGGCGGGCCACCGGGCAAGGCCGCCCAGCCCCGGCGGCGGCGACAGCAGCAGAGGCACCGTGTAGACCCCCGGCCTGATGGAAGGGGGGCCTGACGCATTCTGGCCCCGCTCTGGGCTCCGAGCTCGCGGCCAGACCCACTCAGCAGGTGTGGACCAACCCATGCCTGGGGGTCCGCTGTCAGCTGACCATCGGGCCCGGCAGCTTTCCAGAATGGACTCCCCCTAACCCGGCCCCTTTCTGCTGCTTCTGAGCTGGCTCCTGTTTCCAGGGCCAACAGAACACATCCCCAGCCCTTCCTGAGTCTCTCAAACAAGGGTCACGGCAGATCTAGGGGGGCTCGGGGGTGGGCGGCTTCTAATGAAGACCCCGTGGTTTGCTGGGCCAGGAGCCCCCCTTGCCCCCAGGAAGACCGGCGGAAGCAGGGGCCCAGCCACTGAGCAGTCTCGCTGCTGCGCAGCTGTGGGCCACGTGGGGGTCTGTGTGATGGAGACATTAAAGTATTTTATTCTACTATGTTATTGAATAGATTAGAACACGGCGCGAGGGAACCCTGGTGGTCTTTGCTTGAACGGATCTGCCTCGTGACGATAGCAGCGTCTGTGCCAAATCGCGATTTTAAGACGTGAGATTGTATTCTGAAAAACGGGGCTAAAGAGGCATTTAATCCTGTGGTTTGGAACGTTGCAATTTTTTGAAACTGATAGATGGTTGATGTGGATGGAAGGAAGAGGCTAGTTGCTTGTGTGTGCGCAAGTCAGTTCCTGTGGGTGTCTGCATGCAGCTGTGTGTGCACACGTGTGTCCATCTGTGTGTACATGCATGCATGCATCTGTGTGTATGCACACATGCAATTGTGTGTGTGTGTTCCTGGTTGTATCTGAAGGTATTGTGCATACATGTGTGCACACCCATGTGTAGAAAGAGAGAAAGAAAGAGGTTTACTTTGTTTAGAACTCCTAAAACGCCCCCTCCGTCGTGCAGCCATGTGCTTCTCCGTGGACGGCTCTGAGCTCCTGCGCTGTGGCCAGGTATGGCCCTCTCAGAGTCCTTTATCCCTGCGACCTGCCACCAGGGCCTTGAGCATTCCTGGCTCTGCCTAAGAAAGCGAGGCTCAGAGGGGTGACGTGATGTGCCGGGTCCACAGCGAGTAGGTGGCCAAGCTCCGTCTTGAAACAGGTGTCTTCCTTCTCTGCTGCCCCCAACACCCGTTCCCCCAACAATGGCAGTGGGTGGGGTCCCCTGTGACCGCCAAAGGGCACAGGCAGTGCTCTCATTCTTCCCGGACCTTGCGGGGGGCAGCCGTCCCAGGTGAGGGGTGTGGCCCAGGCCTGTGCCCACAGAGCACTGTGGCGCTCTGCTCCCCGCCCGCTGGGGTTGGTTCACACTAGCCAATCGCGGGAGGAGGCCGGCTCAGCACACACTCATGCGATGCCCTGGGAGGATCTTGGCAAAGAGCAGACAGCATGGGACCTGATGCCCCGCCCTGCCCCCCACCAGCCCCTCGGTGAGTCGGGTTTCAGGAGTCGACCCCCTGCGGGAAGAAACATTCGTGGCAACAATCGGCAACAGCAGCTAGTGCTGGGCTTTCCCCCTGGGGTTTTGTCGTTTGTCTGGGGTGAGATGGAGCAGGTGCAGCCATCACTCCCATTTTGCAGATGAGGAAACCGAGGCTCGGCGGGTGAACGTGCCCTGGACGTGCAGTTAGGGGCGTGCGGCGGTGTCGGGTTCACCCGGGCACTGGACGCTCCACGATCCACAGATGCCTGTACCTGAAGGCAGGAGACAATGGGGAGTCTTGGCTCATGTTTAAAATGGATCATACATGATAACGTGTGGTTTATTTTTTTTTAATTTTTAATTTTTTCCTTTTTCTCCCAAAGCCCCCTCCCCAGTACATAGTTGTATATTTTTAGTTGTGGGTCCTTTTAGTTGTGGCATGTGGGACGCCGCCTCAGCATGGCTTGACGGGTAGTGCCATGTCCATGCCCAGGATTAGAACTGGGGAAACCCTGGGCCGCCGAAGCAGAACGCACGAACTTAACCACTTGGCCAAGGGGCCGGCCCCCCGAACGTGTGGTTTCTGCGGGTGACAGGCTGTGGTCGGTCCGTCCCCACCCGCCCTGCGGGCCAAGCAGCGTCACTTTGGACGTGGGTTACGAGAGAGTTAGGGGTGGAATTGTGGCCCCCAAAGGCATATGTTGACGTCCTAACCCCCCAGTGCCTCTGAACGTGGCCTTTGGAAACCAGCTCGTTTCAGATGGAATTGGTTAAGATGAGGTCACGATATGGGGCCTTGCTCCCGTGGGACCGTGTCCTCGTAAGAAGGGAAGTGTGGACGCAGATTCGCACACGGGAGAGCTCCTGAGAGGATGGAGGCAGAGAGCGGGTCGTCTACACATCGGGGGCTGGCAAAGCCCCAGCAAAGTGCCCGGAGCTGGTGGAAAAGGGCCTGAACGGACTCTCCCTCCCGGCCTCGGAGGAGCCCGCCTGCCGACTCCTTGATCTCGGACGTGCAGCCTCCAGGCCTGGGAGACTGTCGCCTTTTGT
This sequence comes from Equus asinus, assembly GCF_041296235.1. Lineage (NCBI taxonomy): Eukaryota > Metazoa > Chordata > Mammalia > Perissodactyla > Equidae > Equus > Equus asinus. Next base: position 46,686,237 of record NC_091806.1, on the reverse strand, counting down.
TTAAGCCTCTGTGGGGCTTCATCTCAGCAGCCCGAGCAGACTCATACAGGGGCAGGGCCCGGCCCCCTGGCCATTCGGGTGGCCCCCAAAAGTAGAGGGACCCTGCTCCTGTTGATGAGGGGAGGCGGAGGGTCCCCAGGCTGAGGAAGGGTTCCGGGGCACCAGCTGCGTGGGGTCCACGGGGCTGTCGACACGGGGCCCATCAAACACGGGCCCTGATGGTCTTGGGGTGCTGAGCACGGGGCCACGGAGGAGTCCACAGAGAAACCTGCAGAAGCATGCCCGTCCCTCACTCCTTGTGAACTTGGACAGTCGCCCCAAATCACCTTTTTGTTTTCTAAGCGATGGAAACGAACCCAACAGGGAAGAAGTGTTTAGTATCCGTTTAAAAGCATGAAGGAAATATAGCGGAATCCAGTCACCACGTCAGAGCCGCTGCGCCCAGGGAATCGGGGAGACGGCCTGGCACAGGAGGGCGCTTTGGGGGCCCCCCTGCGTGGCAAGTGCCACAGCCACCCCCACCTCCCGGGCGGGACAGCGGGGTGCGGGAGGAGCTGTGAGCTGCCCGAAGGCACACAGCTCCGGGGTGCTCTGGTCCTGGACGCCCACCCGTGTCTGCTGCGGGCCACGGAGTGAGGCCCTGCGAGGGGCCAGGGCTGCTGTGCCCAAGTCGGTGTTGTGGGGAAGGTCAGACGGCTCTGCCCTGGGCTCCACTCTGGCCTGGGCCCCCCCCCCCAGGACATCCTCGTCCAGCACCCGTCTCCTGGCACTGCCCCACCCGCCACGGCCGCAGCCCGCTGAGTCCACCTTTGGGTCCTGCGTTCATCACTGCCTTCTCTCCTTCATGGGACATGCAGGGCCCCAAAGAGCCCTCCCGGGGGAGGGGGGTGCTGGAGCAGGTAGGAACCCCCGGAAAAGGAAGTCAGGGCGGGAGTGGCGCCTGGGAGCCCAGCACTCTTTGCTGTTTGGCTGGGACCCTCCCGCTCATGCCTGGAGCGGGCAGAGCCTGGAGGCCGGGCACCCGAGGCTCCATGAGAAGATGCCGTCTGAGCCAGGACAGGGCGTCCCAGAGGCTCCCTCCCCTGCGTTTGCCGTCACCCCCACCTGCCCAGCCAGGGGGAAGAGGGAGGGGGAAGAGGAGAGGGGATGGGGCAGGGGCTGGGCCTTCGAGAGTCTCCGGACTTTGGGTCAAGAACCTGCAGGAATAGGAATGCAAATGCAGCAGCCGCTGTGGAAAGTGGGACGGCTGTTCCTCCAGAGTTAAACTCAGAATAAGCAGATGATTGGGCAATTCGGCTCTGAGTCTACGTCCAAAAGACGTGAAGGCAGGGGCTCTACGGGATGTTTGCGCAGCCGCGCTCACAGCAGGGTCATTCACCATCATCAAAAGGTGGAAATGGCCCAAGGGTCCATCGATGGCTGAACGGATGAACCAATGTGCTGTAGCCACACGGTGGAATATTACTCAGTCCTGAAAAAGAGGGAAATTCCGGCACACGCTACAACGTGGATGAAACTTGAGGACATCACGCTGAGTGAGACGAGCCAGACACAAAAGGACAAATCCCGCGTGATCCCGCTTGGAGGAGGACCGAGAGTCATCAGATTCACAGAGACGGAAAGTAGGCTGGTGGGTGCCAGGGGCCCAGGGGAGGCAGATGGAGTTGGTGATTAACGGGGACAGAGTTTCCGTTTGGGGAAGATGAAAAAGGTCTGGAGACGGATGGCGGGGATGGTTCCACGGAGAGCGTGAATGTGCGTAATGTCACAAGATTTAACACTTAAAAATGGACAAAACGGTAAAGGAATAGCAAAAAGGCTGCACCCCCTTGACTGTGGGAGTTGTTACTCATCTTAGCGCCGTCCCCTCCAGAAGGAAACCGTCAGGAGCATCAGAGATGCTCAATGAACGGGGCTGAGTAAACGGAAAAATGAGAGACTCTTTAGGGAGTGGCCAGCTGGTCACCCCGCCTGGTGGGAGCTGACGGGGAGGCGGCCGGGTGGCCTTGGGGCCGGTGGCAGCTCTGCTCGCCCCGGCCTGGTCCCCTCCCGCCCGCCCCCAGGAAAAGGCGGCCCCAGCCCTGGGCGGCTCTCTGGTCCCCCTCTGGCTCCGGTGGGGCAGGCAGGACGGGCCCTGGGGGACGGGGCTTCAGCTGCTGGAGCGGGCCTTTGAGCCACTCCCGGGGGGTCGAGGGACTGGGAACGGTGATCACGCTGGTCTATAATTGGCGGTCCCCCATCGGAGGGCGACCTTGCCTGGGCCACATTCCAGGCCACGCCAGATATAGCCCCGGGGGCTGACCCCGTCCCCTCTCAGGCCACAATAGCTGGAATACCAGGGGGGCCCACACTTGTGCCTGAGCGCCCGGGCCGGCCGCACCGTCCACCCCTCGGAACGGGCTCTGGGAGAGGGGCTTCTGGGTGGGGAAAGATTCGGACACGATCAGGTGTGAGAGCCCCGGGTTGGCCTCGGCCTCTCCCCAGCGTCAGTTTCCCCATCTGTCAGATGGGCTCCCACGGTGGCCGTGGGGCTCCGCGGTCGGCGGGGGTCACGGCCTGGCGCTGGCCTGGCTCGGAGACAGGTCAGAGTGATCCAGGGCTCCCCCCATCGCTGACCCTGACCCTGCGCCAGACCCGCCAAGCGCATCCCGCGCTGTCCAAACTCAGCACATCTGGTGACTCAGGTCCCTGAACCACCTGGGAGGCAGAGCACCTGTCTGCACCCGCGCGGGGAGGACCCCGACACCCAGACCAGACCCGGGACGTAGGCAAGGTGGCAAAGCCGGTCAGACGGACTCGCGTCCCCGCCCGTAAGCCCCAGAGCTTGCCCCTCGCCCACCACACCCCGCAGGCTGCCCACACCGAGCGAAGTGGACCTCCTGGGCTCTCCAAGGAGGGGGCGCCACCCCGGAGCCCCTGCCCCTGGCCCTCCTTGAGTGCCGGGGGGATGCTGGCTGAGCATGTGAGGGGAGGGGGCTGTCGCGGAAGCCCGCCCCGCTATCTGACTCTTAGGACTGGGTTCCCTTCCTTTCCTCTCTGCCCTCCTCCCTCCATGACCCCTCACCGTGCAAGAACAGGTCTATGCAAAAGCTCAGATTCCTGTCTCCAGAGGGCAGAGCGAACCCCCAAGCATGCAGCAAGCCCCAGTGGCTTTCTCAAGAGTCGTCTGCTCCCTGGGATGCTCTTCCCGCCTCTCCCTGCCTCCTCCCTCCTCTGCCGCCCGCCCCAGCTCCTTTCCTCACTCCAGCCCCACTCCTCTGTCCCTCCCGAGCTCTTCCCTGCCACAGGGCCTTAGCACACGCCGCCTGGGGAATAGTCTTCCCTCTGCTCTTCACCTGACTGGCTCCTCCTCATCTTCGCTTCACTTCTCAGGGTGTCACCTCCTCAGAGGGACCTTCTGTGACTGCCCCATCCAAAATTGGGTTCCCTTGTTGTTTTCTCCCACCGTACCTTGTTATTTTCCTTCACGGAACCTGACACAATCTGTAATTATCCCGTTAATTGTACCCTCGCTGCTGGTCCCCCCAACCATCACCCACCTGAGGGGTGAGGCATCTGCTGATCTATCCGCCACTTCAAGGCCATCTGGTGGGGGCTGCTCAGAGAAAGCCCCTCCCCAGACTTCTGGCCAACTCCCTCTGGCCGAGAAACTGGGGGGCTCGTGATGGGAGCCCTGGGGTCTGTGTGCACAGGGCAGCGAGGGCCAGGGGGACACGGACGGAAGGCCGACAGTGTCTGCTACATTCATCCTTCCTTTCGCAAATGAGAAAACTGAGGTTCAGAGAGGTTATGCAGTTTCCATGAGGTCACACAGCCAGCAAGGGGAATGCCAGGGCTGGTCCAGGGTCTCCCGAGCTCCAATGCTGTCACCACCCTGCCTGGCACCCAGGACTGCAGGACGTCAGGGAGGGGGCACGAGGGTGCAGCCGCTGTGCAAGACACGTGACCCAGCTCCTCGCCATGTGTTCACTCGGACCCTGCTCAGCAATGTTCACGGCAGCGCGGGTCCCACCAGCCAAGAGTGGACCCGACCCAAATGCTGCTCACCTGACGAATGCATGAACGGAATGTGCTCTGTCCGAATGACGGAGTGTGGTTTGGCCATAAAAGGGCAGATGCCCCGAGGCGCGCGACATGGGCGAACCCTGAAAACGTGACGCTCGGTGACGGAAGCCGGGCACGAGAGGCCACGTGGCGCGTGGTGCCGTCTATACGGAACGTCCAGACAGGCAAAGCCGTAGAGACGCGAGGCCGCCCGATGGCTGGGGCTGGGGGGCAGCGGGGGAGACGGGAGGCTGATCACGGGCCCGGGGTTTCTTTCCGGGCTGACGACGGTCCCAACGCTGTGAAGACAAATGCGTTGAATTGTACGCCTTAAATGGCTGAATTGTCCGGTATGCGGATTATATCTCAATAAATTTGATGGCACAGCCACACTTGCAAGTCTTTTCGTGAGAAGGGGACTGGCCGGGCGGTCCCCAGGCCTTGGGGACAAGTCGGGGACGGGAGGTGGGGGCTGGGTGGTCCCACGTGGTCGGGGCCTGTGCCCCTGCCTGCAGTACCGAAGCCCACCAGCAGAGGGCAGTGACCTCGGGGACAAGCCCACAGTGGGACCGGCCACGGGTGGGGGACCGCGGCGGTCGGGCCGTGATGTGCTGGCCGCCCTGCTGGGTCAGCCCGGGGCAGGCAGCTCAGGACTGACCCCATCTGGGGGGCCGGGCCAGGCCTGCCGCCCCCATGAGCCCGCACAGGATGATGGATGCACGGCGGGCGGAGGGCCCGTCCCCAGGGACCAGGCGGGGGTCGGGGTCCCGGGCAGAGTCCGCAGCAGGTGCCGAGTGTTGCTGACTGGACGGGAGAGCGGGTTAATCTGCAGGAAAAGGTGACAACACTGTAGTGATGAGGGGGAGGTGGGGGAGGAAGAGGAGGACCACGTGCCGGCCGCCCACCCGGCTGGCACACGTCGCTCTGACGGGTCCCCACCTCAGCCATCTGAGCCGGGTGCTAGTTCCCCCCACGGATGGACGAGGAGCCGGGGCTCAGAGAAGGAAAGCTCCTTGCCCCAGGTCACCCAGCTTCCGAGGGTCGGAGTCCACGTTCAAACCCGGCCACCTGGCTCAGGCTCGGGGGGGTCTTGCCGAGGGGCTCGACTTCACGTCTTTGTCTTTGGGTCCTTGACGAAAACTAGCGATTCTCAAAATGTGGTCGCCTGACCTGGGATGTGGCTGGCAGTGTCTTCCCAGGTGCCCTCCAGACCTGCGGACTCAGGACCCAGGGGGCGGGGTGGGGGGTGGGGGGGCAGAGATCCACGTGTTGACTGGCCTCCAGGTGACAGGCGGCGGTTAGGGACCCCTGATTTACGGGGACATCCCCAGGGTTGCTCACACTCGCTAAGTTGGCACGTAAGGCTCTTTGCCACGGGCGGGGCGCTTTTCGCCCATTGTCACACTGAGTTCTCCTAGTCGCTCTGCAAGCCTGGCGTTATGATCCCCATTTCACAGGTGGGGAGACTGAGGCTCGAGAGTGAAGCCCCAGGTCCCTAGAGGTGAGGCAGGAGCTGAGACGGGAGCTGGGTCTGAGAGGTTGCCGTGCCTGCTGCCCTGTGGACAGACCACGGCCGGGGGGACTCGGCTGCCTCCTGCCCACAGACGTACTCTCTCTGGGCTAGATGGAAGGGGGAGAGCTGGGCGGAAAGGTGCCACCTCCACCCAGGGATGCGGGTCTCAGGAAAGTCACTGCCACGGAAGTGCGGGCATCCTTGTCCGGGGCCGCCTCAGCCTTCTGCTGGAAGGAGAGGGGCTGGAGTCGGGGTGGGGGATCCCAGTGCCCCTGAAGTGCACCAACACCTGGCCCGGGGTTGGTCCTCCCAACGCTTACCCCTGGGACCTCTGCCTCAAGGTTGCTTTTGGAGCCAAATGGATTTGGATTCATGGCTCATCTCAGCCCCAGTTGAACCTCCCAGAGTATGTTTTCCTCTATGCGTTAGTATTCAACTCAGGTATAAGGGTCAGAAAACTTGAGATAAATGTACTTTAAATAAGATTAAAGTGTACGTCTCTCATGTAAAGGTGGTCCAGAGTGATGACAAGGCTGCTCCACACTCATCAGGGACCCAGCTTCCTCCCATCTTTTTCTTCTGTATTCATCATATGGTTGTGACCTCAAGGTACAAAGTGGCTGCTTGGGCTCCAGCCATCCCATCCACATTCCACCCAACAGCAATAAAGAAGATAGGTATGTCCTCACCCTCAAGGACATCTCTCAGAAACCACACTCAATAATGTGGCTTAAATGGCCAGACTTTGGTCACATGGCTACTCCAAGCTTCATGGGAGGCTGCGAAGAGTCTTTAGTCCAGGCAGTGACACACCAGGCAAAACGGAGGGTTTTCATTAGCAAGGAGAAAAGAGAGAGAGGACATCGGGTTCTCTGCCTCCTTAGAGTGCACACCATGGCTCCTCCTCCACCTGCGCACCCCCGGGGGCAGTCAGGGCCTTCCTGCCCGGGCAACTTCTTCAAAGGTCAGGAGCACAGGAGGAGCATGCTCAGCGCGCTGGACGTCGCCCTGCTGCGGGAGTGGCATTCAGATTTACTGCCAGCCCAGCCGGAGGACACCTGCTGGGGGCCGGAGCCCCCGCCTGCCGGTCCCACTGGAGCCCGGCCGTGACGGCTACAGGACACAGAGCCGCTGCCCTCCCTGGGCCCGGGCTGGGGCCCTGGCCTGTCACTCCCACCCTCCCTGGGTGGGGGGCATTTAGAGGGCTGCCACGGGGCCAGCACCTCCCTGAAAACCACAGTCCTAAGGGGTCGTGGGGGGGCCCCGTGCCAGGCAGGAGTCCGGCCGCAAGCTTTGCCTGGCTCCTCCCGGGTCTGGACTCTCGGCCCCTCGGGGAGCGATGCTGCCGTGGGGGGCACAGGCCGCGCGGGTCTGCTCTCCGGAAGCTCCGCCGGGGGCCTGCATCCCAGCCGGGCCCCATCCGGACTTGGGCGCCCATCCAGTCGCTTCTCCTTGGCCGAGGGACCCGGGCAGCCCTGGTCGCCCTGGACACGACCCCGTCTTGATTCAGGAGGGGCTGGGCTGGGCGTGGAGGGAGGAGGCCACCGGACCAGGAACGGGGCTCTAGTCCTGTGGGCCGTGGTGAACAGCCATGAGACGCTGGCCTCACTGAGCCCTGGACACACGCTCGCTCGCCAGCTGGGGCCTCACGATTATCCTAGGAGGGATGCGTTGTTATTATCATCCTCGTTTTGCCGATGAGGAAACCATCCAGAGAGGTGAAGCCACCTGCCCGAGGTCACACAGCACTGGGTATTGATGATCAGAGCGTGGGCCCAGCAGCCAGACAGGCCTGAGTTCAAACCTGGCTCCGCCTCTCCCGCTGCGTGGATGGGACTGTCGCTTTGCCCCTGTGAGCCTGTTCCTCCCTATATGATGGGGGTGCCCATCCCTGCCCCACCCCGTCACGGAGACCCTTGTGAACCAGGCAGTGGGAGACCCTCGGGGGGAAGGCCTTTGGGTCCCCAGGGCAGGCAGACCCCAGAGTCCCGGATGTGATGTCCATGAGAGGGGCCGGGTGGGCTCCTGGGGGAGATGCTGCTGAGGAGCTGAGGCTGGAGCTCTGGTCCTGGTCAAAGTGGGGGCGACTCGTCCTTGCAGAAACCTCACCACTGTCAGCGCCGGGCCGTCCCGGCTGTGCCCACCCCCGACCCCACCCCCAGCGTCCCCGGCTGCTGCGCGGTGGCCACCCCCAGAGGCAGAGGGTGCCGGCCTGCTGATGGAGGGGAGGGCCTGCCCGTGCCCCAGTCCACACCCCCGCCTGCACCTCCTCTGGCTCCTTTCACAGACGCCACTGACCTCTCCTGAGGGCCAACCTGGCGCCTCCCCTGCAGGGACCGGAGGGCGGGCCGGTCCTCCTCCCGGCCGTGCAGCCCGCTCTAGGAGGCCCCTGTCCGCTATCTGAGCAGCCAAGTGCTACCCTCAGATCGTGCGAGCACCGCCCAGCCCCTAAGGCAGCCTCAGAGCGGACTGGGGAGTGACGTGACCGGGGAACAGGTGACGCTTTGGCCAGGAAGTTTTGTCCAGAGAGGTGACATCCAAGCTGAGACCGGAGTCATGAGAAGGACTCATTATGCAAAGGGGTGGCCAGCAAGTGCAAAGGCCCTGGGGTAGGGAGCGTCCATGCCCAGGACCCAAGCAGCCAGGCCCACTGAGAGGCCGCCTGGAGCCCTGGTAGAGGGGCGCTGGGTGACGGGGAAGTGAGCGGCCGGGGTGGCTGGGGCAGGGCCGGACCACGGACTGCATTTTGTTCTGAGTGTGATCAGCACTGCATCCAGGGCCTTGACTCTGAGAGCAGAGGCCGAGGCCCCTCTGGGATTTCCGGGGGGACCTTGACCCTGGTCTACGGTGAGAAAGAGACCCGGCTGCTCCCAAGGGGCTGCCTGTCCCATCCTGCACCTGCCTCCCCCGCCCCCCAGGCTTCTCCCCCGTAGGCCATGCCCTGCTCCCCTCTGGCGCTGAGGAGCATGGGTGTCGCCTCCTGACCCCCGGCACCCATCTCGCTCAGCAGCAGGTACCACGAAGTGACAGGCCTGTGTGTGTGACGACGAAAGTAGGCGGCACGGGATGAGTGAGTCGGCCGTGACAGGAAAGGGTCGACGTGCACAGTCTCTAGTCACTCGATTTCTAGGAAAGCAATCAAGATCCCGAGAGACAGAGGGGCATCGAGGGGAAGACACCCAGGGACACGTGTGGTCGGCCCTGGCGGTTGTGGGAGGACCCGGGACGAGAAATAGAGAATGCCCTGGAAACCGTCGAGGGCATCGGCACCAGGCGGGTCTGAGAAACCGTCACGGCCCAGAGGGACTGGCGGCCGCATGTGCCGTGTCCCGGACGGGGCCCGGGGACAGAAGGGTGACAGGGAATCGGCGTCAAGCGGGGGTGTGAGTTACTCACGGCGTGGACGCTCCGTCTGTGGACTGTAACGGCGGCGCCGCGCTGTGCAGGATGCTGATGACAGGCCCAGGGGGGGGCGCGAAGAGCCGGAACGATCTGCACCGTCTCTGAGCTCCTCCATCAATCCCCAACTATCGTAGGATTAGACGCTTCTTAACAAATAAAGCGCAAGTCAAGCATCGTTGCTTGCCTGTCAAATTAGTGGACAAAGACCAGCAAGGGGAAAAACAAAAACGAAAACGCCGACCCGCCCAGCGCTGCCGAGGACACGGCCGGACGGACAGGCTCTGACGCATGGCCGTCGGCAGAAACCGGTGCCTCGAGGACCGTGCAGTTGAGAGCCCCAAATTCTTAGCCCGAATTCAAAGACGCTGCTTCTGAAGGCGACATCCCAGATGCAGAAAAAATATGTGTATGCCCCCAAGATGTTCATCACAGCATTGGTTATAAGAGAAAAGAGGAAAAAAAAAAAACCCCTCGGAAACTGCCTAGTGCTGGAAACGGAGTAGAGCGACTGCGTGAACTCTGGTCTGTTCATCCCCACGAAGGCCCTGAGACGATGGGGGAAATGGCAGCGTGTCTTTATTAAGTGAGAAGTGGACCACGGAGGCAGCGGTCTTGCCCCCTGGGGTAAGGATGCCCACCGAGGTGATCGTGCTGGACCCTGGGGCCGGGAGGGGCTCCCAGTGCAGCCTGGGGACCGGGCAGCTTTCCGAAGACGAGCCGCCTTTGAAGCGGAGGGTCAGCCTCGCAGAGAGGGTGAGAGGTTTTCCCGGGGGCGCACAGAGCGGATGGAGCCCGAGAGGGTGGCCGTCATCCCGTCCGTGGGCGCTGGGCAGGGAGACGGGTCTGGGGGCACAGCCAAGGCCACAGGACCTTTCTGCCCAGCGTGGGGAGCCGTGGGGGGTTAAAGAGTCAGCGATCGGATCAGATTGCTTCCGAGCGCCTCTCAGGAGCCACCGCCAGGCCGTCCCGCATTGTGGCGGGCCCACTCACCGTGACCGCGCCCTCGGCCGGAGGAAGCCAGCCCTCCCCTCCCGAGGGGCCTATCAGGGCCTCCATCTCCTGGGGCCGCATTCCTGGCCCGGGTGATAGAGATGGGCTGGACGGAGGTGGGGCCCCTCCTGAGTGCACGGTCACTGCTTCTGGCGTGGCCACATCTCCTGCCGCCTGCGACCACAATGGCTCGTGAGAAACCAAACATCCCGGGGCTGACTTGCCGGCCGTCCTCTGCAGAGCCTGGGTCCTGGGAAGCCGAGTGACACAGTCAGGGGGCCCTGGGCGTGACCGAGGACCGCAAAAAACCCTTCCCGCCTGGGCCTGGAGCACGTGTGTCCGTGCCAAAGAGGAACACCCCCGCCTGCGCTGCGTGCAGGACCCTGCCACCAGCGAACGCCCACCACACAGAGACCGGACCACCATCCGGCCCTGCCCAGGCTCTCTCCTTCCTCACCTGTGTTCTCTGGAATCTCCACCACGAGAGTAGGAGGGGACCGAGGCTCAGAGAGGGTGAGTGACTTGCCTAGGGTCACACAGCATGTGATTAGCAGAGTGGAGCTCCACGGAGACCTCCCATCGCTGTGCTCACATCCCCTCGCAGTAACAGTCCCGACTGCTTTTGCTCCCAGGCTGGCCTGGGCCTCTTGTCCTCGTAGCGGCAACTAGGAAATTAAATGAGCTATAAAACAACCCAATAATCACGAATGCCCAAAGAGAGCCGGTGCGCCCATGAAAACTTTGCTTTGGAAAGACTCCGAGGGAGACAACTTACTAAAGACTAATGCCACCAAATTAGGGGCAGGCAGGGCCCCAGGACCCCAGGAGGGGAAAAGTCACGAGCATCCACGGTTCTGAGCTCAGATTTCTCTGCGGCGTCTTCCGATCGTTTGCCCTGAACAACCGCGGCTGCCCGTTCCTGAGTGCCCGCTCTGAGTTTTGCTCGTTTACACAATAAAAGAGGATTTCTGTTGTATTTACGGCACGGTGCCTGGTTTCGAGGAGAATTTGCCCGGCCCCGTTGTCTCCTTGAATTGCATCGAACGGTCGTCGCTGTCTGCCTAGGCGAGACACCCCCTGCCTCAGTTTCCTCCTCCGCTCCCGGGAAACCTATACGACGTAAGCAAAATGCTTGCAGTGTGTGCTCAATTAACGGTGGCCGTCGCCGGGATATTGTGCACGTTATTACGGCCCCCGGATTCTGCAAATCTCTCGAGGGCTGAGAGGGTGCTGCTTTGCCTTGGTGAATTGAGACCCGGAGGCCGCTCGAGGAGACGGGGAGAGGAGAGAGGCCGGGGTGTGCAAACAGCGCGATGAGGCCGGCGACGGCTCCCCAGGCCGTCCTCTCCACCAGGGCCCTGCAGACCGGGAGTCCCACGCCCAGCCCGCCGCCTGTGTCGGTAAATGCAGCCTCCCGGGCAGGTGGCCACACCTGTTCGCTTCCCTGTGGCTGGTCTCGAGCTACGACGGGCAGAGCCGAGCGGTGGGGACAGAGGCTGGTGGCCCAAAGAGTTGCAAATGCTTCCTCTCTGACCCATTCCAGAAGGGTGTGCCCCCAGCCCCGCCCCAGGGCAGCCAGCTTTTAGAAAGACGGGTGCAGGGGAGCCACCCTCCTTCCTCCAGCTTCAACTTTCCAACGGCTTCTCTTCGCTCTCCCAGGCTCCTGAGACACTGTGGGCCACCTCCCAGGTCCCCAGCCCACTTGTGTATCCCGGGTCCCTCTTGGGGGATTCAGCAGCCACACAGCCACCTTTCAGCTCCTCCGATGCGCCGTGGGTTGGGGTGGAGGCTGGCCCCTGGGTTGAGCAGTTCGAGGACAAATTGCAAGGCCCAGGCTGAACCCTGGGGGCCCGGCAGCCCCTTCAGCCCCGGGCCCTCCAACCCTGCAGGGAGGGGGCAGGGCCGCTGGCATCAGAGGGTCAGAAAGCACCCCGAGCTGGGTGTAACGTGGGATGGAAGCGTGAAGGCTTTTCTGCTGCCCCCACTCGGGGCCCTGACGTTAACACGAAGCTGCTCAGCATCCAAGCCGCCCCCCACTGGCCCCTTCCAGGCCCTTCCAGCCCCGCATCTCCGAGGTTCAGCTCCCTGCCTGCCCTCTCCCCAGAGGCCCACGTCTCTCCTCCAGGCCCTGCACATGCTGCGCTCTCCGCCTGCGTCACCTCCCCACCCCGACCCGAGCTTCAGGTCCACCGGACTCCACTTCTCTGGGGACACCTCCCTGCCCCCAAGACCAGGTCAGGGGCCCCTCACCCCCATCCTACCCCCCCGCCCAGGACTCTTGATTCCCCTTTTGCAATCCTCTCTCAGTGGGCAACTCCTTGCTCAGCGTCTGTTCTCAGCCTGGAATGGCAGCGCCATCTCTGCCACGTCGCCCATGCCTGGAACAGAGCCTGCACGTGCAGAAGTGCAGCTGACGTTTGTTGAATGACTTACTGGGCTTCAAGGCAGGCAGAATACTCCCCGGGCCCCAGGCCTGACTCCACCGCAAGGCCATCGTACCAAGGTGTAGTTGATGGCGAGCGTTTCGGGTACTGGGTGGCAGGACACAGACCTGAGCCATTTTGCAACTTGACGTCTTCAGAACACGGAGTGATACCTTGAATAAAACTTGAAGCCGCATCACCTTCTTGCTGGAATTCCTTTCTGGCTTTTTTTTTTTTTTTTTTTTCTCAATTGTGATTGTCTAATATTAAAAGATCTCAAAGATTTAGGGGAACAAATGTGGCGTTGATCCAGCGATGGAAATCAAGGCAAGTGGGGATCCTTTATCAGAGCTGTTTTTTGGAGTCTCGCTGCGGCAAGGGGCTCCTGGTCTCGGGGCGTTTCTCCGACGCGCGTCGCTGAGCAGCCTCTCCCCAGAGCCCATGCGCCGGGCGGCCGGGTTGGAGCTGGCTGGGCCGGCCGTGGCCGCTGCTCCTTCGCCGGGGCCTTCTGGCCGCCTCCCGCCGCTGGCCCCTGCGATTTCACAAAGAAAGGAAGAGCGTTTGTGTGAAAAGGAGAGACTAGAGGAAGCTCCGAGGGCCGGCTCAGTTTTATTTTGGTTTCCACCCCACGGTGGCCCTCGTATTTCTGTCCACCCCTCGTCACAGCTACACATGCCAGGGTCTGGGGTCAACGTGAATGAGCCACTGGAAGAAAGTCGGGCCCGGTCTGACCTGGTTCTCAGGGAACGACCTCCGGGCTGGGAGCATCTATTTTAAAGGAGGCTGCCATTTGGTCTTTGCCAAAATAGTTGAAAGAAGACCCCAGAATAGCAGGCCGGGTCTGCCCCGGCTTAGAAGCCGCATCTCGGGCTTAGAGGCAGGCGCGTGGGACATCAACCAGCAGGCGGCAGAGGCAGAAGCCCAGGGGAATGGCTTCCGGGGCGGCCTTGGAGGGCCAGCCTCTCGCAGCGGCGCGGGAAAGCCCGCGGGGGATGTCGGAGGCGGGACTGGCTCAGGGAGCATCCTTGGATGGAGCGCCTGCTCCCTGAGGCGTGAACTCATGCATCCTCTCCATTCCTACCCATTTTACAGACGGGAAGACTGAGACCAAGCATCTGCCCACGGTCTCCCAGACGGAGTCGGGGATGGAGCCTGACGTCCTTGCAGCCGCAGAGAATGGACCATGAGAGCCGAGGTGGGCTCCACCATCGGCGGCAGCAACAATAACAATTATGGAGAGCGGGGAAATAATAATTTACCTGCTGCGCTGACTTCTCCTGCTGTCCCCTGAGCCCTCGAGGAGGCGGCGGGGTTGAGGGAGCCTGTGTTCCTCCGGTCGGGCTCCGCTCAGCATCCCCCGCTCCTCACAGACAGGACACTACTGTGCAGTCGGGAGTTTTCCATCCAGCGTGGGCCCTGAAGGCAAGCCAGGGGCGACCTCGCAGGATGCGGGACGCAACCCATAAGGCCACCCCTGACAGCTCTGACAGGTGCTGGCTTCCAGAAGGACTTTTCCAGGACGTATTTGAAACTCAGGGAGGGGTTGCTCTGTCCACGCTGACTGCAGACTCCCACGGAAGACGCAGCTCAGCGTACACAGCGAGAACTGGGGACCGATCCTCCGGCCTCGGTGACCTGCCCCCTTTCGGGCTGTTGAGGAAGGAATGAGCACTGGGGCCCCCAGTGATGACAGGAGCAGCAGGCCTGCCTGAGGCTGTGCAGCCCTCCTGCACCCCCGCCCTTGTCGCTGGATGCGGCCCAGGTTCAGCCCCTGTCCCCTGGGTCACTCTCACGGGGCCCTTTAAACTGCCAGCCTCACAATCAGCACCCCCGCCAGCCCAGGGCAGAGGTGGTCCCCAAGGATGCTGAGCGCCCTGAGCCCTCCCAGGGGCACTGGGGAGGCAGAAGAGCACAGACCACAGGCCAGGCTACTCGGGACTCCAGGACGTGGCGGGTGAGTGTGGAACAGAGAAGGTGACCATGAGTCCCCGTCAGCCCAGCACCACCCAGCTGTGCACCGCCATCCCAGTGCCAGGACTGAGAGCCCCCTGTCCGTCTGTGCCCGGGCCGGACTTCCCTCTGGCTGCCCTGTGACGGGGGCACCTCAGAGGTCTGGCAAGGCTTCCCCGGAAGGTCAAGGCTGGCCGAGGGCCGAGAGGTGAGCAGGGCTCACGAGGCAGGAGGGGCAAGGGACGCCTTCCAACACTTCTCCTCTTGTCCCCACGCCCACCCCTGCACCCTCCTGCCTGGGGAACAGAAGGAACAGAGGACGCGCTGCCGAGTGTGCTCTCCGAGGACAGACCCCCACCAGGAGGCGCCGGGCCCCGGGGGCTCCCTTTCCCACCTCCCCTCACGGTGGTCTTCCGTCCACTTTACCAAGGTGAGGGGAGCCTGCACCCTGCCCAGACCTCCCGGGGGCTCTGCTCAGGCGCAAAGGCCTCAGGGCAGTCCGCACGGACAAGGCGACACCCGGGGACACTCCTGGAGCTCCCGCTCACCTGCAGCAGCCCCTGCTGGAGCTGGGGAGCCGGGCACGCGGGCGGCTTGGGGAGCGGAGGGCCCGAGTGCGACAGTTTCATTCGGCGGCCTCATCGCCCGGACCCCGCACGGTGGACAAGGATACGTTTCTCCTGAGAGGGCGGGGAAGCAGGCCAGGGTGGTGGTGGCCCTGAGGCCGGCTGGCCTCTCCTCCGTCACTACATGCTTGTCCCTCTACTTGTCCCTCAGGGTCAGAAGTCAGAGGAGAGACGCACATCAACCTGCTTGTCTGAACTGACAAACGCCGTCCAGTGTCCCCTGACTGTCATCTCCCGTGTCCCGCGCCCTCTGAGGACTGACTTAGCCGATGACGTCGTTACGTGGTGGGAATTTCCCACCTGTTGAGTGAACGGGGTCTGGAGCGCCCGGGTTTGGAAAGAAACGTGTGGAAGACACGTGACACGCCGGAAGCTTCTTATCACCACGGTGTTGGCCGGCCCCGGAAATTCATTTTTAAAATATTTCAATTTATAGAAATATTTTTGTTGTAGAGAATTATGATAGAGTGATCAAAAAAGATATTCAAGGTTAAAATTTCCTTAACTTTGAGTAAGATTGGTGGGGCAAATATAAATGCAAAGAAAAAAGCTGAGGATTAATGATTTTGGGGTGCTGGAATAAAGCTTGTTCATGTATTTTTTTAAAAATAAAGGATGGCGGGTATCAAATCCTTAACAGTTTTCAGACCTGTGGGATAAATTTAAAAGCTTAACGGAAGAATTTTATTTTAAAATGTCAATATTTAAAATGCACTAGAGATTACGTCCTTTGTAGCTATTTGTGACAAATTCTGGATTTCAACCTGAAAAAGTATACAAGGGAGCAGCTCATTCATGCACCTGAGGACAAAGCCAACACTGAGGACGATGGGCCAGAAGAGAAAAGGAGCTGAGGTCCCCAGTGGACCCCTGCCACCTGTGAAGGAAAGAAACCTGGGCTGAGGACAGCGCCGTGGGATGGCTACCCAGCTTGCGTGAACGAGGCCCCAGACGTCCTGGCTCCCCCTTCCCCCTGGAGTCCCCTCACCTGATCTCCTCTCCCTGGGACAAAGAAACACATGTGTCTCCCAAGAAAAAAATCATATTTTTCAGACAAAAGTCAATCTAAATCCAAATTAGGGGTGGGGGCAGACTTATCCGGCCCCTCAGGGGTGCACGCCTGTGGTTCCTAGACAGGCTGAAGGTCTTATGTGGGTGACAACACAAAGTTCAGAACTGCCCGGGAGTGGAGGGGACTGGACCTCTGTCTGAACGAGACCCCGGGGAGGATGGGCCCCAAAGCTGTCGTCTCGTTTTTTGCCCTGAGACCACTTGAGCCGACCTCCCCCAACCCCCTTGACAAAACGTTCAGCCTCAACGAAATGCTCCTGTCCACGCACCACGGCAGACACCTTTCTTGGCGCCCCCCAAATCTGGGTCCCTGGAGCACCTCTCCCAGGAGCAGGATGGAAGCAAGAGAAAGGGCGCCGCCGGGGCTGCACTGTGGGCCTCACACACACTGCCCCCTAGAGACCAGATGCACATGGACTAGCTGGGAGAGACACCCCCGTCTCAAACGGCCAGCTCAGGGCTTGCTCCGTTTCACCACGAGGAGCTGAGATCCGGCTGCGGAAACCCACCTTCTCGGGGAGCGCAGGGCCCCTCTGCTCCCCTCCCCTCCCTGCATTCCTCTTGGGGCCCCCCTTTGATAAGGAAGGTCCCATTCCATGCAATCCTCCCAGAAACCCCATCAGGTGAGCACCATGATAGGCCCAACTTTCCAGGAAAATCAGCAGTGGCTCAGAGAGGGTGAGTGACTTGCCCGAGACCACACAGCCCATCAGGTGAGGGGCTGGCTTCTGGACCCAGCTTGTCTGGCTCTGCATCCCCAACACCTCCCATCATCAGAGCTGCCGTTGGGACATCGTCAGCCCTGATTTGGGGCCTGCCGTGGATCACTCGTCTGCAAGATGGGTGAGTCAGGCCCGGTGATATTTTTGGAGTTTTCCTGGCTTTGCTGTCCCAGAGCGGGAGAGAGGGGAAGGGAGGAGACCCATCTGGGGCACAGGTGCCGCGCACAGCCCAACGAGGTGTCCAGAGCTTTCCCTAGGCCCAGAGGGTCCATCCAGGGCCCTAGGAAGGGAGGGAAAGAGGGAGGAGGCGAGAGAGAGGGGCAGTGCGAGGGGCTGAGCTGAGTTTTAATGGGGTCTTTTCCACCCCCACCCACCCCCACGATGGTTCCCCCAGGGGCCCTGTGGGCTGGAGCTGGAGGAATGGGGCCTCCCTCCCCCAACAACTGGTGTTTCCCATCTTACCGCACTGAGACTGGCTGAATCCCGCGCCCACCACCCCTGAGAGATGCCGGGGGAAGACAGCAGGCCTTCGTGTCAGGGTTGCTGGGGGACTCTGAGCCCGGGGGGCAGAGGGAGCCACCCCCCCAAGGCCTCTGATGCCCCCTACCCTGGCCTTCCTGGTGCTCAGTCCACCAGGCCCATGGGCCCTGCCCTGTGGGGTGAACTAAGACCAGCGGTGGCCTGGAATGGGGTCCAAACCCTGTCCGGGGTCCACAGCCCATGCATCACTCCTGCGCCGGCTTCCTGTCTCTTCTTGACCACCCAGGTGTCTTTACTTCTGGGCCTTCACCCCACTGTCCCCTCTGCCTGGAGCCCCCACCCCTCTCTTGCCCAGCTCCTTCTGACACTTTAGGTCCTGGCGGAAGTGTCCCCATGACTCCGCACTGACCCTTTGTATGCATCCTCGGACGCCCGCTGGTTTGCTGGTTGAGGTCCCTGCCTCCCAGAGATGTAAGTTCGGTGAGGTCAGCGGCTGTCCGCCTCGGGCAGGGAGGCAGCCGGGACTAGCACGCCGGAGCGGACTGAGCCCTGAGGGAGAGGGCTGCACCTCTGGCTCACCCTGGGTGACCTTTCCTCCTCTGGCCTTCCACTGACCGCCGTGAAACAAGAGGGTCAGGTTCAACAGCCCGGTGGGTCCCTGGTGCCTCAGACGGTCTTTGGTTTGAAATGTTCACAGGCACTGGCAGGGAGCTGGAGCCCTGACTGCGCATCCTGTGATTTCCCAAGTGAACAGATCTTTTGGGGTCGTGATGTCAGCGTGTGGAGCTTGAGGCCCACCCTGGAACTGACAGACGACTTTCACCTGCCCGCTTAGAACCCCAATGTCCAGTGATGCAGACAAGGTTGGGACCACGAGCCCTGTTCTGCAGAAGGGAAACTGAGGCAGGGAGCAGAGCGGCCAGGAGCCTGGGCTTCAGTGTCCAAGGCCAGGGTTTGAGTCCTGGCTCGATTTGCTAGCTCCGTGACCTCGAGTGAGCCGCTCAAAGGCTCTGAGCTCCGGTTGATTCTTCACCGAGTGGTGGTGACAAGCCAGGTCCCACCTTCCAGGGCCGCCCCAGAGAAGACGCATCAGACATACAAAGCCAGAATCACGCCTGGCTCCCCGATGGTACCGACAAACGTCCCAGCCTCGGCTTCTCCGGGGAGGTGCCGATGGTGCCCACCCAGCCGTGGAGAGTGCACCGGGCACTTGACGCGTCCGATCTTCTGGCTCTCTCCACAGCCGCAGGAAGACAGATGCTGGGCCCTGAGAGGCTGGGCCGGCTGCCCACTGCCACACCGAGCGGGAGGGCAGGGCTGGGCCGCGTGCCTGGCCCCGGCTCCCCAGCCCGCACTCCGGCAGGACAGCGCCACCTGTAAACCCACAAAGGCCGTGAGCATCGCTGAGTCAGTGCACACCTGTCTGTTCTTCGTGCTGAACTCGTATCGCCTCATTTAATTCTCCCAGAAGCCTCCGAGGTGAGAACTCCGACTCCTCATTTAACAGATGAGGAAACTGAGGCAGGGTCTCTGGGATTCTCCCAGCCTTGGTGTCTGGGATGTGCAAAGATCCGCCCGCCTGGGCAGCTGCCCGGTGGACTGCTTTACTGATCTGCAGCTGTAAAAACTGCCCGTGCAGCTGTCGCTCAGACCTGCGGGGTCAGCTTCGCGGAAAAGGAGAAGCCAGAAGGATAAGAAGAGAGGGGCCGATCAAGTGGGCACGGAGCCACTTCTGCACAAGCTTTTGTCCACCCAAGATGCCTCTGTGAGCCAAGACCGACCTGCTGTCCCGTGTCCTTGATGCTCCATGATCAAGGTGACTTAAAAAAAGAAAGCTGTGGGGGCCGGCCCGGTGGCGCAGCGGTTAAGTGCGCACATTCTGCTTCAGTGGCCCGGGGTTCGCCGGTTCGGATCCCGGGTGCGGACATAGCATCGCTTGGCAAGCCACGTTGTGGTAGGCGTCCCACATATAAAGTAGAGGAAGATGGTCACAGATGTTAGCTCAGGGCCAGTCTTCCTCAGCAAAAAAAAGAGGAGGACTGGCAGTAGTTAGCTCGGGGCTAATCTTCCTCAAAAAAAAAAAAGAAAGCTGTAGAAAACAGTATGGAGGGTCCTCAAAAAATTAAACATAGGATTGCCATATGGTCCTGCAAGGCCACCGCCGGGTCCACCCCCCCAAAGACCCGAAAGCAGGTCTCTAAGAGATTTGCCCGCTGTGCTCACAGCAGCACGTCCACAGCAGCCAGGAGGTGGAGGCCACCCGAGAGCCCGCCGACAGAGGAACGGACAAGCAACACATGGTGCATCCATCCACACGGTGGAATATTATTCAGCCTTAAAGAGGAAGGAAATGGTGACACGCGCCACAGCACGGAATAACCTTGAGGACATGATGCTGAGCGAAAGAAGCCAGACACGAAAGGAGAAATATTATGTGATTCCATTTCTGTGAAGTTCCTGGAGTCGTCAGATTCACGGGGACGGAAAGGAGAAGGGTGAATTGGTGTCTAACGGGCACAGAGCTTCCGTTTGGGAAGATGAAATTCTGGGGACGGGTGGTGGCGAGGGTCGCACAACGACGTGAACGCGCGTCACGCCGCTGAGCTGTGCCCTTAGAAACAGTCAGATGCTAAATTTGACGTTATCTGTATTTGACCACAGTTTTAAAAAGCTACAAAAGATTGGCTGAATATCCCCCTCTCTGGATATTCTTTATAAAAAAAAAAAAGGTGTCCTCGTTTCCTGGAGTGCTTTGGCTCAGTGTAGACCGTCTATACCGAGGGCTTTGCCCTTCTCCTTGACTTTGGCAGAAAGACGCTATTGTGAGGGTCTTCTCGCTGAGGCCGAGAAAGGGAAGTTGAATCGAAGGAAGAGCTGAAGGATTTGCAAAGATCCTGCAGCCTGGGCCCCTGCCCCGGGCTGCGCCGCTCCGACGTTCTGCCCTGAGGACGAGAACTGAATTTTCATGCAACACGTCTTTTATTATTATTCCTATGAAGCCCAGTAAGTTCTTAACAGCCAGGCTGGTTGTTCTGAGAAGCCAGTCCCTCCTTCCCGGGTGAAGAAACCGTCGCCCGAAGGTAAGACACGGAGAAGCTTTAGGTTAGAAAAGGTCACGGTTAGGAAGGCCGTGGGCCGGGCTGGCCGGTTTCAGCTCTGAGCCTTTGTCCCGTCTCCACTCCCACGTCTCTGCTCGGTCACACCCCGCCCCGCCGCCACCAGCGGAAGATGCAAGGGGAGCCTCCCAGAGGATAAATATGTGGGTTTGTTATTTCACAAATTCCGAGCATTTAGGTGGCCAGGCCCCGTCTCCACCACCCCCAGGGGGCCCGCAGGCTGAAGGGCCACATTCAGGCTTTTCCCACGGCCTGCACTGTCTCCTTAAGGTTGACATCAAGCCCCGAAGGTAGGTTTTTACGCCCATTTTATAGATGGAGAAACTGAACACGATGCGAAATGAAGAAGCCGAAAGTTAAGCCGCTAGGAGGATGGTGCCTGGATTTGAACCCAAAGCAGGAGACCACAGAGCCCAGAGCCTCCGCCCCACGGCCCCCCGGCTTCCTAGCCCCCAGCTTTGTGGTCAACGGGGCTCCCCAAGGTGCAGCAGGGCCCATTTCAAGTCCTCAAGGGGGCTGGATCTGGAAAAATTAGTCACCATGGTCTAAACATCCCTTTCAAATAAAAAGAAACCGACAGCAGCCACCAACGTGGGGCTTCCCGTGGGAGAGCTGGCAGCTTGACCCTAAGGTCTTGGCAGGCACCTGCTGTCCGTCCCCGGCATGGCGGGGGGTGGGCCCGCACCTTGAACTGGAGGGTCTCCAGGTAGACGAGCCCTGGCTGCACTTAGCCAGGCAGCCATTGCCTCACAGACACCTTGTGACTACCTACTGTGTGCCAGGCACGGTTGAAGGCCTGGGGAGGCAGCTGGGGCCAAGGCACACCTGAGCTGGCCCCATGCAGGTGCTGGTCCAGTGGAGGGAAGGGCCAGCAGGTGACGGAGAAGCTTCCGTGAGGGCTCTGAAGAGGCTGCAACCGGAGGGACCGGTGGGAGGAGGCTGCCTCGGTGGTGGGTGCGCGGGGAAGGCCTCCGAGTGGCTGCGATTGGAGGGGAGACCCGAATGGGGAGCAATCATCGTCTTCCGGTGAGAAGGTCGGAGACGTGGACAGAAGCCCAGTGTGGCTGGAGCGGCCGAGGGGGAGCGCGTGGGAGACGAGGGGCGAGGAGGGGGCGGTGGAGAGCAAAGCAAGTGCTTCATGTGGGGTCCTCCACCTGCAACCCCTGGATGAACTCTCACTTCGAGGAGGCCGGGGCCGCAGAGGCAAGTCCTGGTGAAGCGGGAACCAGGCCTCAGGTTCCAAACACCCCGCTGGCTGTCAGTCCTTCCACGAAGAGGACCTACTGTGTGCGGGTAGGCCAGGAGTTCTGGGAGATGAACTGGCACCAGGGCCTTCGCTGAACTTGCCAGCAAATTGGAGAGACAGGAAGGGAGCTGCCTGGGGCTGGGGGGCGGGGGGGGAGAGGGTCCTGGGAAGAGGGGGGCCCCACCTTGCCAGGAGCTTGGGGAAGACATCAGAGGGCCTGGGTCCCACCTCCCCAGAGGAGCGTCCCACGTGGACCTGGACTGACGGACAGAGGGGAACCCACCCTCCCTGCTGTTTTGCAATTGGGGAGTCAGAGGCCCAGAGATGGAGAGGGTTTGCCAAGGCCACACAGAGCGAGGGGCAGTGCTGGGGCAGGTTCCAGGGCTCCTGTGCCCTGGCCAGAAGTGTCTTCTTGGCACCAGATCCACAGGCCCATCTCGGGGGGCCTGGGGTCCCGGGAGCTGCCAGGCAGCCCCTTGCAGGTGTGAGCTGCAGCTGTGACCTAGGTGGGTGCTGCTCCTGCAGGCTGCAGGCCCAGAGAGGAGCAAAGAGCCTCATGGAGGTGTCCAGAGACCGAGTTCTGGTGCAGCCAAGGCCACTCACTGACCCCTGACCGCCCCCTCTTTCTGGGCCTCGAGACAGAGCCCTCAAACCTCCAGGTCCCCTCCAATGGGGTGAATGAGTCCCAGCAGCCTTCAGAGATCGGCTCAAGGCTCCTCAGGCAGGGATGGGGTGGGAGGCAGGGTAGGCTGGAACGGCCTGAGGATGTCTCTGGACACAGGTGCTGGGGGCAGAAGGGGGTGGGGTGGGCTCCAAGCCCCCTGCAGCTGTGGCTGGGCGGGACCTGCTAGGAGGTGACTGCAAAGGATCCCCAGGTACCACAGAGAACAGGCATTTTCACACCTAGGTGAGCCAGCATCTCGCTGGGCCTCTGGCCGAGTGCCGCCCCCATCAGGCCATAATGGGCACAGTGGAGGGTGGGGACGGCAGGTGGGGGAGGGGAGCCTTCCAGAGGCCAGCCTGGGTCCCTGCTAGGTTGGGGGCTCTGACTATGGCATTTGAACAGTGCTGCTTGGGAATCAAAGCGGAGGCGGGCAGTGAACGTCCCCATGGCCCTTCGCCCTGCCACCTGTCCTTGCATAGAGGTGGGTGTGGACAGGGGGGCAGGGCTGTGGCCTCCCCTGGATGCAGCCCTACTCCTGGCCGTCTGCCTCCTCTTAGCAGCGCCCACCTGGAGGCACCTGCTCAGGCGATGCCCCCCCCCCCCAATCACCCAGAGGGCAGTGGCCCGACCCAGCCTTGCCTCTCTCTCCAGCCTGCAGCCGCTCGGTTCTTCCTTCCTCACCAGGCGCTGGTGTTGCTTAGTGCCTTTACCCACCCCTCATTCCCAGCCAGGTCCACAGGGTCCCCGCAAAGGAGCCGGGTTCCTGGGAGACCCCCGAGAGGCAAAGCGCAAAGAGAGGCCGCTGGGAGCCGAGGGTGCCTGTTAGGGCAGCACCCAGGCCGCTTCAGCAGAGGCGGAGAGGAGGACAGAGACAGGATGGGCACAGACGAAGTCCGAGAGGCAAAACTTTGACTGGAAGGCAGGACCGGAGGAGACGCGAGGGGCGGGACCAACAGGTCCGTGGGCTGGGCGAAACCAGGGGTGGGGACCGAGGACCCTCCAGGTGGCACTCGCGGCGCTCGTCCCCGGCCGCCTCCCCTCCCCCAGCCCTGATTGGCAGGCGGCCTGCGACCAGCCGCGAGCGCCACAGCGCCCCGGGCGCCCAGGCGAACGCGAACGGCCCCCCGCGGGAGTAGGAGGGGGCGCCCGGCTATATATAGCGGCCCGGCCCCGGGCCGGCCAGCGCGCAGGGAGGCGCGCACCGCTCCGCAGGGTCCCAGCCCGGGCCGTGCGTCCTTCCGCCGCTGCCCGCCGCTCCATGCAGCCCGGGTAGCTCCCCTCGCCTGGGGGCCCCGTGGCTCGCCTCCCGCTCCTCGGTCGGCCGCGTACTCCCTGCCCCGGCCCCGGCCCCGGCCGGCCGTGCGCTCCCGCGGGCCGCCACAGGCGCAGCTCGGCACCCCCGGCTTCCCGGGCGCACGGACCGACTGACGGACGCACGGCCCGAGGGCGGGGATGGCGGGGCCCGGGGCGGCCGCGGCGGCGCTGCTCCCGGCGGTCCTGCTGGCCCTGCTGGCGCCCTGGGCCGGCCGAGGGGGCGCCGCCGCGCCCACCGCACCCAACGGCACGCTGGAGGCCGAGCTGGAGCGCCGCTGGGAGAGCCTGGTGGCGCGCTCGCTGGCGCGCCTGCCCGTGGCCGCGCAGCCCAAGGAGGCGGCCGTCCAGAGCGGCGCCGGGGACTACCTGCTGGGCATCAAGCGGCTGCGGCGGCTCTATTGCAATGTGGGCATCGGCTTCCACCTCCAGGTGCTCCCCGACGGCCGCATCGGGGGCGTGCACGCGGACACGAGCGACAGTGAGTGCGGAGGGCCGGGAGGGAAGGGTCGGGGGCCCGGGGCACCGGCCGCTCCTTCCCACTGGCACCTGCTCGTAGGCAGTGAGAGCCAGGGCGGTCTCGGGTCCGGTCCCTCTGGCTCAGGAACGCAAACGCTCCAGGCTCCGGGAGTCGCCGCAGGGACCGGCTTTGCGCACCCCGGCGGCCGAGTCCCGCCTCCCCGCCTTCGGAAGCCCAGGCTCGGGGCACCGAATTCCAGCGCCTTCGCTCGTGGGCACAGGGCGCGCGGCGCAGCCGCCGGCACCCGCGGGGGCCCGGGACGCACGCCCAGGTCGGGGCCAGGCCCCGGGGGCCACCGCAGCCGCCTAGCTCCTGCTGTCCAGGACTGGGCGCGGCCGCCACGGGCCCGGGACAGGCGGCGAGTCCGCGCCCGCGCACGCTGGACTCCGGGGGCCCCTTGGGTGCGGCCTGCGCCGGGGATCCTGGGCAACCTTTACACCCACCCGCACCCCAGAAATGGGGTTCCGGAGGTTCCCAGGCCGACGAGGGGGTCCGGGCCGGGCGGTGCGGGCCAAGGGTCCCCTGCCCGGGAATGACCCGCGCGCCCCGCCCCCAGGCCTGCTGGAGCTCTCGCCGGTGGAGCGGGGCGTGGTGAGCATCTTCGGCGTGGCCAGCAGGTTCTTCGTGGCCATGAGCAGCAAGGGCAAGCTGTACGGCTCGGTGAGTACAGCACGGGCAGTGCCCAACACCCGGCTGCGGGCACAGGCAGTGTGGCCCACGTGGAAGGTGGAACTGTGAAGGGGTCACAGGAGGATCCACACTGCCCCCACCTGCCAAATGCCCAAGGTAGTGCCGGTGACCCCAGGCCAGCCCGGAGAAGGGGGCGCTGCTCCAAGACAGGAGCAATGAAGTTTCTGTCATCCCTGCATGTTGGTCCAAGGGTGCCCTTGAGGGCCCTTCTCTGTAGCCTCTGGGGTGGGTCCCAGGGGGCAGGTGGACACTGTGGCTGCCAGGTGCCGGGCAGGTGGCTGGAGCACCAGCTGCTATGGACTGGCCATGTCCCTCTTCTCACCGGGTGAGGGTATGGGCACCCCAACTTCCCAGGAGAGACTGCTCAGGCAGAGGGGAGCTGGGACAGAAAGCAGCCCCCAGGTCCCTTGGTCAGGAGGTGGCCCAACCTGACCCTGCTCCCCTTCCCTGGCAGCCTTTCTTCACCGACGAGTGCAAGTTCAAGGAGACTCTCCTCGCCAACAACTACAATGCCTATGAGTGCCACCAGCACCCTGGCATGTTCATCGCCCTGAGCAAGAACGGGAAGCCCAAGAAGGGGAACCGAGTGTCACCCACCATGAAGGTCACCCACTTCCTCCCCAGGCTGTGACCTCCCAGAGCCCTGCCTCTGCCTCGGGAAGCCCCCAGGAGCTGGAACACCAAGGCCCGCCCGGGTGTACTTTCTTCCAATGGACGGTTGGATGCCAGCATCGGTGTAAGATATTTAAATTAATTATTTAAATGTGTATATATTGCCACCAAATTATTTATGGTTCTGTGGGTGCGTTTTGTATTTTTCTGGAAAAAAAAAAAAAAGCCCAAATCCTGATTTTTCTCCGAAAACAGTGGAGATGCTTCCACTGGATTTATGTGACGTGTCAGATGTTGTCACGGTGTGCTGCTATTTTGTGTTTTAAAATCGGGGACGTCAGACTCTTGAGATCAACCTGGCTTTGCACCGTCCCCCGTAGTTTGGGGGTGAGCATCCTTGTGGCTGGAAAGACGTTCCTGGGGCCTTGGAAGCCGGCAAAAGGGAGCTCCCAGTCTCGGCCCCTCTCTGAGCACCGTCCAGCGCCCCACTCTTTGTGCCCGGTTGCTATGAATCGGGACATATCAGTTTACTTCGGGGCCAGAAAGTGTGCTGTCAGTCCCTGCTGCCTCTCTGTTTTTAGATCTGTCAAGACTGACCTTTGAACTTTCCTGTAGTCAATCTTCCTCCATCTACCAGATGGGGGAGACCCTTAGACAACTTCACAAACTCCTGTTTTCCTTTTTTGGACCCGCCACAGCCCGTGCTTCTCTGTGGCCGTTGGGGGGAAAAGGCAAAAACGAAGCAATTTTGTAAATCCGACCGAAAGGAATCGCTGTCGGGTTGGAAGGCTGGAAATGCGCAAGATGGGTGTATTTGCAACCACGCCCCAAATGCTCGAGAGGAAATACAGTGTGTGAGAGCAGAGCCTTCTGCTAAGTAATCGAATATTTATTTTTTAAAAAAATATGCTTCCTTGTGCTTGGGGAGCTTTGGGCTAGAACTCGCTGTTAATTTTAGGTGAAATGCCCTTGTAATTGTGCAGAAACACTTAGCGTGGTGTTTGCTGGGAGGAAGATGCTGTGGGCCGTCCATGGCATTCCCTAAGTGGATTTAACATCTACCTCGAAAGCCCTTAAACCACTCATCTGGTGGAATCTGCAGAAAGCCCACACTGGGTGCAGGGGTTTGCCATCCCTAGTGGCTTTTTTTTTTTTTCCATATGTAGCCAAAAAGGATTGCAGCGAGCGGCGGTGCGTCCCATTCGAACCTTGTCACGTTTGAGCTATCTTTACCCCGCGATTTACTTTTAGTAAGGACAATCATGGTGAAAATATTTGCAGACAGCTGTTAGCGTGCACTATATGGTCACCAAGTAACCTTATATTTTTCTTTATATATTTTACGAATGTAACCCCTGTCGTGGAAGCAGAGATGGAAGAGGCAGGGTTGAGGATGGTTAAAAAAAGTCCCGAGTTGATGGCAAGCATTTAATTTTAATGAATGACTTTTTCGAGTTTATACAAAATGACCTTAGCTCGCTACCAGAAATACTCCACATGTTTTCTCGAGACTTTAATGCTCTTCGAGGAGGCTTCTGAACCGGCTCCCGAATTAACTTTACGGGAGTCCACAGACAGCAAGACTGGGGGAAAAAAGCTGATTGGAGTTTTGTCTTTCACATTCCTTTTTACAACTCTTTGTTCGCATGCAAATTATCTTCTTAAAATGCTATTCTTAATCTGAGGCCTGGAAGAAGGAAGCCACTGCAAGGCCCCAACGCTGGACCAGACCTCTTAAACCGCTGTTCATACGATGGAATAAAAATGTTCGTTTTTTTAAATCTTGTTTGAAACCGTGCCCTAGACTCCGGGAGCCTTCAGGAAAGATGCTCAGAAATCTCCATGCTGACTGCGTGGGGCAGGGGTGGCAGTTGTGGACATTCTGTATTCCGTGGGTTCACACAGTAACAAACCATCATGGTCTTGGATGCCTTAAATGATTGCGCCGCGTCTTGTCTCAGAGCGCAGTCATTGTCAGGAATTAAGATGTCTTAAGTGCAGAATGTGGCCGTCCTGGACCACGTGTGCGTACCCAGCCTGTCGCCAGTCACGCGTGGAGTGGAGAGAGACGCGACGGGAACTTGGGACACTGTAAAGCGTTTCTATTGCTGTGACGGGCAGTGGAGGGTCTGTGTTCCCGCTGTCCTCAGAATCTGTAGTTTTATACAGGTGCCGACCCGTATCTGCTGTATGTGCTGTGCACATTGAGATGCCGAATAAATGGAAAACGTGGATCCCATGTAGGACCCCGTTGACCTTGGTGTGAATATTTGGGAAAGGTATTGAAAACGATTAAAACCTGCCTTGAAACGCCCAAGGGATGGCTCCCTCCCGCTGTCTTCCAGTGTCTATTTGAGACCTTGAGCCTCGCCTGGCTGGGGGTGGGGGTGGGGGTGGGGAGATGAATTTTAGCCAGCTGTGTCCACACAAATGTGGCCTTGAAGACAGGAGCCTGGGGGGGGGGGGGCGGGGGGCGGCGGGTGTAAGTGTCACAAGAGTTTCATGATGACTCTGAATCTTGCAGTTTATTCTCATGATGGGGCCAATTCTCGCCGTTCCCACATGAAACTAACCAAAGCCCGGTGCCCCTGGCCTTGGCCTGGCACCGTCTGAAGCAGTTTGCACTCCTGGGGGTGGGGAGCACAGACTCCAGAGCCGGTCATCAGGAGGCCAACTCGAGCGTGTTTTTCAAACTCTTGCGTAGATGCCACCCATGAGTCCTGAAATCGATACCGTGAGCGCCAAGGAGCCTTTTATAAAAGGGAAATGGAGTAAAATCATAGAGGATAGAAAAATCCAGAAGGTGTCAATCACAGTCAGAGTACGGATTGCTTTGTGAGCACACTCTATCCTATATATATAACCAGCCGCTGTTGGCGTGTGACATAGAATGTGCGTATTAGTGTGGATTGCAATAAAAAAAATTAAGCGCTGGCCCACCGTGCCTAGAATCTGGGTTCCCCTCCCCCCACAAACTGTATCCAGTCGCTTGACAAAAAGACCCAAAAAAGGCCCTCGGGGCTGCAGGATCCTTGCCTGTACCTCATTGCTCTCCAAGACATCGCAGCATCCTTCACTCTGGACCCCCATGATCCAGGGATGACGAAGAAATACCCGGGCAGCGTTATGGGCTAAACCGTGTGTCCCCCAAAAAAGACGTGTTGGAATCCTACCTCCCAGGACCTAGAACATGACTATATTTGGAAATAGGGCCTTTACAGAGGTAACTGGGTTAAAATGAGGTCGTGAGGGTGGGCCCCGATCCTCTATGACAGTGTCCCCATAACAACGAGGTCACGTAAGGAAGCAGACACAGGGAGACGGCCAGCATTGAGGGGGTGCAGCTACAAGCCAAGCAAAGAACCCCAGAAACCCCCAGCAGCGCGGGAGGGGTCTGGCATGGCCTCACAAGGATCCCACCTGCCGACACCTTGATCCCAGCCTCCGGGACTGCGAGGCCATCCCTTCCTGCTGTCTGCAGCCACCTGCGGCCCTGGGGAGATGACAGTGGGTATTGTCCACGTTCACTGGGGTGGGGCAGGGTGGGGAGTGAAGCCTCAAGTGATGTCCAGCCTTAGCGTTTTCTTCCACTGGCTCAGAAGGTGTCCGTCCAACTCTGTCCCGGCCAAACTCGGGAGCCCTCATCCGCTTCTGGGTGAAAACCTGCCCATCACGGGCAAATCCATCAGTGGAACCGTCTCCCCTTGGCCTTCCAGCCTGTAGTGTAGACGGATGATGGGTCCACAGGGGGACCGAAAGGCTACTTAGCACATATCGTTGTGTGCCCACTCTGTGCCAGGGACAGTCCTGAGAGCTCGGGATGCCCAAGTGAGGAAAATGAAGATCCCTGGCCACACAGGGCCCTTGTCATGGTGACAAAGATGACAATAAACGAGGAGCACAAAACATACAGCAAGATGGGTAGTGCTGATGCTGGGAGGGGAAGAGAGAGCCCTCCCTGGGCAGGTGACATTTGAGCCGATTTGACGGCGCTGAGGGAGAAAGACATGCAGGGAAAAGCATTTCCAGCAGAGGGAACAGCGAATGCAAAGATGCTGAGCTGCAAGCAGGCCTGGTACATTGGAGGAGCCTCCAGGAAGCCAGTGTGGCTGGAGTCCTGAGATGGGGCCTGGAGGAGGCAAGGTCAGAGAGGTCAGATCACGGGGCCTGTCTCAGAGCCCTGGGGACTGAGCAGAGAAGGGACGTGGCTGGGCAGGCTGAGAATAGACGGTTGGGAGCTAAGGAAGCCGTAAGGAAAGGTTTGTGGGCATTCGGGCTGCACGGGGTATTGGTTAGGGTTGGCAGAAAAACAGTACAGGCGCTGAGAAGCCAATAAATAACAGAGAATGGAGGGCCTGCGTGGGTGTCTCAAAATCCGCCTGCCACCTAGGGCACGACTCCTCCGTTCTGCTTTCTCGCATCTGCCCTCCTTAGTGACCAAGCGCACAAGGCTGTGTGACCTTGGACAAGCCAGGCGACTTCTCTGTGCCTTCAGCTCCTCGGGGGCGTCCCCACCTCATGGGCCTGGTGTGAGGATCGAGACGACGTGCGCGTGAAGTCCTTGGCCCCCGTAAACAAGAAGTATTGGTTATTGTTCTCTTTTGTCTTCTAAGAGACTTAATTATAGTCTTAACATCCCAATCCTTTTATCTTTTGTGCCGGTGGGACGATTTTCTGGCTCGGTGCCGGGAGCCACTGTCATGCAGAGCGAGGGCCCGCATTTGGGTGTGGCGGGTCTCCGAGGGCTGGGTCCCGCCAAGCCGCGCTGGCTCCCTCGCTGACCCGCCTTGTTTCTCAAGGTGGCCGTCCGGGGCCCCTCCAAGAATTCCAGCTCCCGTGGGTACAGCCTGTGCGGGTTCGCTCGTGTCTCGTCCAAAAAGGGGGCTCCTGAGCTCAGGGTCGTTCTTCAACGCTAATACATTGATTTATAATTCGAATCTTAAATGCTTCTAAAAAAAAAAGTGGGGCGAGGGAGAGGAGTGCCCACGCCGGGCCGTGTCCTCAGCGGGGAGGGGACCTAGCCTGTGATGGAACAGCTGGATACTGCAAGGAACCCAGCACCACAGGAGGACCCGGGCCGCGGACCCCACAGCCCTCCCCTCCAGGACGACCGCTTCCCGAGCCTCAGACTCTCTCCATCCGGCGGCTCCAGCGACTGTGGGGCCCCCTGGCCGCGGGCTCGGGTGGCTGCAGCAGCTTGTCAGCTGGATGCCCACTGCCACCTTGCCCCCAGGACTGCTTCTCTGGGGACCTCAGGGCACACAGGGTCCTGCCTCCCCTGGCTGAAAATCTTCCCGTGGCAGTTACTGTCAGGGTCAGGATCACGGCCTGGCCCTGCCGTCCCCAAACCAGAGGCTTATTAAACCACACGATTCTGCGGGCCGGGAATTTGGCGGTTCCTCTGTTTTCGTGGCATTGAAGGACTCAGTCAGCAGATGGGGTCACCTGGGGCGGCCGACTCGTAATTCTTAACGGCAACTCAGAGCTTCTAGGCTGGGTGCTTCCAGGGGCCCAGGGCTTCTTATGACCTCCCTGGAAAGTTCCAGAACATCACTTATGCTGTTGGTCACACAAACCACCCAGACTGGCGCAGATTCCAGGGGGAAAAAACATAGAACTTGCAGCCGTCTTGACTCTTCCGCAGAGGCCCTGCTTTCTGTCGCCAACTATGTGCCCCCCACACCACGCCCCAGTGCTCACCCCTGTGTCCATCACACTGACATTCCCTCGGGGCCCAAAGGCGCCATCTCCTCAGCCACAGGGCTTTTGCACATTCTGTCTCTTTGCCTGAAGGCTCTTCTTCCCCACCCTAAACTCTTTACTGGGAGGTGTCAATGTCCTGGGGCCACCCTAACAAATGACTGCAACCAGGCAGCTAAAAACAATGAGAATTTATGGTCTCACAGTCTGGAGGCCAGAAGTCCAAATCAAGGTGTCCCTCTGAGGCTCCAGGGGAGGAAACTTCCCGCCCTGTCTGTCCAGCTTCTGGGGGCTCCGGGCGTCCCTGGGCTTGTGGCTGCATCACCACGGTCTCTGCCTCTGACTTCCTCCAGCCTCCTCCTCCCTGTCTCTGTCAAACTTGCCCCTTCTTAGAGGAACGCCATCCTTGGATGAGGGCCCGCCCTAAGCCGGTATGACCTCACCTTAACTAATTACATCTGCAAAGACCTGTTTCAAATAAGGTCACGTTTACGGATTCCGGGTGGACAGGAATCAACCAGAACATGAGTTAACCCTGATTGACTATTAAAGTCACAACTGCAAGGTCATTGGCTATAGGACTAAAGACGTTAACACCTGCCGGGGGTTTGGGGGAGAAGGGCCTGGCACCCAGGAGGCACCCACTGAGGTTAGCTAGGGCTGTCGTGCCCCGGAGCCCTCCCCGGCCCAAGCCCACCCCAAACCAGCCCGCCTTTCCCATCACTTGCTCCCTCGGGTCTTAGGTCAGGTTCCCCAGAAGCCAAACCCAAGATGGTGATTTCTGAGTGAGGGGTTTATGCAGGGAGGAGCTCTCAGGAAAAGCCCGGAAAGAAAGGAGGGAAACAGAACGGGGCCGGGAAAGAGGGAGACAGACGTGATCGTGGGCATCTGGCCAGGCCGGAGTGGTACCCTAGAGCCGTCCCATCTGAAAGCCTGAGGTCCCGGCTTTTGTACCCTTTATCGGCCATCACTGCCTGCAGGCTGCCCCAGGGGACGTGGACCCTCCCGGGCACATTCTGGCAAGGTGGGTTCTTCCCCAGAAAGGTAGGGAGCACGGGGCCATGGCCGTTGGCCACTGGGGGACGAAGGCACCGTCCTGGGAAAGGGGTCTGAGCGCGGACCCCCAGCACCTGCCATGCCGGGCAGCTCTTCCCATCCTTCCACAGACGTTAATCGATTAACGAGTTATGTCATTATTTGTTTCTGGCCTGATATTGCTCTCTCCCCAAGGCTGGAATCTTTGAGGGCAGGGGTGGGGCCGGCATTGGCTCACCATTTAAATGTCCCCAGGGCCCAGAGCCACCCTGGGCGCCTCCGAGGTGCTCCGAGCAGGTGCGCCGGCCCGGGGAGCCTTTCCTGGGGTCAGCGTCGGGGGGAGCCCAGTGCGCGGGGTCTCCGCCGGGGCAAGTCCGCCCGCTGGCCCCTGCTGGATAGGGGGCCAGGAGTCGGTTTCGGCTGGTGAATGAGCGCCCAGGGCTACCAGAAGGACAGCTTCCTAGTGTCAAGGTCAGCTTGTCGAGATGGTGCCCGCAGCCAGCTTCCCCACTCAGCGACTTGCCCTGTGGCCCTTTTTCTGTGTTTGTGGTAAAATACACAAAACATAAGATTTGTCATTTAGCCATTTCTAAGTGCACAGCTCGGTGGCGTTACGCACATTCACGATCTTGTGTAACCATCCCCACCATCCATCTCCAGAACCTTCCATCTTCCCAAACTGAAACTCTGTCCCCATTAAACACTCACGCCCCATCCCTCCCCCAGCGCCTGGCGCCCACCGTTCTACTGTCTGTCCCATGAATTTGACAACTCTACATATCTGCTAAATGGAATCCCACGGTGTTTGTCCTTTTGTGTCTGACTTATCTCGCTCAGCATAACGGCCTCAAGGTTCATCCATGTTGGAGGATGTGCCAGAACGTCCTTCCTTTTTAAGACTGAAGGATGGAATATTATTCAGATAATATTCGGATATGTCATGTTTTGTGTATCCATTCTTCCATCAATGGACACTTGGTTGTGCTCACCTTTTTTTTTTTTGAGGAAGATTAGCACTGAGCTAACATCTGCTGCCAGTCCTCCTCTTTTTGCTGAAGAAGACTGACCCTGAGCTAACATCTGTGTCCATCTTCCTCTGCTTTATACGTGGGACGCCTACCACAGCATGGCATGCCAGGCGGTGCCACGTCCACACCCGGGATCCAAACCTGCGAACCCTTGCGGCCAAAGCAGAATGTGCGAACTTAACTGCTGTGCCACCGGGCCAGCCCCTTTTCCCCATTTTTTAATCAGGTTGTCTGTTGTCAAGTTGTAGGAGTTTCTACATATCCTGGATATTAATCCCTTTCAGATAGATGATTTGCAAGTATTTTCCCCCATCTCTTGGGTTACCTTTGCACTCTGTTGACTGTGTCTTTTGACTCACAAAATTTTAAAATTTTCATGGAAGTCCAAGGTGTCCATTTTTTCTTTTGTTTTCTGTGCCTTTGGTGTCATATCCAAGAAATCACTGCCAAGACCAATGTTGTGAAGTTTTTGCCCTAATTTTCTTCCAAGGGTTTTATAGTTTTAAATCTTACATTTAAGTCATTTCTCCATTTTGAATTAATTTTGTCAATATATGATATTAAATAAGGGGGTCCTTTTTTTAAAAATAGCAGATGGCTCGCTGATTTCAAGTCTGTCTTTCTCCCCGATCTCTTGCATTTGGAAGGGACCCGGGTGTTGGTGTTGATGGGGACCACACGGAGGGTGACCCTGGGATGGGTGGAAATGGACGTTGTTGCTTCCTCCTGGGCTTGTCCACCGTGTGGGTTAGTCCTCGACGCCCTGGGCAGAGACCAAGATGCCTTGGGGACTCCTCTCCCGGAGGTCACACCCAAAGTAACGTGATATGTTTCACTTCAGCGGCCGACTCTTACTCCATCCTGCCCAGCCTCACCCCGGCGGCCCGTGGCCCGGGTTCCTGGCGGCAAGTGGGCTTCGGCTGTAGTGCTCTTCGACCCCGGGCCCCACGCCTTCGGGGTCTCACACTTTGGACTGCCTTCTGCACATCCGGTGCCTGGACTGGGCGGAGCTGGCCGTGCCATCCTTGTGGGGTGCCCCAAACCCAGGCTGGGGACCATGTTGGCCTCAGTCCCCATTTCTTCCCAGGGCTTGTCTGGCCTCTACTCCCCTACACACACACACACACACACAGAGGCGGGTTTGACCACATGACCCGAGGAGCCCCAGGACTTGCATCTATGGGGTCATCCCGGGGCCCAGTGGCTGGATCCCCTCTTGGGGGTGGTCTCTCTGGACCCCAAGCCCCAGTGCCCACACCTTTGCCTCTGGACTGACCCCGGCAGCAGTTGCCACGTCTGGAGCTCCCTGACGTCGGTCCTGACAGGTCCCTCTGTGCCGTGAGCCCCCGGACTCTCCGTCTCAGGGTCTGCCGGGCGGGAGCAGGGAGAGGGTGCAGCCGTGGGGGACCCTGGGTTTCGGAGGGACTGGGCTCTGGGCGCCACCCCCACCACTATGAGTTCCGAGCAATGAGACTGAAACCCACTAATCCTGTTCCTTCATCAGCAGGATGAAAATAACAGTCATGAACCCATCTCCGGGTCATCAGAGCCTCCACTGCACAACTCTGGGGGGCGCCGTTTCGCCTTGGATGCTGGGCTCCACCCCCACGATTCCACTCACACCCGCACACCCTGGGTACTTCTATTTACGTGATACTTTTGTTTCCACCCATCCCTTTGTTACTGAAACAGTGTCCTTTCAAAACTTTCCTGCACCAGCTCAATGCAGAAACATTGTCGCTTGCCACACGGCGAAGGCGACCCATGAAGATTAACGCTCAATGATGCTGAGACATCCTTGCAGGATGCGGTGGCCTGACGAGAGCTCTGAGCCTGGGGCTTGCTCTCTTTTTTTTTTTAAAAAAAAGGAGATTTGCAAGTGTTAGAGATGTGTCAAGGATTTACCATCACCAAACAGAAACCTTTTCCTCTTAACGAAAACGGCTGACGGGGACCACCTTTCTCGCTGTGGGAGTCCCGGTGACTGAAGGCCACCCACGGCCCGCCTAAAATTACCTCTCCTGCTGGTGGCCAGCGTGACACTCTGCGCTTGGGGACACCTATGAGTACACAGAAAGGGCGAAATGACAGAGCCTCTGGGCAGATGGGGACCGACCCCTGGAACGCCCTCTCCCCGCGGACCTGCCAACAGGTGCCCCTCTCTGTGCAAACGCCCAGACTCTTGGATAAAACGGTACACGAGGTTCCGTGGAGGTTTCAAAAGTGGCCGTGGCTTCTTTGACTGTCCTCCCACGGAGAAGTGGGCGTGCGTGTGTCCCCTCCCCTTTGGAGTGGGTGGGCTTCAGACGGCTCCCACCGGCAGAAGTGCCCCTGTGCCCTCCGAGGCTGGGTCATGGAGGCCATTCAGCTTCCTGTCGCCTGCGCCCCTTGTGCTTGCAGCCCTGAGCCCCCGTGTCAGAAGCCCAAGCTCCCGAGGCTGCCACCTTCGGAGGAAGCCCATGCTGCATGAAGAGGTCATGTGTCCTTGCTGAGCTTCCAGAATATTCCAATTCCCATCCACTTGTCTTCTAAGCTGAGGCTCCAGAGATCATAGGACACACACAGAAAGCCATCCCATTGTGTCCTGCCCGGAATCGGGCAGCCCAATAGAATGCTGGTTGTCTTAAGCCGCTAAGTCTCGCGGGAGTTGGCGGTCCCGTGGGAGACACTGGGAGCAGGTGCACACGGTGGCAGGCAAGGTGGGGGAAGCACGCGCCCGGCTCTCTTTGCAGCCCGCCTGCTCGCTCCCTGGGACCACGGGACACGCAGGGCAGCCAGGCTGGCTGGGCACTTTGCTTTCTTGGTGTTGGGAGGGGAGTGGGGACCAGGGGTGGAAAACAGGGCCTGCTGGTCTCAGAGGCTTCTGGAAGAATCCAGTATTTCCCTGTGCCCCCAGATAACTCCACCATCACGGGCTGATACAAATCCTCAACTGGCCGTCTGGATGGCAAACAGTCCCTTCTGAGCCCCGAGGTCCAGGAGGGGACCACATAGTGGGATGAACTGTTCCTGGCCTGGGGAACAGGCAGAGGCTGCCACTTGCACCTGAGGCCCAAGAGCCAGACGCCTCTCTCCCTGGAGGCTGCAGCGACCGGACGGTTGGCCCCTTCCTTCTACCCTCCTGCGTCTGCTGCCCTCGGGCGGATGTTGCTGGGTCCTCCACGGCCCTGTCACCCTCCACTGTTCAGCCTGAGCTAAAAGTCATGAGCCAGCAAAGAAAAATGACAACTTGCCCAAGACGCCTCAGCTGCCTCGGGCAGGAAGACCCTGCCAGCGTGTGATGGAGACTCAGACAGAAACCCTTACCCAAAAGCAAAACAGATGTTTCTTGAAGAGACGCGATTAAAGCACGTGAAGGAATTAATTTTAAAAGTGAGTTTTAAATGTTCAGTAGGTGGAATGATGGCTGAGTCTGAGATCTGAGGGATCATCAAGAAGAAATATCTTACAAGTTGTCTGTGCCCCCCATTATGGCCTTCTTTCTGAGCTGCCCCTGGGCCTTTGCACATGCCCCTCCTGGACCTCAATTGGCTGGCACTTCTTTTCATTATCTGGCTCTCAGTCCTGGTGCAAGGACGCTTCCATGGGCCGCTCTAGATCAGATCAGCTCTCCCAGGACTCTCCCTTGGTGGCACCTGCATCGTCTGAAATGATAGCATTCATTTCCTTTTTGCACACGTTTACGGTCTGCCCCCCTTATTGGTGAGATCTGTGGGTCAAGACTTGCCTTCTTGGATCAGTGCTGTGCCCCAGAGGGAGGGTGGCACACACAGGGGACCTTCAGTGTGTGTTTGTTGAATGAATAACTGACTGAATACATGGAGTCTGAATGTCTGGTGAGAACTGGACTGGAACGCATCACACGGTTAAGGACAGATCTTTGCAACAGAAGAAACCTGCTCTAAGGAAATGTAAGTAACCCCCGGCAAGGGTGTTTCCCACTCTGCACAACCCATGCTGATAGTAACCTTTTTCTTTAAATCAACCCATTTTTTTCTTTAAAGAGAACTCGGTATCCATCCTATGATTGGAAAACTGCTATCTCATGACACGAATAAGGAGTCACACACACACAGATCAGATTGTGTAAACTTGTGATTAAATTCCAGATGGAATGGGTCCCCCCCACCCCCCAGAGCATCAGCCTGTGTCCTGGCTCTCTCTGTGTTAAAATGTGAGGATCAGCAAGCTCTAGAAAATTGTGAGAGGTCGACTGGCACGGGGACTCTCCCATTGCCGACCGGAAGGATGGAGGAGAACGGAAAGAGCATCCTGACGTCACCGTGTAACTCAGTGTGACTTCATCTGACGTCTCGAATCATCCACAGCCCTTTCCTAAACCCGCAGGCGTACGCGGCCCATGCCTCGGGAAACACTGACGTACAACCCAAAAAATCAGCAAAGACAGAAAGGATGTGAATTCAAATCATCCACGTACAAGGGAAACCACGGTGCTCTAAAGAGAGAGGTTCAAAATGTGGTCCTCACTGCCACGGGATATCCTCACAGATGGATCACGTATGCGGCCACACAGAAAGCTTAACAAAACCCCCCCCCCCCAAGAAAATCATAATGTAGCAAGACCATAAATACTAAGATGAATTTTTAAATTTCTACCCCTTGGAAGTCAAAAAAAAAAAAAAAAAAGAAAGGCTCTAGTGGCTTGCCAAACTAGCCGGGCGTTCTTCCCATTTGGGTAGCATCTCCCTTCGGAAGATGAGCGGACTGCTCTCCCCATCAGGGCTGGAGTCTGTTTCTCCGCTCCCTGAATCTGGGCCTGGCCGGCCGGCCTGCTGTGACCAGCGGGACAGCCAACGAAGGGACGCACGTAGAGACCTGACGAGCGCTCGGGCGTCGGAGCCCGCTCCTTCTTCCTGCTCCGGCAGCCTCGCGACTCCCATGGTGGAGAAGCCCGGCTGGCCAGCGGGAGGGTGGGGTGTGTGTTACCTCCTTTCCAACACTTGCCCCCTGCCGGACGCAGCAGGTCGTCTTGGATCATCAGCACGAGACACCCCCCCACCCCCGCCGGGGGTCCCAGTGGAGGAGGAAGCCCACCTGAATCCGTACAGAGGGCAGAAGCCCAGACCACGTGGGGGGACGGCCGCCTCCGAGGCCAGGCCGGGGGCACCGACACGCCCCAGTGGGTAGAGGTGTCTCTCCCTGGAAGTCCGTGCCCCCCAAACACGTCCCACCTCCCAGGGAGGTCCCCCGGCCTCTTCCCAGCTCTTTGACACCAGCCCAGGAGGCTGTGGATTTCAAGAGGGGAGCAAACCGTGCTGCAGAAAACCCTAGAATCTGCCCAGCCCCTGACTCTTTGAAAGCAGCCCCGGGGCCAGCCTGATTTGTACTTCAGAGCTGATGCAATGAGGGACGCGTTTGTCGCCCCGGAGGATGTTAATGGAGTCAAACAGCCCTAGTCGCCTTCCTGGGGGGCTGCCCGGAGGAGTGGAGGGCTCCGCAGGGCTCTGGGCAGAGCACGGACCGGGCCTGGGGCTCCCACTTCGCAGAGCAAAGACCTGTGGGGTCGTGCTGGGGTCCCTCACTCCCCAGGGGAGAGTTCACCTGGCTGGTGGGGGCGGCGCACATTTGACCCCCATGTCTCTTTAACCCTAGACTCTCCTTAACCCCTCCTCCCCAGTGAGACGCTCAAGAGATTGTCCAGGCTGGAAAGGCAAGGAGGTCCAGCACTGATCCGGTCAGAGGCGTGTGTCAGGGTCCTGG
The DNA here is from genome assembly GCF_041296235.1 of Equus asinus. Lineage (NCBI taxonomy): Eukaryota > Metazoa > Chordata > Mammalia > Perissodactyla > Equidae > Equus > Equus asinus. The sequence goes on along the minus strand of NC_091806.1, from coordinate 46,647,373 downwards.
GGCTGCTGTAACCAGGGATGACACGCTGGGGGCTTCAACTGAGGGAAGCTGATTCTCTCCCCGTTCTGGAGGCCGCAAGTCTGAAATCGAGGTGTCGCAGGGCCACGCTCCCTCCAGAGGCTCCGGGGGAGGGTCCTTCCTGCCCCGTCCACCTTCTGGGGCTCCAGGCGTCCAGTGCTGGTGGCCAAAGCCCTCCCATCTCTGCCTCCGTCGACACCTGGCCTTCTCTGTTCTGTCTCCTTTTCTGTTTCCCCTTCTCTTCTCTTCTAAGGACACCTGTCGTTGGATTCAGGGTCTGCTCTAATTCCAAGATGGTCCAACTCATCGCGAGATCCTTAACTTAATTACATCTGCAAAGACCCTATTTCCAAATGATTTCACAGTCACACGTACTGGGCGTGAGGACGTGGACAGATCTTTTTGGGGGGCACCATTGGACCTATTACAGATGGCCAGCCTGGCTGGGCTCTGGGCCACGCTTCTGGGCTCTGGATGGGAGAGGAAGAGGGCTGGCCTGGTGGATGCCCTCCAGCACCACGACCCAGACACACGCGGATAGAGGAGCAAGGCCAGGCATGGCAGCATGTGCCATTAGAGCGGAGATAGAATCCAGGGGAAGGCAGACCCCGCCAGCTCTCACCACCCAGCCCACAAGGTCCCTGCCACCTCCCCTGCCTCACCTCCCACCCTGGCCCCGGCCTCTTCCTGCAACATGCTGAATCATCCAGCCCCAGGGCCTTTGCACTTGCTCCCTCGGCTTAGAGTGTCCTTGCCCCAGATCTTCACAGGCGGGCTCCTCTGCATCAGAAAGCCACCTCGTCTGACCTTCCCAGCCTGGAGGAGCGACCAGAACCGTCAAGTGCACATCTCTTGTGTGTCTCCCCTGGACCCGGGGCCCCAGGAGAGCAGGTCCCTGCTGTCTCGCTTGCCTCCTTCACTGTTGCATCCAGCATGTGGTGGGACAAGTGGTGGCTCATCCCCAGCCCTGAAGATCTGCTCCTGGGCAGCTGTCTTCTGGAGAGGTGGCTCCACTCTCCCTTCTGTCCACCCTCAGGGCCCTGGGGACGTTTGGGGACCTCAGGGTCCTGGCTCCCTGCAGACTCCGGGTTGGCTCTTTCCAGCCTAGTTGGAGCCGGGCAGACCCCTGGGGGGGGCCTCGCAGCCTTCACACCCGGGCGGGCTCAGCCTGGCTGCTTGCTGGAGTCTGTGGTGCCCGACTTGGAGCCTTTTGGTGAGAAATGTGCATTTTTGTGGACAAGATGGCCTCAGGAAATCCCCACCTATTCATGTGCAAACGCCGGGCCTCTGGGGTCCCCATCGGCTGGGGCTTTGACAAGCAAGGGGCACAGGGATTTGGGGCAGAGGAACCAGAAGGATGCTCACGGGCCAGGAGCCAAGGACGGGCAGACACACGGGCCAGAGGGGCCAGAGGCCTGGCTGGCAGCCCCTCTCCCACGGTATCTCACCAAGCTGGGGGTGGGGGGCAGGGCCACTGGGTCCCCAGGGATGCAGCAGCCCCTGCCTCTGGTCCCCGTCACCTACCTCGGGCCACACTCACTCCAGGCAGTGGGTATGTGCAAAGCGAGCAGGGAGTCAGAACGCCTGGGTTTCAGCCCCAACCGGTCAGCCCACCTCCCTGGGCCTCAATTCCCTCATCTGTAAAATGGGACTTGGCTGTTTCTATTGTCATTTCAGGCCCTGAAAATCTTAGGATTCTGGGACCTCCTTCTCTTGCACAGCACAGGAATCCTTCCCTTCATTCCTTGACTGCTCCCACTGATGGGGCGCTCGCTCTTCAGACCAGATGGGCTGCCTTTATGAGACATGGCTCAATCCTCTGCTGGGGGCTCTGGTTGTGCCGTGTCCTTTCTGGGGACACACGTGGGCATCCCAGGGGGCTCACGCATCATCCTCATTAGGTTTGTCAAATAAAATCCAGGATGCCCAGTTCAACTTTTCAAAGATTGCATGGGATGTACTTACACTGAATTTGGGATATACTTATACTAGCAAATTATTCGATATTTATCGGAAATTCAAATTTAACTGGCCTCCTCTTTTTACTTGCACAGCAGAGGGGTCCTAGGGGCTTACCTCTGCTGCCCCTGCTCCCCAGGACCACCAGGCATAGCCAGGTGACTTTGGCTCAAAGTTCTGCTGACCCCGACCCTCTGCTCCCTTGTCTGCTGGACTCTCCTCTCTGGCTGGACTACTACCCTCCAAACCCTGGCAGGGAGGAGCAGACCCGCTGGTCACCCAGCCTTGCCCTGGGGGTCTGCACGGCCCGGCCTGTCCAGCGGTGTTCAGGGTCTGGCTCCAGCCCTGACTCTTGGGGTCACACCTGGGGACCTTGCTGGTTCGTGATGCTGAGTGAACCGCCCCACAGCTGACTGGGCCAAGGGAGCCCAGTGAGGCCCTCCAGGCTTCAGGGTCCACCCAGCTCTCGGCCCGGAGGAGCCAGCGTGCGCTCGAGATGGCCCTTGATGTGCCAGGCGCCCTTCTCAGGAAGGAGCAAAGGTCCTGGGGCCCGGAGCTTCCCTTCAAGTTTGGGAGATGGGCAGGAAGCACAATGGGGAACAAAGGACATGGCCTCCCAGCAGGTGGTGAGAGGCAGGGTGGGGAAGGAAGCAAGAGAGGGCCGTGGGGGGCTGGGGTGCACGCGGGATTGGGGTGCAGTGGTCGGGAGGGGCCTTGCTGAGAGAGAAAGTGTCTCTGAGCACTGAAGTGCGGGTGGAGGTCAGCAGGAGGACTGGGGGGCGAGGGGGCTCCTGGCAGAGGGCAGAGCAGGGTGGAGGCTAGAGGGCGGGGCTGGGAGCGGAAGGAGGCTAGCGAAGGCAGAGGCAGGTGAAGGAGGAGGGGTGAGGGAGGAAGGGTGAGGGAGGAGGGAAGAGGGAGGAGGGAGAAGTGGGTGAGAGAGGAGGGGATGAAGGAGGAGGAGGTGAGGGAGGAGCAGGTAGGGAGGAGCATGGGGTGGAGACGGAGGCCCAGGGCCTTGGAGGATGTGACAAGCCTGGGGCTCTTCCTAGGGTGAGTCGGGCCCCGTTGGCGGCCTGAGCGGAGCGGGCTCTGACGTGACGTGCGCTGTCAGAGCCTCTCTCTGGCCGCTGGGCTGAGCACAGGCCATCACGGTGGGACTAGAGGTAGCAAGCAGTAGGGAGCCCCCGAATCAGGGACCCCCCCCGGCCTGGGCTCAGGGACAGGCAGGGAGGTGGAGAGGGGCTGGTGGGCAGAGAGGGGAGCTGGTTCTTTGCAAAGCCCACGCTGGCCGCGCTCGCTCGGGGGACGGCCGGGCCGCCTCCCTGTCCTTGACTTTGGTGACCACCGACCCCGCAGATTGGAAACGGCTTGTTTTTCTCCTTGTCAATGAATGATTTATTTTCCGGTTTATGAAATGCACCCACCACACTCGCTCATAGGCTCACAGCCCCAGAGAAAGAACGTCAGGAATTTCCCAGCAGGACGGGGGCCAGCCTCACCCCTCCCCACCGCCAGGCATCTCTGCCCGGCCCCCTCACCCCTGCCAGGCCCAGCGCCCAGAGGCTGTGAGCTAGCGGCAGCCCTTCGGGGCCCCACAGGCGCTGTGGGAGCAGATTCCAGACCCGAAGAGCCACCCTCGCCTCGGGCCGCCCCATCCTGGAAATGTCCCCTGTCCGGCGTGCCTGTGGGCTGGCTGCTGGCACCCAGTGGGTAGTGTGGATCTGCAGGGGCTGCAGGCCAGCGGCCGAGTGCTTGGGGGCCAGCAGGAGGAGACCCAACAAGAACAAAGAGAAGGCGGCAGGCAGGGGCTGGGAGCGCCCCTGCCCCCTGGGAGTGGAGTCTCCCCAGCTCTGCTGTGCAATCTTGGACAAATCACTTAATCCCTCTGTTCTGTATGCCATCCAGCTGCAAAACAGCACTTAGCAGGCTGGGGTGCCGGGAGCCTTAATTAAGCCGTGCCGCCAAGGCCGCCGAGGGCTGCACATGAAAGCGTCTATTGAAGTACAAAGTCTTGTCCCCCAGTAACCCTCTCGGGCCCCCCAGTGGGAGGGGACAGCCACGCGAGGAGAAGGCAGGAGGTGGCCAAGGTCACCAGGCCCTTAGCACCCACCAGGCCCGCTTGGAGGCCAGGCTGGGCCCCCGCGCCCCCAGAGGGGAGCCAGGGCAGGCTCTCTCAGCTGAGGCCACCCCCCTCCTGTCTCCTCCCCACGCCTCACTTGGCCACCCCGCGGGCGCTGTCGCTTTCCACGGCAGGCTGTTCTCCGGGCAGAGCCAGGGGACCCAACTCGGCTGCAGATGCTGGCAGACACCTGTTCCAGCCCCGGCCTCTGTGCCCGCCCAGGGCCCCCTCCGCGCCCCTGCTCTGCCCTTCTGCTGCCTGGATGTCCCTCTTCTCGCCCTGCTCATCCTTCAAGGCTCATCTCCAGCGGAGGTGGTGACCTGTGGCCTCCGCGGCCTGGTTCGTGGGCGCTCAGGACCCCCTGCCTGGGCGTGCGGGCGCATGTAATCTCTCACCCCCGGGGCCCTCAGAGGTCACATCTCTGGAGCCCGCTAAGCTCGGACACTGGGGCTGGCGGCCCTCCCGCCTGGTCTGCCCGCGTCCCCATCACGGGGCGGAGACTCCACTGTCCTCGAAGCGTTTTCTACTAGGAAGCAACCCCACTCTGTCTGTCTGGAATAGTCCAGACCCCTCTTCTCTCTGCCCCTGACTCTTAGCCGAGGCTCTTGGCCTCTGCCCTTGGGAAATGTCTGCCGAAATGACTCACATGCCCCCCACTGCCTGCCCCCGAGCAGCAATGGGCTCTGATCCCCTCTCTCAACCGCCACCCAGAGGGGCTGGAGACCTCCCAGCCCTCCACACCAGCCGTTTACAAAGAACGGCGATCCTGGGTGTGACTGAGGTTCGCCCGGGGAGAGTCTGTGCACAGAGGGCGCTCCCTCCACTGCCACCCCGGGGCCACTGACTCGGCCAGCCTTCTCCCACCAGCCCTGACACGCTGAGTTCTCCCCAAAGCTGTGCCGATGCCCGAGGCAGCCTCCGGGTGTTCTGAGGCCGGCCCAGACCCCAGAGGGTGAAACGAGGTCCCCAGGAGGGGGCAGAATGTACCCAAGTCACCCAGAGCTGTCCGTGTCCCCTCAAGGTGCCTGTCACCCAGAAGGGGTCCCCAGGGGACTGAGTGTGGACTGGAATAGCGTTTCTGGAGAACGACGTGGCAGCATGGTGCAAACTGAGAAAGCACGCGTCCAACCCTCGACCCAACCTCCAGGCCTTTAGCTGAAGGGATGATCGTGGCCGTGCACCGGAATTGCCACACTCGTGCGGGGGGACTGCAGCAAGGGGCGGTCACAGCCTGTGGGAACAGTAAGTTCAACAGAGAACGTCCCCATGACGCAGCAATTCCACTCCTGGCACATGCCCCAAAGAACTGAAAACATATCCACACAAACAGCTGCGCACGAACGTTCACCCAGCCCACCCACAGCAATCAGAAGACGGAAACAACCCAAAAGCCGAAACGACGAATGGATAAACCGTGGTCCATCCACACAGGGGAACATTATTCAGTCATGAAAAGGAGTGAGGCACGGACACAGGCTGCGATGGATGAACATCGGGAGCATTCTGCTCAGTGAAGGGTGCTGGATGCAAAAGGCCCCATACTGTATGATTCCATCTCTGCGAAACGTCCAGAATAGGCAACTCCACAGAGACAGAAAGCAGCCTGGTGGCTGCGAGGGGCTGGGGGCGGGTGAGATGGAGATGCGGAGTGACCGCTGATGGGAACGGAGTTCTTGATTCCTTTGGGGGTGCTGAGAATGTTCTGGAACTAGATGGTGGTGATGGGTGTACCACCTTGTGAATGTCCCAAACACCACTGAATCGTGCATTGAAAATGGTTAAAATGGTAAAGCTCACGTTTCATGTGCTTTCCCACAATAAGAGAAATTACTACACTCAGAAAAGGAAACAACCTCTGTACCCATTGGAAGGGACAGTTAAAGGACACTGACTTTATGTTGTGTGCCATTAAAAATGATGCAGAGGGGTCGGCCCGGTGGCACAGCGGTTAAGTTCGTACTTTCCTCTTTGGCGGCCTGGGGTTTGCTGGTTCAGATCCCGGGTGCGGACATGGCACTGCTTGGCACGCCATGCTGTGGTAGGCGTCCACATATAAAGTAGAGGAAGATGGGCACGGATGTTAGCTCAGGGCCAGTCTTCCTCAGCAAAAAGAGGAGGATTGGCAGCAGATGTTAGCTCAGGGCTAATCTTCCTCAAAAAATTTAAAATTTTTAAATGATGCAGAAAGATGGACCCAAGATATTAAGTGAAAAAAAGCCGGTGAGCAACAGTTTGAATAGAACAGTGTTTGAAAAATATAAACACACGTGATTGTGCGTAGAAGACGTTCCAGAAGGAGGGCCAGCAGATGCTCCTGCTGACCGTCCACGGTGATGCGACGACACAGGGTTTTTTGCGCGTGTTGCCCACATTCGTTCTCAGTGATTTCCAGAGCGTCCGCAGCAAACTTTCTTACCCAGAAAACATTTCAGGGCTGGAGAAAGAGGGCAGCAGGAAGATGCTCTCAAGTTGCCGGCACGGCCTGGGATACGGAGGCACGGCGGCGTGGGGGGCGGGGGGCAGCCAGCTCCGGCCGCCCCGCTTCCCCGTCCCCGCAGGAGTAGGCGAGGCAGGGGAGCCTCTGCCCCAGGTCCAAGCATCCGCACGTCTCCCAGCCACTGTTCCCTCCTGCCCAGGAAGACAGATGGGGGGAGGGATCCAGGACCCCGTGAGACCAACAACTTTTAGGCAGAGTGTTCACTCGCTCTCTCACTCACTCATTCTGTCATGCCTCTGTTGGACCTCATGCTTGCTGAGCGCCTGCTCAGGCCCCACGTCAGCGTCTGGGGGGCCCAGGAGGCTGGTTGGGGCAGGAAGGATGCGGGAAGGAAAGGGGAGCACGACAGACTTCAGCCCTGTGCTCCGGCCCCGTTCCCTCCAAACGCCTGCAGGGTCCCCATCTCCTTGGTGGCAGCAGAGCGCTGGTCTGCGGGCCTCGGCTGAGAGGGGACACTGGCTGCCTCGCCGCAGAGCGGGGTACAGAACATTCCCCCCCAAGGAGGGGCTGAGTCTTCTCCAAAACACCTTGGAGAATGTTCCCGGGGCCACGGGTGCCCTGCTCCCTTGCAGTGGCCTTGACCTCAACCTGATAAGCTGACAAGTGCTGAGGCCCCACTGTGTGCCAGGGCTGGGTGCTGGGGCTTCAGACGAGAGTCCGAGGCAGGCCCTGCGAGGAGCTCCCCGCCTGATGGTGCTTTCCGGGAAAGCCATCCGAGAAACTAGACACTCACCAGTAACACCCTGAAAACCTTAGTCACTCCCCAGCCCCAAACTCCAGGGTTGCCCAATGCACAGAACAAGACCCACATGCCCTGTAGGATCGGACTCCTACCATGTTCTCTGACTCCCTGTCACACCTGCTCCCCCTTGCTCACCACCCTCCAGCCACGTTGTTCTTTCAGGCTGGCTCTCCAAGGCTCCAGGCTCTTTCCACCCCTGGGCCTTTGCACGTGCTGTCCCCCCAACACCTGGAACACAGTAAGTGCTTGATAAGAACTTGTTGAATGCATGACTGATTAGAAAAACGGGAAGTTGCTGATTCTTAAAATACTGCCTGGACTCCTGCAACGGGGCTCCCATCTGGGCATCTCTCTGGTCTCCACTGTGTATGTTTTTTCACCATCGCGAGAATCCGCAGTAATCGCTTGGCTCAGCACTAATCCTGAATTAATGAGGCAACACTGGTTGTTTAGTGTTCACGTTCTCTGAAGTCGGGCTGGGAGAAAAATTAAAAGAAAGAGCCCCCCTTCACCCAGCCACCCACCAAAGCAAGGCAAAGTGAGCATCCCGGAGTTTGGGACGAGTCGAAACCAAAGAAAAAAGCAGAACCCGGCCCCAACGTTTGGCCCGGGCAGCCTTTGAGGGCCAGCTGTGCCCGGCGTGTTTGTAGTGCGGGCGGCACAGGCTGCCAGATGTTCCCAGAAGGACGGCCACTTCAAACGCGCCAGCCCGAGCCCGTCACCTGAGCAGCCTTTGTGCGTTTCAAAGGCAAAGCCAGGTGAACTTTCCCTGTAATCATTAAGTCCCGACCTGCCTTTCATGGAGCATCAGAGCGCGCAGCGAGCAGAGCGCCCGATCATTAGCAGCCTCCGTGGCCCCGGGGCCCACCTGGCGAGGCCCTCGGGGCAGCCACCTGCTGCCTGAGCTCCTGCGGCTGCAGGGAAGGCCGGCGCCCTGTCCACCGGCCGCGGCGTGGACCGGAGCGCAGAGGTGGCCGTGGGGTCGCACTCCACCCACTGCTGCCTGAGAGACCTGGGGGCAGATCCCCCCCCACCTCCCCGATCCATCTTAACCTGCCGGTTTCAACCAGTCCTCGAGCCCACCTTGCAGATGTGCTGGGAAGCGCCGGCATTTTATGAACCACAAAACACCGAAGAAATGAGTAGTGGGTTGAAGTGTTCCCCCCCAAAATTCATGTCCACCTGGAACCTCAAAATGTGACCTTATTTGGAATGAGGGTCTTTGCAGATGTGATTAAGGTAAGAATCAAGATGAGATCATCCTGGATTTTGGGGGGCCCTAATCTGAGGACAGGTGTCCTTAAAAGAGACAGAAATGGAGGAGGCAGAGAGAGAAGGAGAGAAAGCCATGTGAAGATGGAGGCAGAGGCCGGAGGGATGCGGCCGCAGCCCAGGGACGCCTGGAGCCCCCCAGAAGCTGAGGGATTCAGGAAGGACCCTCCCCCGGATCCTCCGGAGGGAGGGAGGCCCTGCGACGTCCTGATTTCAGACTCCGCCTTCCAGAACTGGGAGAGAATCCGTCATTTCTGTTCTAAGCCTCTAGGTTTGCTGTGGTTTGTTAGGGCGGCCTGGGAAACAAATACAAAATGTGAATTGTTGTTCTTGTATTTGTTGTTGCTCTAAAGAATTCTCTGTGCCACTGAACCATCTCAACAGAAACCCAGGCTGACCTCCGGCAGTGACCTCTGTAGGTGGGCAGCACCCTCAGCTCCCAAAGCAGGTGAAGACGAAGCGAGCAGAGCATAAGGCAAGGAGGTTTGGGAGCTGACAGATCTGGGTTTGAAGCGTGGCTCTGTGCCCCTGCCCGGCTGTGGGATTTGACAAGTCATTGCTCCTCTCTGAACCTCAGTCTCTTCATCTGTGAAATGGAGACCGTCATATCCGCCTTCAGGATTTCTGTGATGAGGAAACCACATCAGGTTGTAAAGCATTCTGATTTACACGTTCAGTAAATGGAGAGGAGTCTCTGTGAGTTATCTGTGGTCACACAACACACTACCCCAACACTTCAAGGCTGAAAATAGCAAGAAGGGGCCGGCCCGGTGGTGCAGAGGTTAAGTTTGCACATTCCGCTTCGGTGGGCCGGGGTTCGCCGGTTCGGATCCCGGGTGCGGACATGGCACCGCTTGGCAAGCCATGCTGTGGTAGGTGTCCCACCTATAAAGTAGAGGAAGATGGGCACGGATGTTAGCTCAGGGCCAGTCTTCCTCAGCAAAAAGAGGAGGACTGGCAGCACTTAGCTCAGGGCTAATCTTCCTCAAAAAAAAAAGAAAGAAAGAAAGAAAATAGCAATGAACGTTTCTTATCTCACACAATAGCTGTCCTTGGGAATGTGGGAGAAGCTCAGCTGGATGCTTCTGGCTCAAGGTCTCTCATGATGTTGGGGCTACAGTCTCATCTGAAGGCTTGAATGGGGCTGGAGGCCACACCTCCAGGGTGCTTCACTCACACAGCTGCTGGCGGGGGGGGGCGGTCCCCGTTCCTTGACGTGTGGATCTTTCCATACGGCTGCTTGGGTGTCCTTACAACATGGCGGCCAGCTTCCCCCAGAGCCAGGGACCCGGAGAACAAGGCCGAAGTGGTGATGCCTCGGAAGTCAGACACTGTCACTTCCGCCACATTCTAATGGTCACCCAGAGCAACACTGCCACAGCGTGGGAGGGGACTACACAAGGCTACACATCCCGGGAGGGGGCATCATGGGAGGCCATCGTGGAGTCTGGCTGCCATGGTGTCTAAGATCAAGATGCTGTTGGGGATGTTGGAAGGCGGAAGCCCACACAGACAGGTGGTATCCTTCTCCAGACTGGCCTTTGGGTCCAGCCTCCTGGGAGCTGGGAGGCGAATGCGGCCACACGCCCTGCGGGTGGACTGTCATTTTATTTGTCTAAATCGTCTCCATGTCTCTCCGTGTCTCCCTCGTGTGGGCACACAGGGCCAGCCTTTTGCTCCCCATTTTATAGGGTCACAACACAGGCTCGAGTAGCTGGACAGGGACAATGGCTCATTTACCCAAAAATATTTACCATCTATCCGTCACAGAGAAAGTTTTCTGACCCCTCTCCCAGGAGATGGTGGAACCCAGAGCTGAGGGATCCTGGGTCCCTGGGTCATCGTGTGGCATTTCCCCCAGTGGGACGTGTGCATTAGACAGTCAGGCTAGCAGGAAATAGATTTTTATGTGAAATCACAGTAATTAATACACCTGTTACAGCACGAGGCCAACAGCCCCAGGACAGTGAAAAGGACACTGAGAGTCACGGACCTGATTTCTATTCATTTATTCAGTTAATATTACTGAGCACCAATTATACCCCAGGCATGCGCCGGATGCTGAGACAGTGCAGCGAGCTCTAGGATTTCTGTCCTCACCAGCCTGGCAGTTTGACGAGACTGTCGAGAGTCTGCCACTGACTGGTTTCGTAAGCTTGGACCACTCCTTTCCCCTCTCTGGGCCTCAGCTCCACCCCCCTCCCCCGGGAGAGGAGGCCCCTCTCTGGAGACCCTGACTCCTCTGATCCTCTGTCATTGTCCAAGGCAGGTGTCGTGGGTTGAATTATGTCGCCCAAAAAGATAGGCTCAAGTCGTAACGCCGGCACCTGTGAATTTGACTTTATTTGGAAGCAGGGCCCTTGCCGATGTCATTAGTAGGTTACGAGGAGGTCATCTGGATTAGCGTGGGCTCTACTCCGGTGACTGGTGTCCTTATAGGAGAAAACAGAGACGCACAGACACACAGGGAGAGCACCGCGTGAAGGCGGAGGCGGAGATCGGGGGCATGGCGCTGTAAGACAAGGAGCCCCGAGGGCGGCCGGCAACCACCGGAGGCTGGAGGAGGCAGGGAGGATGCTCCACAGGCGCCTCAGAGGGCACATGGTGCTGTGCACACCTTGATTTTGGACTCCTGGCCTCCGGAACTGTGAGGGGATACACTTCTGCTGTTTTAAGGCCCCCAGTTTGTGGTCACTTGTCGCAGCAGACCCAGGACGCTACTTGACATGAAGAGCCAGCCCGGGGCTGCCCCGACTCTGCGGGGCCGAGGAGGCAGCTGAGATGCTGGAGCCGGGAAGAGCTGAGGGGTCCTCGCTCCTAACCTCCCTCGGGGAAGGAACCATTCAGAGACTGAGGCCTCCTCCAGCGTCCAGCCTGCCATTAAGAACCTGTGGGTGGAAATCATGAGGCTCGTAAACCGGGAAGAGAGAAGGATGACGTATCGATCCTCACTAACCTTGATGAAATGTACCCTTTCCTTCATTTGTGGGTGTGATCAAACCACAACAGATTGACGACACTATTGCCTCCTTCGTGAGAAATCACAGACACGTTCACATCGTATTTTTCGAATATATTTTGATAGCTACGTTTCAGTATAATTGGTTACCATTGTCAGCCAATGTATTTTACTTAAAACATTTAAAAATATTATTCACGGGCCGGCCCCATGGCCAAGTGGTTAAGTTCACACGTTCCGCTTCAGGGCCCAGGGTGTCACTGGTTTGGATCCTGGGCGCGGACATGGTGCCGCTCATCAAGCCATGCTGAGGCGGCATCCCACATGCCACAACTGGAAGGACCCACAGCTAGGATATACAACTATGTACTGGGGGGCTTTGGGGAGATGAAGGAAAAAGAAAAAAAGATTGGCAACAGATGTTAGTGCAGGTGCCAATCTTTAAAAAAAAAAAACCAAAAATATTATTCAGAAAAAGGGTCATTGTCTTCATCAGGTGTTAAAAGGATCCATAACTCAAAATAGGAAGAACGTCTCTGTTGTGAAGGAATAGAATTCCCACCTTTGAGCAGGGCACATGGCTACCCATAGTAAAAACTACACATCCCAGCCTCCCATGCACCTTCATGGTCACATGACTAAGTTTTGACCAATGAGCACTGAGCACAGGTAACTTTCACATTCTATCTTTAAAGAGAAGGGAATGTCCTTGCTGCGCTCTTTCTCCTATTTCTACATCCTGCTGCTTGATATGCAGTTGGGTGGCTGAACCATCTTGTAATGCACAGGTGAGGAAAAAAATGGTCTGGGGACAGGGGAGCAACAGTGTAGACGGAGCCTGGGCCTCGGGTGATCCCCTGGAGCTGAGCCACCATCCTGCCTCAGACCATTCCATGAGACGGAAACAAACTTCTGATTGAGTCTCAGTTATTTGGGAGACTTTTCAAAAACAGAACTGAAACAGTAGCTGAATCAATGCAGAGCCTGAAGCAAGGACCCAACCCACCTTTCAGAAAATGGGTGATGCTGGAATGGGGCCCCGCCCCCACCTGCACGCCCCGCTCCTTCTGCCCTTGCAGCCAAGGGGAGACGAGTTGATTCTCCTAAGCCCCACTTACTTTTGATCTTTGAACTGGGGCCAAGAATCGACAGTAGTGGGGCCCTCTCTGTCAGCCTCATGCTAACCCTCTCCCTCGGTGTGTGGGCAATGCAGTGGGGGAGCACACCCTCTGGGGCATCCCAACGTCCAGGAGTTGGGGGACATACTGTCGGCATATAAAGTATAAGCCATCAAGCCATGCAAATGGAAGGTTCTTGGAAACAAGTCCTAAGCCACAAGTGATTTGCTGCCCCTCCCAGCATGAGAGGGAGTCTATCTCCCCCTCCCTTGAATCAGGGCTGGCCTGGGACTCGCTTAGACCAATAGAATGTGGTGGAAGCGACCCTGAGCCAGCTCCATTCCAAGCTTAAGGGGTCCGCCAGCTTCCACCATCCTCCTCTTGGAGCCTGGAGCCACCATGCCAAGAGGCCCAGCTGCCTGCTGGGAAGACCCTGCAGCACGAGAGAGAGAGACACCCGGGCAGCCCCAGCCCGTGCAGCCAGCCCAGCAGAGGCACCTGCCACGAGGGACAAGCCATCTTGGATGTTCCAGCCCCAGCTGAGCTCCCGGTTGGACGCACCCATGGGAGAGGCCCAGCCTGCCAGATGGAGTGGAAATGAACCGTCCCAGCTGAGCCCTGTCTAGACTGCAGAATGGTGAACGAGTAAATGGTGGATGTTTTAAGCCTTGGGGCGATTTGTCACGCAGTAAGAGATCTTTGAAACAACAGCCATCCCGTAAATACCCCAAAAGTTTGGTCAAGAAATCAAAGAAACTGTGACCTCATCCTGTCCTGAAGTGTTTTTGGCCTCTGCCCATCCCACCACCAGCTACATCTGGGCCGCCTCCCAGTGGAGGCTCCTTTGGGTGGCGGGAGGCAGCAGGCAGCAAAACCAGTTCTTGATCTTCCCCGGGGCAAGAAGCTGACGGCGGACGCCCCTACACATTTCATCTTCAAGGAGGGACACCAGAGAGGGTCCAGGGGGTCCCCAGTGCAGCCAGGGGGTCCCCAGACAGACGCCTCGCCTTCCCAGACATTCCAGTTGGAGGAAAAGGAAGTGGTTCTGAGGAAACCCCTGGAAAAGCCCCAGGAAAGGCCAGCAGAGCCCCGGGCGGGCGGGCTGAGAAGGGAGAATTTCCCCCGCGAAAGGTCACGGGGCTTCTGCATTCCTGCCCTGCGTTCGCAGCCCGCCAGCCTCTCTGAAAGATTCTCATTCTTCTCCTCCTGGCACCACCCAAGCGGTCGCCGCTGTAGTGGAAGGCGGACTCGGGGGCGGGGGGAGAGGGGGAGAAGGAGGCCCAGCTTCCCTTTCTTTTCCTTTTCCTAACGGATTTGTGATGTTTGTACAGAGTTAAACGGGTCCCCGAGGCCGGGGCTGCAAGCTTCTGCAGGATGTCTCAGAGGAGCCGCCAGCTCCCTGGAAAGAGCTGGGAGAAAGCATAGGGATGTCACCCCCCAACACACCCTGAGGGCCCCGAGCCGGGCACGGGGTGCGGACTGGCTGGCAGGGCCTGGACACCAGCTGTCCTCCAGGAAATTCACAGCCCCTCCCAGCGCTCAGATGCCTGGCATGGCTGTGCCCACTGCCGCATCCTCCTAGGGGTCCTGGCCGCTCCTGCAGGGTCTGGTCCACGGAGGCCGCACTCCAGAGACCCTTCTCATGTGCCGCTCCCTGCTTCCCTTTGGAGCCGGGGTGATTGCGCGGGCGGGGCACTGGGACCGTCAGATCTGCCCATGAGCCACGGGCCTGACTGCCCTCGGTGGGTGCTCCACCAACACCCCAGGCTGAAACTGCTGGGCACACGCCTGGCGAGTCATATGTTCATTGTTTCGTGATGGAGTTGCAGGTGCTTGGTCCCTGCTCTCCATCCTGTTGTCTTCCACTTCCTCTCTGGGTGACCTGGGCAAGTCCTCTTACCTCTCTGCGCCTCAGTTTCCTTCTCTGTGCAATGGGCACGAATTACCCCTGCCTTGTGGGTTGTTGAGAAGATCCAGGAGGGTGTTTCTAAGAGCTGGTCCACATTGGGGGCACCACCCTGGGTGCTCCCTCCAGGGTCCAGGGGCACAAGCTGAGCAGAGCCCAGAAAACCCCACAGAGACCCAGGGGTCCCAATTAGCAGGCATCTCACCCTGACAAGCCGCAGAGGCAGGGCCCCAGCCCCCCATCACATGTGTCTGACACTCAGCCATCACTTAACATCAGAAAGTTTATTGCAGCCCGCAGGGGGGCTCAGCCTTGCCCTAATGGGCCGACCTGGGGGGAGGGTCCTGCCCTTTGAAGAGGGTCTTTATGGTAATTGATGGTAATAGTGAGCGGCCTTGGGGGGGGGTGGGGGGCAATGTAGGAAGACCCCCAGGAGATAATTAAATTATCCTGGAAAACAAATTACTTTCAGCCAAAACCAATCACTTTCAATCGCAGAGTAACAGATAAAGCCCCAAGGCCGCAAAGCCGCTGACAGCTCAGGGAGCAGGCAGGGAGGGGGGGATCCTGCTGGTTCCCAAGTCCTTGGGGGTGTAGGCTGATCAAAGGCAGAGATGGGGGTGGGTCCTGGGCCAAGCTGGGCCTCCTTCCCCCCATCCAGTGGCCAGGACTGGAGGCCCCTCCTGGGCTGTGTTTACCTCAATCCCTGTCAGCAGGTGGGTTGGGAGAGGCCGGTCATACTCAGTGATGGAAGAGGACAGCCTGCGTCTGGGGCTGTGTGTGTGTGTGTGTGTGTGTGTGTGTTTATGGGGAGTGTTCCCCGGCCGAGCTGTGGGTTAGGCATTGACTGAGAGGGGTCCCCTGTTTATGGATAGAGATGGACTGAGGGTCCCCCCTCTCTCTGTAGATGTGGGGGTTTTCGGGAAGATTCACGGGCACCCCCCCACCGGCCACAGGTGCTCTGATGCCTGGATTACAACAGGAGAGCATGAGGCTTGCTGGGTGTGTCTCAAACAGGGTGACCAACTCGTGCCAGTCTTAGCGGTGGAAGTCCCATGTCCTGGGGGCCCCGTCAGTCCCCCCGGATAGCTGGTCACTCGAGACACAGTTACACAGCTACAGAGTGGCCCAGGCGGGACCGGTCTGCTCCCTCCTTTCCACTAAGCCTTCCTGCTCCCCTCATATTCATTCATTCGCCATTCATTCATTCACCCAGGAAGCACCCAGTTGTGCAAACCCTGGCGTCAGGGTAGGCCAGGCGGGGTGAATGCCCTGTGACCTCTGCCCCCAGGACCCCGATGCAGGCAGGAGGGGCCCGCACAGCACATGTCTATAGGATGTCGGTGGCAGAGGTAGCCTCACCTGGTGGGTGCCCAGAATCTTCCATTCCGGAGTTGGGGTCTGCCCCTCTCCTCCGTGCTTGATTGATGCCAGGGGATTCCAAGGCCAGCCCTGGTTGTCCTCATGCCTGCCTCATAGATGGAGAAGGCTGGGTGTCTCGGGGTCAGGAGCAAGGACTCGGGGAGGGGCTGCCATCATCCCTCCACAGTTCTACTCTGAAGCTCTCCAGGGACAGTCCTCAGGCCGACAGAGTGATGCCCAGTCCACATGCTGACCTTCTTGTTCCATGACCTTGGGTAAGCGCTCTCTGAGCTGCCGCATCCTGGTCTGTCGAACCTTCTAGAAGATTCTTTCCCATCGTCCCTTCTCTCTTCAGTCTCATCTGATGACCACAGTTGCTATTTCATAGAGAGACGATCAAGCATTCAGAAGAGAACCTGAGTGCATGGCCACTCCTCTCCCGCCTCCTGCCCCGGGGCCCAGACCCTTGGCCTCTGAAACGGTCCCCACCTCTCTCAGTGGCAGCACCTTCCCTCGCCGGCCCCGTCCTCCCCTCCTGCCGGCTCCAGGACATGGCTCTAGGACATGGCTCTCCGTTCCCTCCCCCTCTCTCCTGCTCCCCCGTCCTTTCCCCTCTCCTGGGCTGTCCCCTCAGCAGTAGACGTGCCGAGGTCCCCATGTTACACACAGACCAGCCCCGACCCTTGATCCCCTCGTCCACTGTCTGTGGACCCACGCAGCCAGGCCAGCGCCTCCCCAGGACCCCGAGCCCGTGCATGGCCGCACGCAGTGGTCCCCTCTCAGCTCTCAGGTCGATGGACCTCTGACCACCGCCCCCCTCCTTGTCCTGCCACCGTCGAGCCTCCGTGTCCACACACCTGCGCCTCCTCCCTGGGGATTCCCTCCTGGACTTAACCCTCCAGGACCGCCCACCTCACAGCAAAAGCCAACACTCTTCTGAGCCCCCGAGACCCTACAGGGGTGGCCCCTGTGCCCCCTCAACCCCACCTCTCCCTCCATCCCCCTTTCTTCACTCCCCCCTCCTTCCCACCCCCGGACCTTGGGCTTCCCCGGAACCCTCTTCCGCGGTCCCTCAGCACATCCCTCCCGTCCCCAGCTCTTTGCACAGGGTCTCCTCGCCAGGGGCCCAGGACCCCAGGGGGACGAACTCCCGGGTGGACTATTCCAAGATGCCCACTCAGTGCCGTCCAGGGGTGAGGCCGGCACCCTCGCCATGAACACCCTGGCCTCTGGGCCCAGGAGAAGAGGCCGCGCTGTGGGGAGAAGCCTGGGGATGCGGAGGCCCCAGAGGGGAGGCCAGCGGAGAGGAGCCTCGGGGAGCCCAGGCCTGGGCGCTGGAGGGCGGCCATGTGCACCTCCGCCTCCTGGCACAGCAGCCCCCCAGGAGGCCAGCGCACACGAGCGGATGCCGCCGGTCCCCAGTGCCCAGACACAGGGTTCCCGGCAAAAACACGGTGTTTGAAGCCACGAAGCTCGGGGAGGTGGCCCCACCTGACGTCTTCCACCTACTCGTGTATCGTTGCTTGTTTCTTCACACTCACACACTTGCACACATTTAGACTGTCACAGACTCACACTTGCACACTCACAAACACACACACTAGAACTGAAGCTCCACGAGGTCAGGACTTTGTTCCGAGTCCCCAGCACCGAGGACGGGTTGACCGTCTGCTGAGGACACATCCGGATACCCAGGTGATGGTGAGCGTGCGGGGGAGATGAGCATGAAGCTCAGTGCAGGGTGCTTGGTGCACGGGGAGCCCCGGGGACTGCTGCCGCTGGGACTCTGGTGGCCCTGGGGGCCCACAGTCAGCCCGTGGCAGCTGTGGGTGGGGGACAGCAGCCCCCAGGCTCCCCGATGCCAGGAGAGGAGGCACCACCGTCCCTCCAGGGCTGAACTGCGTGATCAGCCCAGCGGCGGGCCCCAGCGCCCTTCATCCGTCTCCTCGGCTCGGCTTCTGCTTCTCTGACTCTCAAATGGTCCCTTAATTGGCCATTTGGCCCCTAAATTAGGGGTGATTAGGATCAACCCCCAAGCAGCATTTCAGATGGCGGCCCGGGGTCCGAAGCCCCTCCCAGGGGTCCCAGGGTCCTTCGACTTGGTCACACAAAGGTCAGCTCTCTGGCCTGGCGTGGGTGCCTGGGCAATGGGCAACCTCTGACCCTCGGCTCTTAACCCTGACCCTGGTGAGCGGGCCCGGGGACCTCCTCTGTACAGATGGTAAAGTAGGGAGGGCGTGGGGACGCCGTGCGCAGAGGGTCCTCACGTGCCCCGAGCTTTCAGAGCTGCCCGCTGCAGCCACCCTTCTGCTGGGCACGGCTTCCTTTTGCATCTCTGCAAACATCGGCTCCTGGGATGCAGGAACCCGTGTAGACGTGCACCCCAGCCAGAGCCACAGTGCCCTCTGCCACGGAGCGAGGCTCAGCCGGCGGGCGCCAGGGGCTGTCGCTGCCAAAGCCCACCCTCCGTGCCGGGCCCGGGTGAGTGGGCAGCACCCTCCTGACTTCGGTCTCCTCGCCTCCAAAATGAAGGTCACCCCAGGACCTGCGATGCTGTGGGGTCGCTCTGAGGTGATGTGACAGGATGGTGCCTCGCTCTTTCTGCAGATGGAGAAAAGAGAATCCCCGCTCCTGGGGGGTCTGCAGCCGCTGTCTCCCCACGGCCAGCCAGACACACGGGGCTGGAGAGGCCCTGTTGAGCTTAGCTGGCTCAGGGAGCTGCCAGGAGCCCCCTCTGTTCTGGCGATCCTTCTCCTTTTAGGAGGTCACTGACCCCTTTGAGAATCTGATGAAAATGATGAGCAGGCTGCCCAGAGAAACGCACCCACATCCACACACTCACACGGGAGTGCACAATCTTGTGCACAAGTCCAGGCGGGTCTGCCTTGGACAGCTGTGCAGGTTGTGCCCTGCACAAGGGCTCCTCCTGGCTGAAGTCCAGCCTGCCTGCCAAGCTTTGTGCCCAGGTGCCAGGCTGCGTCTGCGCAGAGCGAGGGGCACCTTTTTCTCAGCCTCACAAAGACCCTTTGTAGGCTAGTGGGGGCCGCTTGCTGCAGTGGGAGGAGGGGCCTTGGGTCGCATGTCTCTGGTGAGCCAGGCTTGCCCTCTGGGCCTCGGTTTCCCCCTCGGAAACGGGAGCTTGCGAGGCTTCCTTCATCCCTTGAATGTCAGGACGGCCAGGACGTAGAGCGCAGTGGGTGTCCTGCGAGCACAATGCCACGGAGGCAGGGCCGCCCTGGATGGTTCTGTGCACAATGGGTGGGCAGAGCTGGGGTTGGCAGTCCCTTTGGGTGACCTCAGAATCTGAACCGCTCACAAGGCCTGGTGCCTTCCTGACCCCTGGAAAGCGGGCACCACCCATGTGGCCCCTCTGATGTGTGCGCTCCAAAACCTAAACCCCCGTGCTGGGGGCCTGAGGAGGCTGCCTCGAGCCCCCGGTCCACGCACCCCTCTCGGCATCCCACAGCCATTCCCCTGGGGTCCGGGCCAGTCCACCTTTGCTCCACGTCCCCCTGCCCGCCCCCCGGCTGAGGGCCATCGCCTGTGGAATGCTGCACCTCTGGAGGTAACAGCCCCCGATGAACTGACCGGCACTGTTCCCGGGGCCTGCCAGCTGCCTCCCACCTCGGGGCGATTTATGGGGTCACGAACGACCCCAAGGGTGCAATTCTCTGCCCTGGTGCCAATTGGCCCCCAAAGGGCTTTACAACCTGCTTGTAGCACCGAAAAAGGGAGCAGGCCCCCGGGACGGCCCTGAAGCCCCAGTGGCCTCGCCATTTGGCACCCAGGTCGGGGGCAGGCAGGGAAGCCAGGCCTGCCCCCTGGAGCCCCAGCCCGGCCCGGCCACAGCGCTTCCCTGCCGCCCTCCCGCACGGCCTTGCTGGCGGCCTCAACGGAAGTCACCGACGGTCATTTCTGAAATAAAACCGTGCAAGCTCACGGGCTCCGAAAGGATGGGCGTGTGGATCCCATGTTCCCTCCGGAACACGATCGACTTCTCTGTGCTTCTCTAGATGTGAAAAGTGGAGCAATGAACACCGCTTCTCAAAATCGCCCGTGAGACTGAATTAGGTGACTGAAGTCAAGCACCCCACGAAGGGCTATGATTTTATTAACATGAAAGTGGAAATTCCTCAGAATCCCCGCCTCCCAGGGATGAGCTCCCGTGTGGAATCTCGCCTCGAAGCCTTTTGCCTTCTTCCATCGTGGAAGATCGCAGACGTCCTGGAAGGGCCTGGAAGGCACAGTCAGTTTCCCTGATCCTTTGAAAGCAAAGACCCAGAGAACCAACAGTGAAAGCCAGACCTTTTCAACACCGAGAACCCTCCCTCCCGCCCCTAAGCCCCAGCCCAGCCTCCTCTCCCCAATGTCACCCCCATTCTGACTTCCGTGATCAAACTTCCCTCGCTTTAGCCCGGGTACGCCTCTTAAAGAATGTCGTTCGGTTTCTCCGTGGGTCTTGCCTTTTCCCGCTTCATCATGCTCATTATTCACGTGGCCAGATGGACCGGCAGCTCGTTCATTTTCCTTTGCTGTATAATATTCCACAGTGTGAATGAGCTACGATTCCTTTATCCACCCCCCGTGGAGAAATATCTAGACTGTTTCATTTTGGGGCCATAGGAAGGTAGCCGCTCAGAACAGACACCTCTCGAGGGGACACGGCTGACAGGGCAATTGTGGGTCTAACACACACAGAGCTTTGACTTGACCGAAGGATGCCCAGCGGTGTTTTAAGCTGACTTTTGGCTCTGCATCTGTGTGTAGGTCTTTGAGATGTAAAAATGGGGTCAGTAGGTGCCTGCACGGAGGTGAACACAGAAGGCTCCCCTAGAAACACTTGTGTGTGCAGAGAACATCTCTGAAAGGAGACACGCACCAAAATCTGTCAGCAATAGGACTGCGGAGAATGTGGCGGCCACTTTCAAGTCTCATGTTCTCCCTTCTCAATTGTTTATTTATGTCACCGTGGATGTGCTGTTTTATCATCAGAACAGGCTTACACGCCCCTGTCATTCTGAAGCCTGGTTTTAGCAGAAATTTAGCTGTGAACTTCTGCAAACACGCCTTGATGCTGACTGACCCAGCCGCCCCCGGCTTGGGTACCAAACCGTCCCCAGCAGTCGGACCTGGAGGCTGGTTTCAATTTTCACTATGACGAGCAAGAATATAACCAACTTAGCTATCTATATATTTACACACTTAAGTGATCTTTTCTTCCCTTCCAACTGGGTTTTTAAAAAACCATTATAAAAGTAGTGCATGGTTTTTAGAGAAAATCTGGGAATTAGAAAAAAAGGAAAGAGAGGAAGAGAGGCGGAGCCCACGGCGAACCCCCCACCCGGGGCTGGGGCATCCTGGCTGTCTCCTCCAGGCTTTGCGCCCCACCCTGCTGGGTTCGTGTTGGCCCCGAGCTGGAAGCCCCCTGTGCATACACTACTGCGTGGAGGGTCTCCGTTTGGGGTGCCAGCGTCTTCCCTCAGCGGCTCAGAACCCAGCATGCAGAGGTTCTGGGAAATAAGGCGAGAATCTTGGTGTTCTCCTCCGGGTCTGATGCTGCCCGAGCCACTGCCTCATCTCTTGTTTCTTCATCCTCACATGCACACCTTTCTCCCCGACAGGTGGGAGAAGCGGAGTGGGGGGCAGGCAGAGCAAAGGTGGCTTCCTCACTGCTCCTTAGGAATGTCAGGCTGGCCCGGACCTCAGCCACGCTCCCCTGTCTCCACCTTCACCCCACCCTGGCTTCATTTGCGCCACAGATCCTTGTTTAGCAGCTGCACTGACCTGAGTACGGCTCTAGGTGCTGGAGAAACAGCAGTATTCAGCGTGGACGAGGTCCCGTCCCCGTGAGTCACGTGCAGGGGAAGCCTACTTAGAAAATAGACACGCAAATGAAGAAGTCAGGTCGTGTTGAGTTGGGGTTAGAAGTTAGGTATTCTGGCACCTGTGCTCCACCACCCCACCCCTTTGGCTGAGCCCCCAGTTTTCTAGGCAGGCCTGCCATACTGCATCACCCCAGGATCTATGGAGTTGTGCAGTGCGCAGCCTGTGCCACTGTGCACAGCGGCCTTGTACCAGGGCTCTCGACTCACAGAGACCAGGAAGCCATTTCATTTACAGCACTTCATGCAGCATTTCATTTACTCCTGAGAGCAGCCCTGATTTACAGATGAGGAAACTGAGGCTCAGAGGCCAGGCAGCATCACAAAGCAGGTCAATGTCAGACCCCGGGGCCAGGGCTTTGCTGGCCTCCAAGAAAGCCTGCTCCTGAACTGTACAGGGGGTCCCCCTCCTCCCCTTGGAAGAACCACAGGTGGAAGACCCCAATTTGTTCCCTGCCCATTAACAGCCCCGACCTCTGAACCACACTGGGCGTCAAGGAATTAGAGCTGAGAGATGGCACCTTTTGGGAGCTGACACCCCATTCTTATTTAATTCCGCCCCTCCTCCCTCCGTCCCTGCAAGTGTCAGCTGGCAAACATCTGTCCCGAAAATCAAAGCCCTCTCGGGCTCGCCGGCTTTGACGGGTTCCCGAGAATTTCATGGAGCCCTTTGGAGAAGGCACCGCTGTGAGACGCGAAAGCATTTGAAACGTTCAAAGCCCCCTACGCTGGCACAGAGTGGCCCCCCGAGAGCCTGGCTCCGCAGGGAGGTCTCAGCCTCGGGCGGCCGGGCGGGCGGGGATCCCGTCCCCAGAGGGCAGCCCCTCTGACCCTCTGCGGAGCGTCGGGCAGCTTCCGGCTGGAGGAGCCTGAGTAGAAGGCCATTGGGCAGGCGCCCCGGGGGTTTGTCTGAGAGGAAGGTGACACTCAGGGACACGTAAGACAGCGCCGTCTGCACACCTTTGACCACTGAAGCCGCACGGAGGCCCCCGCATGTGCTCACTCGCAGTTGACGTGGCATAGCGATGACCGATCGCAGTCACTCAACCACGCCACGGACATCCTTTGTCTGCCGGCCCCGAGTTACGGTCGGCAGGATATCACCGACCGATCTCACAGCTTCTGCGTTGTGATCACAGAAGGGATCCACCTGCAGCGTAGAAAATGTGGGGGAAAGCAGAGACGCATCAAAAGAAGAAACAAAATGGGTGAAATCGCTCCCCTTTTTTTTTAATGTACCTTATGCGTGTTTTTGTTTTTGCTTCCCTGTGTATTTCGTTGGCTGTCCTGCCTGTCCCACCCAGCCTTATTCAGTGACGATTTCGGCGATGCTCCTGCTCGTTGGACCAGCTCCTCACCGTTGCACTGCCCGCCTTTTCCCATCTGTTTCAGGCTCGTGCATTCTCCCCCCAGGCCTTGCCTCTTGGGGAAGCTGAAGCCCAGGTACCGAACATGGGGTTTTGCCCGATTGCAACGTGCCAGTGGTGTGCCAGGGCCAAGGTTGGCGGGGACTGGGGAGGGCACTTCGCAAGCCTGCCAGGCTGGTGGGGAACTCGGTCAATGAGCCTCATGGGACCCCGGGGTGCCTGGAGGGCAGCCCCTCAGTGAACCAGCCTCGAGGGGTCTCCCTGACTCTCTGGCCGCGTGGCTGAGGCCAACCTTGGGGGCATCTGGGCCTGCTGGTCTCTGCAAGCCACCTCTGCCTAGGGGACTCCAGTCACCCTACCCCCCACCACACACACACACACACACACACACAGAAGTGTGTTCCCACCTCGACTGGGGGACTCTCTAGGACCAGCAACCTCCTACCCCTCTCGGGGCAAAGAAGGAGCCGTCCCACTCAGGGGTCAGTGTGCCGTAGCGGGACAAGCACTGACATGGAACTTGCTGATGGGGGCTGAAAGACGCCTGCAAAATTTATGTCCACCTGGAACCTGCGGGCGTGACCTTATTTGGTGAAAGGGTCTTTGCGGATGCACTTAAGGTAAGCATCTCAAGATGAGATTGTCCTGGATTATTCAGGTGGGCCCTAAACCCGATGACGAGTGTCCTCATAAGAGAGAGGCAGGGGGACATGTGAGACAGAGGCGGGAACAGAGGAGGAGGCCATGTGAAGACGGAGGCAGAGGCTGGAGGGACGCGGCCACAGCCCAGGACGCCTGGAGCCGCCGCAAGCTGGACGAGGCAGCTCCATCTCCATCAGTCTCCGGGAGGAACCAGCCCTGCCGACACCTTGACCTCAGACTTCCGGCCTCCAGACGGTGAGCAAAGACATATCTGTTGCTTAAGCTGCCCAGTTTGGGGTCGATTGTTACAGCAGCCCCAGGAAACTAATGCAGGGTCCAGCGGTTCTGTCTTTCGGTCCCAACCTTGCTGCTTAAGAGCTGTGTGGCCTCAGGCAGGGATATTGGCCCCTCTGGGGTGGGTGTGAGGACTCGAGGTCCCGCGGCAAGCCTGGCACACGGCAGGTGCCCAGTGAGCGGCCACTGCTGTCCTCACAGGTGCCGACCATCGGGGGTCCGAGGTGAGTTAGAGTCAAGGAGGATCCAAGGAGGACGCCATGTTGGTACCCCTTCAGAAACCATCCTGTGTACCTGGTGTGGGGGGTGGTCTCTGGGGCCCTTCAGGGGCTGTGTGGGGTGTCTCAGTTTCAGCCCTCCTGCCCCTCCCCGGCAGCAGACCCCAAGTCCCAACGAGCCAGAGGAGCCAGAGCTCAGCCAGGTCTCACCAGGGAGGCTGTGTAAACACGTTTGGGGTCATTGGTCCCGAATTCAAGAGGAACAGAGACCGTGACTCCAACTGTCTTATGAGGAAGCTTCTAGAAAGAGGCCTTAAAATAAACAAAAATCGTGGGAATCGGATGCTGAAGATGGGAGAGGAAGCTCCACCCACGAGAGCCCAGGTCCCCATCATCGCCCGGCCAGCATCTCTGCAGGGCCACCCCCTGTTCCCGTAACGATACCCTCAGGGAACTGGGCAGGCCGGCTGGCTGAGCCACTCTTGCACAAGGCTGAGCAGAAACCCCGTTCACCCCGCCTTTCCCTCGTCCTTAGGGGACAAGCTGGTGGCTCTGCTCACAGATGCTGCAACCTTCCTGGAGCGACTGTGTGGCCGCGGCCGGGGTCAGGGCTGGAAGCCCCGCCAAGAGACACCAGCGCCGAGCCTCACGCGGGGCGGGGGCCTGCGCACGGCTCACACGATGCCAGGCCGCCTCCAAGGCCAGGCCTTGGCGAGGAGGACCAGCCAGTCCGCAGAGCTGACCCCTGGCCCCCTGGGGTTACAGCAGCTCGGACAATGTGTTAAAAGCTGTCGACCCCTCCCCAGAAAACTCGACATGAGACCTCGGGGCTTCGAGGTCCGGATCCACAATCAGAAAGTAACCGATGACATTCTAGAGAAACGGGGTGACATCAAGGCTTGAACAAGGGTCTGAGGACGGATTATGTGGGAAAGGTTGAGGATGGGGCAGGGGCTATGGGATTGACAAAAAGGGATGGCGGCAGGGAGAGAAGGGGAGGAAGGGGGCAGAGCGGGGGTGGAGAGAGGGTTGGGAGCCCCCTTTGCCTCTACTGGCGAGGGCTGGCCGCCGACTGTCCCCATGCCTCAGTTTCCCTGTCTGCAGAATGGGGCTGTGGGGAGACCAGCACGCAGCCTGGGTCTGGCGCTTGCACACATGCGTGGTCCTGTAGATGGTGGGGAAACAGAGCGGAGGGGTGTGACCTGAGAGCCGATGGGCCATCCCGGGATGGAGGGCAGAGCTGCGGCAACCCCATGGGGAATGAGCAGTGAGGCAAAGGACGGCCGGCCTGCGAGTCGACTGGCAGAGCATCCAGGTCTGGAGCAGCGCTGGACGGGGCTTCAGGAAGAGACCCCGTTTGTCACAGCCTAAGTGCAGCTGGAGGTCTGGGTGGGGCTAACGGGACCAGCCTCCAGAGGTGCCGGGTGCCCACATCCCAGCCCCTGTGTGCCCGGCTCACCTTGGGGCCCCTCCGTTCTCGAGCCACCCTTGCAGCCGCGTCTGGTCCCATTTCCTGGATGGGGAAGCCGGGTCAAGGGTTGTCCCAAGCCGCACAGCGGGGCCTTCGGAAGGAATCTCCACCCGCCTTGATCTGTGGTATGTGCGGCCAGAAACCCTAGCCGGAACTGAGCCCGGAGCATCTGTCTAAAGGCCTCAAAACCCAGATACCTCTGGGCTCCACTGAGCGTCCAGAAAGGCAGGGCTGGCCGGCTTCCTCTGTCCCTCTCCCTTCCTTTCTCCTCTTTCAGTTAACAGACATGTATCACACCAGTTACACGTGGGCCCTTGGAGGTACGGTGTGACCAAGACCTCCACACCCCCTGCCACGCAGCGTGCAGACACCAGGCAGAGGGAAATATTGAGCAAATCGCATAAGTCATCCTTTTGTCACAGTGACGGGAATGCCGCACAGGAGGCGAGCGTCCTCTCTGGGCTTCATTCACACTTCTGTCAATGGAGGTAGGGCCTCCAAGCGGCTGCTGTCAGGAGAGTCATGACCACACACACGCACACACGAGCACACACTCACAACCATGCACACGCTCATACGTGCATGTTCATGGGTGGACACACACATGCACACGCACGGCGTCTCGTCCAGAGCAGGCATTCACTAAATGGCGACTGCCATCACTAAATAACAGTGCCGAATGCTCTGGAACGTTGGCCTGGAGTTGGGCTTCTCAAGATCTCTTTATTCCTGGGAGAGCTGTTTGTTCCCTGTGACCCGGGTGTGGGCTTGCTTTTCAGGTCATGCATGAGAGTGACCGCTTCAAACGGGGTGCTGGCTCCCTGAGTCGGAACAAGACTCAGCCACCAGGTTTGAACAATTATTTCCCACCTGTTAGAAAAGAAAGGTGTGACTCATGCTTGCACGGAGCAGGATGGGGGAAAGACAGGGTTCCTGAGGGAAGGGCAAGACTCTGGGCTCATTCCCCGGGGAATGGCTGCCTCGGAAAATATGTCCTCTGCCTGTGACATCAGGGATGCAACACGACTCCAGTTTATCTGGGAGACACGCCCCAAGAAGACCCAAAATAGCCCCAATTCTTTTCCACGCCCTGTTTGGGGCAGCGCCGTGCTGCCGTGGGTCAGCCACTTAGCTGCCTGAGCCTCGGTTTCCTGCTCTGGAAAACGGGGTGACGACAGTCATCGTAGTGTATCCCCGGTGCCCTGGCTGAGCCTCCACGGGAGCGTGTCTGGGAACCCGGCGTGGGCTGCAAATCACCACCCGATGCCAGGCGCCGGCTCTGCCTAATGAGCCACGAGCGCGGACCAGGCAGGTGGGCAGTGGTTTTTCCCCTCAATTTTTTTGTTTTAAAAAATTTCCAGGGGGCCGGCCCGGTGGTGCAGCGGTTAAGGGCACACGTTCCACTTTGGCGGCCCGGGGTTCGCCAGTTCGGATCCCGGGTGTGGACGTGGCACCGCTTGGCACGCCATGCTGTGGCTGGCGTCCCACAAATAAAGTAGAGGAAGATGGGCACGGATGTTAGCTCAGGGCCAGTCTTCCTCAGCAAAAAGAGGAGGACTGGCAGCAGATGTTAGCTCAGGGCTAATCTTCCTCAAAAAAAAAAAAAAAATCCAAACGTCCAGAGAAGTTTCAAGAACAACGTACAGAGCACCTCCACCCCCTTCCCCTCGATCACCGACATTTTGCCACCTTTGTGAGCCGGCTCTCTCGAACACAGGCTTATTTTTCTGAACCATTTGAAAGCTAATAGTGGATACGACGCTATTTCTAAAAACTTCGGCATGCATCTCCTCTAAGCGAGAGGACATTCTCTACATGATCTTGGGGCTAACGTCAAACCCAGGAAATTTATGCACCACTAGGACTGTTAACCAACGGACAGTCCACGTTCAAACTCCCCCCAGGGTCCCCACCAACGCCCTTTAGAGCCAGTTACTTTCTTTTCATGTTTTTTTATCGAGGTGAAATTCACACAACATCAAATTAGCCATTTTAAAGGGCAAAATACATTTTGGATTTGATACATTCACAACCACGACGCCTATCAAATTGCAAAACATTTTCGCCGCCCCAAAAGGAAACTCCTTACCGGTTAGGAGTCGGTCCCCAGCCCCTCTACCCCCAACCCCACAATGGTCGATCTGCTCTGGCACGTGTTTTTAATTAGGAATCTTCAGAGTGCGGGGTTTTCTTTTTTAAGACTTTATTATAAATCCAATGTCGCCCTGGGCCCTGTGTGTGTTTGTGGGGGCGGAGGACGTTGCTATAAGAGTGTGTTCTTGTCCCATCTCTGCTGCCCATAAAGGGCTTCGAGGAAATCGTCTCGAAGGTCCTGTCCAGTCCTAGATTCTCGAATGACCTGGAATAGCATCCACTTCCCATATAAGCTTAGCCTCCAGGAATGGCTGTCCTGCCTGATGGTCTCCGCTCAGGCCCGGGGGGCAGCAGGCCAGCGGGAGGGGTACTGTCCTGAGCCCCCGGCTCCCGGGGTGACCTCTCAGAGCCTGCTCACGGCTGGTTCCCCTACCCATCAGCGGGTCTTTACGGCCAGCCAGCTCTGTGCCTGGTCTCTCATCTGTCAAATGGGTCAACGGCCGGCTCCTGGTGCTGCTGCAGGAATTCTGTGACGTGACGGCCTTGTTGACTGCAGACCCCTCTCCAGAGCTGAGGTCCTACCCTGAGCCGAGGCGGATGGATGGGATCTGACTCAGCGGGGAAGTCGCAGCCTTTACTGGCCCAGCACTGGTATGGTTTCTCTCTCTCCCATCGACTTCTCTCCAAGAGGATCCCAAGATTCTCAGGGTCGTGGTGAAGATGAGAGTGGGGATGGTGGCACCCGGAACTGCTCCCGGAAGTGTCATTATGGTCCAGGGGGCAGTCCCCGGGGAGAGCGTACTGCTGCGGACTTCTGGAGAAACTTCTAGTTTATGCTACCACCCTGCCCCCAGCCCAAACCGTTCTGCAACAGAGATGACGACCTCAACCCATGTGGGGCCTCCCTGCCCGCATCGCTGGATGCCCCAAGCGCAGCCCTCCACCTGGGCTGGGAGCCCTGCCTCTGGGGTACCACAGGGCAGGAAGAGGGTCCGATTCATGAGGTCCGACCCATTGCAACAGCTCAGAAAGGGTTGGCAGATGGATGAACAATCAATATGGTGATGGAAACCAGGGAAAGGTGGAAGGAAGGATGGACAGACGAGCAAGGAAAGGACAGATGTTTACACGGATGAGGCCAGTGAATTCAAGGCCACACCGACACCTTCCAGCTCCTGTAAATGGTCCTTGCAATATTTCCTGACCACCGACCGAGGCTTCACCCGCACAGCTGCAAACGGCACAGATACACTCCCCTCCTCTGTGGAGACGCGTCTGGGGAGGGGACAGATGGCAGAGCAAGAACCGCACCTAGAAATAACGGCCAGGTGGGACAGGAGCGAAGCCAGCTGAAGCGGGGCCGCACTCAGAAGCGGGGCCCTCTCGCTGTCTTGCTGGAATCAACCCACAGGGGCTCCGACGACCGCTCTGGGCAAACACCTGGGCAGGTGACGGGGCTGAGAAACCGGAAGTCAGGTCCCGGTCCTCATCGAGGTTCTGAATATGAGCGGGCCTCTTCATTTCCTGAAAGAGAGTCTGTTTGGGTTTTTCCTTCTTTCTTTTTTTTAAATATAGTGTAACGATTGAGGGTTTGATGCCTTGAGTCCGGAAGTGGGTTCAGATCTGCTTATTATTAGCTTTGTGACCCTGGGCAAGGGACAGATTCTGGGCCTCAGTTTCCCCATCTTTAAAATGGGTGCTGTGAAAGCTAGATGTGATAACGAAGTGCCTAGCGCACTTCTTGGCACGTCCGAGGGCTTCGTAAGTGTCAGCCATCCCCACCACCACCATCATCGTCATCATCATCATCGGCGTTGTGCTGGCCGGGCCGGTCTCAGGATTTCCTGCAACCCCCGAGGGCAGAGAGAGAAAATGCACTGTGCAAAGTTTGTTGTGCTTGTTGTTTTGGAGGGAAAAAAACCCTCACTTTGTGTATCAAGTTTGAAGGGGCTCTTCCACCCCCACGGCAGGTCTGGGACCAGAGGAGGTCGGCAATCACAGGCCAGGGTTCCAGTACTTTCCAGTTTCGATATTTCGATTTTATGACTTTTTGTGACATCATGATTAGCACCATGAATGTTTTCTCATGACGCTACTTTTTTCTTTCTTTAACCAGGTGACATGGACGGCGTTGCCATTTTCTTACGTGATGTCGTTACACTGACGGGTCAAGGTATTTTCCACTGGACACATTTGTGTTTTGATGATGGAGATCAGAGAAAGCAGAATTCACAGACAGAAATCAGCTTGATGGCCGCCTTGGCAGGAATTCATGTGTTCCGGGAAAAACAGCCAGCTCCTGTCATCAGGTATGGCAAGGAGCACGGCCACACCCAGGCTTCACGTGACAGGCGGAGCTCAGCCAGCGAGCGGGTCTCAGGCCCTGGATGGGGGGTGGGGGGGATCTGAATTGGCAGCAAGAGGCTTCCAATCCCAGCCCCCGTGCCACATGAGCAGCGCCACTCCGCTCTGCTGGCGCTGAAGGACGCCGTAGAAGGATATTTAATGCCACGGGAAATATTTACAGCTAAGTTGGGGGAGAGGAAGATACAATTCAAATGCTTTTTTTTTTTCTTTTAAGATACATACATACTTTTTAAAAGTCTGAGGAAGAAATTCACCCAAATAGAAACAGCACCTCATAATGCAGTCGTGATACTCGAGGTTTTTGAAAACTGCCTTCCTGTGCTTTTCCGTATTTTTCCAAATTTTCAACCCTGAAAAGTACTACTTTTGTGATGAAAATGTTCAAAATCATCTCTATAGAGGCATACTTTAAAACGAAATCACTCTCATTTTAAGGGCACCATTCAATGAGTGTTGACAAATGTCGTTGCCTTTTACTCAGGACCACAAACAAGGAGAAGAGCATCTCCGTCCGCCCAGAAAGCCTCCTCGCAGCCCTTTCCAGGCGATCCCCACCCTTGTCTCCCGCCTCAGGCAACCACCACCCACCAGCTTTTTGTCACCATAGATTAGATTTGCCTTTTTCCGAGAGCTGCCGTTCCATTTTAAAATAAATAACAAATGTGGCGAAGAGAGCCCGAGAGTAGCCTTTAAATAAATAACAATTGCTGCCCCATCTATTACACACCTACTTACACCAGGCGGTCTCTATATGAATATTGATGTCTTCATCGATCGATAGACATATCTTTTTTAATTCTCGCATTAACCCTTTCGGAGGTTAAAGGTATTCCTTTTACTGTTTTACAAGTGTGAAAACAGGCTCAGCAAAGCCTTCCTTTTCTGCTCTGACGCGGCCCCTGCCAATTTCTGGCCTGGCAGAGTGCCCTCTTTTTAAAATGATGATTCTAATAGGAGGAAAAAAATGGGTTTTGGTTGAAGCAGAACGCTTTGGGGGAAATGATGCATGTTCTCGCAGATTCGGGCAAAAATATGGGGTTCAGACTCCAGCTGTGCGGCCTGCCCCCCCCATCCGAGTCCTCGCAGGCCTTTCTGCCCCAAGCTCAAAATTGCAGTTTTTATTTTCTGATGAAGATTTTTACCAACACCCAGAAGCTTCTGTAATTACAGAGTACTTGGCGACCACCGGGTGGGGGCGGGGGATCTGGGAGGGGCACAGGGGAGAGCCCACAGACCTAAAAAGGCACATTTGACATCGTAACGTAAATTTCTAACCATCCAGCAAAAAAGAAAAACGATTATCTTCATAATGCAAAGACCGGAGGGGAAGCTGAACAAGATTTTCTTAGCTGTTGGGACGGGGGTTCAGAAATGATGACAATCTCTTTATTTGCCACCGTCCGAAGGAGCAACCCGGACAAGCTTGGGATGGAGGAGGGCCACCCCAGGAAAAGGGTTTAGGGCAATCAAAAAGACCCCAGCTATCATGAAATCCAGAAGAAAGTCACCTAGCCACACCCTTATGGTCCTCTGGGCCTGAGACCCCAGGGGCCCTATGAGGGTGAGGGGGTCAGCCGGGGTGACCTGCACCCTGCTTGCCCTGCCCGCTCCACTCAGTGAATGAAACCTCACCGGGGCGCGTCAGCTGGCTCAGCCACCTGCATTAAACCGAATGCCACCTCTAAAATCAAAGTCAGTGCAGCCCAGCACAATGGGGGCTGCAGGGGTGGGGGCTGTGCGGAACTCCGCCTCCGAGGAGCCATCGCCTGCGGCCCCGGGAGAGCCTCACCGCTGGCCGCAGCGCCCCCTGCTGGCCAGCGCCGCCGGTCCTCTGTCCCTCGGCTCCCTCCAACCACGGACCACGGTGACCAGCAAACTGCCCAGGCTGGGTGCCCAGCCCACCTGGGTGCAAACCCTTGCCGGCTGTCTGGCCAAGTCTGTAAGTCTCATTTCCTACCACGGAGCACAGATTAATCACCTGAACTCTCGGAGCATGGCTGTGACTATGAAATGCCTGGTACCCGGCCGACTCAGTGGATGGCCATCATTCTTCATCAACTACATCCTGGGCACTTTATGTCCACTGCCCCATATGACACCGGGACAAGGCTACAAGCAGGCATGAGGAGGCAACAGGTCCAGCAGGTTAGTGGCCTGCCCTGGGAGTGCCTGGGCGTGGATCTGTATGGCAGAGGGTCTGACCTTGGAGCCAGAGCCCCTGCTAGGAGGCCACATGACCTCCCAAGATGCAGCATGACCTCGAATGACAAGCCCGATGGCCTAGGGTTCAAATTTCAGGTCCACCACTTACAGGCTGGGTCCTGCTTTTCTGGAGCCCCATTTCCCATCTGTTGACTGACGGGGGTACGGAATACCATGGGGGTTCTGGTGGGAGTTAAGTGGGGAACACTCATAATGAGCTAAGAACGTGGCCTGGACATAGGGAGCCGTCCCATTGGCACAGACCTCCTGAGCTGCCTGACCACAGCGGCCACTCTCTTTTCCCAATAAGGCCCTAGGAGGGGCAGCAGAGGGGTAGCATGGAGTCAGAAGCTGTCACGTCCCCCCGTCCTCCAGCCCAACTCAGGGCATCGCCCCCCGGTGCAGCTATCCTCCCCGGCTCCTGGCATTTATCGAGAATCTTTAAAGCAAAAGCTGGAGGGGAGGGTAATTAAGTTTAATAGGAGCCGCTGTCGATTTAAAACCACAGGGGATAAGTAATTAGATTTAACAGAAGCCAAGGCTTTCTGAACCAAGACGCGCAGCGTGGGGGTCCCTGGTCTATAAAGCCTTTGAGATGATGTCTTTTTGTAAAGGCTTTCCTGGTGACATTTTCTGCACGCTCCATCATTAACGCCAGTCACTGACTGTGGCATGAACGTGGCCTTTGCTCATTGAAATTCATTAGGGCTGGCACTGCTTTCTCTCCCTGTGTCCCCACTGTTTGCCCTCCCAACGCCTTTTCGCTGAGCCAGTATGGCTTGTCCCCAAAACCAGCCCTCCTGGGGCCCAAACCCAGGAACTGGGGGACGGGGGGGGGGGGGGGGGGGAGGGCGGTTGGAGGAATAATGAGAAAGAATCAGTGCTGAGCCAAAGTCCCCTAGAAGGACCCTTCCCTTTTCCACCAGGGCATTCTCTGCACGCTATTTCCTTTTTCCGAGCATTGTAGAGAAGGTCTCTGGCTTGCACGAACCGCTTCACTGAACGGCCCCCATTTCCCCACCTGATGCCTGCCCCCGACTCCAGCCTCGCCCATCTCTGCTCCTCTGCCCCCTCTACACCAGGGACCACCTCTGGACCCCGCCGCTCCGCACGCCATCCCCCCACCCCACCGCAGACTGCGCGCCCCGGCACCGGACAGCGCTCAGGGACCCAAGGACGAGACCAACGACAAAAGGCACCTCAAAAACAGAGGGGCCTCCCTGCGCCGCGCGCCCGGGCCTGCGCTGGGAAGTCAGAGCTCCCCAATCCGCAGCTTGCATGCCCACCCTGCCCCCGAAAGGCGCCTTGACAACGGCCGCCCTTCCAGGCTGCATCTCCGGGGAGCGCGGCGGGCCGGGGCCGAGGCAGAACCGGGAGGAGGCGCGGCCGGAGCCGCCAAGAGGCCGAAACCCGGGCTGAAGCGCCACCTAGCGCCGGCCCGCGCGCGCCGCCCCATTGTTCTTCCGAGGGCGGAGATCGGGCCCGGCCCCCGTCGGGGGCCAATTTACGGGGGTAAAAGGGGCGGGGCGGGCGGGGGACAGGGATCGCGAGACCATAAAGCTGGGAGAACTTGAGAGGTCCCTGAACTGCACGGCCATTCTCGTGGGCGGCTTTATGTCTGGGGATCTGAGGGTTGGGACCTTCTCGGGAGGCAGTGGCTGTGGGCTTTTAAGGGGAGAGGGCCCCAAAGCCGAGGCGACGCTTTTCCGGACAGGGGGCGACCGACGCACAGCTCAGTGCCCTCCCCCCCCCAATCTCTGGTCCCGGAGTTCCAGCCCCCGCCTCCTCCGCCCCCCGCCCCCCCCCCCCGCTAGCGCCCCGCCACCAGCGCGTTCCCTGGGGAGCCGTGGCCTGGGGGCGGGGCTCCGGTTGTCTATTTTATTGCTTTATAAAATCAAACTCGCCTAGCCAAGAGCGACCGGGCCGCCGGCCCCGCTACCGAGCCGCGGGGAGGAGCTCCCCCGAACCCTCCCGCGAATCGGGGCCTCCTCCTCCTCCCCCAGATCCGGGCAGCCTGGGCGGGGTCACCCGGGCGGGGCCTGGGGAGGGGGCTGGGGCTGGAGGCGGGGTGTGAGTGGGTGTGTGCGGGGGGCGGAAGGCTGATGCAATCTTGATAAGAAATGCTTCGGTGTCGCGGGCACCCACCCGCCGGGTAAGACGCGCTATATAAGGCCGCCAGCCTCGAGCCGCCGCGCCGTCGGAGAGGGAGCGCTGCGCGCCCAGAGCGCACGGCTGGCTCGAGCGCCGCGGCCACCTTATCTCGGCACGCTCGGCCTCGCAGCCCGTCCCAGCTGCCGCCCAGCCTCCCGCACCCCCGCCGGCCGAACTACGCGTCCTGAGCCCGAGGGAAGTGCCATGCGGAGCGCACCGAGCCAGTGCGCCGTGGCCTGCGCCCTAGTCCTGGCCGGCCTCTGGCTGGCCGCGGCCGGGCGCCCCCTAGCCTTGTCCGACGCTGGGCCGCACGTGCACTACGGCTGGGGCGAGCCGATTCGCCTGCGGCACCTGTACACCGCCGGCCCCCACGGCCTCTCCAGCTGCTTCCTGCGCATCCGCGCCGATGGCGCCGTGGACTGCGCGCGGGGCCAGAGCGCGCACAGTGAGTGTCCGTCGGGTCCCCCACCCGTCCCAGAGCCCCTTCTTCCTTTTACCTCCTTCGGCTCCCGCGGCTCCCCACTCACGGGAACCCCAGGTCTTGGCACCGCGGCGTTTCATTCCCTCCCCGGGCCCCTAGACAGCGCTAGGAGTAGGGGAGGGGGCACAGGCCCGTGCACCGACCGCACCCACGTGTTGTGGGCCCCGAGGGTCCTGGCTGCAGCTTTTTGTTTCCCTTCCTCCCAGGTTTGGTGGAGATCAGAGCAGTCGCTCTGCGCACCGTGGCCATCAAGGGCGTGCACAGCGTCCGGTACCTCTGCATGGGCGCCGACGGCAGGATGCAAGGGCTGGTAGGTGCCTGCAGCGGGCTGAACGCGCTGGGGCGCGGGACCTACAGCTGTCCCGGGGGCGGGGGCCTGCCGGGGAGAGGGCGCGCTGGATGGGATCCAGGGTTTCCTCGCTTCCCCCGCCGGGGCCCGCATGGAGCTCTAAGGAAAGGCGTTCAAGGGCTGGATTAAGCCCACGTCCGACTTTTTCCTACGGAAGTTTGTGGCCCCGGCCAGTAGCGGAGAAGGGGTGAGAACCGGCTTTGCATTTCCAGTTGAGCCAAAGGCCGGCCCAGTCGGACGGAGGAAACCCATGACTCCACTCTCTTTGATATGAAACAGGAAAACCCACCTCGGGCCTTTGCAGCCTTCGCCTGCGCGTGTGTGGTCCTCGCCTCCGTTTCCCTCCCCGCGGTATTAAAAAAAAGAAAGAAAGAAAGAAAGAAAGAAAAAGGGTATATTCACAACTTGGATTTTTTTTAAGTCAATATTCAAGTAAACCAGAAAAAAAATCACATTTGGGATTGGGAGTTTTTAAATTAATTTTTATCTGCCAGAAAAGCATGCAGACGCGCTAGAATATTCCGGTGGTGGCTTGTCCTGCTGTCGGGCTCACCTCACCTGTAGTGTGCATGCTTTTTGTTGGTGGGCCGGGGCCGGGGCGGGCTGGGAAAGCCCAGGTAACCACCGAGGTCTTGGGGGCAGGAAGTGAGCGCAGGCTGGGTCGCCTGGAACAAAGGGCTGGGAGTTCAAAGGGAGCCCGCGCCCCCGGGCGGGCAGAGGAGCTGTGTGAGGTCCGGGCCAGGCTCTGGGTTTCAATGCAGCCCCGCTGGGCCTAGGGCCCCCGTAGTGGTGGGGGGGCGTGTGCAGCTCGCGCCTCGCGGATGCTCCCCACCCCCCAGAAGCTGAAGATGCCCGGCCTCCCCCCGCAGCGCCAGTCTTTTTAGTGTCTCCAAATTGTTTTGCGGCTCTGACGCCCATTTATTCCATTTATCCAGAGGGCCTGTTTCAGATTTGAGGGCGGAGTCCTGCGTGAAAGAACAAGAATGAGGGAAGGGGGGTGGGCGGCTGGCTGAAAGCTGCCACCCACCCACCGCTGCAAACCCGCAGTTGCAATTTTGTCATTGTGACATTTTGGGGTGGGGGGGGCCGCACGTTAATGGAGAAGGGCCCCAGGGGCTGATGGCTCTAACCCACCATTGTCCCAGTACCATTGGGGCGGGGCATCTCTTCGCCTGAATCCTGTTCTGCTGCTTGATCTCCGCCGCATGGCTTTGCAAGAATTGAGACTGTTCTTTTTTTTAAGGTGTGCTTTTTTGGTGAGGAAGATTGGCCCTGAGCTGACATCTGTTGCCAATCCTCTTCCCCCCCCCCCAAAGCCCCCCAGTACATAGTTTATCCCAGTTGTAGGTCCTTCTGGTCCTAATACGTGGGATGCCGCCCCAGCATGGCTTGATGAGGCGTGTGTAGGTCCACACCCAGGATCCCAACCGGGGAACCCAGAGCCCCTGAAGCAGAGCCCCGAACTTAACCACTATGCCCCCCGGGTGGCCCCAAGAATTTTTTTTTTCAAACAGAAATTCCACAAGAAGCTCGAAATCATTTCATTGTCTGTATGGAGACGCGAATGAGATGCTAATTTCTCCCGCAGAGCACCGTTTGGTCTTCCTTCCCTTGTTTGTTCTGCCTTCCCTTGTTTGTTTATTGCTTTGTGCCCTGCAGCTCCCCGTCTGGTGGCTTCATCCCCGGGCAAGAGCCCGGTTGTTGCTTCACTGGAGGCGTGCCTTATCAGCGCCTTATCAGCAGAGCGCTCACCCACCTGCAGTTCAGCGACCTTTGTAGGCTGGGGCAGAGGCGAGACTCAGTCCTCCCTGGGCTGTTTACCTTCCAGCCCTTGCGGTGGCGTCCACCTTAGGCTGTCTGTGTCCTCAAGGTAATGACATTCTAGCCTGGGACAGGACTTGCCCACTGGCACCCTCTCAGGCAGGAATGTTCTGGGACCAGGACTGGCTTTCCTCCTTGAGCATGAATTTCCGGCCCCCCGCTGGGTGCAGGCTCCCGGGGCCGGCCAGACGAGGGAGGGGGCTGCATTTATCTCCAAGGTCCTGGCCAGCTGCCTGGAAGGCGCCCAGCGACTGAGTGAGGGAGCAGACGGAAAGGCCTCGGAATCGCTCACAGTCATGTCTAAACGGGGAGTCGATGCCGCCGTCTGGACCCCAGACTGGATTACGCCTAATTCTTAATTAATTAAAAGAAGGATCGTAAAAGGATAACATAGTGTAGCAGTGTTTCCCAAAGTGCCCTCGGAGAGCTAAGGACTATGGAAGGTGGGCAGTGACTTCTGGACCTCGAAGCGGGGGTAGGCACGGATGGGCATTTTATGCCTGTTATCACTTCGAACAGGCCTAAGTTTAGAGTGACATGATTTAGTGAAAACTACTAAGGATCCATGTAAAGCCTTTATAGATGTTGAGAATGTGCATGAAATGTGCATGTGAAATACACGTATATACCTGGAGTATTTGTGTCTGTACAAGAGTATAAAGCCTGAAGGTGCATAAAGTACAGCTATTCATATATATAAATTTATATATAAACTCTATCTAGTGAGTATACATGTTTAATGTTATATATTTATGTTGTATGTTAATATATATGCTCAAGGTGTATGTTAATATAACAATACATGCTTTATATATAACATATGTGTATCGAGTTGTACTGTCTATACAAAGTATCTAAATACACGGTGCTTGACACGCCTTCGCACTCTGTAACCGTTCACCGTGCCCTGCGCGGCGGTGTGAGGCGCACAGACCCCGGGCACGGGCGCTCACGCTCACGGCTGCCGCTTGTCTCCACAGCCCCAGTACTCGGCCGAGGACTGCGCCTTCGAGGAGGAGATGCGGCCCGACGGCTACACCGTGTACCACTCCCGGAAGCACCACCTCCCGGTCTCCCTGAGCAGCGCCAAGCAGAGGCAGCTGCTGAAGGGCAAGGGCCTCCTGCCGCTGTCCCACTTCCTGCCCATGCTGCCCAGGGGCCCAGCGGAGCCCAGGGACCTCCAGGACCACATGGAGCCCGATGTGTTTTCTTCGCCCCTGGAGACAGACAGCATGGACCCTTTCGGGATCGCCACCAAAGTGGGACTGGTGAAGAGCCCCAGCTTTCAGAAATAGCTGAGGCTCTGGCCTCCCCTGCTCCCGGGGGCCATGACCCCAGGCCTGTGGGGTTTGCAGAGTATGCTCTGGCCATGCATCTACCAGGACGATCCTGGGTCCGTCCGTGTTCTATTTAGTTTTAGGAAGACACATTTAGAACTTGTGCACCATATAGAGTTTTACCTTGGCTGTGCCAGCTTCTAGCAGGTAGATTTGTATGATCACAAAATAGTAAGTCCTCCGCTCACCCACTCACCCACCCCAGTCCCCGACCCCGCAACCTTTGCCGTTCATTGCTGGACAAGTCACTGCGCTGCCCCTGTTCTGCTTGAATACCTCCAGTGATGGGGAACTCACTACCTTTGGGAAAGTCCTTATGCCAAGCCGAAATTCTCTGCAGTTCTCTCCTGTCGTTTTCAGCAGGGGCAGCCAGAAGGAAAGCGGTCGTTTTAAACTCACGTACCAGCCATCAGCTCTGTGAAACCTCAGATAAATTTGACTTGACCGCAGGTGAGAATTGATCCTGATTTCAACTCCACGGAGGATGGTTGGCCCCCTCCAGCCCCCTCCAGGACAGAGCTGACTGGACACAGGCACGGCCCACCAGGCTTAAGGAGCAGAGGGAGCCCTGAGCCCTGCCCTCCAGCCCGGTGAACCTTGAGAACTCTGTTACAGCTGGTTCTGGAATGGACTGCTTGGCATATAAGGCAATGCACCTACATCCACCCACCCCCTTCTGGCAGCCGGTGCCCGGGCTCAGGCTGGCTGCCCGACGGTGACTGGCCATGCTGCCACCCGCTCAGAGGAACACGACGTGAAGGCAGCCAGCCCCTCCTAGCCACGGTGACTCAGTTTCCAGGGCATCGGATCTGCCCCGGTCACATGGATCTCACGTGAGGCCGTTGCGATGGAAGCCCACCGGCCTGCACCCCATCCTGGGTCTGCCTCTCACGCTGTGGCTCGGCTTCCCCTCTCTGAAGCGCTGTGGGTGTTGATCTGAAAAAGCAGACGCTCTCTTCTGGAAGCGGCCTCCCGTTTCCCCAGCCCTTTGCCCCTGGCACCAAGTCATTCTGTGCATGGGGACCTGGCCGCCTCCCCGCTTAGGGAAACCCGCACGTTACAGTCAAAGGCCGGGGGAAGGAAGCTTTGAGAGCCCCGAATCTTGCCAGTGACTCGTGGGCGGAGCCCAGGAGACGAGGCCTCCCCCAGCGCTTCCATTCCAACGTGCTATTTATGCGTAATTTATTTTGTTTGATATGTACATCGCTTTATTTTCTTACTTTATTTATACCCCTGAATTGTATTTATGTACGTACCTGAGTTTTGTTTTCTACATTAAAGCGGCATTGTTTGTATCAATAGTTGTGTTCTGTTATCCGGCTGGAAGGTCTGAGCGGGAGGGCGGCGGGCCGGGAAGGGGATGGTGGCGCTGTGCACAGGACACCCTCTCTGTTTTTTCCGCATCCCACACTCTGCATTTTCTACCATAAGCTCTGTCCCCTGCAACAGCCCTCCAGGCCGACTGGGTGGTTAAACAGTAGGTTTAGGTTCAGGGGCTGGTGGAGGGGACTGGTTTGGACCCGGCTGAGCTTCCTCGAGCCGCCTCTGCTGGCAGACTAACTGGTTAGGGCGGCCACCGCGTCAGGACTGTTTTCATCGCAGGCAACAGAGACCCTAAGCAGCAGTGGCCTGAATCCAGGTGCCTCCCCTTCTGCCTCCTGAGCTTGGGGCCACATGATCCTTTGTTAGGGGCGGGTGTTCTGAGCATTCTGGGATGTTAGCATCCCTGGCCTCTAGCAGCAACCAAAAACGCCTCCAGAAGTTAATGCATGTCCCTGGAGGGCAAAATCCCGCCAATGACCAGACAGGGTTTCTTTTTGTCCAGTCACAAGCCCAGAGGTGGCACGTTTGTTCATAGTCCAGCAATGCCCAGGCTATATTCTCTTGATCGTCTCGGCGTCTCCATCAAGCTGTGGCTTCGTGGTCTCAGTGTGGCTGCTGTGCTCCATCCAGAGAGAAGGAATCCTCGCCACCCTGGCCTCTCATCTGGAAAGCCGAAGTTTCCGTAGAAGCTGCCAGCGGATTCCAGTGACATTCTATGAGCCAGGACTGGGCAGAGAGCCATCCCCAGCTCAAGGCGGGCTGGGAAAGCAAGTGGGAAGTGGGGCACGTGGACCCTCTGATCGCGTGGGGGCTCTCTTAGCAAGGAGGAAGCAGGGGAGAATGACAACAGTGGGGTGACTAACGATGTGGACCTGCGTCCTAAAAGCAAGTACACGTCCGTGTAACCGCCTGTGGAAATGGGCTTTAAAAGTCGTATTTCTGACTTAGTGGCTGCCAGGGGTGGGGATGGGGAAGGAGGGGTGGGCGTGACCATATGGGGGGTGGGTAGCACAGGGATGCCTTTGTGGCAGTGGGTCCATTGTGCAGCTTAGCTGCGGTGGCAGATGCCTTGAACCCGACACATGTGATACAGGCACAGAGCCCCACACGCACATGGGACTGACATCAATCCTCTGGTTTTTGGTTTTTTTTAAAGATTGGCACCTGAGCTAACATCTGTTGCCAATCTTGGGTTTTTTTTTTTCTTCTCCCCAAAGCTCCCCGCGACCCGCCCCGGTACATAGTTGTGTATTTTCAGTTGTGGATCCTTCTAGTTGTGGCATGTGGGACGCCGCCTCAGCGTGGCCTGATGAGCGGTGCCATGTCCGTGCCCAGGATTTAAACCAGTGAAATCCCGGGCCCCCGAGGCCACGGGGCCGCCCCCGATCCTCTGGTTTCAATATCGTGTGCCAGTGACTTAAGATGTAACCATCGGGGGAAGCTGGGCGAAGCACAAGATGTCTCTGTCCTGTCTTTGCAACATCTTGTGAATCTATAATGGTTTCAAAATGAAAAATAGAAAAAAAACAAAAACCGTTCTCTGACAGCGTAAAAACCACAAATGTCGGCTCCTCAAGCCGTCCAGGCCGCCAGCGTGGTGTGGCTGAGTGCAAAGGCGACAGACCGCCCGGGGGGCTCGGCAGATCCCCCTCTTATTAGCTGTTTGTTCTGGAGCAAATCAGACACTCAATCTGAGCCACGATCGGATCACCTCCTCTGTGAAATGGGACGAGGAGAGAGACAATGACGGGAGCACAGGATGGACGGCGCCCCAGCGTTCACTCACTCAGCAGGGAGTCACTGGGCTCTTCTGTCGGCTGTTACTATGACTAAATGATTGTTGATGTCCACAAAGGCCATTTCACCAGGCGCCTCCCACCCCCAGGCAAGGGTCCCTGCTCCCTAAACCATCATTTACACTAATGACAGGCCCAGGACACCCAGAGTTGACCCCCCCACCATTTGCCAGTCAAGATGCCACCTCCCTCTTTGATGCCCCCACCGTGTGACAATGCTAATTTGGGACCTGGGAGGGCAGCACGGGATGTCGCATGCTGATACAGCATCTTCTATCCCTTTTTCTACGGGTGAAGGAGTACAGGACCAGAGAAGGGAAGGCACTCATCCAAAGTTGCACAGCCGGGAGGGAGCATGGCGCAGGGGCTGTGGGGTCGACCTGGCAATGAATCCTACTGTGTCACCTTGAGAAAGTCACGTCACCCCTCCAAGCCTGCATTGTGGTGCAGACGGTGAGACTGACAATGTCTGCATTGCGGGACTGTTGGGAGAATCGAATGGAATTAAGTCTGCAGATGCCCGGGATGGACTGGGCTGCCATTAGTGAGACTAGAAAGCAGTTTACATTGGACCCTTTGTGCTCTGGAGACAAACAGTTCAGAGGAAAATGAAGCACTTCTCTCTGAGTCTCCTCCCTGCAGTGCACCTGACAATGACGAGTAAATGCACAACTCTGTAGACTAATTCATACTAAAGTGTTGATGGTTAATATATTTTTTCTCTAGGTCCCATTTTCACTTGACTAGGCAGCCAAAAAGTCGTGATGACTGTGTCTGTGGATGATGTGGACACTCTGGGAGAAGATGGGGTAGATTATTTTTCGAGGCTGAATCTTAGCACCCATCCCCCCACCCTGTCTCTGCTCCTCATAGGAAGGTGGCCTTGCCCTTTTGCTGCCTCTCCCTTCCCTGCCTTGGATGGTGCTGTCAAGTTTAGCAAATAAAAACACAGCATGCCCAGGTGAATGTGAATTTCAGAGAAGCAGTGAATTTTTTTAGTGTAAGTATGTCCCATGCAATATTTGAGACATACTTATACTCAAAAACGATTCCCTGTTCACCTGGGATTCAGATTTAACTGGATCTTCTATATTTAATCCAGCAGCCCTAGCTTCAGATTCCCGCCCCTGACATGGGGTTAAATAACGAGGGAGGCCCAGGGGCAAAATATGGCTCAGTTGCACAAGGTTGTCCAGGGGTCAGAGCCCAGAGGCAGAATTCGACAGATGCCAGGGGTGGGGCGGCCTTAGGAGAATCCCACCTTTCTTTGGGCCCTTTCTGGGGCTGTGAGGGGAGACCGCTTACACTCCTTCAGGGCTCTCTCGCCTGTGGGGTGGGTCACTTTACCGAAAGGCCAGGTGAGGTCCGGCTTTGGGCACTCTGAGTCTGGGCTGGGACAGCATGGGGCATCGGTGTCCCTCTGGCTCTCAGTTTTTAGGCATCTTCTCCCTTCGTGAGGACAAGATGGTCCCCAGCAGCTCCAGGCTCCCCTCCTCTCCTCGCACACGGATGACAGACAGCTCTCTCCCATCACCAGCTCCAGCGAGAGCCCCAGAATCGGGTTTCCTGAATTAAACCTTATCATTCGCATGTTCATTCCCCCACCAGACCCCGAGGCAGAGACCGGAGGCTCTGGCTGGCCGGCCCTGGGTCACCTCCTCCAGCCCGGGAAGGAGGCAGCCCTGAGCCCTCAGAGACTGCGGGGAGCAGTGGCTCCCCAGAGGAAAACCCAGAGGGGCGGTACTCCCTCTAAATGTCCATATTCACCAATTCGCCATCCAGTGCCGGAGTGGGTGAGCTTGCCTCTTCCGGATCAGGAAATGCCACCTAGAAATGACTCCAAAAGACCTGAAAGTATGAGGGGTGGGTGGGTGTAAGGCCACCCTGGACCCAGAAATTGGTTCCATCCAGTTACAGAGGGCAGAACAGCGGCCGCCCTGGGCCGACTCCTCTCCCCAACTACCAAGGTCACCAGAAAGGGGTCTCCATCAGGGGAACGAGGAAGAGAAGAGGTCTGTCTTCTGCAACTGGGGGGAGGGGGTGGGGGTGGAGAGAGAGGGAGAGACAGACAGATAGAGGGGGAGAGAGAGAGAAGAAAGGAGAGAGAGAGAAGAGAGGAAAAAGAGGGAGACGGTGAGAGGGACAGAGAGAGACGGATAGACGAGGAAAAGAGACTGATCGATCTCCACCTTTTTTGTTAAGAATGAAGAGTAGCTGAGAGAATTTTCCCGTCATCGCTCCCGGGTATTTCCTAGAACAGAGGCTCTGCGACACTGAGGCAGCCTTGAACACCCTGAACCTGCTATACGCCCGCCTGGGACACCCAAGCCGACTCGCCCAGTGCTGGCGGCCGGAGCGTGCGCAGCAGCTCAGCATCCCCGCTCCACAGGACCGCGTGGTCCCCTGCCCGGAGCCCCTTGGCAGCAGGCCTGGGGCGGGGCTCAGCGTCCCTCCCCAGGAGCTGCTCACAGGCTCAGTGATGGAGGGGGACCCAAGGGGAGGAGGGCGCCTTTTGGCCAGACGAATAGGGTTAACTTCATCCGGAGGGCCATGGTGGGCCAGGCGAGGTTTCTGAGCACAGCGGCACTGCAGGTCCCAGACAGCTCCATCTGCCTTGGGATGCAGAACAGAATGAGGGGGACGTCATCTGGCATCCAGGCCAGCGATCCCCTCACTCCGCCAGGCCACGTGGGTAGGGGTGCAGTCTTCATGGCGGCGGGGGGCTCGCGGAGAACCGGGGAAAGCGGGGAGCCTGGTGAGGAGTCCTCACCGGCGGCAGATGCCCCTGGCCCTTTCTGGGCCTCCACTTTCCCACCTATAAAATGGGGGTCAGACTTGGGTCCTTGCAATCCACGTGAGATACATGACCTTTTCAAAGGGTGTGTGTTTAATTCCACTAACAATGATGCATGAGTTATTCTTGCGGAGAAGCAAATTCTGTGGGCAAAGACGAAGTCCGTCTCTCCGCCCCTCCTAGCCCCTCCCGCCCCCTTCCGGGGGGGTGTGTGTGCAAGCCGCTACATACATCGGGGCGCAGAGTCCCCTCCCACTCTCTGCTCTCCCTGCCCTCAGCTCCCACCTCTCTCCCCATCCGGTCTCCCTCCTTCTATGCCAGCGCCTTTGACCTCCAACCTGACCACTCACCCTTAGGGCCTTTAGTCCCCTCTGCCTGGAGTGATTGTGCCCCAAACTCCCCACG
This sequence comes from Equus asinus, assembly GCF_041296235.1. NCBI lineage: Eukaryota > Metazoa > Chordata > Mammalia > Perissodactyla > Equidae > Equus > Equus asinus. The sequence goes on along the minus strand of NC_091806.1, from coordinate 46,602,427 downwards.
GCTGGCTCCCCGGTTTCAATCCAGCCCTTCCTGCCCATCCCAACTCAACTGGCCGCCCCGTCCTGCACAGAGTCCCCCAGATGGACGAGCTCTCGGCACACATGGCCTGTCCGAGGCACACGGGATGCTGTGACATGTTTCCTCTCACCAAACACACTCCAGAAACATCCTTGAACACGTCTCCGGGCACATCCACAAGCATTGTTCTAGGGCGCCATATTGGTTTCCTAGAGTTGGCATAACAAATTGCCAGAAATTGGGGGGCTGAAAACAAGAGAAATCGATTCTTTCCCAGTTCTGGAAGCCAGAAGTCCAAAATCAAGGTGTGGGTGGAAACCCACTTCCCCCGGAGGCTCCAGGGGAGGGTCCTTCCTGCCTCTGCCAGCTGCTGGGGCTCCAGGCGTCCTGGGCGTGTGGCCGCAGCCCTCCAGCCTCTGCCTCCTCCTCACGCACCAGCCCCTCGATGTCTCGCCTCTTCCATCTGGACTATAACATACATAACATCTGTCACTGGATTTAGGGCCCCTGTGGGTAATCCAGGATAATCTCATCTCAGAATCCTTATATCTGCAAAGACACTTTGTCCAAGTAAGGTCACATTCACACGTTCTGGGGGTTAGAACTGGGACATAACTTTTTGGGGCCATCATTCAACTCATGGATAGATGGACAGACATGAGGGGAATTGCTGTCGGAAAGGGGACGCACATTTAGAGCCCCCTGCTTCGGGAAGCCCTGCCTTCCTGGGACACGGCAGGCTGGGGGCTTGGTTGGGGGGGGGCACCTCCTTCCTTGTCGGCTGTCCTGCCCTGTGGCCCCTGGGTGCCGGGGGAACTCACTGATGCCTGGGTGTCATGGCCGAGCCCAGGCTCCCACTGAAGCCTGGACCCCAACACCAGCCCTGCATGGGGAGTCTGGGAGCTCGGAGGGCAGCAGAGTCCAGACCCAAGCAGGCTGGCGGGCAGTGTCCACATGCTGAGGGCTCTCTCTGGGGGACCTGGGATGCAGGGCTCCCGAATCCTGCTTCTCCCTTCGGAACCGGGGAACCTGTCAGCTGGCACAGATTTCCATCTCCTCATGCCGGATGTGAAGGCTCTGAGGCAGAAGCCACCTCATCAGGCCCGGCTTGCTGGGGGCCGGGTGGACAGAGCAGGGGCCAGCTGTAACCAAGGGAGGCCATGCAGCCTGGGGTGGCCAGCCCAGGACGGCTCTGACACCTGCCCCTCAGAAGCGGTGCGGCCCCCCAAAGGCTCAGGGTCCTCCCCTGAGTGATGCTGACAATGTCCATCTTCAGGTTACAAGTGATAACCTAAGAAAAGGGTCCTTATCATCAACATTAAGGCCTGGGTGGGAAGATGGACGTTTGGGAGAAGAATGTTCTAGCAGCCGTGGAAAGGCAGCAAGGAGCGGGAGGCGGGGCCCTGGCTGCGGGGCGGCCCGAGTGGGGCGCTAGCCGGGCCGAAGCGCAATGATGCCTCCCGGTGGCGAGGGCGCGGAGGGCCCCGCGCGCGTCTGGGCGCCGTCCCCTCGCCGCAACTTGACCCCCGCGGGGACCGGCTTCGGGGGAGGCGGGTCCGCAGAGACCTCCCGGGCGCGGGCTGATCCCCCCACCCGCTCACTTGCGCAGACGAGCCCCCCAGGGGGCGAAGGAACCTCGGAGACCGGACCCCGGGAGAGCGCGAAGGGAGAGGACGACGCCATCGCTTCTGCAACCTGACATTAAAAAATCAAGAATTTATGATATTTATTAACATGTTTATTTACATTTTTTTCCTGCGTGCCAGGTAATCCTCCTCTTCTCAGCCCTGCGAGGTGGGTATCAGGATTCCTCCCATTTTACAGATGACCAAACCGAGGCATGGGGCGGGGGGTGGGGGGGAGATTCTGCGCATGCCCGGTTGGTGAGCCCGCCTTTCAGACGCAAAGAAAAAGCCAGTTTCCTGGACCAGCACCACCCACGGAGCAGAGGAGGAAATGGAAAGCCGCTGAGGGGACTGCCCACCCTTTACTGCACCGACTTTGGCGCCGCAGACCCCACGCTGGGCGCGGCTGCTGCAGCCCCAGGCCTGCCCTCCGGATGTGGCCGTCTGGGTGGGGAGGGGAGTAGGCAGGGTAGGAGGAGGGGATGGCGAAGCCCGCCCACCGCGCCTCTGCCTCGGGGAAGGGGCCCAGGCTGGAGTTTGGAAGGAGGGAGCGCCCCCGGGCTGCGGAGGAAGTGGGGATGCGGGGATGGCGCAGCGCTTTGGGCAGAGGAGAGGGGTCCTGGGGCCAGCGGGGGCTACAGCCCTGGGAAGGCGGATGCTGGAGGCCCGGAGCTGAGGGCCCTCTGAAGAAAAAGGGGGGTCAGCCATGTGGGGACCCTGCGGAGGCTCCGCAAAGGGGATCCTGAGTCCTGCACGTCCCCCTTCCCTCCATGGAGGGAAAACATGTGGGGAGGGACCAGAGCTGGGTCCTGCCTTCAGCCGCCGTGTGGTCCCAGCAGCACCGGCCCCTCTCTGCGCGTTTCCAGGGTGGAAGGGCGCCTGGGCCTGGATCAGTTGCTGCGCGCTCTGTGGCTCCCCTCCCTCCGCTACAGATGCAGGAAACCGCCCGGAGCTCCGGAGGGCTGCATCCTATTTTGGTAAAAGGACTTCGAGCTCTGATTAGAAACCCTTTACTGGTCCCCTTTCTATGAGGATGACCTCGCAGGCTGTGGTCAAACACCCATGGTGGCCTCTGGTCCCTTCTCCCTCCCTCCCGTGGCCCTGTGTTCTTTCACTTATTCATTCAACAACCATTTATTGAGCATTTATTCTGCTAGAACCTGTGTGAAGTAAACTGCGATTTTGGTCCTCTGCAAATAGTCAAACGTTCATATTTTCTTTTAAACCTTTATTGACTTGGAAAATCCCCGTTCTGGAGACACCGCTGCCCCGACCCGTAGTGAACTCTGCATCAGTGGGAAGCAGCCCTTCCTGGGTTAGGCCCCGAGAGGGCAGGTGTACTGTTAGCGCAGCACAGCCTGGCCCGAGCTGCCCAATAAGTGGGGGATGCAGTGGAAAGTCAGTCTTCCCTCGGCGGTCCGGGCCCCTCCGCGGAGGCACTGTGATCAGATCTTTGTGCCGCTTTCCCCAAATACTCTCTGCCTCTCTGGAAGCGTGTGTCCCTCTCCTGAGGCCAGCCGTGGGTTCAGGAATTCTGGGGGGTTGCCACCTTCTCTCCTTCGTGCATCTGGAAGCATGGGCTCTACCCCTGTGGACCCCAGAGCAGAGTCAGGAAGATGAGCGATTGGGAGCTGAGGGGCTGGGGCCACACGGTCTGACCCAAATTTCAGAGCTTGTCCCAGAGGACACGGGCCTATCCCATTCAGCCCGCCGCCGGGGCGCTGCTGCCCTGGGGGTGGGCAGGGCAGAGGCGCACCCCTGCTGGCTGGGGCCCTTCTGTAGGGGCAGGTGCTCCCAGGAGTCCTGCTCTCGTCACTGGTCACGGCACCAGGCCCCCACTCCCACTCCAGGTCTCCCGTGCCTTGGTTGTGGGGAGCTCCTGAGGAGGCAGGTAGAAAAGCACCCTCCCAGGCAGGCTCCCAGAGCACCTCCTTTAGGGGAAGGAGCAGAGGGGAATCAGCCCGAAGGCCGGGGTGGCTCTCAGCCCTGGGATGCTCTGCCCCGCGCCCCAGCGGGTCAATCTTGGATTCAAAGCCGAAAAATGCCTCTTTTCCCAATTGCGTTTTCATTTATTTGTGATGAATATAGAAGGAGAGGAAGGTTTATTTCCTGGAAGTGAGCTGCCCTTTAGTGACTTCCTTTTAAGAATTTGAAGTTGCGCTTTTATTTTCTTAATTGTGAAAAGCATCATGCTAGAAAAAAAAAAGTCACAAAACCCAGAAACGTATAAAGGAGAAAATAAAGATTACTCACAGCGGCATCCATACCATCCCTCCAGAGACGAGTGCTCTAACCATGGAGGCTTAGTTAATCCACATTCCGACAGGGACCCTATCCTTGCAGACGTTTTCTTTTTGGTGAGGAAGATTGGCTCTGAGCTAACTTTTGTTGCCAATCTTCCTCCTCTTCCCACTCCCACCTCCCCAAAGCCCCAGTACATAGTTGTATATTCTGGTGGTAGGTCCTTCTGGGACGCTGCCACAGCATGGCTTGATGAGTGGTGTGTGGGTCCATGCCCGAGATCCGAACCGATGAACCCTGGGGCGCCAAAGCGGAGCCCTTGAACTTAACCACTTCGCCACTGGTGGCCCCCTTGCAGACTATTTTTAAACATATATCAGGGGGCTGGCCCCATGGCCGAGTGGTTAAGTTTGCGCGCTCCGCTGCAGGCGGCCCAGTGTTTCGTTGGTTCGAATCCTGGGCGCGGACATGGCACTGCTCATCAAACCACGCTGAGGTAGCGTCCCGCATGCCACAACTAGAAGGACCCACAACGAAGAATATACAACTATGTACCGGGGGGCTTTGGGGAGAAAAAGGGAAAAAACAAAATCTTTAAAAAAAAAGAAAAACATATATCAGAACCCTTTGCTTTGTTTGCAGGTTGCTTCTCAACCACCGTAGGAACAAATGCCATAGTTTGTTTTCAACCTGCTTTTTCAATCCTCGTGCAATGGATGCGTTCCAGGTTAACAGCTATAGATCGACGTGTCGCGTTTGGTTTGGTTAGTTTTGGAGGCTGCCTGGTATTTTGCTGGAGATATACAAACAAATTTTAAGTCACTTCCAAGAAGCGAACACTTTTCAACCCACCTTCCTTCTTCGTTTTCTGCCTTGGCTATAGTGACCCGGTTCTCTCTGAAGTGGTGCGAGGACACGTGAAACGTTTCTATCCTTTAAAGTGTGCTGTGTTTCTTAATATGGTGGCTTCCTGGGAATTGACTATATCATCTCGTTTATAGCTTTTGTTATAAATTCAAAGTTTAATAATAGTATTTTGAAACCACTGAATAAATATCCTCAAGGCAGCTTTCAGAGAAACTAAAGATTGAAGCTTAGAAAGCTCTGTACCTTTGGAAACCTTTTTAGACAGTTTTCATTGTGCCTGTAGAAATTTATCGTTTCGTATTCCATTCAATTAAGTGGAGAAATTTCAGTTCATAAGATGTACACAAACAAACAACGCAATTGTTTTATGAAAAACTGCCAAAACAGGGGCCAGAGCGGTGGCGCAGTGGTTAAGTTCGCACGTTCCACTTTGGTGGCCCGGGGTTCGCCGGTTTGGATCCCGGGTGCAGACATGGCACCGCTTGGCAAGCCATGCTGTGGCAGGCGTCCCACGTATAAAGTAGAGGAAGATGGGCACGGATGTCAGCTCAGGGCTAATCTTCCTCAAAAAAAACCCACAAAGGGCCAGTCCAGTGGCGCAGCGGTTAAGTGTGCACGGTCCGCTTCGGCGGCCCTGGTTTTGCCAGTTTGGATCCCAGATTCGGACACGGCACTGCGTGGCACACCATGCCGTGGCAGGCATCCCACATATAAAGTGGAGGAAGGGGCCTGCCCGGTGGCTCAGCGGTTTAGTGCCCACGGTCTGCTTCGGCGGCCCGGGTTTCGCCGGTTCGGATCCCGGATTCAGACACAGCACCGGGTGGCACACCATGCTGTGGTAGGCGTCCCACATATAAAGTAGAGGAAGATGGGCACGGATGCTAGCTCAGGGCCAGGATTCCTCAGCAAAAAAGAGGAGGATTGGTGGCAGATGTTAGCTCAGGGCTAATCTTCCTCAAAAAAACCCCACAAGGGGTCTGCCCGGCGGTGCAGCAGTTGAGTGCGCACTTTCTGCTTCGGCGGCCCGGGGTTCACCGGTTTGGATCCCGGGTGCGGACATGGCACTGCTTGGTAAACCATGCTGTGGCAGGTGTCCCACGTATAAAGTGGAGGAAGGGGCCTGCCCAGTGGCTCACCGGTTTAGCGCCCACGGTCCGCTTCGGCGGCCCGGGTTTCGCCGTTCAGATCCCGGATTCGGACACGGCACCGCATGGCACACCATGCTGTGGTAGGCGTCCCACATAGAAAGTAGAGGAAGATGGGCATGGATGTTAGCTCAGGGCCAGACTTCCTCAGCAAAAAAGAGGAGGGTTGGTGGCAGATGTTAGCTCAGGGCTAATCTTCCTCAAAAAAAACCCCACAAGGGGTCTGTCTGGTGGCGCAGCGGTTGAGTGCGCACTTTCTGCTTCGGCGGCCCGGGGTTCACTGGTTTGGATCCTGGGTGCGGACATGGCACTGCTTGGTAAACCATGCTGTGGCAGGCGTCCCACATATAAAGTGGAGGAAGGGGCCTGCCCGGTGGCTCCGCGGTTTAGCGCCCACGGTCCGCTTCGGTGGCCCGGGTTTCGCCAGTTCGGATCCTGGATTTGGACACGGCACCGTGTGGCACACCATGCTGTGGTAGGCGTCCCATGTAGAAAGTAGAGGAAGATGGGCACGGATGTGAGCTCAGGGCCAGGCTTCCTCAGCAAAAAGAGGAGAATTGGTGGCAGATGTTGGCTCAGGACTAATCTTCCTCAAAAAAAAGAAAACAAACCCCACAAAAAACCTGACATAACAAAGGGAACGGCCCGTGACTTAGTGGTTAATTTCTGTGCATTCTGCTTCAGCAGCCTGGGGGTTGCAGGTTTGGAACCCGGGCGTGGACTTACCTTACACCACTTGTCAGCCATGCTGTGGCAGGCATCGCACATACATAGCAGAGGAAGATTGGCACAGATGATAGCTCAGGGCCAAAAAAAAAAAAACCAAAAGAGGATGATTGGCAATGGATATTAGCTCAGGGCAAATCTTCCTCATCAAAAAAAGAACCCCTGACATAAGAAGGAGACATATTAATTCAAATTTTTCCTACCTACTTTTTATGATTTCATTTGCTAAAATGGACACTAAATTTGAAACTTACATAAGGATTTTGAAATAAAAAATGTTTGCACTTCAAAACTCTGCCATGTCTACTTTCAAGGCCCTATTCTTAAAGTCTAGTCCTTATTTGAAAATGAAGCAATTTGCGAATACAATATTGAAAATCCAAGATGTCATAATCAGAGTTTTACCCTTTAATGTTAAGACAATCTGGGTTCAAAACAGCCCTTATGGAACAAATGGGGGGAAATCTCCTCAAAGCTTTATTTTCAAACTAATAGTTGGAATCAAGTGTTGATTTTTTTTTTTTTTAAAGATTGGCACTTGAGCTAATAACTCTTGCCAATCTTCTTCTTTTTTTTTTAATTCTTCTCCCCAAAGCCCCCCAGTACAGACTTGTAGATTCTAGTTGTGGGTCTCTCTGGTTGTGCGAGAGTGTTGATTTTTGTCGCACATATAATCTTTCAATGCTTTGCACAATGTTTTAAAGTTTGAAATTAAAGACTTGTGCTCTTCTGGACAAGTTTTTATGTTTGTGGGTTTTGTCCCGTAATTGGTCTTTTTTCCATGCCCAAAGGTATAGCTTATTTAGCCGATAAAGTTTCTGGTCAAAGAATGTATTTTATATATGTAATAATACGACAAGAGTTCCCTTATTTGGGACGTGTCTGTAATATAATGTCAAGTGGGTGGGGGGGGGTGAAGATTTAAAATTGTACATATATTAACTTTTTCTTTTTGAGGAAGACTGGCCCTGAGCTCACATCCGTGCCCATCTTCCTCCACTTTATATGTGGGATGACTGCCACAGCATGGAGCGTCAAGCGGTGCCATGTCCGCACCCGCGATCTGACCCAGCAAAGCCCGGGCCACAGAAGTGGAACGTGCGCGCATAACTGCTGTGCCGCCGGGCCGGCCCCACTATTAACATTACTTTTACGTGAAAACTCAAAGTAAAAAAATGTAACAAAGATTGGTGGCCACAGTGGTGGGAGAGCAAATTTCTTCGCTTGCTTGTTTTTTCCTTTTTCCTACATTTCAAATGTTTTGCGATATCGTTTGCTTATTAAAACAAAAAAAGCTAAAAATGAAAAGACGTTTTAAGCACAAAATAATACAAAGTCTACTATTTCATCTTCCAAAAAATATATGTTATTGGGCTTCTTAATGCTTATGAGTAACTCACGCTCATTGTGCAAACATGGAAAACTCAGAAAAAATAGAAGAGAGGAAATTTAAAAATGACTGCAATTCTGAAATCTAGATATAGTCCCCGTTAGGAGTTTGGTGTACTTACTTTCATTCTTTTTAAAAGAATAATTGTTTAGTGTAATAGGATTTGGAGTATATGTGGAGTTTTCTTCTTTTTCCTTAAACGTTTTCCGTGATGTTACTCTTGTCTTGAATATTATTTTTTGTGATTGCTTAAGAGTCTTCAGCGTGAATATCCTATGATATATGTGTCATCATTCTACCCTCTCTCGTTGTAAGCTGCTTTCTCCTTCCGGCTTTTACGGATGATCCTGCATTGACTATCATCGTACAAAAAACTGTCACTTTTCTCTGATTATTTCCTTGAGATGAAGTCCCAGAAGTGAAACGACTAGGTCAAAGTGTAAAAACATTTAAAATGCCCTTTCTGTCTCTCCAAACTGCCTGACCAAAAGGTAGCTTTAATTTATGCATCTGTGGGCCATCGTAGGATCTTTTCATTCTAAAAGAGAAGTTTTTTTTTTTTTTTTTACTATTTTAAGATAAAAAATGCATGTCGTTCTTTCAATTAGCATTCTTTTGATTACTAGGAAGGCTGCTGCTCTTTTCTGTGAATTATGTATTCAAGACCTTGGCCTATTATTTTTTCTGTTAGGGTGCATTTATTTCTTATCCATTTTAATAAGTTCCTAATAAACCAGAAATATTGTTCCTTTAGTTAGTTATAATATTTATGACAAATCTATCCTGAGATCGTTCTTTGGCTTTTCATTTTGTTTATTACCATTGTTGGCATGCACGAGTTTGTGTTTTCACCTAGTGAAATATATTGGTTTTCCCTTTGCGATTTCTTCCAGGGCTTTTCCTGTGTAAAAAATGCATCTCCAGGGCCGGCCGGGTGGTGCAGCAGTTAAGTGCGCACATTCCACTTCGGCGGCCCAGAGTTCACCAGTTCCGATCCCGGATGCGGACATGGCACCACTTGGCAAGCCATGCTGTGGCAGGCGTCCCACGTATAAAGTAGAGGAAGATGGGCACGGATGTTAGCTCAGGGCCAGTCTTCCTCAGCAAAAAGAGGAGGATTGGCAGCAGATGTTAGCTCAGTGCTAATCTTCCTCAAAAAAAAAAAAAAATGCATCTCCATACTCACCTGAATGTTCCACCTACATTATTAAACGCCCTTTTATTATGTCTTTAATTTGTCTGGAACTATTTTAACGAATGGTGTGAAATATAAATGGAATTTGACTTTTCCCAAACAGCCAATTCTTTCTTTATACTGATTGACTGGTATTGCTTTTCCCCATTAATTTGGGGTTCTTCTTTTTATCATGTGAGAAGGTTTTACATTTAGCAGAGTCCCCTTCTGGGCCATTCTACTGTCATGGATCCGTCTATTCTTGAACCAACATTTCACTATATTTTTATTGAAACTTCATCTTTTCAGATCAGTATGGCAAGTTCTCCATATCATCCTCTTTTTCAAAAACATCTTAGTTATTCTTATCAATTTAGTCATCTAGATGACATTTAGGATTTTGAGACATAACCCCAGATCGCGTGGAATTTTATTGGTATCACATTGGTCCCCACCCAGGGCCACGGCAGAGCTGTAGTTTACTCTGACTAGATCCTGCTTCAATCTTATTATTTCTAAGAAGTTTATTCTGACTGTCGTGCTGTGGATTTCCCTAGTCATCCCTGCTCTCGGGCCACTACTATAACTATTGTTAGAATAACAGAAAGTAAGTGATTTTTTTTTTTTTGCTCTTTATCTTGTATGTAGCTACTTGCTTAGCTTTACCACCAATTCTGAGAGTGTCTTAAATACTTATTTTGGGGTTTCTGGACGGGCCAGAAACCTACAAACATTGATGCCTTGCTCTCTTCTTTTTGACAGTCACACTTCTGGCTCCTGTTTCATGCTTTATTGCGTTGGTTAGGCGTTGCAGAGAATGCTTGATGAGCATGTGATAAAGGCATTCTTGTCTGACTCCTGATTTTAACGGGAACGCTTCAGGTACTTCCCATCTATGTCCCACTGTCGCTGACGGTTGAAGGAGCTTTTGAAAAACCATATTCAGAAAGTGTCTCTCATGCAAATGACAAATGGCAGGACCCAAACCGGATGCTGTTTTTAAAAAAGGGGGTGATGCCTCCAGCTGGGGTGGGAGCGCCAGTTGTTCCTCATTACACACCCCACCCTTCCGCAGTCGTGGATTCTTGACTCTGCACGAATTATGAATTACGCTGCTTTTGCTTTTAAAAGCAACAGCAAGAATAAAAACACAAAAACTTTTATTTCCAGTTTTCAAATAACTCTAAAGTGTCCAGAACGGATGCCAACGTTTTCTGCCGCCTTTCGGAGCAGGTGGGAAGGCGACCAGGCTGTCCCCGTCACCTGCTCCTCTTTGGGATTCCCAGGGGTCGGCTCAGCCTCCCGGTCCTGGAACAGGGGCCCGCGGTCCCGGGACCGCCGCTAACGTGGATTTGGGGGCATCTGGGGCTGGGTTCTGAAGCCCAAGGTCGTCCTTGGAGGGTGGCCCCTGCAGTGGATCGGGGTCAGCGAGCGCGGGGACGGCCAGCCTGCCTGTCCTGTCTCCACCGGGCAATTGCCCTTTCTGGAGGTTTCTCCCCCCAAAACCCCACGGGCAGAGCCTCCTGATGCGTCGATTCTCTGCTAACTTTTCCAGTCTCTTCCCCGGTTCCTTCCCAGCCGCTTTTGGCAATCCGGTTTCCCCTGCTTGAATTTTAAGAAATGTAAATATGGGTCGTCCCCCTCCTCCCCGCGACCTCCAGGAGGAGGACGTCACCGCGGGGGCCGCTCGGCCCATTGCGGAGCCGCGAGGGGGTGGGGGGACCAGCCCAGCTCCGCGCATGCGCCCTGGCCCCGCCCGTCGGCGCCGGCTGGACCCTCTCGCCTGCCGTCGTTTCCCGGCCTGCCCCGCGCGGCCGGCCCCGGAAGTGGGCCTCGCCTCCTCGGGAGCCGTGCGTCTGTGCCCGAGCCCGGCAGGTTGGCCACGGCGGCGCAGGGTGGCGGAGCCCTAGGGGTCGGGGCTGGCCGTGCTGCCGCCATGGCCGGGAGTCAGGACATGTTCGACGCCATCGTGATGGCGGATGAGAGGTGAGTGGCGGGGCTGGGCCGGGACCCGGACCTCCGCCGGGTCGGGTCCGCGCTCGGCGGCTGGGCCGGGGCGGCGTCCCGTGGGCCTGGGCGTTGGGGGAGCGCCCTGTGGCCCCGAAAGGCGGCGGGCGCGTGTGGCGCCGAGATGCTCCTGCGTCTCCTTCACTCCTCGGTGCCTCCGGACCCGCCTCCCCCGTCCGTGGCTGCTCCGAGCATCTGCTCGGCTCGCTGACTGCCTTTCTCCGGGTCCGCCCCGTCCTCGGATGGGACAGACCCTTGCCATCTGGGCGCTGCCCCTTTTCCTTGTTCCTGAGCAGTGGGACATACGGCAGCATTCAGGGACACGCTGATAAATGTGTCAGACGTCCTCCCTCCCTCCGGAGCCCTTGGGGAGTCCTTGGGGCTGTAATGGGGACGGGGGAGGAGCAGGGAGTTGCTTTGTGGCTGTCCTCCAGCGCCCGGCCCACTTGAGACCTCAGTAGATGTCAGTTAAGAAAGAGCGAGCGCTTAACCATCAGTCGCTGACATGTGTCTGCAGCTTCCTGTGAATCTGACATTGTGCTGAGCGTTGTAACCCCATCATCTAGTTTAGCCCCTCATGTCAAGTGGATACTGTTCTTCACCCTGGCTCACAGTGGAGGAGGAAGGAAGGTCGCTCTCCAGGGTCACAGAGCCAATAAGCGGGAGCTGTACACTCTGCCTCCTTGGGGGCTCCGCACACTCCTTTCGTCTTAGGTGACTGCGGGTTAAGGTGATGCCGCGTCCGCTGTTGAGCCCTCGAAGTCAGAGCCTTGGTTGTACCGCAGGGACCACAGTCATCGTGCATTTGTGGTCATCTGCTGGCGTTCCCCTCTGCTGGTCTCCTGAGATGTGATGGGAGCCCTGTGTATATCGCACTTTTTTGAAGCAGTTGACCAAGTCGTGTGGCTTTACAGACTCCCAGAACTCTGACTCGCTAACAGACTAGACTCACCTAGGAGATTTGGAAAACTAGATTTCTCGGCCTTACTCCACGGTTACTGCCGGGGCGAGGCTCTTGAATTTGTACCTTTGAAATTTCCCGTTGGGTTTCCCGTATTCTGCCAGGTGTAGGAGTTGCTATTTTAGCTTACCCTTCTCACTGTGAAAGAGGCAAATTGGACTTCAACAGCTACAGCGACTGGCCAGAGGAGAGACGTAGGAAGGGGTAGGAACCTGGGTTTTCTGACTCAGGTGGTGTGCGTCCTCCACTGTGCTGTGCCTTGTCTTGCTCGGTCTGGGTAATATGAGAGAGAAAAGATTTTCCAGGAAACGTACTTGTTCTCCTGTGTATTTGATCCTGCTTCTTCTCTGTACAGGTTCCATGGGGAAGGGTATCAGGAAGGCTATGAAGAAGGCAGTACTTTGGGTATAATTGAAGGAAGACAGCACGGCACGTTACACGGAGCTAAAATTGGATCTGAGGTAAGCGGGAACCCCTGTTTAGAAATGAATCCTTTTCATTTACAGTTTATAGTTTACTTTGATGATCAGTGTGATGGAACCAGAACTCCAGGCCTCTTAAAATGGCAGTAGACTAGAGAGGTGCTGGTGGGGAGACATTGTTAGCACGGGATGGCCAGAGCACATTGCTGTAGAGAGAGTGAAGTTCTTCTGGCCGGAGAATGAGAAGACAGGTCCTCAGTCACCTTGGGTTACATTGGCGCGTCATGGTGCTGCCTCGTGTCCTAGGCCAGCTGAATCCTCCTGCAAAGAATGGGTGCCCCGTGTCATGGGAAGACTTTCCATTTCCATTTCCATTGAAATCCTACAAAATTTAGAATTTTCCTTCTCTTCTGCCCTTCGTCCTAGATGGGCTCTTGCCTAGGGATAATGGGCCCTAAACGGCCGAGTCTGAGGCAGTCATGACTGTATGAGATGCCTGTGGTTGCAAAGTGAATCACCACAAAACAGATGGGCCGAAGACAGCAAACATGTGGCTGCGGAGGATCGAGAGTCCAGGAGCGGCTGAGCTGGGTGCTTCTGGCCGGGGCCTCATGATGTGGGGTCGGGCCGTCAGCCAGGGCTGCACTCATTTGAAGGCTCGACTGGGGCTGGAGGAGCTGCTTCTAAGGGGGCTACCACACACGACTGTTGTTCTTGCCGTGTGGGCCTCTCCGCATGACTGCTTGAGTGTCCTTGTGACACCAGAGCCTGTGAGCCAAGACAGCAAGGCTGCAGTGACGTTCGTTGTCTGTTATGCCTGCCTCAGAAGTGTGTGCTGCCTCATCCTCTGTGTTCTTCTGGTTACACAGGCCATCCCGACACAGTTGGAGGGGACCCACAAGGGCATGGCTATTGGGTGGGGGCAGTGGGACCATCTTGGAGGCTGGCTACCCCATTGATGACTTGACCTCCAAACTTTTTTTTAGTGCCTTTTTTTTTTTTTTAAGATTTTATTTTTCCTTTTTCTCCCCAAAGCCCTCCAGTACATAGTTGTGTATTTTCAGTTGTGGGTCCTTCTAGTTGTGGCATGGGGGGTGCCGCCCCAGTGTGGCTTGATGAGCGGTGCAAAATCTGCGCCCAGGATCTGAACCGGTGAAACCCCGGGCTGTCGAAGTGGAGGGCACGAACTTAACCACTCGGCCATGGGGTCGGCCCCCACCAATGCTTTTTGATGAGGAAGATTGGTCCCGAGCTAACATCTGTTGCCAATCTTCCTTTTTTTTTTTTCCTTCCCCAAAGCCCCGGTACATAGTTGTATATTGTAGCTGTAAGTCCTTCCAGTTCTTCTATATGGGACACCGCCTCAGCATGGCCTCATGAGTGGTGCTAGGTCTCTGCCCAGGATCTGAACTGGGGGTCCCTGGGCTGCCGCAGCAGAGTGCACTTAACCACCATGCCACCGGGCCGACCCTTGACCTAACTTCTGTAACCTGATGCGCAACAGCTTCTTCCAGAACAGCAATATGAGAAGCGCCACGGCCCTGCAGCCCTTCCTCTTGTGTTGAGAGCGGCATGGTTACATCAAGTATAGCGTGTTGCTTGTTAATCTCCCTCTCAAACGTTTTGTACGTTCACAGATCGGGTGCTACCAAGGTTTTGCGTTTGCTTGGAGATGTCTCCTGCACAATTGTGCCGCTGAGAAGGACAGGTAACGTTTGAGACGTCTTCCTCTTTCAGTGTGTGGGCCAGGAGTTCTGGTTCCCTAGCTTACTATGACCGTGGCCGGTTAATGTCTCAGCTACCCCGTCTGTAAAATGAGAACATCATCAGGCCAGACTTGCACGCCATTCTGAGATGTACAGAAAATAGCTCGAAAGTGTGGGCGCATGTTTGCTGTTTGATGAGCACCGGTTGCTATTCCTTCTTGGGTTCTCAGGTCCCACTGCCTTTTCCCTGGAGGCCTTAGAGCGCCGAGTGGCGCTTAGGTGCCCTGGCAGCAAAATAGTGTTGCAATTGGCTATATCTTCTTGTTCATCTTTGCCGTAAGCTTCTGATAAGCATAGTGCAATGGTCTTGGTATGACTGGGGCTCAGGAATGGTGACTCGCTTGTTGCCAGTTTCATCGTGTGTCCAGCCAGGTCTGTTAATGAGCTAGTGCATTTAATGTGTTTCATGCCTGTCTGGTGCTTGGAGGCACTAAGTAGCCCTTGGCTGTTTGTATTGTTCGTAGCCCTTATAAACCGTTCTTACCGTGTGCCACCTGCTGAAGCCCCTGTGACCCCGGTGCCCCCGTCTTCGTTCTTAAGCTGGAAATGAACCCTTAAGTACAAGGCACACATGGTCTGGCCGTCCTGTTGCTCGGGGGAACCAGACTCCGCTTCAGCTGGTGCTCTGCGTCATTCTGGTGCCTGGTGGCTTTGCCCAGCCTGGGAGGGTGTGAGGAGACAGGGCAGGTGGCGTTCCCCTGTGCCTGGGGCTTATTTGAAGTATTTTGAATGTCTAGAATTCGGGCCACCCCTGTATTCTGATGTCAGGAGCAGGATGCTTGCCGCTGAGCGCGGGTGCCTGGCGGTTCTCTGTGCCCTGTCTGGTCTGTGGTACTGGCCACGTCTGCGTGTTAGCTGGGAGCTGACCGGACTCGTGCGTTAGCCCGGGGCCCCAGGGCATTGTGCTCTGAGGACTCCGAGGGAGCGGCAGGGTGGGCCGTGATCTGGTTGGAACAGCAGTTGGCAGCCTGTGGTGCCACTGGGTGGCAGTCAAAGCTGAGCTTGCTCTCCACTCCCGTCCACAGAAGGGCACGGAGAGGCGCCTCCTCGGAGCCTCCTTCGTCCCTGACACCGAAGCGTGCTGGCTCCTGGAAGAGTGTCGTGCTGTTCGCGGAGGGTCCCACCCAGGGGCTGCCGGCCTCGCCCCAGAGCAGAGTTCCCTGACTTCTTAGAGGTGTGCCCCGCTGTCAGGTGGAGTGGGCACTGTGGCGGTGGGCCCGGGGCTGGTGGGAGGCCCGCAGTGCTGCCCGAGGGGCTCTGAAGCAGCCTGAGCGCCTTGGTCTGGGGGTGGTGGTTGCAGCTTTTTGGGCGTTGTAAGTGAGTACGGTTTTTAGAAATGGTAGAAGGCTGATAGAGGATCTTATGCTTCGTGTTCCAACTGAGGATGCTAAGGGAGAAACGCCTGCCCTCTGCCCGTCAGTCAGTAAAGCACGGGGCTTTCCCACCTGAGGGGCCGCGAGAGCAGTGTCTCCGGCGAAGGGTGGGCTTCGTTTACATGGGGCCGGAGCTTTCTGAGAAGCTCCGAGGCCTCCTGCCGTGTCAGCAGCCTGGTGACACCTCACGCAGACCAGCGTTTGGCCCGGGCTCCGCTCTGGGCTCTGCATTGTCGTCTGCGTTCCGTGGGCCGTAAGCGGGTCACACCCTCCTGACATGCACTGGCTTTGATGGGGTGGCGGGCTGGGTGTGTAGCTTCACTAAGCAGCGGGGAGAAGTCACGACTTGCCGAGGTCACGAGGGCCGGTGTCTTGGTTTCCTGTTAGAAGACGGCCGTCTCCCACAAGCTGGCATCTGCCCGCCGTCCCTGGGAGCTGGGTGCTCTGTTGCGTTCATGAGCGCGCTTCGACCTTCACCATTCTGTATTTCCTCAGAGAGGCAGCCATCGCAGCTCCGATGAACCGATTTGCCCTTGGCAGACTTCCTCGTGTGACGGAGGGCAGCAGGGACTGGCAGGGGCTCAGGAGGTCCGCGTGCCTTGTTGCCATTGAGTCCTTCTCGGGATGCGTTCTTCAGAAGTCCCCGTCATCCACTGTACTCCCGACCCTCAGACGACCATGTGAGGGCTGGGGGAGGGTGCTCATCTGGCCACTTGTGGTCCATTGTCCAGATGTGCTCACGTAGGACTCGTTTTGCCCCCCGCCCAGGTGAGAGCCCCGGCCCCCAGGATCCGGTGGAAGCCAGGCGACTCACGTTTCTTGAGCGCCTAGTCCCTGAGAGGTTCTGGGCTTCCATGGCTTATCTATCCTCTCGAGAGCCTGTGAGGTCCGCGTTAACCCCCCTTTTCCAGACCTGGCCACCAAGGCTCAGGGAAGTGAAGTGACCCAGCGCCTCGGAGCGTCGCTCTGCAGGCTGCCTTCCCGCGGAGCCTCCCAGCAGGGCTCTGTGTCTTCCCGGGGTGGGGGGGAGCTGAAGTCCAACACCAGACGCTGCTGTCTGCCCTTTGTGGGGGCAGCGGGGGCCTGGCTGGTTTAGCTGCTGCTGAATTCCCAAAGACTGTGAGCGTGAAGTTTCTCGATCCTGGAAAATCCCTGGATCCACAGCAGGCTCGGTTGTGCCCGGTGCCGTCCTTCTTGTCTGGCTCTGTCTGTTCCCACGGCTGTGACTGTGAGCAGCGCTGTCGGTGAGCTCGTTGCAGGCTGCCTGGGTGGCGCGGTCCACGGCCGGCCTGGAGGTGTGTCTGCAAGCTCCATGCGTGCTGGATGGCGGGCGGGGGGGTGTGGCGACAGCACGGTGCTCGGAGCCTGAATATCATCTGGTGTCACGAGAAAGTGAGTCGTGCGGCTCCTGGCCCCAGGCCTGCCGGCTTGCCCAGTGCCCTTACGTTAGTGATTGGCAGAGCTGCCACACAAGCCAAGCCTGTTGTGTCCAAAGCACTCAGAGTCTTTATTTTTCTGTTTTACAGCAAAAAGATGAAGGTCTTAGAGTCACTGATTGGCCTGATTGAGAAATTCCCCTACGACGACCCTACTTACGATAAGCTGCACGAGGACCTAGATAGGATTCGAGGGAAGTTTAAACAGGTTTGTCCCCCTGTGGCTCCTTGTGACGGGGTGCCTTTCCCACTTAGCTGGCGCGGCCCCGGGGGCTCGCTTTGCGACTGGTCTTGGGGCTGTGTGTGCATGCGAGTGGTCCGTAGGAGCAACCGTTTCTGTGTCTCTATGTAAGAAAACGGAGGGCGCTCTCGAGAAAAGCGCTAGACCTTCTCTCGGGGCTGGTGGTGTAGACAGCAGAAGCCGCAGCTAGAGTGAGAGTTACGTTTTAGTTTGTGAGTAAAAATACACGCGATTTTAAAAACCACCTTTTTTCTTTTGTGTTTTCAGCTTTGTTCATTACTAAACGTTCAGCCGGACTTTAAAATTAGTGTGGAACGTTCTGGACTTTCATTTTGAGGATGACAGATGAACAAAGACGAAACATCAAGGAACAGATGTCCGTATGTTAAGCATTTAAAAATGTGATTAAAGGCAAAACAATGATGGGGTATTCATTGTCCTGTAGGGAGGGTTCCAGTCTGGCCGGTGAAAGGACATCCTTCCCCAAGGTCTGCCTGTGTCCCCTCGGTGCCCTCACTGGGCCCTCCACGCCGGCCGGGCCTTTGTCGGGCCCTGCCCGCTCTGCAGGCTGAAGGCGTCCCTGGCAGAGCCCTCGCGAGGCTGCTCACTCCTGGCGCAGAGTCCGTTGGCCTCAGCGCTCCCCCGCGGGGCGGGCCTGGCCGCTTCCGGACTGGGGTCGGCTCTGGTAGGGTTACCCGCCACGCCTGCACTCAGCGCTCAGAGGAAGTCTTGTGAAAAATGAGAGTGGTGGGATGGACATGGAACAAGTTAACGGAAAGCAGCGACAAGCACGGTGACAGTCAGTGAAGCTTAAGACGTGCCAGCTCTGTGTGACGTGCCTCCTGGGTTTCATTTAACCCCTTCAGTAGCCGGGGAGGGAGGCGCTATTCCTATTTGACAGATGAGGGGACCGAGACCCCCAGGGGCTGTCCAGTCCAGGGACACCGGGTGGCAGAGCTGGGTGCTCCCCCAGCGCCCGTCTCCACCGCCATCTTGTGCGCCCATACTGGGATCCCTGCCTTCCGGTCCAGGCGGCATAGGTCGCCACTGTGCTCCCTGGAGTCTGGGGAGTCCACTGGCCAGTGACATGGGCATGTGGCTGAGAGGACGGGAGGCCAGCTGGTCCCAAGGAAGCCTGGACATGCTCTTCGCACTGTCTCTGGATGGGCGTGGGGCTTCGCGGCATTAGAAACGGTCAAGGGGGAGCGTCTTAGACCAGAGGCTGACGTTAGGCCACCGTCGCGTGGGCACGGTCTCGGGAGCCTCACTGAGGGCTCTGCCTTCTCCGTTTGCGCTGAGTTCTCTGCTCTCCTGCCCCTGCTTGAACGGCCTGCGACGTGCATGTGAGGTCATTGGTGGAGCGGGGGTCTGTCCGTCTGTCCCTGAGCTGCACGCCGCTCCGCCGCTTCACTCATGACCGCACGTGTCCACGGCCTCGTGAGCGGGGCCCCGGGTGGCTGGCAGTCGGCGCACGCTGCTCCATCTGAGGGAGCACGTCTGGAAGCGGCGACTGAGATTAACAAAGGGCTAGCCGTGAATCCAGCCTGGTTTTTAAAGTCATTTGAAAATGTCAGCACAAACTGTGCTTTACTGCACCAGCTGGCGGTCCCGAGAGCCACCGAGGAGACCGGAGGCTGGAGTCCCCGCGGGAGCCCCCAGGTGTGCCGAGGGAGAGAGCTGTCTGTGGTTGAGGGACAGACGTGGGCTTCTCCTAGCACACTGTTTCAGGTGTGCGTCCCACCCTGGGTGTCTTCGTCTGCAGCCCCTCATTCTCAGGGGGCCGTGTGCTGGTGCTCTGCCACAGACAGTGCCTGCGCTGCGGTGGCTCCAGGGGACCCGGAGGCCAGCAGTGGCTCTCTGGGCTGGGGCACTGAGGGGCTTTCGTTGTTTTCTTTGGGGGTTTTTGTGTTTTCTGAGTTACCTGTTTTGATTATGTATTATTTTTATAATTGGAGAAAAAAATAAATAGCATATTTTCAAGCAAAAGGCTGTCTGGGACCATTTGTACTGTGGCACCCCGCCAACCCCTCCCCTCCTCTGGGCTTTGGGGTCTAGGCACACGGGCAGGCCTGCATTGGCCAGCGCACAGCTTTCCGTTGCCTTTCTGCCCGAGTTTCATTGACACGTGGAGAGCCGGTTCCTGTGGGAGAACGGTTGCCCGTGGTGTTCAGGAAAGGGGCCGTTCCTGCTGACCCGGCCCGGCCACCTGTCGGCACTTACTGCGAATCTTTCCTGCCACAAATTCGCTGGTCCTCTCCCCATCTCCACCTCTCCAG
This sequence comes from Equus asinus, assembly GCF_041296235.1. Classification (NCBI taxonomy): domain Eukaryota; kingdom Metazoa; phylum Chordata; class Mammalia; order Perissodactyla; family Equidae; genus Equus; species Equus asinus. The sequence goes on along the minus strand of NC_091806.1, from coordinate 46,582,759 downwards.
GGCAGGTGGCGTGAGCGGCAGGGAGCCGCTCTTCCTCTCCCATCACACGGGCCAAGCTGCCTCACTGATCTTCTGCAGGGTGCCTGGACCCTGGACTTGACCTCTGCACGCCCAGCTCCTTCTTGGAGGCCTTGACCCAGTTTCTGGGACTCCTCCGTCGCCCCCAACAGACCACTTGGCTTATCATAGCCGCACGGCCCACCTCCGCAGTCACTCCAGCCCTCACAAGCCATGCCATCGGCCGCGGTTGGTTCAGGAATGAGCACGGCTCCCCTCTGGCCAACAAGTGGGTAGCGGAAGCCTTCTGGGGGCCGCTGGGAAAGGGCACGTCACTCCTGAGAGAGAGGATCTGTTTGGGAAGTTGTGCTCTGGGGACGTGGCACCTGGAATTGCTACAGGCAGCTTGCAGCTCAGCTCCGATGGAGCCACACCTGGGCGCAGCCGGGCAGAGATCTGGAGAGGACCGACCCTGGGACGTCGTGGGCAGCTGGGCCGGCTGGCCCCTGAGCCGCTGTGCTTGCGGCCTTCGTGTTGGGTGAGCTGACGAGTGTCCTGGTGCTGCAGGGCCCGTGGGGCTGGGCTTCCACTGTTTGTGGCGAAGGTCCCCTGCCTGCCCTCTCCCCCCGCCCATCTGATCGCATTGTGTCCCCCTTGTTCTCTCAGATAGTAACCCTTAGATGGCCCAGACTGGCCTTGAGTGCCAGAGCTCTTTGGGTGGGCTTTCCTCCCTTCCTGGTGGGCTCAGTCGGCTTACTCCCTGCTTCCTGTCGGAAACTCCCAGCGTATTTCATGCCGCATATGCTGCTGGGGCTGCCACGACCGATACCAGGAGCCGGGCGCTGTAAACCACAGACGTTGATGGTCTCCCGGTCCTTGGACGGCCGAGATCCGGGGGTTGCAGGGCTGGTTCCTCCTGAGGCCTCTCTCCTTGGCGTGTAGATGCCGTGTCCTTCTTGTGTCCTCACATGGTCGTACCTCTGCATGTCTATGTCCTCACCTCCTCTTATAAGGACCCCAGTCACACTGGATCAGGCCCACCCTAGTGACCCCATTTTACCTTGATCACCTCTTTGAAGACCCCATCTCCAAGTACAGTCACATTCTGAGGAGCTGGGGGTCAGGACTCCAACGTAGGAATTTGGGGGACACACTTCAGCCCATACCGGCCACCCTGGCTGGCTGCCTGGACAGGCTGTGAACTGGGGACTGGGAGAGAAGACCGCCTTTTCACTTACAAGTCGAAGTCACGTCATTTTATTTGTCTAGAGTGTTGGCAGTGGGAATAAACAGACTCAGTCGTCCACTGAAACTTGCCACTTGGGAACTGCACGCCCCAAGGCGGCCAGCGAGAGATGCCCAGTCCCAGGCCACGTCGCCATCCTGGAGGAAGGCCGCGTTGTGCTTTGACTTATTTCACAGTCACCCATTGTCGTCTCCACCCGGTGGTGAGGAAAGAATGCAGAGATGTGAAGGGAGGGACAGGAAGTCTCACTGAGTGGCTGCCGGTGGCCGCCTCTACCTTCCTCGTGTCCCCAAACTGTCCCCTAACCCTCTGAGAGGGGCTGCCACCCCACTTCCCAGGTGGAGGCCTGGGCGCCCAGTCGAGTCGAGTGACACGCCAATGGTTGTGGTAAGTGCTGCCCTCGGGCCTGACGGGCGCCGCGGGCCTCCAGGGCTTTGCCTGTTACTCTCAGCCAGGACGGAGCCCAGCTCTTCCGATCTCCGGGGGGCCTGCATCCGTGACCAGTCTTGCTTCCAGTGGCCTGAGGCAAAGACAGATGGATTTATGGAAAAGGGCCCTCGCTGGGTGCTGGCGGGGAGGCAGCGGCCAAGTGGGCCCCAATCCCCCAGCCCCCATGGGCACGGCTCACTGAGGGATGTCTGTGGCACTAGGGGAGGCAGCGATGGGGTGGGGGTGTCCAGCTCTGCCTGGGGAATAAAGGAATGAGAAGGTGGGCAGGGACGCCTTCCCGGAGGAGGTGACCTTCACACTACTGGCTTTGTGAGCTTTCATTTGACCTCACCATGGAGAATTTCTCTTCACCCTACTGGAGAACACAGTGTAATTAACAGGCAAGGCCACCCGAATTTGCACAGTTGTTCCAGTCCTTAACAAACGACGCGAGGAACGGGTCTACAACTCAGGACACTGAGGTGACCAAGCTAGGGTGATCGATCAGAGGAAAGTGGGTGCTGCGTTCAGTTCTCACAGGACACGAGTCCTACAGTTGAGGGACCGGGCCCCGAAAGGCTCAGTGGCGAGTCCACGACGTGACTCAGTGGCCGAGCCGGGGCTCTGCGGATGAATTCTCCGAGAAGGTGGGTCCCTCGTTGCTCGCAAACTTGGCCATCTCTCTCTCGTGGCTGGGGTGCTCCTCTCGCCGGGCACCGACACCCTGCTGCTCTGTCCCCAGCCGTGGCCACGTCTCCCTGGCGCCCTTTACCACATCAGCTGGGTCTTGGGGCGCCGGGCCTGAGGTTCTGTCTCCAGTGATACCGGGATGTGACCCTGTTTCCGTCCGCTCAGGAGTGGGGTGCACAGGGGAACCCGAGCGCCCAGTACCCGGCCCCTGGCCTGTCCACCAGGGTACGGCTGTGTCCGACCTTTCTGCAAGGACTTGTTGGACATCTGCTGTCCCAGCGGGTGTGTGCCCCGAAAACAGCGGGGTGCTCGTCAACCTGCTCCGTAGCTTTGAGAGCTCAGACACATCTGTTGCGGGTTGAATTGTGTCCCCCCAAAATGTAAGCTGAAGCCTGAGCCCCTGGTCCCTGTGACCGTGACCTTATTTGGAAGTAGGGTCCTCGCAGATGTCGCTCAGGTGTCAGTTCAGGTGGGCTGTACCAGGGTGGGCTGGGCCTTCCATCCACCATGACTGTGTCCTCATAAGAAGAGAAGGCAGCCCAGAGAGGGGAGGGCGCCGTGAAGACAGGCTCACAGAGCGAAGGCGGTCCTGCGAGGGCCGAGGCTGAGACGGGAGTGACGCAGCTACAAGCCGGGGGTCGCGGGGAGCGCCAGCACCCAGCGGAGCTCGGAGAGGGCGGGCCCTGCCGCCACCTTGCTGTCTATCTTCCAGCCTCCGTAGCTGGGAGAAGTGCCTGTTGTTTTCAGCCACCCTGGCTGGGGGCACTTGTTACGGCGGCCCCAGGACCCTCGCACGAGGGCCTTTGCTTTGTCTGGGCTGTCGTTTGCCTGTCTGCAGAGGGTGGGCCCTGGACACACGAGTCCAGCCCCTTCCTGGCCTGATGTGTTGGGGGGGCTCCCTCAAGGGCCTTGCCTCAGCTCCCTGGTCTCGGCTGCTCTGAGGAGCAGCAGGTACCTGTGCCCCGGAAAGACACTCTTATCTCAAGGCGTGGGCGCCCCCTGGCCCCCTGCCCCGAGAGGCTGCTGCCTTCTGGGGGCTCTCCAGGCTCTGCACAAGGTCTGCCAGCGAAGCCTGGCTGGAACCTCTCCTCTGGTCTCTGCGCTTGCAGGGCCTCAGCCCCCATGTTTGTATCGCTAATGCATGTTAAATCTAGAAAGGAGAGAAAACATACATATGCTGTGGCAGTTAATCTTTGAAAATCAAATGACAGGAAGCCCGTATCAAACTGTATCAAACAGTAAAGGTCTGTGATTGGCTCATGGAACAAAAGGGACTCACTTCAGGAGAGGATTGATCCAGCTGCTTGTTCAGAGATCTGGTGCCTTCTCTCTGCTGTCCTGCAGGACTGGCCTCATGCACAGGCTCCACCCCATGGCCTGCAGCCGCACAGGCTCACGTCTCAGCCACACTGTCCCCAGGAGTCCTGAGGAAGACTCCTGAAGGCCCAGAAAATGTCTCCCTGAGTCTGGTGGACTCTGTTGCAGTTCACATCCGCTCTTCCCGGGCTTGGCGGTGCTGTTAGGTTTGAGCCCGTCAGCCTCTGTCCTGGAGCCAGGGATGGGATCCGTTGCACCCAGGCTACAGAGCAGAGAACGGTGGTTCCCCCAGAGCAAAATCTGGGTGCCGTCAATACCAGGCGGGGGAGCTGGTGCTGGCGCGAACACCAAGAACCATCCACTTCATGAGCCAAAGAGGGAACAAGGATGGCCTCAGTGCCACCACCCGGAGAACCACGCTGGGCGTTCTGGGGCCTCCTTTCACACGTGGGTTATGCGTGGTCTGGGGATGGTGCCTGAACTGGCGAGATGAGGCGAGGATGACTTTACTGAGGGGTAACTGTGCCAGGCGCTAGGTGGTTCACACACACTGGCCATCTGGGCCGCGGAGCACCCCAAAAGCATTCGCTGGGCAGAGGTCTCCTGAGCCCCGGTTCTGTGCTAGGCATTGTCACAGATACCGGGACACCCCGGAGAGCAGGCTGGAGAAGGCGCCTGCCCTCCCGCCCTCCCTCCCGAGCGTCCATTCTCGGAGACATGATTGTCCCCCATGACGGAGAGGTGGAGCCGCCCGGCCTGAGTGTCAATCGCTGAGACCCCCCACCCCGGGGCTTCTGCTCCCCAACACGCGTGCCTAATGTGTGTACATACACGCATGGGCTTTCTTTTTAAACCACAATGACAGATCACCTCAGCTGTCCGCTGCCAGCCCCTCTCCAGGCTGGCCCACCAGGACACAGCCCTGACCGCAGGGGCTGCTGGCTTGAAGCCTTGGCCATGGGTGGACCTGCTCTCGCCCCCTGGGCCTCCCCCCAGAGCAGGAGTACACGCACTGGCCGTTGGGTGAAAATGGTCACACGAAGGCTTGTGCATTTTCTGCAAGCCCCGTTGGGGACCCCTCGTGCCTTTCTTCTCTGCGAGGCAGCAACGCCAACTCCCAGGAGTGTGGGCTCCACTCCAGACACAAACCTGGCCACCAGACCTGGCTCTGGCAGTCCCAGCTGTGTGATCCTGGCTTAGTTATTTCACCTCTCTGGCCCCCGGTTTACTCATCTACAGCAGGGGCCGGAAAACTCCCACCCTCAGCCCAAATCCAGCCTGTGGTCCGTTTTGGCGAATGAGGCTTGACCGGGCACAGCCACGATCGTTCCTTTACTTGTCCCTGGCTGCTTTCACTTAATGGCAGAGTCGAGGAGGTGGACGGGGACAGCGTGGCCCGCGAAGCCTGAGACACTCTGGCCCCTTGTGGAAAGTCCGCCCACCCTTGGCCTAAGGGATGGGACACTTAGACCTGCGGGAACCTCGCTCCCAGGGCCTGCCTGCCGGCCTGTCACCAACTCTGTTGGGTGGGTTCAAAATTCAGAGAGGAGCTGTCCGTTGACACTCAGCACCGTGCCCAGTGCCCAGGCCGTGCTCTGTGAACCCAAGCTCTTCTCCTCCTGTGGAGGGGAGGGAGGCCGCCCCCCGGCTCGAGGCCTGGGCTCCGGATTGGGAGTGAGGCTCCAGGCCAGACGGCTCTGCTCTTAAGGAGCCAGGCTCTCTCAGCTGCCAGAGCTGAGAACGAGGATTCACAGGGCTCAGGGCCGCTGGGGCCCCTTCAGTGGAGGGCTTCGGATTTCTCTCCCCGGTCCTCCTTGTGTGCCCCCGTGAGTGGCGGTGACAATGCCCCCGGATGTGGGCCTCCAGGCCTGTGGCCCCGAGCTACCCGCCTACTGGCCGCCGCTATTGTCTGCTGGGCCAGCGGTGTGGCCCGGGGCTGGGGGCTGGCAGCCCGGGGCTGGGGGACTGTGGGAACGGATTAGAGGCCCTGGGCTTGCTGCCCCTCTGCATAAACTCCTGATCAAAGACATTCCTGGGATGACAGAGCCCTGTGTGCGGGCGCGCGCCCCACGCCCCCCGCCGGCCCCCAGCACAGGCGCCCTCTGGGCCCCACCGCAGCGCCCACTGCTGGAATCGGCCTGGGCTGTGCCCAGTGTCCCCACCAAAGGCAGAGCCAGGCTGCTTGGGCAGCGAGGCTCCCAGGAGGCCCTGGGTGGGACAGGCTCGAGGAGGAGCCTGGCCCTGCCACTGTGCCCACCTCTGCAGGGGCGGCTGCAGCGCACCGGCTCTGGCCTCCACTTCTCCCTGCTGGCCCTTGGCGCACACCGCCGTGTCCTGCAGCCTCTGGGCCCTCCTCAGCATGACCGTGGGTGCGGCCTGGGCCCCTGGGGAGCCCCCTGCCCCCGACTCCGCACAGCATGGGGGCGGGTGGGGCTGTCCCTCTGCAGCTCACCAAGCAGCCTGGGGCGGAGCCGTGGGGACCAGCCTGCAGCCCCTTCCCTTCGGCTCCCGCTTCTCCACAGCTGCTGTTGGCCAGGCGGGGAACGGGATGAGAAGGGTCAACGAGCCATCTGTCCTCAAGGGCTTAGGGCCCCAAACAGGAAACACCCAGGGGTGACGATGCCGGGGCCTCCCTGAGCCCCCTGCCCGGGGCTGGGTGCGGACCGCCTGCGGAGGGTCTTCCGAGCCTGGAGGGAGAGCAGAGGGGAGGGCGGTTCAGGCGCAGGACCGGAGGCAGGCCGCAGTCTGCTGTGTCTGCAGTGCCCTGGGCAGAAAGTTCGGGGTTGGGGGCGTCTGAGGCTGGGGAGACAAGGGCCAGGTCCCAGGACCAGGAGCTGGAAGGAGCGAGAAGCCCCAGGAGGGTTTGGGCAGAGGCTGGGGGGCGCCTGGAACAGTGAGACAGGCTGGGAGGTGGGCAGGCCCCAGGGGAGTGGCGGGGCCTAGTGAGCAGGAGTTCAGCCTCCGAGAGGGGACAGAGGGACGCTGCTGGAAGGCTTTGTCCCGGAGGCCACGTGCACACACAGGCAGCTGGACCTCCAGCAAGGGACGGGGTCTCCACGACCACCCCATGAGGGGACACAGGTGCCCGAGGATGGTGTCACTGAGAGGAGGAGCCCCAGAAACCCCTCTCACGGGGGCTGCACAGGTGGGGAGACGGCGCCGGGAGGACTGGGGGTCCCTCCGTGCTTGGCCCAAACCCCGCGTACGGTTTTGCTTGTCCCATTCCAGCCCCGTCCCACACCGCACTGCACAGGGCTCTGGGTCCCCCCGTCCGTGCCTCCCAATCTGCCTACCCGGTTAGCCTGCAGACCGGTCTCCCATCCTGAAGACATGAGAATCCACGGCAGACCTCGCCCCCGTGGGCTCACGGCCCTGCCCCACGTACGCAGAGCGGCTCTCTTCCCGCTTCCTTGGCAGATTCTTGCTCGAACCTGACATAGTTGGAGTGTGACCCCTGCTCCCTGAAACCCTGCTCAAGAGAGCCCGAGGCCCTGGGGGTGTCAGAGCCACCACCCGGCCCCCCACTCTACGCATGTGGTCTGGGGAGACAGACCGTCGATGTCCCTGGGTCCCCAGGCTGAGCCACCATAATGGTGCAGACCTGGACTAGCCTTCAGGGCACCTCCTGCTCCGGCTACCCCTTGGTCCCCTGTGGTGCAGGACCCCCTTTTGGTGCACCCTGCAGGTCCCCGGGGCAGCCTGGCCTCAGCCCCCACACACCCGGTAGGGAGCTGCTGTGGGAAGGCAGCAATCCTGGCCCTTCCACACCCCACTACCTCCCAGAAGCCCCGGTGCCCGTGGAGAACCGACACAGCTGATCTCGGGGGGTCCCAGTGGAGCCCCCCGAGGAGGAACGCCCTCCAGGACAGGGCTGGTACACAGCAGGCGCTTCTTAAAGGCCACAGTGAATTGACCCGAGAAGTAGTGACATCTTTGGCATGTGACCCAGGCTTCCTGTTGGCTCCCGGGCACTCACCGAATTCTCCGACAGCCCAGGACCCATCAGGACCCTCGGGCTCTGGGGAGAGGCCCCGCAGAGCCAGGACCAGGGGCCGCCGCCCTCCCATTGCACTCCTCGCTCTCCAGCTCCCCAGGGTTGGAAAAAGGCCGGTCACGTGTTGCTGAAGCCAAGAGTGAGACGTCCCAGGTGTCCACTAGGCCTCCAAAGTCGCCAGGTCCACGCAATAGGCCCCTGCCCCATGGCCCAAGCACTCGCTTTGCTCTCCCCGAGCCTGGGGTGCCTCAGGACCATGATTCACCCAGAGCAAACAGCGGTTTGCACCAGAAGAGGGTTCCCGAATGCCGGCTTGCTTTCTTTCCGTCTGCAAATAACGTGGGAGGGCGAGCTGGCAGAACGAGGGCTGGAAGGCAGCTCTGACAAGCAGGTGCTGTCACATCGCTGGGGCCAGAAGCTGCTGTCCTCGGTGGCTGGAGCCACCTGCAAAGGCATCCCCAGACTTTCCTCAGGGTCCCACCCACCGCATGTCCCCCTGGTCTGGATTTCCTCCCGGCTGGGAGAGTGTCACGTACTCCTCCCCATCCAGCGGCTGTTTGGCAATGTTAGGAGACATTTCTGGTTGTCACCACTGGGGATGGTCCCATCATTGGGTGATTAGAGGCCCGGGATGCAGCTTCACACCCACAGTGTGCAGGACAGACCCCCATGACAGAGGAGGATCCGGCCCTGCCCGTCAGCGGTGCCCAGGCGGGACCCCCTGCCTGCCTGCCACCCTCCAGCCCAGGCACAGCAGCTTGGGCCCCATCCCCCAGCTCCAGGCCCCACGCCCCTGGCTCCCTACCCGCCCCACAAAACAAGCAGGCAGGCACCAGGGTTTTACCAATTTTATTTCTAGACTTTTCATGTTTGTCTTTTGTCTTCTGCTGGAAACGTGCCGGTTACATGTCTGTGCTGGGAAATGCCGCGGCGTGCAACCAGAAACACACACAGACCCCAAGTGCCCGCCCACCAGAGACCCTCACAGACTTGCTGGTCACAGGACAGACTCTGCTGTGCTCCCGGACCTGTCACCGGCCTTTGGCCTTTCAGCACACAATGTCCACCCCCCCACTAGGACAGACCGACCCTCAAGGACCCCTGTTTGGTTCAGACACACAGATGCCGCAGCCGGAATGGTTGAGGTAAGCGGAAGCAGTGCTCCTGCAGGGCGGGGCGGGTCCTGGGCCTGCAGTGGCCTCGGCACAGGGGCTGCCCCCGCTGGCGCCGGGCCGCACATGGCACAAATCCTTTTGGTTCGTCAGCGTGCGAGGCGGCTCCTGGGCGCACAGCACCGCTAGCTTCATTGAGATCTGAAGTCTCGAAATGAGCATGAGGCTGTAATGAACAGAAGAGAACACGAGCACACAGAACAGAATCAACGCACCAGAAACTCGAACGAATTCAGAAGCTACTTCAGTCATCCCTGAATGACCGAGTCCCACAGCACAGCACCACGGTGGCACGTCAAGACATACTTGTTACAATAATAATAATTATTATTATAATGCAACTTTCATAGCTACACGCAAAGAACGATATAGCGGTAAAAACTACTATGATGGTAAGTCCCAGGACAGGTGGGGAGTCCAGCATAACAGGCGCAGGGCAAAGGAGACGGACACGGCCTGGTCCCCAGAGACGCCAGGGGGGCTGCGGGAAGGCCCCGGCAGCCCATCCCCACCAGGCCGGTTTTGGGATCTCGTCTGCGTGTCTGTTTGCCGAAGCAGGAGGCCACAGGTCAGACAGAGCCTGACTACCGGGTCCACACATGGCTAAGTGAAGCATGAGGTATTGTGAAACAAGAACCTTTTTGGAATAGAGCAGTAATCACATTTAGTCAAAACTGATCACATAAAAAAAAAAAAAAATCTACCAAAAAAAAAAAAAAAAAAAAGAGAGGCATCTGTCATACATTTTTCTATGAGAAAATTAAAATGAGAACATGGCAGTATATGACATTGTAAAAAAACAATAACTGATCCTCCAATAGCAGCAACACAATATGAAAGAGACAGAGAGAAGCGATGTCAGTCTGTTTCCAAACCGTGCCGGGAAGTCATCGGTGGCAGCGCATCAGAAAGCGGAGCCGCAGCCTGTCCCCTCGCCTGGTCCCACCGCCTCCCCTCCCCTCCGCACCTCCTCCCTCACATCCTCCCCTTCAACACTCCCCACATCACAATTGCAAAAAGGAACGTAGCCAAGATGTGCAAAGTGTCTATCGGTGGCTAAAATTTTCTTCAAAGGAGAGGGCAGGGCATAAGAAACTCTGGGGAACTGAACTCATTTCAAGGCCCCTAATTTTCTGGGTTAACTCCCAGGGCCCTTAGATCGGACCACGCTGGGAAAACGCCCAACAGGCCGAATCAGCCGAATCAACGTGATTTTTGGGCTTTTTCTCGGGACTTTTTTTTTTTTTCCTTTCCTAGAAAAGGATCTAACTTTTATAAACGGTACGAAACCTGCAACATAAAAGGCAGAAAGGGGTAGGGGTGTGTGTGTGTGTGTGTGTGTGTGTGTGTGTGTGTTTAAATCAAGGGGGGGATTGCATTACTTTATAAATCATACTGGCCTTACGAACATCCTCTGCAATAAATATTCTTTTTAGCCTTAACTATAAATTATATACTTTAGTGTTTAAAAACCTTCCTAACCCTTATGCTACGAGCTCTCTACTTTAAGGCCCCTACTTGCAAACACCAGTTGGCACCAAAGGGTCCCAAACTTCAACTTCTCTACAGAAAAAGAAACACATCTTCCTGGCAGAGTGGGGCTACTTTCCTCCCTCCTCCTGACCGGACCCTGGCCTTCAGAACACGCCCCTTTCGCGAACACCACAGTGACATCCACTTGCCTTGCCATCCTGTCGGAACACAAGTCCGTGAATATTCCCAAACCATTCCATTGAGAAACCGCGCCCCAACCCCCCCCCCCGCCCCGACACACAGCCCGAACAGAGATCGTGCCTCGAACTACTGGACCAAAAGTGCTTTGAAATGGAATGGTTTTAGAATATCGAGAAGGAAAACCAACCAAAGGAGCTGTGAATTTCACCTGGACGGGAGCAGGCCGCAGGTCTGTGGGGTGCAAAGCAAGCACCGCCTCAACAGGCAACTACAAAATTAGGAAGATTACAAAAATAGAATATATTAGGTCGCTACCGCGGTTTCCCTTCCCAGGAGCGGAGACGCCAGGAGTCCGGAGGGTTGGCCGTCCGGCGCCCGACAAACCGCGCACGTGGCCGGTCCACAGGCAGAAAGGATTTAGCAGTTTTCGATGAACTCTATGCTACTCTAACCGAGGTTACGCCAGCCACGGACAAGGTGGAGAGGTTACACGCCTACCTACGGGATAAAATAAACACACACAATGACATAAAGTGACTACATGCACGAGGAAGCGAGATACAGGATGCTGAGTCGCCTTAAAGCCTTGCTCCTCCGGAAAAGCACAAGGATACGTTTTCCTACCTAAGACGCTCTTCTACCTTAAAAATGCTTTGTTGACTTTCTTCTCTATTTTTTTTAAAGGTTTTTATGCTTTTTTGTCTTAAACACAGAAAGAATTAAATCTCATCCTCCCCTGCAGACTCGTTCCTTGTGTTAATAGCTTGTCCTTACAACTCAGAGACACAAACACGTTAATATAAAAACTAGTTGATTATGGGGTACAAAATCCTCTATTTTTATAGCACAGCCCTCCTCCCTCCCGGCTTAGGGTTATGCAAATACTATTTTTTTTTCCCCTCTCCTTTTTTTGTTTTTTTGTTTTTTTTCTAAAGACAGTTTTTCGGGTACTTTTTTTTCTTTTGCTTAAGTCAGAGACGGAAGGGAGAAAGAGCAAAGGAGAAAACTGACACAGGGAGAAGGGGGCCTTCCCTCCTGGTCTCGACCGTCCAGAGAGGAGCGGTCTGTCAGGGCAGCACCTGGGGCCGGCCCCTGCTCGCCGCGGGCGCCCTCAAATGTTCACGTCCCGCACGTCGGTGGGCGTGCAGGCCAGGTCCACCTCCTCTTCCTCCTCCTCCTCCTCCGCGGCCTTGGGGTCCAGGTTCTGCTGCTGGGCCTGGCGCAGGCTGGACTCCAGCAGGGCCTCGATCTGCTCCTGGCAGGCCCGCAGGCAGTCCTGGGCAAGACAGACAGACAGACGTCCTCAGAAGGGGCCTATGGTGAGGGGCCCACCCCCGGACCCCAGGACTTGGCTTCTCTAAGAGCCACGCTCATCGAAAACGCCGCCTCCCCCCGACCTGGGGAAGGAAGACGCTGTGGGAGCTGCTGACCCAAACCCTAGGATCAACGGGCTCGGGCCCCATGCGGCCACCGGCTGCCCCTACACCAATCAGGCAGCGGTGACCCCACTCAGGACTGAAGGCCTTGCAGGCCGCAGGGCTGCTGTCTGTCTGCTGTGGATGCAGACAGATGTGCCCGCCCCAGCCTGCCCCAGGCCCCTGGCTGGAATCTGTCCTCCGCTGGGCTCAGGCCTTGGCCCTCAGGTCCCATCGGCCCCAGGGATGCCCTCGGGGAATTCAGCCATTTGATCCAGGAGCCTGCTCTCCGACTTAACCTCTGCTCGCCTGCTCGCCGGCCCTCCGGTGAACCCAGCCTTCCATGATGAATGGGTGTCAAGAGCGTTAGGCTGCGCATGACTGAGGATGAATGTTGGGTGGCCCGGGGGGACCCGGACTCTTCATCCCCCTCTGTCCTCTCTCCATGGGGCCTGCGTCCCGGGCGGCGCTGTGGCCTCGGCAGCCACCACCCGCATGGTCAGTGGGGAAGAGGGATTGGAGCCCGGGGCATCTCCTGGCCTCACTGGGAGCAGATCTCCCTGCAGCTCCAAGGGGCGCCTCGTGCCTTCATGGCCTCACGGCCCCCAGGGTCTGAATACAGAGGTTGGTCCAGGTGCGGGAGCCATCCATCTCCGCTCCCCGCATGCCATAAGGGGGCTTCCTTCCTACAACTAGACTCTGGTCCAGCCTGGGAAACAGACTGCATCCTCCCCACGGCCCACGGCGGAGGTGCCGGTGAACTGCCAACCAGGTGGGGTGGGAGTCGGGCGTCCTCTGCCCACAAGGAGAGGAGCAGGCCCCGGGGTCTGCACAGCTCCAAGCTCTGTGCCCTTTTCGGTATTCCTCACGGAAGATTAGGAAGGCAGGGGCACTGCCGACAGCCCCGGGTTACAGATGAGGAAACCGAGGCCCAGGAAGTCTGGTGTGGAACCCAAGACTCCTGATGGCCACCTCAGGCTTCCATCCAAACGCCGAACACCTAACACAGCCTCAGTTCCACTCCTGAGGCCTCACGGTGCCCCCGCCTCGTAGTCGCTCTCCACAGGCAGCTCTGAGGGGCGACGGTTTCCTCGCCCCTGCATGGTGGAGCAGAGGGTGCAGGGAGGGCCTCCCCTCGGCTGCCACCGCCCTCATCTCCTCCTCCCAGCAGCCCACTCAGCCTGTCCCATCCCGTGAAAAGCCGACTGGTGACTGAAGGCCAGCTCCAGAGAGGAGCAGACGCGGCTCACACCCCGGGCCCGCGGCCGCAGGTCTTCTGCGCCTGAGCTCTGCTGCTACGGTTGGAAGCAGACAAACCATCAGCTGGTTTCTCCGGCGTCTGTCCACCAGTTGTGAGCGTTTTGTGTCAGATCGACTTAAAAAGATCACCAGTCACATAAGGGGCGCTGTAGCGATCCCCTGCAATGGCCTGTGGCGTTCCTAGCTCAGGCAGAACTAGGGCTGGCCAGGCCCCCAGCAGCGGGGCGAGGATGCTCCAGCCCCGGCAGCTGCCTGAGCCTATGACGCGCGCACTGAGAGCCAGAAGGGAGGCCCCCTCCGCCTCCAGGGGCTGCCTGTCTCCGGGCGAGAAGGATTCCTTCTTGGGGGCAGGGGAACGACACAAACAGGCCCGGCAGCCCAGCGACTGGTGCTGGGCAGAGGACAGGCAGGGGCCCCTCTCACACCCGAGCCTCCCTCCCTGCCGGTGAGGTGGCACCCAATTGGGCCCCCAGACGCTCCAGGGTGGAGCCCCCCAAGGCAGCCCGAGCCGGATCTGGACTGGGGTCAAGGCGGTCACTCGCTCCCACACCACACACCAACAGGGGCCGACGGCTGACCCGCCAACCCCGCTGGTCTAATTTGGCAAATGCCACAAACCCTTGTAATTGTCATCTGAATTCTTTAGGGAAAGAAAAGAAGTAGGAGTAAAACAATGGCGTTTTTAAGAAGAAAGACACAGTCGCCTGCGTTGTAACTGCAGGAGCCTCTCAAAGACGGCCGTAAAAAAACAAGGTGGCCTCTGCCGCCCATTGTCCCGGCCGAGACCTCACAGGAGCCCTTCTAAAGCGGCCATTTATGGGCCCTCCACAATGTCCCCAGACAAAGCTCGACTGGGCCCCAGCTCCACACCCCATTAGGGCACGGATCATTGACCCGGACGCCTTGTCGTCCCTCTTCCTGCACAGCTCCCCGGGAGGGATTTATGACCCTTGCCTGTCCTGGGAGCCCAGGGGACGCCAGCAGCCTGTGAGGACTGCCCCGCCGGTCAGTTGGTTCCGAGGTGCTTCTCCCACAGAGCCCCGGAGAGGTGGGTGAAGCTGGCACCGTCAGCCTGTGGCCAGGTCCTTTGCCCCTGAACACAGGCACCTGCTCCGGTCCCCCACATGGCCGTGGCCCCAGCCCCGTCCCCTTCTGGGGTCTTGGCACCAGCCACCGCATTTCCCATCAGTGAACTACAGCTTCAGACCCCCAGGTTCTAGATGCTTCTAGTACCCCGTGGGGGAGCGGCACACGTGATCACTTACCGGGTCACACTTGATCACTTTGGAGAGGAACCGCGTGAGGCGGTGGTAGGACAGGAAGCTGTTGGTGCTCCCCAGGTGCAGGCCTTGCACCGCGGCCACCACGCTCCCGGCAGCCACCATGGAGGGTGGGTTGGAAATGAACTTCACGTCTGCCACAGAGAGAGAGGGGTAAGGGGCCATGAGTGGGGCACACGCCAAGGATCCAGGCACCCCCCCAGTGCCAGCCACCTGTCGGGGGGCCTGTCCAATGCACAGCCGGCCTGGGTTTGTGGATTGCGAGGGGCCGGTCACTCCAGCCTCGTCGTCGCCCGGGCATGTGCTGGCAGAGCAGGAGCCGGGCTCGGGGCTCGGCAGGGGGGAGCTTGGTTCGCTTACAAACAGCCACAGAGCAAACCCAAAACAGCCCCCGGAGGAGACAGCAGAGGCCGCTGGGGAGGGGCCCAGGCGGCTCTCCTGTCCTTTCAGCCTTGTGAGCCCTGTGAACGTGTGGCTTATTCACAAAACTAAATGAAATAAAAGACGATGCAAGCCCCCGGGGTGGCAGGAGAGACGGGGCCTCTCCATTGCCCTGAGTACCTGCACTGCCAGCCCGGGGCCTCACCTGCACAGGGGCCCAGGCTGCCCCCAGGGGCAAAGCCAACCCCCCCCCCAGATTCTTTGAGGCGCATACATCCACATGGGAGGATGAACCCAGGGCAGCCCACTGGCCTGCAGGAGCTCCCTGTGGTCAGATGCTCATCTCCACCTTATCTTCCTCCAAGCATGCCACGGGGGTGTGGCGGGACTCCATGACTTCACCCGCCAGTCTGCAGGCCACTCTGTCCCCAAACTACAGGAAAACTGCACGGGAGGGTGGGACGGGCCCCCACCGCGGGCCAGCTGGAGCTCCCCGATGGGGGGACGGCTGCATTTCCTCCTGAGGGCTACCCGCAGGCTTGCCGCACACTCATAAAGTTAAGGACATCTTAAGTGGAAATGTGGTACCCAGGCTGACTTTTTGTTGCACCCAAGGAGAAATTGTGGGTGGAGAAGGCCACAAACTTCAGCATCTTAATCAGAGGCCCCTGGGCCCGGGGCCGGGCGCCTGTGGGGCCAAGTGTGGCATCTGTCAGCCCCCGTCGCCTCCTCTTGGGCCATTGAGCACCCAGGAACAGGGGGGCTCCGGCGAGCTGAATGGGAGGGGACTGAGCACAAAGGGAGTGGGGGCCCCAGGGGCTGGGGCGCATCCCCACAGCCCATCGGAGACTTCATCCCGAGAGAATAAACAACTTCGGCCTTGTTAAAGGGAGCGGGCGCCGTCGAGGGGGGCTGGGAAGAAAGGCAGCCACCCTGAAGGGGCGACAAAGCCAGCTTCTGGGCACTGTGACGGCTCAAAAGAGAAATCCCTAACGAGGCGCGCCACCTCGTCCCCCTCTAAATGGGAGCCATTCCACCCCGTCTGAGAGCCCGCAGCCATGAATGGAGGGCTTTTCATTGAGGCCAATCAGGCCGGCACACAGAAGCCGGGCGGCCCGGCAACAGGCTCTGATCGGCTGGCCCTCGAGACCCATCTACATGGGAGGGAACAATCGCGGCAGGCTGCTTCGGAAGCCCGTCTCCCTGCTGAAGTGTGTGTGTGCCTGTGTGTGTGTGTGTGTGTGTGTGTGGCTGGGGGCTTATGTTTAGATAAGGAGCAGTCCAGACTTCCACGTGGACGCTCCAAGGGTTGTCCCCATTCGCTGCCTGCTGGTAAGGAGCCCAGGGGGCCAGGGCGAGCGCGGTCATCGGAGCCATGTGGCCCTGCTGACCCCTGCTCAGGCCCACTCATTAAGCTCAATTATGTGCCAGCTTCAAACGGCAGTGGCAATTCCCCCACCTGGCCGCTGCAGCACAGGATAAGGCTCCAGTGTACACGGCCGCACACGTGCTCAAGGCAAAGCAAGACCCGGCGCTGGGCGTGGGTGCCATGCGCACAGGCACAGGGAGAGCGCAGCACCGCCCCCCCCGCCCCCCTTAAATGGGCCCCTGGCCACGTGGAGGGCAAAGACATCTTCCTGGGCTTCTGCCTGCAACTCTACCTCTCAAAAATGTTTGGTTTTGAGCTGCAATTACGCCACGCTCATCTCGAGAGAAATCCCCTTGGGACCAAGAGTACAGCTGAACCTCAGTTATGTTTCAACGAACAGTGCAGGCATGGATCAGGACCCGTGGAGGGAGGTCGCTCCCCTCCTCTGGCCGGCCTGTCCCCCACGGGGCCCCACCCTGCAGTTCACACATGTGAGAAGCTGGGTCACCCCCAGCCATCCCTCCACCTTCCCTGCAGGTGTGCCCCCAGGTATCTGAGCCCGGGCCACACCCCAAAAGCCAGGGGGGTTTGCTGTGCCCGGCGTGGTCCCGCACCCCAACCACAGCAGCTCGAGAGCCAGCACCCCAGCCCACGGGCAGCCCCAGCCCCAGGATCGCCTCCTCACTGCTGGCACCCCGCTTCCCAAGGTTCCTGGGAGAGGGCGAGCTCCGGGCTGCCCCAGCCGTCCTGGGGGAGTGTGTGCAAGAACGGCTCCTCGCATTATCTCCAGCAAACTTTGCCGTTTCTCTGAACCACTTTCAGCTCCATAAAAGGCCGCCTGGACGTCTCTGGACGCCTCTCTCCTCGGAGGCGCCCCAGACAGAGAACGCCTCCCTGTCCACTTACAGAGATGGCCCCCGGAGGCCGAGGGGACGGTGGTGGGAGGCTCCCCACCCCACCGAGGGCCAGCTCTGTGGGGCACAAACACCTGGGGAGGGCGCCCCCATCCCTCAGATCCATCCAACCCAACGATGTCCTTGGCATCTGCATCTGCCCTCCGCGCCACGCTCGGAAGGACCCGGAGAAGGGTAGGCAGGCCAGCAAATCTTCTTGGCTCTCGCCTCACCCAGAAATGCCAGCCGCCAGAGCGCCCGGGCCTCAGGAGGGTGCAGTAAGATGCCAGGTCAGGGGGCTCTGCCCCTGGTGGGGACGGGGGTGGGAAAGACACCGATCTCCCCCTTTGAGACAATGTGGCCCTCAGGTCATCCAGGGTGAGCCCCAAACAGATTTAACAGCTGAGGCCTGTCCAGGGGTGCAGGCCGCCCACAGCACATTTGGGTGGGATGGGGGCATGGAGCCCTGGTCAGGGTCTCCCGTTCGCCTGGGCCCAGCTCACGTGATCAGGGGGAAGGAAAGAAGAGGTCACAGTGGGTCAGGGGCAGGGCTGGGGGGAGGGGGGCCGTGCAACATGGTTGGGCTGTGTGTGTCTGTGTGTCCCCGCGTGCACTGCGTTCTGAGAGGCCGGCTGCCCCGAGGCTTGGGGCCAAGGCAGAGCCAGGGAGGGACCTCTAGGGACCAGCCAGAAGCGTGCTCAGGGGAGGGAGGGCTGGCCCCCTGCTGCCAACCACAGCAGCCCAACCCCAGGCGGCTCCACAGCCCCTCCCAGGACTCCGCTGAGCTGCGCGGACGGCGCCCCCGGCGGGGCCCCCGGGCGGCCGAGCTCCTCTGCCGCCCCCGCGCGCAGGCTCCGGCCGCCCCGGAGCACGTGGTGCAGGCCCCGTGCCGACCTCCCCGGCCCCGTGGGCGCCCCAGCAAGCGGCCAGCGTGGAGAGGCCAGCAGGGGGCGCCCGCAGCTCAGGCTCCTCCAGGACAGGGGGAAGGGCTGCGGGGGGTGGGGCAGAGAAGAGGCAGGCCGGGTGGCACAGACTGGCCCCAGCCTGGCCGGCCGCCCACCCCTCCATCTAGCACAAACAGACCCAGCCCTGGGCCCAGCAGAACCGGGAAAGAGGAGGGCTTCGGAGGGCAGGAGGGGCCCGGGGAGCATCTGCTCAGATGGGGAAACCGAGGCAGAGGACAGGAAGTTCCGTGGGGGGGGGGGGGGGGGCACCCAGGGAAGCTGGGGCAGCGCAGGAGCCGACCTACCTGTGGCACAGAGGGCGACGAAGGTCTGCGCGTGCTTGCGGATGATCTGCTTGTTGTCCTCGGCCACCGGCATTTTGGAGAGGAAGTGTTCGATGAAATCGTGCGGGGTCATGGCCGCCAGGTTCCACTTGAGCTTGTTCACCAGGAGCAGCTCCATTTGCTGCGGACATGGGGTGGACAAGCGTAAAGAGGCGCGCAGGGCGGCTCCTGGAGGCGGGGGTAGGGTGGGGGGAGAGTGGCACAGGAGCCTGGAGAGAAGGGACGGCGGATGTCGGGTTCTAGAAGTGGGGGACAGCACGCAATCCCAGGTGGAAAAAAGAGAAGATGCTGTTGGAAAATGCTCCTGCTCACAACTTAAGCCCCGACTGTTCCCAAGTGGAGACAAAAAAAAAAAAAAGACCTCCCACGCCCGGAACGCACTGCAGGGTCGGTACCGCGCCGCCGCCGCTAGAGGACGCGCGCCGCCCACTTTTCAGCCGCGTCCCGGGCGCAGACGCGGTGGGAGTCCGAGCGACAGTGCGAGGTGGGGCAATGGGGACCGGGGGCGCTGGGGGCCCCACCGGCGTCTCCAGGGAGCCCCAGGCAGGGTGGCCACCCGCACTCAGGGATCGGGGTCTGTCAGCAGCCGGCCGGGTCCCCCTACCTCTGCACCTCCCCCACCCCCGGGGTCCCGCGGCTCGTGGGGCGTCGGGGGGTCCCGCGGCTGCTGGGGCATCGGGGGTCCCGCAGTTACCAGCAGCTCGTCGGGCCGGATGGAGTTGTCCGTGTAAATGCACAACTTCTCGGCCGTCAGGGGGATGGTCTCCTTCATCTTCGAGGCCACGAACATGCAGGTGGCCCCCAGCAGCTGCAGGCGGCTCTTTTTCACGGGCTCCAGCGACAGGAAGCGGTCCAGGTAGTTCATGGCCAGCGGGAAGACTTCCTCCTCGCACTTCTGCTCCTCGCAGACCTGCGGGGGCACCAGGGCCGTGACCGCCGCCGCCGCCGCCGCGCGCGCGCGCGCGCCGGGCCCCCTCCGGCAGCGACCCTGCGCCACCCCCACCTCGCGCGCGCCCCGGGCCGCGGGGTCCCGGAGCGCGCCGAGGGTCGGGGCAGGGGGCTGCAGACGCTTCCGGGGACGCGCCCCCTCCTTCGCATGTCCCCAATACCCACCCACCCCGAAACTGAAAGGGAAAGTCCCCGCGAGGCTGGCACGGCGGGGGCGGGAGCGGGCACGGCTGGGCTGCGTGCGCCGCGCGCGGGCTGCCCACCCCGGGACCCCGGCCCGCGTGGGGGCTCCGGGGCCCGCCTGGCCAGGAGTCGGCACGAAACGGGGTGTGGGGCCGCGGGGCAGACCGCGGGGCCGGGCGCCGCGCTCCCTGCGCTGCGAGACACAAAGGTGGCGTCCCAGGCCGCCGCGCCGCATTTCCCCAGACGTCATCTTTTCAAAAAATATTTAAAAATATAAAAAAATTATCTGGATACATAAAAAACCCATGAAAATGACCCTCGGACGGCCCTTTACCCAGTCCGGGGGTCTGGAACTCGTTGCAGGCTCCGGGAAGAGCCCCAGGAATTCAAACTCGGGGCCCCCCCCTCCCCTTGGGCGCGGGCGCCGCTTCCCTCTCGCAAGGGCACCACGCCGCACTTTGAAAAATTATTTTAAAATACTTGCGGGGCCCCCAGGCCCCCACTGAAAGCCTGAAAACGTGACCCTCGCCCCCGGCTCGGTCCACACAGGTCCCCCAAGTGGAGACCCCTGCAGACAAGGGTCAATCCCTAGCGTCTTGGGGGCCACGCGACCTTGCAGCCCGGCGTGCTCTCTGGCCCAGGCTGGCTGTGCAGGGCGCCCCGGGACTCGCTGCTTGAACAAAGGGGCCCCACTTCCCGAGCGGGGTCCCCCCAAAACTGTCCGCGCTCCGGCCCCGCGCCCCTCCCGCCGGCTCCCGGCGGCCGCACGGCCCCTCGCGGCGGCCCCAGCGCCTCGCCGGCCGCTCCCCGCCCCCACCCTGCCCCCAATTATTAATAAACACTTTTGCTTTGCAATAAAAGAACAAAGATGGCGCATAATACTGGCACGAGCGGCCCTTGCATACGTGTCCATGGATATTAATTTAAAAATCAAATCTATGCCCCCTCCCCCTGGAGCTGGCGGCTCAGCGGCCGCGCGGCCGGGAGAGAAGGCACAGCGGGGATCGCGCGCAGGCGGGGGCTGCGTGGTGGCGGCCCCAGAGGGGGCTCTAAGGGGCGCCCAGCCTGCTGGCCCGTACCCTCGAGCCAAATGGGGTACCCCTGGCACTGGCTTTCCCCGAAGGGACCCCTCCCCGACCGCTCCCCGCCCCCCCCAGGAAAGAGAATTTCTAATGCCCCCCCCATCGTCGTTCAAAAAATACCCACGATATCTATGTATTTTGAAAATACGATTCCTAGCAACAGCCCGGCAAACCTCAAAGTTGGGGCGGGAGAGAAGGGAGGGAGATGAGTGGCAAAGAAATGTGGGTTTAAGCAACAAGTTGCAGGAAAGTCTTAAGAGAACCGCCCGAAGGCCCGCACCTCCAGCATCCAGGTGGCCACGATCTTCCTCATGGACGGTAGGATCTCCTTCTGCACACACTTGAAGTAGGACACCGAGGGCGCGCAGGTCTCCTCCGCCTTGAGCATGGCCCGCAGCACCCGGTCGTTGAGGAGGTTGGCATCGGGGTATGCCCGGCGGATGGTCTCCACCTCGCAGCACAGAAGCTGGTGTGCCATGGCTGGGGCTCTGCTGGGTGGCCTTGGGGCGGCGGTGGGCCCGGGGCTCGGTCTGGGCTCGGCTCTAGCTGCTGCTGCCCCGCGCTCCCTCGAGCTCTTCTGCCCCTCGCCGGAGCGCGCGGCCGCTGCTGCTCGCTGCTACTGCGCCGACAGCCCTCTGGAGGCTCCAGAACTTTGCAACTTCCAACAAAACTCCCCTGTAGTCCGTGTGACGTTACTGTTGTTAAGCAGAGATCAAAGCCGGGCAGAGAATGGGAGCGGGGGTGGGGGGGGCGGGGGCGGGAGCAGGGGGAGGGGGCGCGGGCGCCGAGCGCGGGGAGCGGCGAGGGGCAGAGCCCAAAAGGCATCCCGGAGGCGCCGCGCCTGCCCCGCGGCGGAGTTGCCCCCGAAGCCCGGTTTTCATAGAAATGCAAATCGCCCCAAGGCTGCCTGTCTCCCCGCTGGGGAACAGGGGTGCAGGGGGGGGCCCCCGTCCTCCCCGACTGGGTCCCCTGGGATTTTGGGAGTGGGGTGGAGGTGCGTCTGCAGAGGGGCACGACTAGGAGGGCGGGCAGGCCACACGCAAGATGGGGGAGACCGCATGGAGGGGGGACTCTGGGGTTCGGCGACACCCTATATCCGAGCCGGGAGAATGGGCGCATTTCCGACAATGCCACGAGGGCACCCACGGGCGGAGAGGCCGCCCAGGAATCTCAGCCTTTACATCTTCTTTCATTTTCATTAACACGTGTAAATTTCAGGAACCATTAACATTCAGGGACGCGGGGCACATCCCACACTCCTCGCGGAGGCTTCATTCCGGCGCACGGGGGGTCGTTGCAAATGCCCAGGGGGGAACCCTAAACGTTTAAAGGGATTTCAACCTAGCATGCGCTCGCTCAAAAAATAAAATAAAATAAAATAAAATAAATGCCCGAAAATTCCAGAAGCAGCCCAAGATGGTGGCCAGCATTTCCTTCATCCTGTCTTCCTCGCCGGGGGGTTCTGCGGGCTGTTCTCCCACCTTAGCCAGTCCATTCTTGCGGGGGGTCTCCAAATCACCACCCCCCCCCCCCACCACGTCCCGCCAATTTAACAGCTGGAAAAACACCACCGAATGCATGACTGCAAAACAGTGGTCTCTGTCCTGTCTCCTTTTAAAATTAAAGAATAAGTTAAATCGCTGGAAATATTAGTCGCCTCTCTGCCAGGGAGAAGACCACCGGAAGCTTCTTAATTGGTTTTATTAGGGGTGTGGACATCTCATCACCTTTGGTATATGCCCTGGGGCTGCATTCATGAGCTTGAAGGGGACGGCAGGAGCTGGCAAAAATTAGAACAATTATTAAGTTAAAGAAATGGGTGTATTGATCTGATTTTTAACAAAATGTATATATGTTGGTGGTTTTATAAGAGGGTCACCAATAGTATCGCAAACTTCAATGACATACAAAAGAACACATAAAGGTTTTTTTTTTAAAATTAAAGATTGTCTCTTTGGGGCTTTTTTTTAAATAAAAACACATTTTACCCAGTCTTCAAGTTCTTTTTTTTTTTTTTTACAGTTTTTACACTATCTGTCCCAAATTAAGCAAACTGTTGATTTACTTCCCTCTGAATATAGTTTTGTGTCATCAAACTACCGTATCTCCTAACAGTGAAGACGCAAAGAAAACGGATAAAAGGGCCCCCTCCCCTTCGCAAGGGCGCACGCAGCAAGATAAGACTCTCCGCCCTTTCGGGGCCGATTGTTCCCGCGCCCCCTCCCCCGCCGGGAATTAGGGTTACTAATATTCCGGGTCCGGGAGGGTAATTACCCCCGGCTCATGCCTCGGAAGCGGTGGGTGGCCAGAGCAGGGAGCGCCCACCGCCGTGTCCCCCTCCCCGGGCACCCACTCTCGCGTTGGCCGGGGGCACGGCGGAGCCTCGGAGCATCAGCCCGCGCACGAGGGCGGCCGGGCTGCTTTTTCATTCATAAAATCCCGACCGGGCGGCCGCCCCGATGATTTATGGGGCCGCGCGCTATCGCCGGGCGGCTCCTGTCCCGGGGGGCGAGGGGGCCCGAGCCCCGCGTGCGCCCTGGCCTGGCCCGAGGCGGGCGGGCGACAGCGAGGGGCAGCGGGGCATAAAGAGGCTCGCCCACTCCGCCAAAAGGGGCTCCCGGTCCAGGAGGGAGCTCCCCCCAACCCGGGCGCAGGACGGAGGAAACTGGAATTAGCATGAGCCAATGGGGGCGCGGCGCTGTTACTAGGCGGACCGGGCAGATCTCGACGAGGAACTTCGTTGATTTCCCCGCTCAGGGACAGGCGCAAAAGTGCAAGCCCAGCCGGCGAGCGTGAAGAGCCGTCCAGGAACCCGCGGGGGAGGCGCTGGAATTTGGGGCCGAGCAGGGAGCGCCAGCCGCCCAGCCCCCCACCCCGGGGAGCCCAGATCTGCGTGCCCCGGAGTCCCCCGATGCGGCCGACAGTCCCGGGCCCTCGAGGGTGACTGCTTCCAGGAGACGAAATAAAAATTTTAATTTTTTTCCAAGAGAAAAGCAACTTTTAAAAACTTTCCTGTTGCAGTTTTAATTTGGCGCTGCCTTTAAAAAACCCCACCACGGTGCAGGAACTGCGAATTCTGGGCTCATTTAAAGTGCTCTGCGCTTATTTCTTGGTGACCATTTGGAGACAAAAGGCTAGTGGCACAATCGGGAGGGAAACCACTTTGGTTGGAAAGAAAATCCAAAAGTAACTTACGTCACCTTCCCGTTTTCCTTGCCCCCTGGCCCACCACCGGGGTGACCGCGGCCGGGTCGGATCGTCGGCCCGGAGAGGGCGAATTCCGCGGCAGGAGCGTTTGCCACCGTCCCTGGCTGTGGGAACCTTCATTCAAGGCGGGGGAAGGGGAGCGCGTTCATTCAGGAACCGGCGCGCCGCGGCGCCGACTCCCGGACGCAGCGCGGCTGCGCGCTGCCCCGCGAGGGGCTTTGGGGAGGGGGTGCAGGCCTCAGAGGAGACCTTCCACCAGCATTGACCTCTAACACCCGCCGTCCCCCGAGAGGACCCGGGCGGCGGGCGGGCGGGCGGGCGCACCCAGGTGGGGTCACCTGCAGCCGCATACCTGGCGGCGACTTGAAAGGAGTTGGCTCCCGCTCCACGAGCTTTTCTTTGTTAAGCCCTTAAGTAGCCCTGGAAAACGCTTCCGAATGTGGGCCGCGGGGTTCCGGGGCGCTTGGGTTCCCCTTCCCCCACACTTCTCGCTTTGGGGGCCCGCATGGAGGTTCACGTGCAGCGGTGGCTCCGCCTGGGCTACGCGGTGCCGATCCCCCGCGCCCCAAAGCTGCGGGACGCCCTGGGGCGAACTCTGGCCCCGGCGCCCACCCGCGACAGCCACACGCTGGGAAGAGGGGCAGCCGCACCTCCCACCGCCCCAAGCCACGGACGTGCGTTTCCGCCTCTGATCAGTTAATTTCAGCCACACACAGACTGTCCGCCTTTCGCGTGCCTCAGTCCCGGGTGGGCAGGCTGCGAGGACGGGACACCCCTCCCCCAGCTCTGAAGGCCGTGGGCGAGGTGTGTGCCGGAGTTAAAAAGCAAACCCCAAGGAGTGGGGAAAGGGGGCGGGTTGACTCCCAGCGCCTCTGGGATCCAAGGGAAAAGGTGAAAGCTTGGGGGCGAAAGGTTCTAATTCCTTGACCTCCGCCCTCAAAACGCATCGCCTGGGGCCCTGAGCAATAGGAAACCCCAAAGTCCACCAGGAATTTCCTGGCCTCTTGGCTCAGGCCCCCGGCCCGTCTCTGACCAAGTGTCACGGAGTGGGCGCCCAGATTGAAAAGATAACCACCTCCGACCGAGGCAAAGAAATCGGGCGGTAGGTGGGGGTAATGACCCAGGAGGCCTTGCCCCTCCCGCTTCTCCCGTGGCCAAGCGGGGCCGCGGCCTGCACGAGGCTCAGCAGACTCCCGCTCCGGACGAGGGCGCAGGGCGCGGTTGCGGAGACTAGCGGGGCCTCGGAAACCTGCGGCGGCGGCTCTCGGGAGCCGGACCTCCCCGGAGGAGGACCCGCGCTAAGACCCTCGTCGGCTCCGCGGCGCCCCCCGCCCCGCCCGGGAAGAGCTCCACGCCCCATCCCTCGCCTCCAGGATTTGTCACTCGCCCCCAATCCCTGCCCTTTCCTGGAGACTGTCTGCGGGGAGGACCCACGTGCTCGTGCTTCTTTGTGCCCTTGAAACGCCCGAAAGCGTTTCCATCCTTCGCCTTGGCCCTGCGGGTGGGTGGAGGGACAGCCGGGGTCTTTATTATGGGGAACCTCTGAGTTCTGGAGCTCGGACGCTTGCCAGGAGGGGAGGGGGAAGGGAAACATTTTTTCCAGGTGCGAGGAGAGGGGCTGCCTCCTTAACGCCCTGCACCCCTCTCCTTGGGTCCCTCGGCCTCGCGCCGTCGGGGCTGGTGGCAGGACACGGGTGTGGACCCACCGAGGAGTTCTGGGCGCGCGGGGTCCGAGGGCCGATGGGCGGCGCTCCATCCCCAAGCCACGCCCGGGTGCTTGTGCGGGGCTCAACCTGCCCCTGCGAGCCCGGGCTGGGGTGCGGCCCGCGGGGGCGGGAGCGCGCGCCGCGGGAGCCCGGGCCTTGGCTCCGGAGCAGCGCGGGGCCGCGCCGCACATTCCGCGCATTCCCGCCGGGCCTCGGTTCCGCCGCCACGTGGTTGCTCTGCGCGCCGCGTGTACCGTAAGGCTTGGAGAAGGCGCGCACCCGCGGTTCCAGAGCGCGTGCAGACCTCCCAGGGCGCAGAACGCGGACCGCGCGTGGTCCAGCCGCTGCGCCCGACCTGTGCGCTCCCAGGACATAGATGGGGGTTGCTTTTTTGCGGAAAACGGAGAGTTGTACTGCTGGCGTAATACTGTAGTGATTATTGTAAAGAGGGCAGGAAGGGTGCTTAGGCCCCGCTGGTATCCGTAATAGGGGGGCTGTCCATCTGAGGAACGTGACTGAACCCGACCGGTGACCGTTCTGCCTTCGCAGCAGTGACAGAGCGCAGAAGAAGAGCCGCAGCATCTGATAACTTTCTTCTCCTTTTCTTTAAGATTCGAAATCAGTTGGAAGCACAGTCCAGTGTACTGTGCGACTGGCAAACAGAATCGTGGAGGGGCTTAGTACAAAGGAAAAAGGCTGTAAACTGCCTATAACTTTTTTTTTTTAAGGCCCGATGGTCCTTTTTCTGAGAATCAGTTCCAGATAAAGGATTTAGCACATCATTGCATCCTGAGCAGCTGACCTTAACCAACAGGGTGCCCGCCTCTGCTCATGGCACCCAGTGGGCCTCTGCACCCCTGGCTAGGCTGTGGTCCCCCAGGCTTGGGTGGGTCAGAGGACTTCTGAAAACCCTCTTGACACTGCCACCTCTCTGAGTCCCGTCTGGACAGAGGGCTTTCCTGCAGTCACATGGAGAGGGGAGAAAAGTCTGCTGGAAACACACCCCCAGCCGCCATCAGCACCAGTCCCCCTGGTCTAGGGGACGTCTGCCCCTCTGCTCTGAACCCAGTCTCCCACAGGTCTGGAGAAAAAGCCTTCCCTGGCACCCATCCTCACCTCCTCATTTCTCCTGCAAGGTGTCCCCCCCCCCCCCCAGACGCCCGCCACCGTGCAAAACTAGTCGCTGTCATGCGCTTAACTTTCAAAACAGTCCCCAGCGTAGAAACGTATTTAGCGGGTGGGGAAACTGAGGCACGCATCACTCCATTGGCCACCGTGCTGGCCTGACTATCAGAGCCCACACTCTGACGTATCACGCTCCCCCTCCCTCGGTGTCGTGAGCACTGTCAGAACAAACTCAGGGTCCTTCCAAGCCGATAAATGTCATCTACCTTTTCAAGAAATTCACGCAAAACCAAGCCACTTCCTTTTCAAGATGCCGGGAAGTTTGCAAATGTATTTGTGTGACTGCATGAGCATGTCACCCATACCTTTATCTGCCAGCTGCTGTGTGACCTTGGGCAAATCTGTCCCCATCTTTCACATGGGGTATCACTGTGCCCCTCGCAGGGCCGTGGAGATTAATTAAGGTGATTCCTGTGAAGTAGTGAGCAGAGGCCCTGGCATGTGTCAAGGCCTGTGAAATTTATCCGTTCATGTATTTGTTTTTGTGCAGCATGAAGGCCGGGCGCTGCATGCTGTATGTGGAATTAATTAAACAGCTCAGTTTATATTCAGAAAGAGGATTTGAAAAATGACTTTATAGTCTATAAACTTGCTTTTAATTGCTGACTTCTCCTGAGCTGTCTGTGGACGTGAGATTTCAATCCTAGAACATAATTTTCAATAGAAGATGTTAAGTGCATAAACCTTGCCTTCTTCCTTCTCACCCTGCAAAAGGAGTAAAAAAGTTGATTTCAAAAGGAAGCACTTTAATGAAAGGCACAAGAGTCAACACGAGGATGAGGGACGGAAGAGAAGGCAGGGTTTCTGCCGGGTGGAAGAGGGCCAGGAGCCAGAGGCCCTGCCCGGTCTCTGGGTGGAGGGGCCCGGTGCTTGTCGCCTGGTGGCGTAGAAGGAGCCGCTCTCTGCTCGAGAGGAAGAGGAGGCAGTCCCAGGTGAAACTGGCCAAAGGTGTGGGTCAGTGACACGGCTGGAAGCAAAGAGGCACGGGCAGTCGGGAAGCCACACGTCCGTCCGGGACACAGCCTGCCCTCAGGGTCTTGCTGCAGTGAAGGGAGGGGAGGGCTGGGGAGAAGCTGGTTCAAACATTTAACTACACTTGGCGCCTCTCCGGGAGAGAGGGCTCCAGAACCTGCCGGTCTGGAGGGCACCCCCTCTGCCCTCAGGACTCTGGGCATCCCTTCTCCATTGCCCCTTTGGACCAAGTGGTCTGGTCACCTTCAAACCCAAAGACGGAGCTGGGAGCACCAGCTGGAAAGCTTTCTGGCAAAATGCAACGTTAGTGCCGGCAGCTGGGCCAACAGGCTAACACTCCGACGGGGCGGGTGAGCCCAGTGGTCATCCCTGCGACGTGAGCCTCAGCCCGTCTGTGACCTCGGGGAGTTGGGTGGTGTATGAGTTTCCCAGGGCTCCCGTAACAAAAGGAGCTCAAACCGGGGCGCTTAAGACAACAGAAACGGATTGTGTCCTGGTTCTGGAGGCCAGAGTCCCATATCAAGGTGTCACAGGGCTGTGCCCCTTCTGCAGGCTTTATGGAGCACCCTTCTCTGCCTCTTCTGGCTTCTGGGGGCTCCGGTGTCCCTGGGCTTATGGCAGCATCCGTCATCTGGTGTCTGCCTCCATCTTCCCATGGCCTTCTCTGCTAGGACATGGTTCGACTCAGGCCTTGTTAGATGGCTCCGGGCCGGGGGACAGCACCAAATGTGACTGGGTTATTGTCTCTGACCTCCGGGGCCTTCCTCCTGCGGACCTTAGAAATAATGCATCGGGACATTTTTTTAAATGAGAGTTCACGGCCCAATCAGCAGGTGGCTTCTGCAGGTGACCGCTGTCCCGGCCTCGCTCACGCCTTTGCAGGGGTAGACGGAAGTCATGAGCATAAGTGCAATTAGAATTCTGAGGAAGCATAAAGAGCAAGGTGTCACCCTAGAATGAGGAGGGGTGGAAACTGAACCGGCAAACAGGGAGGAGAGAATGTTCTAGATGTTTGGACAGCAGGAGCGAAAACTCTGAAGGGAGGAAGGGCTGGGTAGGCACTTGGCTGAGAAGCAGAGTCTCTGAACTCCTTCCACGTTTTTCACCGGCAGGAAAGCAGTGTGCGGGGAGCATGGCCTCCGGGACCAAGAGGTTCTTGTCCCAGCTCCGCCACCTTCCATCGTGTGGCCGGGCACACGGCGGGTGCTGCAAAGACCCACAATACAGCCCACGCTCTGAAAACCGCAGGCACGAAATGGAGCCCCTTCATTAAGTCGTAACCAACTGGTCTCCCGGTTTTTTGACATCAGAGGCTTATGGAACTGCCAACGAGACCAACGGGAGATCAGTGGGCGGTCATGCCCAGCTGAGAGCCTTCCAGCCAGAGCGGGAATTGCTGGCTCATCCTGGGCGACTGTGCTGTTTCCTGGGCGCTTTCTGAGCGACTGGAAACGGTAGGTCTCGCGGTCTCCTCCGTAGCTTCCCGGGTCGGGATGACAACCGCAGAAGGGAGCCAGCGAGGGTCAGGACGGGCGGAGAGCAGGGTGGGGGCCCAGGGTGAGCTCAGAGCGGCTCTCTGGGAAGACAGACGAATCTGGACTGTTCCAGAAGGAGCCCTGGGAAGGGCTCTCCCCACCCTCTCGGGCCTCACCCACTTCTTGCCCCTTGCCTTGGGTTCCTGGCTGATGCGGCCAAGCTCGGAAATCCACCCACCAGCGAATTCCCATGCAGGTTTCTAGGTAATAGAAAGAAGCTGGTTGGAAAGAAGAGATGAAAGATAAGGATGGTATGGAGAAGGAAGGTGGGACTGCACGCAGGGCAGGAGGGGGAGAAGGGAGGGAGTCAAAGGCCAGGAGGGTGGGCAGGTGGGGAGGGCGGGAGCAGGAAGGAAAGTCATGTGCCCCCCTGGGAAGCAGCACCTCTTCATGCAACCAGGCTGCTCCCAGGGCGAAGAGGATGACGAGGATAACTTGGGAGCTGCTCACCAGGCTCTCCAACCCGCACAGCATCTGCACAGGTAGCATCTAATTCATCTTCACGGCAACCTCCGAGGACAGTCGCTCGTCCCCATTCCACAGGTGAAAAAAAATCGAGGCTCACAGGGTCATTCATCTCTGGCAGAGCTGGCATGCCTTCTGGCTCTGTCTCACCCTAAAACCTGGCAGCACCTGGAAATTGCGAGGTTCACTTTTTTTTTTCAACAGCTTTATGGAGATATAATTTACACACCACAAAGTTCTCCCTTTTAAAGTGTCAATGGTTTGGGCCGGCCCGGTGGTGCAGCGGTTAAGTTCACACGTTCCGCTTCTCGGCGGCCTGGGGTTCGCCAGTTCGGAACCCGGGTGCGGAAATGGCACTGCTTGGCAAAAGCCATACTGTGGTAGGCGTCCCACGTATAAAGTAGAGGAGGATGGGCACGATGTTAGCTCAGGGCCAGTCTTCCTCAGCAAAAAGAGGAGGACTGGGAGTAGTTAGCTCAGGGCTAATCTTCCTCAAAAAAAAAAAAGTGTCAATGGTTTGCAGTATATTCACAGAGCTGTGCAACCATCACCAAAATCTAAATTTAGAACATGTTTGTCATCCTCAAAAGAAACCCCGACCCATTAGCAGTCACTTTTACTCTATTCTTTCCTCTCAGCTCCAGGAAACCAGTTGTTTCCCATCTGTAAGGATTGACCTATTTTTGGACACTTCATGTAAGTGAAATCCTATGATATGTGGCCTTTTGTGTCTGGCTTCTTTCATTTAGCATCACCTTTTCAAGCTTCATCCATGTTGTAGCACATCTCGATGCTCCATTCCTTTTCATGGCTGAATAATATTCCACTGTATGGATGTACCACATTCTATTTATTCATCTGGGTCGCTTCCATATTTTGGCTTTAGAATGACGCTGCTAGGAACATTCTTGGGCACGTTTTTGTGTGGACGTGTTTTCATTTCTCTTGTGTAGCTGGGTTCATCTTTAGTGAATGCTCAGGCTGAGGGTAGATCCTGGGGGTTTAGCTCTCTGGGACCCAGGAGAGACCTGGACACGTCTAAGTGCCTCTTCAGCCACTGTGCACTGCCTGCCTTGCCCTCCTTTTCTCTTCTTCCTCTTGTCCTCTTTCTCTTTCATCTTCTCGCCTGCTCCATCCACAGGGAGGTCATAAAGTCTGGATCATAAGCAGTTATGTGTAAGGAATGTTTTTTGCCTTGACCCTAAGGAACTCGATGAGACCGAGACATTGCCCTAATTAGGTCAATGCACTGTGCAGAGCGAGGTGAGGGTGGGGCCTTCCCAGCAACCCTGGCACAGCCAGCGGGGGTGCGTCAGCTCTGACTTTCACCCAAATAAACCTGCACCTTTAGCATCCCAGAAGCAATCTGGGGGTTCGGCCTGTAAACAGAGAAGATAATCTCAGATCTGCTCCAGACTTTTTCCCCTCCCTCCCGCGTCTCTGCGCCTGGGCCTGCAGCTGACTCACCCTGGAGCGGGGCGCTGATCACGGCACACCCTCTCTGGTTAGGGAGTCGGGGGTGCCGGCCCTGTGGCCCCCTGATTTGTCTTCTCAGCCCAAGCTGCCCCAGAGCGGGCGATGATGAGCTGAACTGCGAGCCAGTGGTGGACAGGAGCAGAGGAGGTAGAAAATTCCTTCTGGTGTAGGACTGGCGTGGCGTCCAGGTTCAGGGGCAGAAATGGCTGAGGTCACAGGACTTTTGGGGTCATAGGAAAGATTTTTTTCCTTCCTGCTGTATTCCATTACGTGCTTTCAATGTACCGTGTTCTCTTATGAGCAAATATTATTTTATATCGAGAAAAAAGAATCCAACAAGAAACAACTCCGAAGATATCCGGGTGCTTTCCAGGCCCCCAGACCCCCCTGGCTGTCCTTGGAACACCTGTGCCAGGCCCCCTGGGGCTCATCAGGCCGTAGCCGCATGGGGTTCTCTCCGTCAGGGAGGAGCAGCCTGGCCCCGGCCCCAGCGACCAGCTCAGGAGGATCCTAAATTCTCACGCGACCTCCCTTCCAGCAGACGAAGGAGGGGAGGTTTGCTGTTTTAGGTAGAGCTGAAGTGGTCCCGGGGCAGACGCTGCTTGTACATGCAAAGCCAGGCCTTCGCATCACTGGGTGGGGACACTCAGGAGCAGAGGAGGTCCCCTGAGACACAGAGCATGGGCTAAACGCAGGAGGAAGCGCAAAGAGGAAGCGACAGACGCAGACTGACACGCACATGCTCCCTCCCCTGCGGCCGGTGGGGCTGGTGCTCAGTGAGAACAGTGGGGGCGGCTGTCTTTTCCTTAATAGGGTCTTTGACTACGTGCTCTCTGAGAATTCGTGTGGTCCTTGGGAGAAGCACTTGTGCTTGATCCAGCAGCTACCTGCTGTCTACCGGGACAAATAAAGACGCCTAGAAGGAGGTTAGGCCTAAAAAGTCTCCTATGCCTGGACTCCTGGAGAGGTGTTGTGTGGACAGAATCACATGAGGAGAGACCCCGCTTGGGGGAAGGTTGTGTGGCAGATACCACTCAGTGTCCTCTCATGTCCATTCCCCTTATTTTTAACTGGGCACCTACTACTCAGCTAAAGACTACATTTCCCAGCCTCCCTTGCAGCTGAGGCCGGCCATGTGACTAAGTCCTAGCCAATAGGCTCTGAGTGGAAGTGATGAGTCAAACTTCTGGATTGAGACATTAAAAGGCAAAGGCATAGGGCAAGGTTGCGGGATACAGGGTTGCTATACAAAAGGCAATCACGCTTACGTATGTGCCAGCAACGCAGAATTTTGAAATTCAAAACAATATTGTTTACATTAGCACCCCCCCACCCCCCCAAAAATGAAATACTTAGATATAAATCTAACAAAATATGTACAGGCATCCTTCCGAGATATGGCAGGTTTGGTTCCAGACTACCACGGTCAAGTGAATATTGAAGTAAAGTGAGTCACTGGAATTTTTGGGTTTCCCGGTGCGTATAAAAGTTGTGTTTACACTATACTGTAGTCTATTAAGCGTGCGATAGCATTATGTCTATAAAAACAGTGTGCACACCTTAATTAAAAAGTATATTATTGCTAAAAAGTGCTAACCATCATCTGAGGCTTCAGCGAGTCCTTTTGCTGGTGGGAGGTCTTGTAAAAAAAACTCAGTATGTGAGAAGTGCCATAAAAGGAGATTTTCCTGTACGAGATCTATGTGAGAAGAACCACAAAACTCTGATGGACAAAAATCCAAAAGGGACAAAATCAATGGAGAGGTGGTCCACGTTCATGGATAGGAGGACTCAATATTGTCACGATGTCGGTTCTTCCCAACTTGATCTGTCGGGTTCAAAGCAATCCCCATCAAAACCCCAGCAAGTTATTTTGTGCCTAAGGACGAGCCGGTTCTAAAGTTTCTATGGAGAGGCAGGAGACCAGAAAAGCCAACGCAGTAAGAAAGGAGAAGGGCAAAGATGGAGGACTGACACTGCCCAACTTCGAGACTCAGCATAAAGCTGCAGAGTAGAGACGCTATTGTGGATAAGGTGTTGGCTGCTACTATAATCGTCGCCCAGCTTGGACCTTGGACTGTGACACTGGTCTGTATGTCACTGCTTCCCTTTCCCACCCATCCTGCGTGCCACCCCTGAGGATTCTGTCTCATGGTCGCGTTCCATGCTCAGGGACCTCGGTGGCTCCCTAAGGCCCCCTGAAGACATTCTGCAATCACTAGACGTTCCAAGACCCTCTTTGCTCAAGTCAGCTTCTCCTTCCTTATCTCCCCCGCCTCTCTAGAAAGCCCCCACACCCACCACTCCTCTACTTCTGCCCTTGGCCTCCAGCTGCAGGTGCCTCTCACACGGCCCGGGACACACACCTTGCTTTGCGTAAGTCTGTGACCACCCCATGCCCTCCCACCACCATCCTGGCCTCCCCAGGAGCTCCGGAAGGAAGCGATCCCAGGCTGGCCCCCCCCAGGAAAGACTTCTCTTTGGAAATCCTTGGAGTTTGGAAAACTCTCCCTGAGTTTTGCCGCAGAGGAGGGACGTAGGGCCGTAGAGGGTCTGTCAGCCAAGGCGGCTCTTCGGAAATCATGAAAACACAGAGAGAGGTCTTGGCCTTCGAGCTCCTCACGGTCAGAGGCCCCGGGCTGACGCACGAGGGCTGCAGGGCAGCCAAACTCGCCGGGGGACCTTGCGAGATGGCGGTTGTGCCGCGTCTTCAGCTGGGGGCATTGTGTTGTTGTTGCTGTTCTGTTTGTCGTGGAACGCTGACTTGCAGTGCCCAAAACCTCCTCAAAAGAATAGGAACAGGAAAATTAGAGAGAGACGGCCGGGGAACTTTGCAAAATTGGAAAAATGAGTGTGCTCCCCGGTGCGGAGCGCGTTGGCCCGTCCCCTTGGCCCTGATTAAGGGGAATTGGTGTCTGTGGGGGCGTGCTGCAAGAGACCTCTGATTGGGAGACGATTTTGTGGCTTTGGCCTGTAATTTGGATTCGGGGGATCACGCACAGTTAATGTGATAAACTTGCAAACCTCCGCTGGTGACCAGAAGTGGAGGATGGCCCCTACAGGCAGCCATCAAAGCCGGCCTGGCAAAAGCTCGACCCCTGAGGCCGGGGACAGGCCAGGAGCCCTTTCACGGCTGGCTTTGGAATTTGGAAATGCAAGTGATTGCTCTTGTTTACCACCTAGTTCTCAACGCACTCTGCTATCCGGTTCCACTTCTGCAAGACGTCGGTGAGATTATTCATGTCCTAGACAATGGACTTTTCGAGGCCGACGGGAACCACATTCACCCTGTCCCGGGGCCTTCACACTGTAGGGGCTTTGCGCAGATGTGTGGGACCAAGGAGCGGAGGAACGAATGGAACGAGGGGTTGAAAGACACGATTTTGCCTTGAAGAGGGGTGGCCTGCCGGCCATTCCAGGTCGAGGGTTTGCCCCAAGAGATCTTCCTGATGCCCAGGGTCATTTGATTGTCGCCAGGAACACACAGGTTCCTTTTGCCTAGTGACCCCTTCCGTATATTTCTCTTGCTTTCTTAATGCCCAAGATCAGGCTGCTGAGAAGACAAACTCTAAGTGTGTGTGTGTGTTTTAAATGTTATGGGAAAATTGGGAGGGATGGGGCGGAAGTGGTTGGATGAGGGTGGGGTGGGAGACGGAGCAGACTGGGGGCTTCAACACCCACGGCGTGGCGTCCCACCCTCCTCCTGTCCCAGAGGGGTTCCCCTGGACCCGCATTTGCCACCACCGCCCTTGCGGACGTGTGCTATACGTTGCGTCCATATAATCTTTGATGCCCTGGTTTTATATTTATATTTCTTTGGTTCGACTCCCCACCACGTGACCACAGTGGAGTGAATCCCACCTTCCCCTGCACCTGGCGGGGAGGAGATGGGAAACTTTCCAACAAGAATGCTTGCTGGGAAACCGGAGGCAAACAGAATAAGACCTGAATGAGCCTGCACAGGGCTCATTTCTGATGCCAGCTCGAAATGAGATCTAATCGGGGGTCAGTTAGCGAGCGGACACCGCGATGGGGACCCCGGCTTCTGCTTCTTCCCCTTTCTAAAGGTTAACGAAGATACTGCAGACGGCCAGCGCCCGGCGTCCTTGCTGGTCTGCCTCCAGCAGGCATGTGACTCTTGATAACATCTCCGGACTCGATGATAATGGGGTCCAGTTGGTTTTCCCAATGAGCCCTGAGCAATGGCAACTGGGGAAGCAGGACTCTAGCGATGAGCCACGGGGCTCTATTCCTGTTTGGCTTTGCCCAGTGACTTCCAGAAGATGTGAGAAGAGCCTGCTCATCCACCTGACAGACAAGAGGGAATTTACTCTCAAAGGATTCTTATTAAATACAGCGGA
Organism: Equus asinus; assembly: GCF_041296235.1. Taxonomy (NCBI): domain Eukaryota; kingdom Metazoa; phylum Chordata; class Mammalia; order Perissodactyla; family Equidae; genus Equus; species Equus asinus. The sequence continues at coordinate 46,547,234 of NC_091806.1, read as the reverse complement.
ATTGGGTAAAATTTCCAATACTGGGGTAAACTCCGGTTGTTCCAAAATGTTCACTTTTACAGATAATGTTCTTATGCAAAATGCTTCTCTTATTCTGAATCTGATTTCCAGCAGCCTGGTGCTCTCTGAGATGTTAATAAAGTTACCATGAGAAGATTCTGAGGTCAAATTAATTGGGTAAATGCTACACGCTCTTCGAGAGTCACAGTGTACATTTGCATGTAAAGGTACTGACGAGTCCTGCAGCACAGAGATACACTGGTTTGTGAACAGAACACCCTTTTTGTGTCGTATCTATTGGCATCCTTTGTCAGGGTTCCAGACATTTTACCTGGGGAACACTGCCTCAGAACATATTTTCCAAAGTGATATAAAAGAATATAAATAGTTTGTCTTTTTTTCTCACTAAGACAAAAAGGGCTAGTGAAAAAACTTTGCATTTTTCCATGTGACAATTTGTTGTCTGAATTTTCTGGTGTCTAAGTTGTGTCTTCCTCTTCGTCTCTGATCCCTTATGAAGTTGAAACTGGGTATTGATCTTGTATCTTTTATAGCAATACTTTATGGACGCGGAGAGTTAACTCTGTATTTGTGTTTATCGCATATTTTCCCAATGCTGTCGCTCTTTTTACAAATTTTATCATGCACGCGCTTACGTGAGAGGTTTAATTTTTGTTTATTTATTTACTCAAACTCCTCCAGCTTGTCTCCAAAGAGATGTTTCTGTTTCTTGAGGTAGAATTTGTTTCTTTGACACGGATAGGAAAACATGCTCTTCTGTTTTCTTCTAGCTTGTTAAAAAGAATCTGACAAAACCCACATGCGTCTTCTTATGATACGAGTAGTACAAGTTTATCATGGAAAATAAAAATAAGGGGGAAAAAAGCACCTGCAATTTCACTACCCAGATAGCATTGGTAACGTCTTCTGTCGATCTTTTCACGCTTTTCTTGGTGTTTATGTACAAGTTAAAGACTTTTTTAACTTTAATTTTTAAAGTGTGCACCCCCATGCATGCGTGTGTATGTAGACGTCTACACACGTGTGAATGCACACACATGCACACATCCACCCGTGCATGGACACACACACTTCTCTCCCTCTATGGTTCTTCTCTCTTCACCAGGAATTTTGGAATTTCACAATCAATTTATTGAATTCTGGGGCTGGCCCCGTGGCCCGGTGGTTAAGATCGTGCGCTCCGCTTCGGCGGCCCAGGGTTTCGCTTGTTCGGATCCTGGCCACGGACATGGCACCGCTCGTCAGGCCATGCTGAGGCCGCGTCCCACATTCCACAACCAGAGGGACCCACAGCTAGAGTCTACAACTTTGTACCGGGGGGATTTGGGGAGAAGAAGAAGGAAAAAAAAGAAAAAGAAGAAGGTTGGCAACAGATGTTAGTAGCTCAGGTGCCAATCTTTAAAAAAAAAAATTATCGCATTCTGAAAAATACCAATAAAAAGCCCTTCGGCCTTTACTAAATTGGATGGTGTGTAGGAAAACCAGCTCTCGAGAGAGACAAACCCTGATTGGTGGCTTTTGCTGGTTACTGTGGTGTGAATACTCCCGCCGTGCCTGATTCCCAGCTCTCTGTCAGTTAACAAACGGCCTGCAAGGTTTTTGAATATTTAACACTCGGCTCTTGCCCTCGACGGGGACAGCTCCTCATCCTCCTGTTTCTTCTTCCTAACGGGAGCCGGGAGCCGGCTAACGTTCTGTTTCCTGTCTGCCTTTATTTCTCCTTTTAGCGTCTTATCATGGCCTCTGAGGAAGTGTTTTGCGTCCCCGAGTAAACGAATACTCAATTATTTGATATTTTAACTGCTATTGAAATCTCTTATTTTACACGCATTTTCTAGCTTCGTGACATTCGTATAAGACACAGTTGATAAAACATTTTTTTTTGTTATGCACCCTATCTTCCAGAATTAATTGACTCCTCCTTTTGGTTAGTTTCCTAGGTTTATAATGATGACCAAAACAAAACTGATATTTTTATGTTTTCTATTCCTACATTAATATGTTATTTCTTTTTCTTACTAGATAGTTTTCACCAATATTTCTAGTTTTCTATTAAAATAGGAGCGGTCACTGGACAGGACCCATTGCGAGACGATTCTGATTTTTCACGCTAATGACTTATTACCTGAGAGCTATTGGCTTTTGGTTTTAAATCCACAATCTTTATTACGTGTGGAATGAAACCTGTAATATGAGTTTTTAGATAGCGCAATTTTTCAAATGCCTCCTTGATGTCTATTGAGATAATTAAATGAGCTTTTACTATGTCTCATGCTAATATGTTAAATCACTTTCCTGCTTTATTGACACCAACTTATTCTTGAGATTAACCCTGCTCGGTTGCTGTAGACACTTTTTTTTTTTGGAGGAAGATTAGCCCTGAGCTAACATCTGCCACCAATCCTCCTCTTTTTTGCTGAGGAAGACTGGCCCTGAGCTAACATCCATGCCCATCTTCCTCTACTTTATATGTGGGATGCCTACCACAGCATGGCTTGCCAAGCAGTGCCACGTCCGCACCCGGGATCCAAACCGGCGAACCCTGGGCTGCCAAGAAGCGGAACGTGCACACTTAGCTGCTGTGACACTGGGCTGGCCCTGACACTTTTTTTTTTATGTGCTGACAGTCTCTGCTTGTATTTGGAATTTCAAAAATAAACAGTTTGTTTAGGAATAATCTTTGAGAGCACAGAGAGTTCCCCTATAGTCCTCAGGCCGTTTCCTCTATTGCTAACGTCACACACAACCAGGCACGTTGGTCAAAGCTGAGAAGCTGACACCGGCACATTACGGTTCGTTAAGCTCCAGGCTTCAGTGGATTTTGCTGGTTTCCTTATGTGTTTGGATTTCTGAGTCTCTGTCGACGATTGAGGCTTGCCTATGTTTTCACTGTTCTTTTCAGTTTGACTCAAAACTCTGTTGTGTCACACCTCTACACTGCACCCCACTTTTATATATTTTTGTAACCGTTTATTGAATGTGAGCCTTATTTAGTCCCTGCAGGAGATGAATTTTCCATGCTTCGGGCAGGTGGGTAAATACACATGGAAGGTTAATGGATTGTGATGATGATCTGTGTTCTTGCTGTTCTAGAAGAATCCAAAGGAATATGAGCTATCTTTCCCTTCCCTACCTCTTCTCCCAGCGGGCGAGCAAATCCTTGAGATGGGGAGGCCGGGGCTTCTCGGACCCCCAGGGGTGGGTTAATTCACTCTGGTTTTAGGAATGGTTGGAATGGCTCAAGGGCCGGGAGAGGCCCAGGGTTTGCATCATGGGCCAGAGCTGCAGGCTGCTGGCGCTGGTAGGCGAGGCGGGACTTCATTTAAAGGGGAGGCATTCCCAGAGTGGGAAAGATCCTTGCCCTCTTCCCGCACGGCACCCAGAATAGTGGGAACTCCTCTGAGAGTGTGGGCCCTGAATGCCGGGCTCAGGGATTGAAAAGAGTGAGTTTGGGGGCAGGGGGGCTCAGCAAAGCATCCCTGTGACCACACTTGGCGTGGCAGGATGCAGCTCTGCCTTCAAATGGCCAGCGAGGGCAGCTCATAGCCGATCCAGATGGCCCCGAGACCAGGGGCCTCTCTCCCATGCCGGAATCATGTAAACCTCCCAAACTCTTGTGTGACGCGCGTAATGCTAACTTACACGTCCCCAGATGGTCCTTGAATCTTGTCTTTCTTCTGTTGATGCCCATTCCCTCGGCAACTCGTCCAGGCTCAGGGATGTAAATGCCATCTCGCTGCCGACCACCCTCAGGTGGATCAGTCCAGCCTGGACCCCTCCCGGGATCCCCACGGTCATTTATGGGGCCGCTATTTGACATCTGCCCTCCGGTCACCCAGTCCACCTTCCAGACTTAACATTTACGGGGCATTTCAAATGTGTCCACGGCTCCGGACCCCCCACCTCCCCGCACCTCCTCACCTGCCCCATTCCCGTCTCTGCGGATGGAAGCTCCGTTCCTCCAGCGGCTCAAGCCCCAAAGCTTACCGTCATCCCTGACTCAAGGTTTCCCCTCCCACCCCACATCCAGTCCCTCAGCAAGGCCTTCCAGCCTTACCTTCCAAATACGTCTAGGCTCCGACGACACTTCAGCATCCCCCTGTTAATTTTCTTGTCTGAGCTGCCGTCATCTCTCACCTGGATTGTCTCCAGCCCCCTCTAGCTGGGTCCCCTTTTCCAAAGGACGACAGTGATATCTGTGAAAACAAAATCATCACCAGCCTCAGTGGTTGGAAACAACGAAGCCGTCTTCCTCGTTCCTCCTGGAGCCCGCTGGGAGTCAGCAAGGGGCTTGGCTCACGGTGGTCCCTCAGGGACCCAGGCACCGGCCGTCTCAGACGATGCATGTCACCGTGCCAGAGGGGCACAGGCCTGGCTAAGTGTGCTCTGGCTCTGAAAGTGTCCCTTCAGAAGGACGTCACCTTTGCTGACATTTCACTGCCTTCCAGTGGGGACACGGTGCAATCCTGTGATGTATCTGGAAGGTGGCAGAGCTGCAACATTCGTGGCTGGCCCAGTGCCCCCTGCAGCCCCACCGGACAGTTCCCCATTTCACTCAGAGAAAACCCAAAGTCCTTTCAGTGCCCCCCAGGTCCTGCACGGTCTCACATCTCCCCACTTCACCCTCCCCGCTCTCTCTGCCCTGCTCGCCTACAGTTTCTCCCTGCTCTCTCTGCCGCAGCCCCATGGGCCTGTTTGCTGGTCCTCTGACACATGAGACATGCCTCTGCCTCAGGGCCTTTGCACTGGCTGTTCCCCCAGCTGTCTGCTCTCTTGTGGACTTTAACTCTTCAAATGTGATGTCCTCAGCGTGGCCTTCCCTGCCCCGCTATGTGATGCTGCCGCGTGCCCCCCACCCGGCCCCGCCGCCTTCTTTGTCTCTTTCGTATGTATTGCTTTTTCACAGGCTCTGCAATTCACTTGTTTATGGTCTGCATTGTCTAGACTCTTCCACACGGATGTGGGACCCCCGAAGCAGGGCCTGGGCTGGTTGGGGCCACCTCACCCACTCTGCATCCCTCAACAGCGCCCGGCTCCTCCCGGAACCGTGGCCGGCTCGCCGAAGCCACTCGCCGCTTATTTGTTGAATGGACGAAGGCACTGAGCACTCAGGATGCATCAGGTATTTTAATAAGTGTTACAGTTTACCTGCATTTCTAAGAAGGACCCCCCTCCTTGAATATTACTCCTGAGACTGAATTTCTTGCATCTGTAGGTTCAAAGGTAGATTGAATTCGCTTGAATTAAAGAATAAAGAATGTGTGACCCAGAAAGGGTTGCAGGGGAGCAGCTGGGTGCTTCTAAGAGTGTCGGCGGGGAGAGTCGGAGACAGGGAGGGAAAAGCCGGGCGGGGCCACGGAGAGGGCCCCCCCGGGCTGGGCCCCTGCCTCTCGGCTTCATTTAGTGGCTGGTCCTCAGGACGGATGGAGATTTTAAAGTTCAAGAGCTGAGCGGTCAGATGGACGGATTTGCTAGAAGGATAAACGTGGTGGGGACCGTGTGGAGGACGGGCGTGACTTGAGGCAGGAGGGTCAGTTCGGGGCCCTCTCCGGCCGGCGCTCAGAGGTCAGCAGCCGCCCAGTGACTCTGCACTCAGAGATGCATTTTAGACCTTGGCGATGTCTCCACTTTGCCTGCTGAAGGCACCGGGAGGGCATAAACCCCGTTAATGTCAATGTTCTTTGGGACAAGAATGGCTGGCGTGGAAACTGGGCCTGTCTGGGTTTTTTGCATCCTATGGTGCCTGTAAGGAGGGAAGACAAGACAGTCCGTGGGTCACAGTGGCAGGACTCTGCCCACACCCACGGACTTCTGTTGGGACCATCGCCCATCAAGGACAGAAAGAGGGGTGAAGGCCCTGCCTCCCGTGGGGCCGCCCCCAGGGAGGGCAGGCCGGGAGGGGTGACACCAGCACACGGGCCAACATCCCGGGGAGACTGATGGCAACCACTTTCCAGCTTCCTTGGCCTGCTCCCCTTAAAACCAAGTGGACCAAGTTTCAGTGTGGCCACCCCACAGCAGGAGCTGAGAGGACCCAGTGGCCGGGGCTGAGGGGGCTCTCATTGCATTGAGCGTTCAGCATATGGTTTTTGGGGGTGACACAGACATTCAGTCCACAGCTCTCCTCTCAGTCTCAAACGGCTCATTGCTACAAATGGGTTTTTCCTCACTCCATGTCCTCATTTTTGGGTTAAGGGTAGGGGGCAGATGTGGAGATGGGCCACTGAGCCCATCACGAGGGCTAACCGTGTGAGGTCCTCCAGCAGAGTTCTGGATCCCTCGGGAATTTGGTTATCGGTAAATGACTTCTGCATCCCCGAATTAGGGACCCTTAGGGTCGAATCGCGGGAGCCGTCCTTTGGGATCTGAGCTTGTCCCTCTGTAAACTGGGTGATGGAGGTTCCCCAAACGCGGGGAAAAATCGTGGTTCGGGAACTGAAAATAATGTGGTTAACACTAATTTAGAAGGCTTTTCACTGAGCAAGGTTTAAAACAAGAAAAAAAGAAAGAAAGAAGAAACAGCTCGTAAAAATTTGTTTTAGAAACCTCCACGGAAGCCGGGATTTCAGATGCGACCGTCGTTTCTAACTTAATTCAGTAAAATATTTATTAACTTAATTAGTTTTTTCCCCCCTCTCTTGTTTTTGCACTCAATAAAAACATCTAAACAACTTTTTCAAACTCCCAAATCGAGCCTTTTATCTTCACGGGGCAAATTCCACCTGCCAATTTGCAAATGGGCTTGTTTTGGTCAACAGACCGCAGCATTCTCTCCTCAGAAAAGTTTCCATTTGCAGCGGGGCCAGGCCAGCCGCAGGCCCTCAGCCCTGACCTCCGGAAGAGGCGCAGTCACAACTCAAACTTGCGTTGCTTTTTTTTTAATTGGTTGAGGGTGCGTGTAGGGGAGAGGGGAGCACAGACGCAGCATGCTTCTTTTGGGTCGTATCTTATAGCTTTTACAGCTTTGAAGCTTTCAAGGTATGGAGACCTTACCCGAGAATGGCAGGTCCATCCTTGGGGATCCCGCTCCGCCCGGGCCTGTGAGCTCAGAGGGGCGGGTATGTGTCTGCTGCCCCCTCTCGCCTCGCTCAGGGCCCCGTCTGATGCCCCTGCCCCTCTCCCGTCTCTTCTATGCCCTCTGCTAACTGCCCCCCAGCGATCTGGGTCAGGCACTCACCTGAGAGCTGCCGAGCATCTTTCTGCATCCTGCGGTGGGCTGGGTTGGGTACCACCTCCTTTTCCTCACCTGTAGCTTCCAACCAGATGGAGGCTCGACTCGTTTACAGCCTGTCACAAACAAGGAGCAATGATCAGAGATGGAGGAGGGGTGCTTAGGTTTCGGGGCGTGGGGAGGTCCCCTCAAGTGCAGGTAAGAGCTCCCCAGGGGGAAGCAGAAGGGTGACTTTATGGAGTGGGGAGGCCAGAGTGGAGAAGGTTGGATGCCAGCAGGGGAGCTTGGGGTTTATTTCCAGGATGCCGAGGGGATGCTCATGCCCGTGTAGGGCAGAGTTCCTAGGGGTGGACAAGGAAGGCAGGACGTCCTTTTGGAGATGGGGAGGGATTCTGACTCTGCGAGAGAAGGCCAGGCTCCCAGCCCGGGTTGGCCACCTCTCGAGTCCACCTGGGAGATGGTACCCCACCAAACGGTAAACTGAGAAGCCCCTTAAGGAGGCGGGTGTCTCATTCATTCTGTGTCCTTCCCTGGGGGCAAATGTCCTTTGCGTGTCAAGCTGGACTCTGTTAGCCACTGTCAATTAAAAGGACCGCACATCCCAACACGCCATTCTCATGATGCTAAACGAAGTCAAAGCTGTGTCCTGTGGACGCATCTTTCTGCTTCGGGGTGTCTGTCTGGCTGATAAAGGAGTTCGTTCTGAGTGCCAAAGCCTGTGGAATGCTGATGCTGGTTTTGGCACCACAGCCTGCTAATTATGATGGCAGCCAGACATCTATTTCCCAACACATGAAGAGCGACATGGTCCTTCGAGGTCAGGGCTTCCTAACCCGGGGTCCGTGAACTCAGAGGGGAAAAAATTTATATTTTCACCAATCGTCCACTGCAATTGGGCATTTTGAAGGGACAAAAGAAGCTGCAGTGGCAGTGGCAGAGTGAGTGGCTTTGCCACCGGTGGAAATCACGGATGTTTTCAAACCACATCATGGTTGGTGCAGAAATCTTGAAATCTTGTTTTCATTGATCTACCTTTCAAAATCATGGAAGTTTCCAGACCTGCTGCTGTGTTTATTTTGTATGTCGGTAAAGCAGGGCAGTTTCTATATCACAAATTTATTTTTTTAAAAAATATTTGGTTAACTGATTTTGGGGCCATTTGTTTCCTTTGTAATCCTATCCATTTTATGTTTTGCATTGATAAGTATTATTCTGAGAAGAGGTCCCCGGACTTTAATAGTCTGCCCCAAAGTCCACATCCCAGGAAAGGCTCAGAGCTCCCCACCCTTGGTCATCTTTTCGTTCCTGAGGAAACTCAACCCTGAAATCAGAAACGTTCCAGAAGATTCCGTGTGGGTGTTATCTGTGGAGGACGTGGTCACTGGACTGAACACAAAATTGAAAAACCTCACAGAGAAATTGTGGAGGGCCCACGCATCCAGGGACATGCCCCAGGCCATCTGCTCACGGCCGACGGGACAGGCTCCCCCGGGCTTCCTCAGTCTGTGCCTCGTCCACTCCGGTACCCCATCCTCTCCTGCCGGTCAAATTTTTCATATCCTTCAAAGCCCTGCTGGGCCTCGCCTCCTCCAGGAAGCCTGCCAGGACCCACGGAGACCATGGCAACCCACCCTCACTGCCCGGGCCCACGATCCTATGCAGACATGATGCCAAAAACCCTCATCTCTTAACCAGGGCTCCCGAGACGTCATTTTTGGTTCTGTCGGAGCCGCATGGCATCCCCACACAGCTGCGAGCCCTGGAGGAAGGCACCCTGCTTGGGGTCCTAGGGCCAACCCCTCTGCCGGCAGGGCGCAGGAGCACCTTGGTGATGTGTTCATAAAATGACTGCCCATCGTCAGGCCGTGCAGAGCCCGAGGCCCCCGGCCCAGTCCTGAGCCTCCTGACTCGGGGTGCTTGGGGCGCTCCGCGAGTGCGGGAGAGACGGAAACAGCTGCCCTGCAAACACTGGAGAGTGGACTGTGCTCGGCTCCCAGCAGCTCTGCCATCTTCTCCCCTGTTTGGGGGTGTTGCCTTGCCCTCCAGCCTTGCTCAGCATCCTCGAGCCGGTCACGTTGGGGTTTCGATCTGAGTGTGAAGTGCCACGTGGCTCCCAGCAAGCATGGGACATCCGCTGTGAACCGAATCTGGGGACCCAGCCCTGAGGCCCCACTCCTGAGCCCCCCAGACCCCTGCAGCCCCCTAGACCCCCTGAGGCCCCCAGACCCCCGTGCCTTTCCATCCATGAACCAAACCTTCAGCCAAGGGGTTCCCTGGCCAAACCGGGCTTTTCTCGGCCCGCAGCCACGTCCTCTGGTGGTCAGCGTTCCTCCTGGGCCAGCATGGAGCAGAAATGAGGCGGGGGGCTGGGATCTGAAGAGCTGGCTTTGAACCCAAACCCTACCCCTTCGGAGCTGTGCTGGGCCATCTCTCTGAGCCCCGCTTCTCCAGCAGTGGCAGTGGCCTCAGGCCGGCAACCCTGCAGGCTCTGAGCCCCGAGGGCCGGACTTAGCACTGGTGCACGGGTCTCACCCCCTTCTCCTCTCCCGTGAGGGCTCCCCAGCCAGGCTGGCGGCCTGGGACCACCAGGAGCCTGCCTCCAGGAAGAGACCCGGGACCCTGGCTTCGTGAGGGAGGTGTGACACGGAGCCAAGCAGAGAGGCTCTGCTCCCAGAGGGGGGCCGTGCAGCCGGCTCCTCACTCTCTGTTCCCGGTGGGCAGAGAACTCACAGCTCCCCTCCTGTCTCAGAGGTCTGAATATTTTTCTCATCAAAATGTTCATTTTCAGCAAATCGTACTGTCAAAGAGGAAAATCCCACAGGAAGCCGAAGATGAAGAAGTCAACGAAAAGCTGTGTTGACGCTCGAGACAGACACTGCCTGGAACGGCGGCCTCCCTGCCTTGGAGGCCGGAGTGCTGATCTGGGGCGCTCGTGTGGGATCTCAGACCCAGACGGATCCACGCACTTAACAGGCGTTTTCCCTCAAACCACCTTGAACCTCACTGACCCCACCTGAAGAATAAAGGGGGCCCATTCGGGCTGGTGGTCCCGGATTCTCAGAACAAAATTGGGGGCATGGTTCAGCGGGCAGTGCAAGAGTTCTGGAATTAGGTCAACTCCAGGGTGAATTTCAGAACTTCCAGTGGATTCCAGCATGTTTTTAGATCTCAGGGTTTTTACTTATAATACGGGCAGCGTGTTGTCGGACAACATTAATTTCCCCCCTTTGCTTAAGCAGAAAGCCAAGTTCAGGGTGCGTTGGAGGGCTGGCCGGGTGTGGACTCCCGTCGTGAAATCAACGGCCACATGGCCATGCGGGCTCCGAGTGCGTGATCATCCCTCAGGGGCAGGGCGCTGAGGCAGAGAGGAGAAGGATGCTGACCCCAAACTCCTTCACCTCATTCTCCCCCTAAACTTCGATCCCTGACTTTAAAATCCAGGCAACTGCCTTAGTTCATTGCTTGGTGGTTAAGATGTGACCGCGGTCCCTGTTTGTCCTTTTAGCCAGCAGAGGTTCATTGATTTGAAGGGGCTGGACTGGGCGCCCTCCCTTGCCCTCGCTCGCTGGTGCTCACTTGTCAATCAAGTCCTTGCAGGTGAGCCCGTGTTTCCAGCTTTGCTAAGAGCATCCGGCTAAGGTGCTTCCTGTGAGAGCAGCCCCCGAGAGAAGAGCCCCAGGGTGGGGTTTTGGTGTTGGACCACTCGGCAGTCGGATGGCAACGAGGACCCCACTCCCGGAGGTAACCCAGACACTCATGATGCCAGGACCCCAACTGCCAAGGCTGCCACCTGTGGTACCCGGCACGAGGTGCAGAAGGAGAGTTAGGCATGGGTCTGTGTGGGCTGTGGCCTTTGAGTCATGCGGAGTACCCTGCCTTTCGTTCAATGGCCCCGGCAGCCCTGGAAAAGGAAGTGACAGGCTAAGAGGGGCCAACAGTCCACTCAGGTCACGCCGTGGAAGCCGGAGGTCCCCTGGTGGCACTGAGGGACGTCCACCTCTTGTAGGGCAGATGGTATTGAAGACGAGCCCCAGGGTCTGACATAAGAGAGGCAGGGCTGCAAAGGAGACGCGATGCACGGCCCTGACAGGCACGCTTGGTCCGGGCCTGAGAGCGTCCTGAGAGGAAGAGAGTAGGATGCGGAGACGCAGGATTGGGCATGGAGGTGGGGGGCCTGCAAACTCCTGCACCCCCAGATTCCCCGGAGCCCTCCGCATCAGCAGAAGGAGTCTCCCAACCCCGACAGAGGAGAGAGGGCGTCTTTGCCAAGAGATGCCGCAAGGCCTCCGTCAAGGACTCGACACGCGTCCATCCTAACACGTAACCCCAGCGCCCCTCGATATGTCTACACTGAGGCCAGTAAGGCTGGAGCCAGCAGTGTCAGCCCTCAGCCCGGCCTGGGTGGAGCGGGAGCGGGACAGTCCCTCCTCTGGGAGGAAAGGGCTGTGGAGCGAGGACGGCGGGAGCTGGTCCCTGGGCGCCGACGGGAACTGGGGAAATAGACATGGCGGTGGATCTGGCTCAGTTCACACCCAGACCCCATTAATTCATTAATTAGTTAACTAATTAATTAAAAGGGAAGTTGAGTCCCCTTGAGGAAGGAACCTGTAATGTCACTGCCAGTTTGTGTAGTAAGTCTTTCCCTGATGGCTCCCCAAAGTGAGCTGTGGCTGTCTGCCAGGGTCCCCATGCCCTGAGGGAGGGGAGTGCACAGACCTTCCAGGATTGTTGGATGTGGGGTCTGATACCGGGAGACCTGGAACTCTGTCATTGTCCGCTGGTTACAGTAGGGCCTGTGGGAGCCAGGCCAGAAGTGGGGTTCCTGCCCACGTCCATCTCACGGTGGATCCAAGGACTCACCCTGCGGTCATTTTCCTGGTCCCTTATCGTGTAAGTGGGGTAGTTATCCTTCAGAGCTGGCAGGACCCTGGCTTTGACCCCCAGACTTGTGGAAAAAGAGCCATTCCTGGGAAGAGCCAAGTGGAAGCCCATGAAACCGCCCCCTCCCGGCTAAGACAGTAAGTCAGAAGCAATACCACGACCAGGAGGAAGAGAGATTTAGGACCACAAGAAACTTCAGGAGACGGGGGTGCTGCCTCGTCACATGCCTGTTCAACTCACCTGTCCGGCCCACAAAAACCAGGTGGATCATGGGGCTGGCCCAGTGGCGCAGCGGTTAAGTTCGCACGTTCCACTTTGGCGGCCTGGGGTTCGCCAGTTGGGATCCCCGGTGTGGACCTACCCACTGCTTGTCAGGCCATGCTGTGGCAGCATCCCACGTATAAAGCAGAGGAAGATGGGCACGGATGCTAGCTCAGGGCCAGTCTTCCTCAGCAAAAAAGAGGAGGATTGGTGGCAGATGTTAGCTCAGGGCTAATCTTCCTCAAAACAAAAGAACCCAAACCAGGCAGATCCTGGTGCATGATGCTGTTGTAAATTTAACCGCTAGTCTAGCTGCCATGCCGGGTGTGGTGCATTAACCGGAGCATATTGACAAGCCACTGCCATTGGATGTGGCTGTTTACCCACTTATTTACCACTTCCAACGCTCTTCATTCCTTCCTGTGGATTCTTGGTTCCAACTGGTATAACTTCAGCCTGGAAAACATCCTCGTAGGATAGATCTGCTGGTGACAGATTTTCTCAGGTGTTATTGATCAGAAAACGTCTTTGCGTCAACTCTCTTGTGTTTGAAGGATATTGTCCCTGGATGTGGTATATCCAGATATATCAGGTATACTATTCTGAGTCGATGCATCTTTTCTTTCAACCCTTTGGTATCCCTTTCCACTATTTTCTGATCTCGATCGTTTCTGATGAGACATTGGCCCTCGTTGGTAGGTTTGTTCCCCTGTGTGTGCTGTGCTTTTTTCCCCAGCTGCTGTCAAAATTTTCTCTTATCTTTAGTTTTCAGTAGTTTTACTATGATTTGCACACGTGTGGTTATTGATTCTTTTGGTTTTGTTTTGTAATTATCTTGTTTGGAGTTCACTGGGTTTCTTGGATCTGGAAGCAGTTTTTTCCCCCCATTATATGAAAATCATCAACACTGGGACATTTTTCACTCTAGTTCTTCAAATTTTTTCTTCCTCATTTTCACTCTCTTTTCCTTCTGGAACTGCAATTACACATGCTCCCGGCCATTTGGTTTTGTTCCTTCGGTCTGTGACAGGTCTGTTAATTCTCTTTTAATTTCTTTTGATCATTTCCTTTTTTAGATTGGTTAGTTTCTACTGCTCTGTCTTCAGATCATTTCTTCTGTCATTTCTAATCTTCTTTTAAGTAAATCCACTTACTTTTTTCCTTTGTTGTGCTGGTTTGGAGTTCTAGAATTTCCATTCACTTCTCTTTTCAAGTTCTGATTTCCCTGTGGAGATTCCCCATCCATTCACTCATTGGGACCATATCTTTCTTTCAGTCCTTGAACATATTTATTGTAACAGCTTTAAAAGTCTAGATCTGCTAGTCCTACACTGGGCCATCCCAGGGTCAGTTTCGACTGACTGTTTTTTTTCTTGAGTATGAGTCACGTTTTCCTGATGCGTTGCATGTCTAGGATCTTTTTCTGTTATGTGAAGCTGCAGATTGCATACGACGTGGCATGTGACACATTGTAGAGTTTGGGGATTCTGATATTTACCTCTGAACGTTGCTGGTCTTTGTTCCAGTGGGCGGATGGATTCCTGACTGAGAACTTGAACTTGAATAGACTTGGATCTGGTATTTCCCAAGCCCCTTGAAGGTGTCTTGACTCATCCTCAAATTCTCCCTTCCAGCCACATCAAAGGCCCTTGTTGACACTTGGTTTAATTCTCTGTTGGAGAGAGTGTAGACTAGACCTCACTCTAGGGTATGGTCTTCTGAGGCATGACTTTTCTGATGTCTCTTAAGTGAAACCTCTCCTTTCCCGCTGGCCTGGACCTCCAATATGTCTCAGCACCATTTCGCCTCTCAACCCCAAAGCAGCTGCTCTCAGCTAGTCCTTGCATCATCTCTCCCTGCCTCCACACAGCCCCACCCTGGGTCAAAGACTTGCAGGTTAACACTGCACAAATGTCTGAGGCGCCCCTGCCTGGCACAGCTCCCACCTCTCCGGTGCCCTGCCCCCAGAATCAAGTTGCTTTGGCAGTCTCTCCAGCTCGAGAGGATTGCCAGACCCTGCTCTGCTCCAGCCCCTCGCACCAGAGTCAGGAATTTTCCCTCGGCAGAGGGCCAGGGAGTGCAGCGGGCTCACCACATGAGTGCCCCCTTTCTCAGGCTCACAGGCTCGGCTGCCTGTCGTCCAATGCCAGACACCATTGCTTCATACTTTCCCCCCAAGTTTCGAGTTGTTTATGGCGAGAAGGTTGCTCTGCTACTTATTTCTCCCTCTTGGAGCCAGAAACGGAAGTTGGATGAGATGTATCTGTTGATAGAGTGAAAGTGTTCTCCTCCAGCCCCTTGAGTGAGGAGGACGAAAAGCAATCTGTCATTATCTGGGAAGGACAGCAGGACGCATTCACTGTCTTGGGCCAGATCTGGGTTAATGCCCTCGTTCTCCAAAGAAGTCGCCTCACAGGGGACCACAGTTGTCTTGATGTTCTGCAGATCGTGCTGGTATGTAAGACTGGTGACATGTGCTAACTGGACGTGGTGAGCAGGGAGAGGCAGGTCCCCGAGCAGCCCGACTAAGGCACGTGACGCTCAGAAAGTGGGCGACGAACTCACGAAAATGTGAGAGCGTGCGTATCCGTGAAGGGATGAGGGACCCGGGGTCTGGGACATGCTGGGACAGCCCCTCTGAGGCAAGAGGGATTTGTGACCCATCTTCACCTTCTTCCTGCTTAGCTCAATGTCTTTGGATTTTGGGGGCGACATAGATCTCACTGGGAAATCCTGTTTTAACCCGTTTATTGGGTGGTTTGAAAGGCTTTCTGTTTCAAGAGGGACCCAGGGGAAGAGAAGGCTCTGTGGCAGGTCGAGACTGCCCTGGGGACCTGTGATTCAAAAGGCATGATGGTGTTGAAGGTCCCCAGAGGTGGAGGGTGCAGAAAGCCAACTTAAGAGCGTCTCAACATGGACCCATGGAGCTCTGGAGCAAAATGTGCTTTTTACAACGGGAACTACTTGCCATTTGAAAAAGAGCTCAGGGAACACTGTTAGGCTCCAGCAGAGGTCAAACGCCTGGCCGTGGGATACCAAGTGACTATGCAATTGGAGCTGTCCCGGTACGTGGGAGGTGGGGTGTAAGTGGGTCTGGAAGGAATGAGTACGCGACATGAACGGATTCCTAGACTGTCAGGTGGCCTGCCTCCGGTGCAACTTTCCTTTCCCTCAACTCACATCTAGCATCTGAGAAGGACATGCTCTGCAGACAACTGATGGAAGAGGAAAGAACTCACACCCGGCTCACAGCAGGGCGGGCGTGATGCGTTGGTGCTGGCTGACCACCGACTTCTTTTACGTTTTGTCCCTGCTGAGGAGTAGCCCTAAAAGAGAGTGGGGTGGCGACATCTTTGGGCAGCACCCCTGGTCGTCCACTTTGCGTGGAAAGAGAAGTGCCCTGGAGCGAGACTGTACGGGGACTCCTGGACGTGGGCAAACGGCTTGGCTGACTGGACAGGGGCCTGGAAGGAACAAAATTAGAAGATTAGGGGCAGGATAGTCTGGAGGAAAGGCGTGGAGATGGATCTGTGGGAGTGGGCAAGAAGTGTGTGGATCTTTAGTGCCCACCAGAGGGCCTGTCCCATAGAGCAAGCTCTCAGTGACCAGAGCGGTGGCATGACTTGTCCCGGGGGATGACAGCCAGTCTCTCTCCAGCCACTCCAACATTAGTGCCGGGTGCCCACCCTTTCAGCAGCAGAGACAAACGATGAAACTTCAATAAGGCCCCCTACCTTAGTGGTAAGCTGATTCCATTGGATCCCATCTAACGTGGTGGGGACAGCAGTTTGTCACTTGGAATTGACACTGCTCTGGATACGGGTTTGCCTTCTCTGCTCACAGCATTCTGCCGGCATCCACCAAAGGGCTTCCAGACTCTTTCACCAAGGTGTTACGGGATGGGTTGGAGCAAGAACTCACGTCACGGCCAGGGAGAGTCAACGCTGAGCACACCATCCTGAGATCTACTGGTCTGATGATGTACTCCTACCAGCCAGAAGCAGGTAGCCTGAAAGCATGCTGGGGTATCCTGTTTAAGACTCAGCTAAGGGGACAACACCCGGCAGAATCGGGGACCCTGTCTTCCTTCCATTCAACCTGTGTGGTGAATGTGCCCAACCAACGGCCATTATATGGTGCTGTGTCCTCAAAAGTTGGGACGCATGGATTCAAGAGCAGAAGGTGGAAGCAGGAGTGACACCTATGGTCACCATACCCACCTGCCAACCTTGCTCGCGGTGTACACTGCACATGCCTCTTGCTTCCTGCCTCCGGGCTTCTCTGAGGACCACTGTGCGCCGGGCACTCGCAAACCGGGATCTGGAAGTGCTAGGAAGTCAAGATTTTGTGGGCGGACTCTCTGTCCAGCGGAGGGTGGGAGCTGACAGACAGAGGTGGGACGAATGCATCGCCTTCTCCAGATGGAGGTCCCGGCATGCATTTCACGCAGCTCCTCCGGGAGCCCCTTGGGTCGAGCCACCAGCGACCGTAGCAATGGGAGATCCAATAACACATCTTTGTGTGGCTCTCTCTCCTTTCCAGCGGTGATCACACTGCCCCAGGTCACAGTCCTCCCTGAGGGACTCGAACTGGAGCCTTCCTTTCAGGCTCTGCTGTCTGGGGACCCCGAGTTGAAAGAGATGGCGTGTGCTCCACAGGACTGGGGGCTGAACCGTTCCTCTAACAACTTCTTGAGCTCTCGCCATGTGCCAGGTGATATCTGAGGGCGAGGGACACGGCAATGCATTAGACCGACAGCCCCCACCCGGCGGACACTGCACTCCAGAGCGGAGAGAGAATAACATGTAGCTGAATGAAAAGTCGTGCAAAGGAATAGTGCTGGGTAAGAGATGGGGTGGGGGGGGGCGTCTGTGTGGAGCTCTAAATGAAGCCAAGGAGGGAGCCAAGTGACCATCGGGGGTAAAGTGTCCAGGACAGAGGGGACAACAAGAGGCCACACTGGGCAGAAGAGGTCCCTTTCATTCCAGCCCAATCAGTATTGAGAAATAAAAAATATTCGACTTCACCTAACACTCTTGAGAAAGTGGCTTAGCAGGATTGCGCAGCAACTTCAGGTCCTGGAAAGCCTGGGAGCTCCAGGCCACTCATGAGCCTCCATCCATTGTCCTTACCCAAGGGACACAATCCAGGCCGGAAAACCACGTTTCAAAGATGGCAAATCCGAAGGCAAAACAAAACTGCATGCATCCCGAATGTCTTTATCAGAGACCAAATTGAGTTAAAATCGGTGAGGTCTTTCTACTTAATTACAAAAGAATAAGGAAAAGACAATGAACCCCAAGACCTCTCCTTGGTTATTCACTAAGAAAGACCATTGTGATTTGGAACAATCTAAGCCGGGGTGGTGGGTACCACGCTCATCCCAGAACCATACAGTGACGCTGGAGAAATGAACAAGGATGGGCAGGAGGCAGCAAAGATACATTTTCCTTCCTGGAAACTATGTTGCTATGGAATGTGTTCAGGCCTAATGACTATTGTCGTGGGACACGCTAAGTGACCCACAGAAATCAAAAGGGTTCAAAAACAGGTGTGGCGGAGAGAGGCCCATCCCTGGCACGCCCATTGCTGGAAGGGACAGAGTTCAGATAGTGCCCACAGCATCTTTTTGCGTTTGTGGTCTGTTTTCATCTGAGGATCTCAAAACGTTTTTAAGCATTCATTAAACTTCACAAGGATCCGACGCAGTGGGTATAATTAGACCCATTTCTTAGCTGGGTCATCTGAGGCCCATTAAGATGAACCGACTTCTTAGAACCCTTGATTCCGACTTTCCTGCATTCGGCTCCAGCTTGCCTGCTTTGTTTTAATGTCTCCAAATCAGAGAGGGACGTGAACATTTGAACAAGTCTATTCTGACACCAGTTACTTAGCGAATTCTTGGGCAAACCCTCCGTGGGTCTCCGTGACCACGGCGCTATCATGTTCTTTCATCACAACCAATTAACCAAGGTATTTTTTTACATGCCTTTATGAAAAGTCGTGGGATGGAAATATCAGAAAGCAGGAGGCTGGTCCCAAGGAGCAGCATGCCAGTGGCCCTTTCCCATGGCCTGGAACAGACTCCCTCCCGGGCGTACAGGAACCGTAGGTACGCTGCTCATTTCTCATCATTCTGCCAGCGGCCTAGAAAATGTCTTTTCATCTTAAATTACATAAGTATCCAGCACATAAGACTGTTATTACAAAGGCAACCACACAGGGGGGAAAAGAGGCTTCATTTATTCTGAATATCTGCCCTAAACACTTTTGATGTCTTTTAAGGGGCTCCTAAATACTAAAGAGAAATATGCACAAAAGTCCTTTTAAAAATGCAACCTGGCCGTGGCTGGTGTTGGGTCTGGCGAGCTGTCTATTGTCCGTCAGGCGAGAGCAGGCGATCATAATCCATCCTATGATATTTGCATTCGCATTCCCTTCTGCCCGACAGGCAGCTTATGCAAAGCAGCTCTGTGTTCCTACGAGGGGAGGCGGGGGTGGGGAGCGAGCCCTGGACATTTTCTTCCCCAACTCCGCTCCCGACAATGGAGAACATTGCAGTAAACACGGCCCTACTCGGGATGTTTTCTCCCCCCTTTGGTTGGGAAAGCAAATGGGTGGTTTCTCCGACAGCGAGATTTATAGGTAACGGGAGGAAGTCTGTGCTGAGAGTCAATCGTCTGTTTATCACGTTCCCCGTACAATCAAGGGCCTCTTTCCCCGAGGTGCCCCACCGCACTCCATCCTTCCACATTCTTTCCTCTTGACTGACTCTCAAAAGATCCATTTCAACGAGGAAGAAAACCCCCAGCATCTTGGATGACGGTTGCTGATTCTGACACGTAGATGCCTCGTTTGTTCGGCAGCAACCCCTGGCTCAGCGCTGGGGTCGGACCGACCGCCGGCCTCCGGGGTGAGCGGCCTCGCGGCCACCCCACTCCTACAGGGGGGGTCTCCGGGAAAGCCAGCCTTGTAGGAAGGAGCTCCCCGGGGGAACCGAGACAGGTCCGGGTGCCGGGTTTCCCTGCCATCTTTTCGGTGAGGTGTGTTCAGTCGGTGAATTCCTGGGAAGCCTTCAGCCCCACGGAAAGAAAGTCAAGTCCCAGTCTGCGTCCTCAGGGCCATCTGGACAGAGCCGGTGCTGGAGGCCCGGCCCTGATCCCGCTCTGCGCTATGCCAGCTTGCGATAGCATCTGGGTTGTCACTGAATGTGGTCGGCCGGGGAAGAGGTAGGTGGCCCTCCTGGGGAGTGGAGGAATTCAATCCAGGCCCGTCTTCAGCTCGACACACATTGATGGAGAATTTACTTGGTCCTGTGTGGAATGCAACAATGCATGAATTAAACCCAAAATCTCCCCTGGGAGGGGCCAGGAATGTATGTGACTAACATAAGGCAAGCGAGGATGATATATATATATATTGAGAGAGGCACAAGAATGTTCCAGATAAATGATTCATTCTGTCTCTGAGAAGCGGGGACGACGTTGCAGCTGGATTCCGAAGGACAAACGCATGTCAGTGAGAGGATGAGTCTGCTCAGGATGCGCTCACAAAGCCCCACAGCCTGGGGGCTTACACACCTATTGTCTCACAGCTCTAGAGACTAGAAGTCTGAGACCAAGCGGTCAGCAGGTGGTTCCCCCGAGGCCTCTCTCCTTGGTGTGCAGACGCCGTCTCCTCCCTGTGTCCTCACGTGATCGCCCCTCTGTGTGTGTCTGTGTCCTTGTGTCCTCTTCTTACAAGGACCCCGGTCCTGTGGGATTAGGGCCCACCCTTGTGACCTCGTTTTATCTTGATCACCTCTTTAAAGGCCCCATCTCCAAATACAGTCACATTCTGAGGTGCTGGGGTTTGGACTCCAACACCATTCAGCCCATAACAAGGGAGAAAGAAGGAGGTCTTTCCACTGAGGAGACAGAGGCAGCCAAGCCAGAGATGCAAAAACGGTGGGGCTTAAGCTGGGTTTCCAGGATGCAGAGCCTGAGGCAAGGGTTTGGGTCCAGGTGATTCATTGAGGGAGGGCTCTTAAGAGAAAGGGAGTGAAGGAGGCAGGATGAGGCAGGGGGAAAAGCTCAGCAAAGTGGTGGTCTTAGCCAGAAACTGGCCTCAGGCTGGTCCTGCAGGGGGGCTCTGGAGTGTGGTCATACCACAGACTCAGTCCCACCTTGAGACCACCGTGTGGTGCTTCCAGGTAGGTGGCCATGGCGTGGTGTTCTGGGCTGGTGGCTCCCATGTGGTTGAGGGAGGTCTCTAGATGAGGAGGTGACTGTGAGTCCTTAGCATCCAACGTTAGAAGCCAGGGGTGCTCACGGTGGCCAAGCCAACAAGGGTCTCCCCAAAGCTGCTCAGAGGCACAGTGCGCTTGGTGATGAGAAGTGGCCGCTCTGGTGGGTTGAGCACAGAGTGCTGAGTGGCCGAGTGGGGGGTGACTGCCACGCCGGGACTCTGGACTCGAGCTGTGGGAGGGAGCTTCCTTGTGACCTGTGTCAGCCAACCTGCGTTCCGTGTCCATTTCATGAACGCGCAATCCATGTGCACTGGTGGAAGCAGGAACGGTTAGCAGCAGGCCTCGCCCCGCCGCCCCTGGGCAGCGGCCTGGCCCGTGGCGGGGACCCTGCAAGACGGCTTAAGAGAAAACATGTGTGCACCAGCGGTGGCCCAGCCTCCACGTCCGGAGAGCTGCTTCCGCCCCCACTTTTTGGGCTCTTATCAAAAAGAGGTGATTTAAATCTGATGAATAAATCAAGATGGATTGAATAAATAAACGGATCTGTGCATCTCTGCAGAGGAGCCGGCTGCCCAGCAGAGAGGAAGGTGAGCCCGCCCCCCAGCCAATTCTGAGCAAGAAGCGGGTACAGGTTCCCTCTTCCTAAGAGGCACAGAGAGGGGGACATTCTGGAGTGTAGACTCCGGGGGGTTTTCAGAGTGAGGGAGAGTGGTAAATATCAGTTGGGTTTGTTTCTTTTCCCTGGTTTGTTGATGGTAGTCCTGTCTACACCCGCATGGCCAGCTCCATCCATTGTTGGGTTGATGGAAGCCTTCCCAGTTTCGTTACCGTCACCACGAAGTGTTGGAGAATAATCACGGGCTTGAATTTCCCAAGCCCATAGGAATTTCGCTGGGTCTGAATTTGGCACGACCACAGGCGGTGAGCGGTTGACACAAGAGCCGTGTAGGAAACACGCGCTCCTTCGTGACATCGTTGATCGCTTCACGCGACACGCACGTGGCTGCGAGCCCACACGCCAGCACTCCTTCCCGCCGTGGACGCTGGCCTGGGTCGCTCTTTAGGACACCAAATGTCTGGTTGGTGAAAGAGAAAAACTAGGACCACCAACTTGTCATCCCACTGAATCCATCCAGGGCTCCGAGGATGGAGGGCGGGTGGGGGCGCTGACCCGGCGCCTATTTCGAGTCTGTTTCCTTGATGGAGAAGGACCCCAGAGAAGCCCCCATGCCCGCCCCGTGGGCAGCTTGGGGGGTGGGTTTCACATTTTGCTCATATCAGACCGTTCCTTTTGGAGACAGAGCACAATAAAAAGAGACACTAATCCGACGAAGGGGTAGACCCCCTCATGTTACCCAGAAAGAGGACTTCTTAGAAACTATGTATTCAATTCCTATAGAAACAGGTTTTCCTTTTCCTTTCCCCCCCACGACCCTGACGTACCAGGTGGGTGATGAGTATGTCTGCAGATCTAAGGCGGAACTCAGCTTCCTGCTGAGCCCGGGTTCACCAGCGCTCGGTGGCCGAGACTCAGGAGGGATTGCCGAATGGCAAACATTCTGGTCTCTTAATTTCATAAAACTATGATGTTTATTTTTAAAACCGAAGGGCATAGAGACAGACAAAGAAAGAAAGGGAGAAATGCTAATTTAAGTCGAGCTGACTATTTTTTTTTTTTTTTCACTGACTTTGAGGCTCGACAGAAGTCTGGAAAAGATAAAGCGACAAGTTCAAATGTATAGGGCTTATTTTTCATTCGCATCAAAGCAAACCAAACACTGAGAAGCTCTATACGCAGAGCTAACGTGCTCAATTGATCCTTTTACCCCCACCCCCCACGCCGACCGACTGCTGGGGGACGTGGATTCCTCAGCCTCTTAAATAACGCTCGGAACAGCGGGCCAATTGTGCCGCGGGGCCAGCGCTGCCCCAGGTAGCCGATAACTTCCTGTGTTGAAATGATGACTTGGAGATTTCATCGTGATATCCTGCCCACCAGGAAATATCGTCTTACGGACCTGCCATTTCTTCAAGTAATCGGTGAGAAGGCCATTAACGTCGATGTCTTAATTAAGCTAAGCATTAGCCAAGGAATTATAGGCATCCGAGGGCTTAGCCGGCCTGTGGGATCCCGTTTCACGAGGCAGAGCTATGCGGAGGTCTGGGACCTGGAGGCGGGTGTCCGTGGCTGCTAATGGCACCAGCCTCGTGGCTGCCCCAAGCTGTCTCTGGACGCTGCTGCTCAGAAACCGGCGGGCTGGGCGAGGTGAGCTGGAAACTGGAACCCTCTTTGCGTCTCCAGCCCCTTTAATCCGTTTCTTTGGGTTCCATCAGCTGTTCCTTGACGCTGTGCGTAGACGCATGGAACCGGGCCGCAGGCTGGGCGCTGCACATGTGGTACCTGGCACTGATGCGGTGCTTCTGTCATGGAACCTACATGGGAGGGAAACTGAGGCCGAGCGGGGGCAGCCAGAACCCTGGAGAGCTGAGGAGCGATGTGTGTGGGACCTAAGGCGGTTCTGCTTCCCAGCCACCTGGCGACCCTTCCACCCCCCCAAGATCACCTGGAACGCCTGGAAGTTCCACCCAGAAGAGACCTGGTTCCTGCCTCTGGCTTCCAGGCTTTTGTCTATGGCTCCATTGTCAGCTTTCAACTCTGTAAAATGGGACTCATTCTCAGGTGTCCAAGGGGAACGAGCCAGGGTGTCGGTACCAGATGGCTAGAAAATGTAACTTTGGGGTATTGCAAACAGCACTAAGCCACAGGTCTGAGACCCGGCTCTTGAGCCCAGCCCCACCATATCTGAATCGTCCACACTGTGGGTTGGTGGCATCTTTGTGGAGAGTGTGAGGACCAAGACGAAGGGATAGGAAAGCTTCCTGAACACCAGAATCCCTGGACACACGTAAATGGTGACGATGATTCAGGCAGGAGCAGGTACCCTCGTCTCTAGGGCTGCCGTAGCAAAATACTGTAGACAGGGCGGCTTTAATAACATAAACTTATTTTCTCACAGTTCTGGAGCCTGGAAGTCCGAGATGAAGTTTCTGGTGGGGTCCAGTTTCTGGCAAAGTCTTACTTTCTGGCTTGTAGACGGCTGCCTTCTCGCTGAGTCCTCGCGTAGAAGAGGGAGAGGGAGAGAAAGCTCTTGTCTTCTTCTTCTTCTTCTATTTTTTTGCTGAGGAAGATTGGCCCTGAGCTAACATCCGTGCCCATCTTCCTCTATTTTACATGTGGGACGCCTACCACAGCATGGCTTGATGAGCGATGCGTAGGTCTGCACCCAGGATCCGAACCCTGGGCCGAGGAAGCAGAGTGCATGAACTTATCCGCTATGCCACTGGCCAGCCCCTCTCTTCCTCTTCTTATAAGGCCACAGCCAGCTTGGACTGGGAGGGAGGCAAGGACCAAACTGGATTCCCTTTGGACTTAAGGTAAAGGGTCGTGGCACCGGCTGTCTGTCCAACAGCCCACCTTCCTCCCTTTCTTATTGGCTCCTGATGCTTCTCATCCCTGTCTGTCATTACCTCTTGCGAGGAGGGCAGTACAGGTGTGCTCACACACGGGTGACATGTGACGCTGCCAGCCCCGGGACCCTGGGTCTGCCTGTCTGACATTTCCCGGACCGGTGAGCTGTCACCTGGCATGTCTGTGGCAGGAGTGTGCCTGCTCACAACCCACACAGACGGGGCAATGGATGAGAGCCGACTCTCCCGGTCCTCAGAGCCCACCCCAGGGATGGGGACGCTGCCTGTGTCAGCCCCGTTTTACAGATGGTGAAACTGAGGCTTGGAGACTATGAGTTAGAGCCGAGAGGGACTAACATCCCTCTGGTTCTGGTTTGTCATTTTCCACCTGCACGGATAGACACGCCCACCTTCACCGTCTTTCCTGACCTCCGGGCAGTCTCTCTGGACTCTGTTTCCAGATTCTTCTTCAATTCTTCGCTCTAACATTATGTTGCCCCTTGTGTTGGTTTCCTGGGGTGGCCGTAACAAAACACCACAAACCACGTGGCTTAAAACGACAGAAATGGATTCTCTCACAGTTTTGGAGGCCGGAAGTCCGAAATTGGCATCCTTAGGCCAAGATCAAGATGTCAGCCCGGCCGCGCTCCTTACAGAGGCTCTAAGACCTCACTCCGCGCCTCTTCTGGCTCCTGGGCGCCGCCAGCATTCCTCGGCTTGTGGCTGCACCGCTCCCATCTCTGCCTCTTTTGGTACGTCACCTCCTCCTCGTCTGTGTGTGTCTGATCTCACCTAAAAGGACCCTTGTGGTTACATTTAGGATCCTTATCATCCAGGATGATCTTCCCACATCAAGAGCCTCAACATAATCACTTCTGCAAAGTCCCTTTTTCCTTACAAGGTAACATTTGTAGATTCTGGGGATTGGCACCTGATGCCTCCAGGCGGCCTTCATTCAGCCTGCCACCCTGCCCACAGAAGGCGCACAGTCAAGCTTCCTTGTGAGAAGGGATGCTGCGGGCAGGGGTGCTGGGCTGAGCACGCCGTCTCGGTCCTCCTCGAACTTCCGCCCTCCGCTGTGTCCTGCCTCGCTCATCCTCTCCAGGCCTTGTCATCTGCAGGGAGAAGCGCTTATGCAGCCCACCTTCTCTCCATTGCTGCTTATATCAAGGGCTTCTCGTGCTGGCCAGCCTCGCCCGTGCCAGCAGGAGGCCAGGGAGGAGCACACAGAAGGTCCAGCCACTCGACCCTGTGTCGCTCTGACCAACTGCCTTTAAGTGCCTTAAAGCAGGAGCAAATATTCATTGTCTCACTAATTTCTGAGAGTTAGGAATTTGGGAGCAGCTCACAATGAGTGGCCCTGGCTCAGGTCCCTCCTGAGGTTGCAGCTGAGACAGCCAGGGCTGCCTTATCCGAAGGCTTGACCGGGGCTGGAGAACCCACTTCCAAGACGGCGCACTCACCCGGCTGTTGGCGCGAGGCCTCAGCTCCTCACTGCCTGGACCTCTCCACAGGCTACTTGAGTGTCCTCACAGTATGGCGGCATCGCACCTTCCTCCAGAGCGAGTGGTCCAAGAGACGATGGCAGAAGTGACAATGCCTTTCGATACCAGCCTCAGAAGTCATGCACCAGCATTTCCCCCATATCCTAATCAGCGTGGGAGGGACCTGCAAAAGGCATGGATACCAAGTGACCAGGAGACCCCTGGGGCCATCTCGGAGGCTGGCTGCCATTCTGCCTTCCTCTTCTCTCGGGGAACAGGAGACCAACTCCTTGGTCCTTTCTCTCCTAAGGGAGAACGCAGCAGCCTTTCTGAGAAAGACCATAACTGAACCCGGGGTGGGATGGCCCCGGGGCTGTGTCACGACTGCAGATCCTGAAGGACTCTGGCTCCCAGGCCTGGAGTCTGGATGTCGTCCTCGCCCTCTGGGCAGAGGGGCTCTGTGCCACTACCATGCCTTCTGAGTCTGGTGCAGAGGGTCGTCACCTGCTCTGACCAGGGGGGTGCAGGTGCCCCACTTTCGTGGTCTCTAATACCTTCCCTGCCCCCTCTGTGAGGTCTGGCTGAACCAGAGGGACAAATGTCACCTATGAACACCTGACTGGCCGGCCAGTGTCCCTCCGGGGGGTGGGGACGACTAACCACCCATCCAGAGCCTCCCAGGCTCAAGGTCCGGGTGGCTGGCTGGAGCCTTGTCCTCGAGTCCAGTGCAGGAGCCGGGAGGGCTGTGCTGCTGGGGACACAGTCCCACTTTCAGAAGCTCCTGGCCAGGTAGTTAACTATTGCAACTGTGGGACTCATGTGACCTGAGTAGGGGGAAGTGGCTCTGCGTCCCTGGTCTCGTCCCTGGGGAGGTGTGCTTCCTCCGATCCAGCAGGGACTTGGAGAGCGTGTGCAGGTCACGGCAGACGCTCACACCTGGGACGCCTGGACTCCCGCCCGGTCCTTGGTAGTCGCAATAGCTCGTGGCCATTCCCTTGATCTAAAGAAAACTATGGCTGCACCAGCAACAGCAGGAATAACGGTCATCGAAAGGCCTGGCATGAACTTCTCAGCTGCTCAACGTGGCAGCCCCATCGCGTCTGCTTGGAGCCACCGTAAGACGAGAGGAAGGATTTCACGTGGGTCCCTCTTCCCGAAGTGCATGGAGCCGTGGAGAGGTCCGCGCACGGGGAGCCAGCTGTTCTCCGAAGGGTCTGCACCTCGTACCTGACTCCCCCGGGGGCCGACGTGTCTCCTGGCCCAGAGAGGAGGGATGAGCAGGGTCCATCTCCCTTATCCTGTGTTCTGGGTAGGATTGTTTCCCCCCCAGAAAATGCTGGAATCCTTAACCCCCAGCACCTGTGAATGTGACCTTATTCAGGAATAAGGTCTTTGTGGACGAGCAAGTTAAGATGAAATCACTGGGGTGGGCCCGGATCCGGTGAGACTGGGGGCCTTATAAGAAGAGGAGATGAGGACACAGACACACGTGAGGACACAGGGAGGAGACGGCATCTACATGCCAGGGAGAGAGGCCTCAGGGGGAACCAGCCCTGTCCACAACTGGATCTCAGACCGGGAGAAATAAATATTGTTGTTTAGATCACGGGGCTTGTCCTTTGTCACAGCAGCCCGAGCAGATTGATACGTCCCCTGAGCAGTCTTCGTCCTGCGTGTGAAGGCTGGCAGCGTCCCTGCAGGCTGGAGCTGCCTTTTGGGGGAAGTCTGGCCCTGGGGACAGAGGACGGGGTGGCCAGCCTGCCCGTGCAGAGAAGACACGATGCTGCTGGCCCCCACGCTCCCCACTACCAGGGCTGGGGGGCGGCGTGAGGCCCCACCCGTCTCCTTCCTGGCCAGGCTCTCCATGTGCCTTTGGTTTCCATGCAAGAAATGTGCCTCGCTTGGTCACATTCAGATGCTGTTTCCATCCAGACCGGGCGAAGCCGGGGGTCACACACGGGAGACTGTGGCCGGGCCGGGCTGCCCAAACGCGAATCTGAGGCAGCAGCAGAAATAGGGGTGACAGTGGGCAGGCCCACAGGTATCGTTTCCTCCCTCCTCACATCGTCCCCAGGAGGACCAATTTCAGGCACAACCTGACAGGTCTCCACTGCCCTCGGCTTCCTGCTGCAGCGGCTCCAGAGACAAGGGAGCCGAACGCTCGACCACCGGCCAGAGCCAGGGCTGGCCCCCGCCTCTCGGGACAGCGTGTCAAAGCAGAGAGCGCTGGAGAGGGCCGGGCTGCCATGCAGGGTCACTCACCCTGGGGTCCTGAGTCGGGGAGTCACTAGGCAGGGTGGGCTCATGGCCATCTGACGGCTCTGTGCCCCCACCGCCCAGTCTGCCTCCCCAGAGCCAGTGCCTCCGGGACAGGACACATTAGGGTCCGCTTTTTGTTGCTCAAGACAAGAACCTCTGATGAAACTGGTGGAGACCTGGGTCAGCAGTCCCTAGGGGCCCCGGGTGGTGGCCACAATGTGCCCTGTCCTACAGCTGGCGGGTCCCTGGGGCTGGCAGGAGAGCACGAGGGTGACTCAGGTGGAAGGGAGCACATGTGGCCCTGATGGCAGGGGCCTCGCAGGTGCTGGTCACTCCTTCACCGGCCACTGAGTCCCGAGCGTGGAGGTGCTGGCCCGGGGCTGGGTGCAGGGTCTGGGGACAAGAAAGACCCTTGCTGTCCCTCATGAGCTCTCAGAGTGGCAGGAGGGGGTGCCGGACTTGTGGGTGCAAGTGGGGGTTGTCCCAGGGGAGACAATCTTCTAGAGGCACAGGGAGACGGTGGTGGGCATGGCCAAGGTGAGACCCAAAGTGGAACTTGCTGTTGCCCAAGTCGTGCCATCTTCCAGAAGGAAGCAACTGTGTGTGTGTGCTTGTGCATGTGTGAGTGTGTGTATGCATGTTCGTGCACCTGTGTCAGAGAGGCTTCTAGAACAAGTATGCTAACTTGTGCCCTGCAGGAGGCGGAGGAGAAGCTTGGGCCTGGGTGAGGGAGGGGCGAGGGCACTCCAGGTAGAAGACAGTGCGTGAGCAAAAGTGTGGAGGCAGGAAACGGGGCCTGTGGCCACGGCGTCTCGTGATCCCCCCTGAGGCGTGGGTGCTTCACAGGATAAAGGAAGTTGGGACAGAAACGTCCAGTTGACGAAGATCCGATGAAGGGAAAAACCTTGACTTCTGCTGATGGCAGAAACGTCTGGAATCCATCACACATCTTCTTGGTGGCTGGACAGTCATCAGTACAGGTTTTGATGACAACGGTCCCTGGTGAACGTGTGGGGTTGGCGGGCCCCCACTAAGCTCTGCGCACATTCTCCTCTTCGTCCCTTGACAATCACCCACCACGGGCGACACCCTCCTTTTGATGACTCCCCAAGGTTTGGAATCGGGAGAGCCCTTGGTCCTCAGGCTTGTCCTGGTGACCGCTTCCCCGTGCTGTCCTTGGATGGGCTCCAAGGAGGGCCAATGGCTTGGAGACCCCGTCCCTGCCTTTGCGAGCCTACAGGCGGTTGGGAGGACAAAGGGTTGGAAGTCCGGACAAGGAGAAGAAGCTTAGAGTGGGTGCCCGATGACCCCCGAGGGCCAGGGGAGGCATGTAGGTCTGGAGGGGGGACCCCAGCAGCAAGGAGGCGGCTTCCCATTGGCCTCCACTGTCTGCAGCACCCTCAGTCTTGATAGGTGACGAGAGGGAAAATCGTTTGGCCAAATTTAGCCCTTTCCTCGATTTTGAGCGTTCTGACAATGAAACAGAACGGGATGCAGAGGGTGGGGGTTGGGGGGGGGGTTGTGTGAGTTCATTTAGAGCTGCCAGAACGTGATTCAAAGCAAAGATGGCTTAAATGGGTCTATAAAAAGAACCCCAAAATCCCCTTAGACAGACAAAAGAGCATTTGGATGATTTCAGAAGACACGAATCTGGAACATACGGATTACGTTTCTCTCAAAATACTCTAGCATCGACATGGTGCAAAGAAGGAAGAGAGCTGTGAAGAACACGACTGCTTCTGGAGGATTTTTCAGGGGGAAAAATGGGACTGGTCAAAGTACCCCCAAACAGGTCCTTTTTTGTTTTCCTGTGTCTGGGTGACAAGATGGTAGCTTGGAGGAGCCTTTTCCTTTTCTTTCCTTCTGCTCACGGATACGAATGACACCCCTCTTCAGGACCAGACCTAGCCCCTCCATCCAGGAAGCCCCCTCCTCGGCTTGGCTGTGTCGTTTCATCGTGGACCAGCAGCCTGTTCCTCTCCCAGAGGCATTTGCGATCCGTGAGGGTGGGAGGTGGTCGGGGACATGCCATGCAGACAGGGGATGTTGGGGGAAGCTGGGCTGTCAAGAGCAGGGTACCAAGGGGTGCGCTGATGAAGCCAGCAGGTCAAGGGGCCAGAAGGGACCCCAAGCAATTGCCAGGTGTGAAGCTTCTGCCCAGACAGAAGATGTCAAAGCTGGGGGTGAAGAATTCACAAGGCAAGAGGCAAAGAGAAGGGGCAGGAGATGGGCAGTGGCCAGGGCAGGGCCAGCAGCAGCCTATGGGGTCAGGTCAGTAGCAGCCTCCTATGAGCTGCAGGGGGAACACTCGTGGGAAAGCCTGCTGGGTTTAGTAAGGAAGATACTCCCCACCAGCCAGATACTCCCCACCAGCAGATACTCCTCACCAGTGAGATACTCTCCACCACCAAGTTACTACCTATCAGCCAGGACACTCCTCACCAGCCAGATACTCCCCACCAGCAAGATACTCTCCACCAGAAAGATACGCCCCACCAACAAGATACTCTCCACCAGAAAGATACTCCCCACCACCCAGATACTCCTCACCAGCGAGATACTCCCCACTACCAAGATGCTCACCGGACTCATTTTCTGTGGCCGCCATAACAAAGTTCCACAGCCTAGGTGACTTAGACACTAGAAATGTATTTTTCTCATAGTCCTGGAAGCTGGATGTCCAAGATCCAGGTATGGGCAGGGCTGGTTCAACCTGAGGCCTCTCTCCTTGGTGTATTGACGCCGTCTTCTCCCTGTGTCCTCACATGGTCATCCCTCTGTGTGTCTGTGTCTTCATCTCCTCTTCTTATAAGGATCCCAGTCACACTGGATTAGGGCCACTCTAATGAACTCATTTTACCTTAATCTCCTCTTTAAAGAGCCAATCTCCAAAAACAGTCACATTCTGGGGTGCTGGGGGTCAGCACCTTGAAACACAAATTTTAGCAGAGGGTGGGGACACACACAATTCACCCCATAATACTTCCCATCAGGGTAATTTGCAGTGTCCCCTCCGACAACTTCTAACTTTTCTTCTAGTTCTGAAATTCTAAGAGCCTGTCACCATCTTAGGACAATCAATCTTTTAATTACAAATGTATCTCATAGAAGAGATGAAATTCTAATTTTACTGTATGAGGAGGTGGTGGGGAGACAGTAAGTGAGCTCCATCTTCATCTGTCGGAGCGGGAAACAGCATCTGAATGTGACCAAGCGAGGCACGCCCGGGGCTTCCCACTCACCCCGTTGTAGGCTGTTTGCATTCATGCAGTAGATTTTATGTCCTTGAGTTCTTTCCATCCTTTCTATACTTTTCTTCATGATGAAAGACTTTCCCCATTGTGTGGTTGGAGAAGAATCCTTGCACATTTTCTTCTAGCACTTTATGACGGTTTCCTTTTTCTTTTCTCATTTGAGTCTGGGATCCAATGGCAGTTTATCCCGGTGTGTGCGGGGCGCTGTCCAGTGGTGCCAAGACCACGTGCTGGCCATCCTCTCCCGATGATTCGAGGTGCCCTCCCTTTCCTGTACTCAAGTCCGTGTGTCCTCTGAGTCTGTCTGGACCCGCTGGATGGTGTCTTCAATCAGTCTGTCTATTTCCGGTCCCGCCCCGTTTCAATGATTGACGCTTTATAGTATATTTTACTGTCTGCCAGGATAATCCTGCT
Organism: Equus asinus; assembly: GCF_041296235.1. Taxonomy (NCBI): domain Eukaryota; kingdom Metazoa; phylum Chordata; class Mammalia; order Perissodactyla; family Equidae; genus Equus; species Equus asinus. The sequence continues at coordinate 46,515,794 of NC_091806.1, read as the reverse complement.
CTTTATTCCCCTTCTTTTTCAGGACTTCCCTGTCTATCTTATTGATTTTCCCACACGAATTTTAGCATTGCCTTGTCTAGTCCAAGAAAAAAGAGTTGTATTTTCATGGGCATCCAGTTAACTTTATCAGTGAACTTGGGACAATTGGCCTCTAGAACTTGGCTTGTCTTTCCAATCGTCTTCTGTTCTTGCACAGTTTTTAAAGTATTTTTCATAGAGATCTTACAAAATTCTTGTTACGCATTCCTAGTATTTTATCTTTTTAAAAAATTAACTGAGAATCAAGTTTTTTTTCCTCCCACTATAGCTTCTGTTTTTATGTGTGTTCGTGTATGAAAACTATCGACTTTCAGATATAATCTCCTCTTTGGCTCATTTATTTTATTGCTTATCATAGCCTTTCAATGGCTTGTTTGGGGTTTTCTAGGAATAAAAGCACATCATTTGCCCATAGTAAGATGTCGTCTCTTTCTTTTCAATTTTTATCCTTTTAATTTCTTTTCTAATTGTGTTTGCCGATAATTCTGGAACAGTTAGATAATAGTGGTGACCATGCTTGTTGCTGACTTCACTGGGGTGCCTGTGTTTCCCTTTCAAGCACGAAGCTGGCTGAGATGGACGTATTTTGTCATATTAGGGACGTTTCCAGCTATTCGTATTTTAGTGAGCGCCTTATCAGAAATTTTGTCAAATGCTTTGCCAGCTACGGAGCCAATCATTTGATTTTCCCTCCGGGTCAATTACTATGATCAATTACATTAACATGTTTCCTAGTATTGTACCAGGCTTGGTCTTAATGTTGCTTTCTTTTATTGTGCTTCTAAATTCTGTTGGTTTATATTTTATTTTGGATTTTTCCTGTGACCTTTTTAAGGGATATTTATCTAAAGTGCTCATCAAGTTTTGGCGTCAATGTTAAAATTGCTTTATGGAGGTAACTTGAAAATTTTCTTTCTTGTTCTCTCCTCGACAGCACTGGAACGAAAGTTTTAGGAGTGTTTCCTTGTGACAGCCTATGGGCTTGGTCCTTTCATGGTGGGGAAAATTTACAAAATTTGCTTTTAAAAAGAATGCCATTGTGAATATCCTTTGACATCTATCTTTGCACACTTATGTACATTTTTAGGTTCGATTAATTCCTAGACGTGTAATTGCTCTCGAGGAGTATCCAGTTTAAGGTTTGGTCAATAGATCCACAGAGTCCTCACGTCTTCTATGAAGGCTGGACCCATTTATGCTCCCACCAACAATCAGTGACACCGGGTTCTGCCAACCTCTTTTGTCTTTGCCAATTTGGTAGAAAAAACCAAAGCTCTTATATTATTTCAATTTTCGTGGCTTTAACTAATAGTGAGGCTGGGCATCTTTTCGTATTTTTAATGGTAATTGGATTTCTTTTTCTGTGACTTGCCTGTCCATATCTTTTCTGCATTTTTCCAATCGGCTTTCCCTCTTTTTCTCATTGATTTTTAAGAGCTCTTTATATATTAGGGATCCTTAGCCACCCCATGGGGTGTGTTCTCCTAGGTCAGCCACGAGTCTTCCTGGTGAGTGGGCTCGGTTATAAGAATTATGTAGTGGCTCTATGGTATCGACATTCACTCTACTGGGCAGAGGCCAAAGTAGGGTGATTCAGCCTTGGGTCATGCAGAGAACTGGGACTTGTCACTTGAACATCCAAAAACGAACTTGGGGAACTTGACTCAATTCTTCTGTGTCCAGTTCCAACAAGCTCTGACAGGACTGGAAAAAAAACCCAAAAAAACAAAAAACACCGGCAGCTGGAGAACTCCCATTGATCGGAAACATACCACAGATACACGTAATTCTGGTCACCAAAATTCATTTCCTGAGCAGAGTCAGAGGAAGCACGGGTCTGTCCCCGGGTCATTATTCTAAGAAGGGAAAGGAGCCATTTGCAAGTTTTAAAAGTCAAAATTCAGCCAGGTTTTCTATCACTTGATTGTGTTTACCAATGCTCTCTAGATTTCTGGAAGAAGGCATCAATACATGATTAAGATGCAAAAGAAGTTTCATGATGTTCCCTGCTGGCTCGCACCCCAGGGTGTGGCCAGGAATCCCGACGGGTGCCAGCTCCCAGCTGATAGCCGAGGGGTGGGGGCGGATGGCGAGCCATCTGATGTGGGATCCGCCATAAACAGCTTGGTGTGGTTTGCAAACAGCTTTTAAAACAAAGGAAACCATCAGACCCCCACAGTTCCAGACCTATCTCTTTGGAAGTCAAGCATCAGTCCCGGTCCACGTGTCCCAGCTGGAAGGAGCATGAGGATGAGTCAAGGGGACGAGTGATAAATGTCAGGTGACACGATGCGGGGGGAGCATAGCTCTGCTCCCCAAGACAGGCATTCCTTTAGGCTTCGGACATTGACCTGGGTCAGGCACCATCTGTGGTTCCCGGGGGACAAAGGCCTGGAGGACAACAGCGACGGACAAAAAGCAAAGGTTCATTTTGTCACGGGCTCAGCAGGGAAGCATGTCACAGTCACTCTCGTTCCGTGTGAAGAACAAGGCAGGTGCTGTGAACCCCGATCCCTAGATGAGGAAAGTAGGCATAAAACCTCGAGGGACCTCCCCAGGGCTGTGTGTCCGGGAAGTCGGAGCCCAGAGCTCTGTTCTGTGCCACACCGCCTACAAGGACGGCCAGTCGCCAGGCACCTCCTCCCCAGTCTCAGCGCGGTGACGCTGGTGGAGACCATGAAACTACTTAGGACAACTGCCGTGATGGTCCGGAGGTGGACCACTGAGCCTGCCTGGGGGAATCAGGGAAAACCGCGGGTCCTGAAGGATGAGCTGGATTTTGCCAGGCAGAGGAGGAGGAGAGTGGCAGGAGGTGGGCCTGCGAGGTGGACGGGCCAGGCTGCGGAAGGAGCAGAGCCGATGAAAGGCCACGGTATCCAGGAGCGGTGGGGAGGGCAAAGGGGATAAGGAAGCTGAGTGCAGGGGAGAGCCGGGAAGGACTGCGGGGTGGGGGACCATCCCCGAAGGAGCTCTCACAGCTGCCCCATAGAGTTTGGCCTCGGGGACCCAACAGTGGGAAACACTGCAGTTTCTTCAGCAGGGAGTGGCTTGATGAGATTCACGTTTCGGAAAGCCCAAGGTGACAGCAGCCAGGAGGGGAGGCCAGGGGACTCTCCATGTTCCCCATACAACTCACCTCCTAGGGTCCCTTTTGCAAAAGTCTGGGCTGGGTGGAGTTATTAGTTCAAGGTGACCTGCTGACTAGCCCAAAGGTGTACATGTTTGCTGAAGAATATGGCTCAGAGGCAGAATCGTCACCACGGGTGTAGACGTGCATGCTGACACTGGCCCTAATGTGCGCTGATAACAAATGTCAGCTGCCAGGGAGCTGTGCGGCCCAGCGTCTCTCAACAGAGAATGCTACCAGGCGTCTCATCTGTCTAACGCCATTGGACATTTGCTATGTGGCCTTCAGATGTCATGATTATTGGGGTGTTTGCTGGGCACATGGCCCTGATTGCTGCCGGGGCAGTGTGATCAGCGTTAGACTAAGGGGGCAAATGCTGTCACACGTGGCCGGATAAAGCCCTCTGTCGTAAGCTTCTGTAATGGTTCCTCTCTGCCTCATTCGCCATCATCATTTTATGTTTCCATGTTTATGTTAAAAATTCAAGACTCTCAATGCGCCACTCAGAAGAACCAAACTTCACATGAGACGTGAGGACGTGAGCTGGTGGGACGTGAATCTGCTAACTGTTACGGGTAATAACCAGAGATAATTCTCTTCCAAGGTCTAATAAAATACCCCCAAAGACACTGAAAACACGAAAATGTGTGATGCCACAGAAGGCAAGGAGAGGTGGCCTAATGTCAAAACTGGGGAAGACCTGGAAAAAACCCAGCCTGGCAGAGCAGAGAGTGGTGCACTGGGTGAAGACCCGCCAAAGAAACGGGGGGTCAGGCTGGGAGTTAGCACTTCATCTGCCTTCCTGTTGGGGGTTCTGAGGAAAGGAATCCAAAAAGCACGATCGATTGGTCCAGGCATCGAAAAACATGGTGCCTGGGCGAAGCTTGAGATCTAAAAAAGTAAGCAAACAAACCCGCAAAAAAGAACAAACTCACCAACATGGAACAAAACAGGAGAAATGGGACGGTACCCAGAAGGTGAAGCATCCTGAAAATAATCTACAATGGAATCCTGAAAAATAAAGAAAGTCAAGGAACTGATCAGCATTGACAAAGCTGCAAAAGAGAAGGAAATGGCTATATTTCAGATTGCACGCCAGAAAGTCCCCATATTTGTAAGTCCCAGATTGCTGACGAGAGGCAATTCCATAGGATTCGGCTCACTTTATATTCTCTGTGCCAAGACAGAAGCATAATGAATGACAAGAAACACGTGCACACAGTCATAGGAGAGAGGACAGAAATAAGACTGAATATCTTATCACAATAAACGTAAATGAAATAGATTCTCTTATTAAGAAGACTCTAAAATTGGATGAAATAATTCACATACATGCCATTTCTGGGCGACGCACCTCAAAATAGTTTTCCAAAGGTGAAAAGTAAATGTATAGGTGAATACATACTAAATAAGTGCAAATAAAAAGAAAACAGGAGTCACAGTAATAATATTGGCCTAAGGAAAATTCAATAGCAAAAGCATAAGCAGAATAGAGAAGGTAATCTTATTTTGGTAAAATAGTGCAATTCACAAGAAAGGCATAATGGCTTTGGCCTTTTGGTGATAGAGAGCTGTGCCTGAAAATATATAAAGCAAAAGTTGTTAGAAACATAAGGAGAAATAGAAACTCACCAAGGGCTGCCGTCTCTTTTCCATATTCTGAATCCCCCGAAAGTTCCTCGTAAGCCGGAGGCCAGTTGGGCAGCCGAACCGGAGCTGACCTGCTGTGAGGTTGTGCACAGTCTTATCTCACTCCGTGTGAATATTTGTGGATTTCTCTGAAGAAATATGATCGGAGCCAGTCTCTCAGGGGTTTGCATAAAATACAATCTGTTATCTTTCTAACAACTTAGAAATTCTGAATTCTGAATCAACGCCTCCTCTAGTAGATTTGGATCTATAGCAAGGAAACCTAGGAGACAGGCAAAAAACAGAGCATACAATGTAATTATAGTTAATAAATGTTTTCAGATATGTGTGTGTATTTATATATTATATGCAAATTTTGTACCTTCCTGATAGAGAATGAACATTTTCTGGCTCTATGTCACATGTACATAAATCACATGCTAGGATGACAAAGCAATAAAACTAGAAATTTATAACGCAACCATGCGGTTTTGAAAAACACGCTTCTCAATTACGTGAAAGCAGAAGTAACTGAAATTACTGGCAGGTTGACGTTCATGGGATGCGGTCAAGGTGGCGTTTAGAGACAGGTTAAATGCTTTCATTATGAAGGTAGAAAGAGAAGGGCAAATAAGAATGAGAATGGAGTGTGGCCAGAGACGGGGATAATCCACACAATTGCAGAGAAGTCTGTGTCAGACTCAGCGCTCATAAATCACTCCTGTTTCCGGGTGCCCAGGACGTGCCTGCTATGGCTGGGAAAACGCCAGTGGCCCAAGGCTGAATGGAGAAGGGGTTGACAACCTGAAAAGACAAACACCCATAGGAGAAACTGAAAAGTTATCCAAGAAATGTCCCCAAAAAGGTTGAGTTCCGTCAAACCCTCGAGTCATCGGTCATCCTGACACAATTTAGAACCACTCTGACTCTTAAAAATAAGGATGAAACTCTCCCTTTTTGCACAAAACAAAGCTACGGACAGACCCAAGTTCTGAACGCAGATTCATAAACTCACAAACGAAGATTACAAGTAAAGAAATGGCAAATCAAGTCCAATCAACTTTTTAAAAAGAAAATGGCATGAGCAAGCAGGTTTTATTCAAAGAAGGAAGTAGGGCTCAGTGTTGGAAAATCTACTAACATAATTCTCCACATTAATGGGTCAAAAGGAGAAAAAAAAAAATCTCTATATTTATCCGGATAGTGTCCAGCAGCCACCTTTATACTCAATGACTGAGCATTAGACGCATTTCCATTCAAGGCGGGGACAGGCCAGAACTCTCCATTATTGATGCTATTGCTCAATATTGTTCCAAAAGTGCCTACAGGGGTGTAGTTTTGGTAAGGAGAAGACAAAATATACTTACTTTATATAATATGATTGTCTATCTACAAATCCCGAGATAGTCACAAAAAACGAATGTAGGAGAATTCAGGAGGTGGCTGGTTAGAAGCTAATTATACAAAAGTCAATAGCTTTCTTATATACCATGGAGATCCAAGCAGAAAATACAATAGCAATTAAAGGCCTTACTCATAGTAGCAGCCTAATTTATGAAATCTCTAGTAATAAATTAAACAAGGAATGTGCAGAAAGAACACTATAAAAGAAGAAAACTATGAAACTTCGCTGAGGAAAATCAAAGAAGATTTGGGCAACAGAGAGACCACAGCTAATGGATAGAGTACCAATGACTTTAAAGATGGCAGTTCTTTCCCCAAATAATCTACATATTTAGCACAATTCAAATAAAATTCCACTAAGATATTTAGAAGAAGCTGACAGAGAGAAGTTAAAAGTCATCCAGAAGAACAAATGTTCAAGAAAAAATTAATGAAAGCTCTGTACAGACTTAGAAAGAGTGCACGATACAGCATGGGAACAGATGTAAATGAGAGGAATGAAATAGAAAATTCAAGAACAGGCCCAAAACGTGTAGAAGATAGCTTGTATTTCAAATCGATAGAAAGCGTATGGAAAAAGTATAAACTCAGATCCATATTCATACCCTACACTAGCATAAATTCCAGACGACTAAAAATAATTAAATGAAAAAGCAAAGAAACGAAAACCCAAACCAGGAAAGCTGTGCAGGAAAACGTAGGTGAGAAAGTCAAGTCATCTCGGAGGGAGACAGCCTTGCCTGGTTGACCGTATAAAGATGGTTAAAATATAAAGATGGTTAAAACTGTATGTGGCCCGTGACGGAGACGTGTGCAGGTGATTTTCCTGTCGTCTCAGTTCCCATGCTTCTCCGTGTAGATCTGTTCTAATGTAGTCTGTGGTTATCTTTCACCATCGTGGGCCATTGAAGAGAACATATTTGGGCCTCAGGAAGGCAAGGGGGAAGAGAGTGGCCCTTGGGCTCTCCCCACTGGCACGGTGTCTGAGACGTAGTGCGTGCTCAAAAAAGAATTAAGTTATGAAGTTAAAAAACGCTAATATATATAGCTTAATCACGAGTAATCACAATGAACGATACAGAATTAAGTTAATAAAGCAGTATATGCACGATGATTATTATTTTCCTTTATATTCTCTAATTGTTCTAGAGTGAACACATATTGGTTTTGTTCAGAAGAAAGTTTGTTTTTTATTTTTTAATTTTTTGAGGAAGATTAGCCCTGAACTAACCACTTCCAATCTTCTTCTTTTTGCTGAGGAAGATTGGCCCTGAGCTAACATCCGTGCCCATCTTCCTCTGCTTTATACGTGGGATGCCTACCACAGCATGGCTTTTGCCAAGTGGTGCCATGTCCACACCGGGGATCCGAACCGGCGAACCCCGGGCCACTGAAGCGGAACATGTGAACTTAACTGCTGCGCCACCGGGCCAGCCCCAGTTTGTTTTTTAAAAATTGGCTAAAAATATAAACCATTAGACAGTGGAGCCACCAATTCCTGGAAAATATATGTCCGCGGCAATCTATCCCCTAGACACACTGCGACTCCTTTTCCATTTATCCTTATCGGTGGCCAAGCACAGCCTCAGCGAGCTGCGCTCTTGTCCGCGCGCTGTCAGCAGCATCTGTCCAGCCTGGTGTGCATATCACGTGGTCAGATGCCTCCCAGACCAGGAGCGACTCAGGAACTCAGTCAGCAGAGCATCAAACCCCGTCTGTCGTGTTGACCCTTGCGACAGCGGGTTGGTCCCACCATGGCCTGTGCTGCTCCGCTTCCCTGGTGGGGCTGGAATTGTTTCTGGAGGGTCAATTTGCTTTTCCCACCCTCCTCCTCACCAGTAACACGGCCGTTGAGACTGTCTGCTTCACTTTCTCTTTGCAACAACCAGAAAACAGCGAGATGACAGCCGACCCAGCCGTTCACGGATGAGGGGAGTTACTGTGCATTATCTTCTTAAAGGAGACACACGTCCCTTTCCAGAGTGGTCGTGAACCCAAATACAGTGAATTCTGCAGTCCTGTTAGCAATGACCAACGGCTTTCACAACTTGTCATTTTTAGGAGTGCTACTCATCCTAAATTCTCTACTTAGACCAAAAAAAAAGGAAAAAAAAAATCTTTAAAAATTAACGAAAACAAAAGACATTTCGTAACAAAGTTTTATGCCGTTTTGCTGTAGGCGCCTCTCTGAAACCCAGCCAAACGGTCCAGCCAACTTGATCCAAGCATCTCTAAACGAACGTCTGTTTTTAACGGAAAGAAAAATGAAGCGAGTTGTGTGTAATTAAGTGAAGCAATGGAATATTCCAAGGGGACATTTCGCTATGTCCCTGTCTCATCTGTATGCCCCCAAATTTACATTCAAGTTGTCCAAAAGTCTTTGCCATCTGGCTTCATCCCCCAAGATGGCTGTAGCAAGGGACCACAACGTTGGGGACCTGAACTATCGGAAATGTATCCTGTCAATTCTGGAGACGGGAAGTCTGAAATCAAGGTGTCGCAGGGCTGTGCTCTTGGGGACGCCCTAGGAGAGCCTCCTTCTTTGCCTCTTCCAGCTTCGGGGGCCTCCAGGTGCACCTTGGCTTGTGGCCGCATCATGCCAACATCTGTCTCTGTCCTCATGTGGCCTCTTCCCCTGCGTGTCTCTGTTTTCTCTTCTTATAAGGACCCCCGTCATTGGATTAGGGCCCACCCTACTCCACTATGACATCATGTTAACTCATTACCTCTGCAAAGACCCTGTCTCCAAACAAGGTCCCGTTCACAGGTTCTGGGAATTGGGACCTGAGCGTGTCTTTACGGGGGGCTCGCAGTTCAACCTGCAACCCCATCTAAATGGCGGATGACTCACTTGCTTACTTTTCTCGCGTCTAGTAAGTTGGGTTGCTATTGTGCGATGGAGCATAGGTGTTTCCTGTAGCCACAGCCTTCTTTTGGAGAGGTCATCATCAAAGAAATGGTCTCGCAGAGTCTCCAGCAGCCTCGAGATTTCCTGACTCTGTGAACAGCCAACTGGGAGCCGTGGGCCCAGGAGAAAGTGGTTTAAAGGAGCCATGGGCCCCCTTCCCTTCACTGTCAGCGAGTAGGAACGCCCGGGAGGCCGGGTGGGGCCGGTCCGCTCTTCGTTTAAGGATGGCCCAACAGCCTGTCCTCAGGAGGTCCAGAGGTTGCACTGGGGTTCGGACCAGGACTGACAGCACACGTTATTAACAGGATGCTTGTGGCTTAGGATGTCTGAGAGCTGGCTCTGAGTCGCCCGAGCCAGGTTCTGAGCTGCTTCAGGTGGTGGCCATTCTATAGAAGACCCACGAAAGGGCCCACGTGGGACACGAGTGAGGTTAAAATCCAGGGATGAAGAGGGCAATCCACGATGCTTCCACGGGGTGTCATACACCCTGGGCGAATTTAACACGACATTCACGTGAATAGAAAATATGCTTAGAATTATCGTTAGAATGTCGTTAGAATCCACATGATCACAATATATCAAATATTACTAACTATAACATAATGTGATTCCTTTTTTAAACAAGTCCCTCAATTTATTCAACCAAATCAGTCTTGGCAGTTTCCTCCCCTCTCCCACAAGACAGTTGTTGCCCCACAGCCTTGACGATGCCCAGTAGATGGTCGTGGGCCCCCATTTCCCCAAGAGAGGATGAAAACAGAGTTGCTTTCGGTTAGCTTGACTGTGTGAACTTATGGACGGAATCGTAAAACATCTGCGTGTTTAATTCATTGATCTAGTAGCATACGCAAAAAAACACACATCCTTGTATTTAAAATGACATATTACATAAAATGTCTTGAGGCAGAAGTGTTGCTTTTTTTTAGTCTCACATTTTACGGCATAATTTTATTGTAACTCCTCCCACGTTTTCCAGAATGTGTCCCCCCGTCCCCTGTCTGGGCCGTATGGCACCGGTTGGCTCCTTCAAGGAGTCATTCACACAAAAGTAGGACAGCGGCTTTGTCTTCCCCGTCCAGGTCTGTAAAGAGACCCAGGGAGAATTCTGAATCTGTGCTCTGTGCTCTTGCCTTCTCTTGACAGTACATTTTACAGGCATGGAAAGTCACCGAGATTGAGGTCGTTTCTGCTACTGCGCCTCTTTCAAACAGGAAAGAGAGAGTTTGCATCCAATAAAAAGTCCCAAATGAGTGTGTCTCATGGAGATAGAAGTTTCTTTCTCTTCCTCATAAAAGAAGTCTGGAGGTAAGCAGTTCATGGCTACTATGGGGCTTCACCAGAAACCCTGTTCCTTCTTTGTTCTGTCTGCTCTCCCAACCTACTGCACGGTTTTCACCCTCAAAGACACCTCGTGGCCTAACGTGGCTGCTAGAGCTCAGCCATCCTATCCAAGTTCCAGGCAGGGGGGAAGGAAAGGCGGAGGGCAGAGAGAGCACATCTTCCAGCTGAGTCAGCTCCCTGTAAGGAATGTCCCTGGAATCCCACCCAACACTTCTTAGTAACTCTGACTAAAGAATTAGGAAATAATAGATCTCAGGAAGGCAACTGATATCTTGCCCAAGTATCTTCTTCAGACTGTGCTTCTTTGCTGGAAAAAATAATAATTGAACCTCACCAAAGAAGATATACAGATGGCAAGTAAACGTGTGAAAAGATGCTCCGTGTCATTACGTCATCAGGGACGTGCAAATTAGAACGACAACGAGACACTCTTGCACACCTCTTAGAATGGCCCAAATCCCAAACACTGACGACACCAGATGCTGCTGTGGGTGTGAAACCACAGGAACTCGCAGTCATTGCGGGTGGGAACTCAAGATGATACGGCCCCTGTGGACAGTTGGGCAGTTTCTTACAAAACGAAACATATTTTTATCATATGATCCAGTAACGGTGATCTCTGGTATTTATCCAAAGGAGCTGAAAACTTAATGTCTATGCAAAACCCTGCACACGTATACGTCTAGGAGCTTTACCCATAATTGCCCAAACTTAGAGGCAAGCGAGATGCCCTTCACTAGGATAAACAAACTGTGGTCCATGCAGACAATGCGGTATTATTCAGCACGAAAATGAAGGAGCTCTCAAGTCATGAAAAGACGCAGAGGAAACGTAAACGCGTGTTACCAAGGGAAAGAGGCCAATCTGAAAAGGCCACCTACTGGAGGATTCCAACGCTATGGCCTTCTGGAAAAAGTAAAACTACAGAGACAGTCAAGAGATCAGTGGTTGCCAGAGATCAGTGAGGAGGGCGGGGTGCACCGACCGAGTGTGGAGGACAGAGAGGCACTGAGGAAACCCAGGGCTGGACTGTAATGGTGGATACAGGTCATTGCACGTTTCTTCAAGCACATGGAACGCACACGCCACGAGGGAGCCCTAAGGCCCACCGTGGTCTCTGCTTAATCACGATGGGTCCGTCTTGACTCATCCGCGGTGACACACGAACCCACACTAACGTAGGACGTGGATCATCCGGGAGACTGGAGCCGGGATGCGGGCGTCCGTGAGAGCTCGCTGTACTGGCCGCTCAAGTTTTCTGCGAACCTAAAACTGGTCCGATCATACCGTCTGTTAATCATGGAATAAAATGTGGAGAGAGAGGCCGTCCGTGCGGGAGATTTGGGGAGGACTGCCGTATCAAGTGGCGTCTTGTCCGACGGTGGATTCTGGGGAAATGACTCGGCCTTACACGTCGGGGCACAGGGTCGTGGGGAATGTCCCGAGGTGGCGGCTGCTCTGAGGACAGAGTGAAGGAGGCTGGCAACTCTCAGGGAGGGGAGGGCACCAGCCTGGGTGGGCACGCTGCTTTTGATCAAAGATGACGTGTGATAATAAAGTCGCAGGAATGACTGTCTCGAGTGGCTAAACCTTCTAGGGGAGAAGTGCCCACCTGCTCTGAGCCCGGGAGGCCTGGGGGGGGCGGGGCCCTGGGGGAGCTCTCAGCAGAGAAGTGTTAGCCAACTGGATGCAGGGCCGTGTCACTCCTGCAGCTCCGCCCTTACTCTCGGCTGCATCTTCTGAGACTCTGTGTGACTGTCCCACCAACCCGGAGGAAGGGGCTGGGGTCTTTGCCAGCCCAGATTGGACCCAGGCTGCTCCGTGCTCAGCCGCTCTCCCACTGAGTTCCTCTTGGGATCCACAGCCAGCCGGCCGGGTGGGCAGCCAGTCCTGCCAGGAGACAGGGTCAGGGGACCCGGACCAGCCACAGTGCTGCCCGAAGACCCCGGGTGAGAGCCCCGCTCAGCCTGGTGTCTGAAACGTCCTCGCTCTGCAGCTTGCGGATGAGGAGAACTCCTTGCTGCAGCCTGTGAAGGCGAAAGAGAGCGATGAAGGACCGGGTGGGGGCGCAGAGCCTGGGGCTGGAGGCTGTGTGTAGCTGAAAGGGGCCCTGGAGCTGTCTGCCCATCCCCTCCTGTCCTGACGGGGACACTGAGGCCGGGGTGTTTGGTGACTTGCCAGGGTCACCCATAGGGGAGAGGCGGGAGGAATCCTGTGTTCACATGCCAGCAATCTATCTACCCCCTGAATACCTGAAACCCAGGACGAGAGTGACCCCCTGGCAACGTGAGTCGGCATCTCCTGCCCGCTGATGCTGGGCGTTCTCATAACTTCCTTCTGGCCCGAGAACCCTGGGGGCGGGGCCACAGTCTGTCCCACGTACTCGGAGACCTTGGGGCAGTGAGGGAAATGTCCGTGGGGAAGGGCCAGGCTGGAGGAGCGCCTCAACACTCATCAGTGTGGAAAGAGAGACAGAGACAGACAGATTTACAGAAGAGTGAGCTCTGAGAGCTTCAGAAAACCCCTTCCCCGCCACACTGTGGGCCTCCACGCCATACCTCCGATGTCCACCACCTCCAGCCCGCAGGGGACATAGACACATGCAGAGTCTGCCCCTGACCTCAAACGGCTCTCCATCTGGCTGAGGTTGTGTAAAGACACATAGAGGAATGAGGATACACTAATTCCCACCTCGTGGAAATGCCCAGAAGATGACAGCAAAGGGGCGGGGGTAGGGGGAGGAAGGCTGCAGGCTGGTGAAGAAGCCCTGAGTTCTTGCCCCTCCGTCTGGGGCTCTGGGCCTGGCCTCTCCGGGCCTCGGTGGCTTCAGAGGGGAGACACGGGGCTGTTGGCCTGCGGGGGGCGGCGAGATGCGGATGGAGAAGGCTGACTCACGCAGGGACCGAGGGATGAGCACATACAGGTGACCTGGGGAAGAGAGGAAGACAAGCTTCAGCTGGGCAGAGGGAGGTGACAGCAGGAACGAGGATGCCCGTGAGTGACTGGGGGATGGCTGGCCCCTGAGCCTCATGTGCCCGCCCAAACCCTGGAGGCCTAGGGTGACAGAGAGGAACCTGGCGAAGGGTCCCATGCCCCCTGCGGACAGAGCTGGCCCGCCAGCCCCAGAGATCCACTGCCTCCCCGTCTCTGGGCTCCACTCGGCTCAGGGGACCTGCTGTGCTCAGCTGGGAAACCCCAGATAAAACTTCCCGACAGGCTTTCCTCGCCCAGCCTTTGAATTTCCAAGATATCTCGCTCTTTCCAGAGCAGCAAGTCCAGTGTGTACGTTCTCCCCAGAGCTTCTCATCGATCACCCGCCCGGGGCTGTTGGGGGGCCCGTCCCCGTGAACTCGGCCACCGGAAGACCCCCGATCCGGACAGGGGAGGCTGCGTTCCAAAGCCGACGGGAAAGGAGTGGATGATTTTTTTTCCTTTCCCCGAAGGGGCTGGCTGGCCCCGGTGACGCGAGCTGGTATACGGCCTGGCGAAGACAGAGTATGGAGGGAGAAAAGACACCGTGCCAACCGCTGCTGGAGATCAGAGCCTTCGCACGGAACAGCTTCACAGCCTAAACCAGACGACAGCATCGCCTTCGCCACAGAGGCCCCTCCTGGTGGGAGGGCGTGGGGAGCTCCGTGGACCCCTGTCCCCTCGTCTCTGTGTTCTGTAGAATTAAGCAGTCTTTCTACACAAGAGGGTAGAGGCCACACGGGCCTCGGCGATGGGCCCTGCCTTGGAACTGGAGGACGAGAAGAATGAGAGAAAGACCAAAGCTGAGTTCCGATGTTTGGGTTCCTTCCGGATCCTGGGTCACCCCACGAAAGTCACGAGGGGGACGGATGTCCACTTCCATTAGGACAATTAGGCTGAAGAGCATTTGCACAATCGACGTGCTCACGTCCTTCCCTGGTTCTTTGCTGGCCTGGAGCTGAAACTCAGACTCCAAAGGCCCTTCAGGATCTGGTTTTCCAGTCTCACCCCTGCCCTACCCCCAGCCCTGAACTCCAGCTCCAGCAAATTCCGGGTCCCTAAATAGGCAAGGGCTCCTTGCGTTCTCTCGTCTCTGCTTACGCCAGGTTCTCTTTTGAATTCCGCCGCTCCCCTTCATGACTGGACTGAGTCCTAATTTCAAAGAATCCCCTCAGCTGTTGCCTCGTCCAGGAAGCCCTCCCTGATTCACCTTGGGCACCACCGGGGTAGCCCTCAGTGCTGCCATGGCATTCCAGTGGGAAGTCTCCCCAGTAGGACTTCCCACATTGTCTGCGATTGTCCTCGCTTCATGGTCTGATGGCAGTGGAGCAGAGAGTGGGGCACCTTGAGCCCGGCCCCAGTGAGCTAAGCAGTTTTTGAAGTGGTTCATGGCTCAGAGGCTCTTGGGGGTCACTGGCATGGGGATCGACACCTTTTCCTGTGGCCCCTGCCCCAGGCCCCGCGCATGCACACACACATGCTTGCACGCATGAGTGTACATGCACACACACGCGCCCCGCCCAGGTCTCCATTGCAAGGAGGGGCACTCACCCGCCAGTTCCTGCAAGTCTTGGCTGCAGGTGGCTCATGGCTGCCCCTCTGGCTGATGCCACTGGGAGCTGCCTTGTCCAGAAGCTATGCTCCCTCCCACCGAGGGGCAGCCCACACCAGTGACTGACGGATGGGGGGTCCAAAAGTCAGGCCCCACCTCAGAAGAGACACCTGGGCAGCGTGGTTTGTGCTGAGCATCCTGTGCACCAGGCCAGGGCTAGACTCTGGCTGAGACCACGTCTTTGGTCAACCCCTGCTTCCCTCCTGCCTCACGGGCGTCTCCTCAATAAACTGCCTGCGAAAATTCTTGCCTCGGGCTCCGCATCCAGAGAACCAGCCTTGCCCGGGCCACGTGCGTCTTGTGCTGCGTTAGAGGCCAAAGGATGGGCACATCCACGGTGCTTCCACCAGCTCACCGCCAGCACCCCATCCGGCTGGCCCATCAGGATCTGCAGCCTGTTTGAGAAGCAGCCAGACTATGGCATTAAAAAGAGGGTGGTTGTGCAAGTTGGAAACTTGGAAATCTAAATGCCCATCAACTCATAAATGGATGGACAATACGTGGTCCCTCCATACAAGGGAGCACTACTCAGCAACAAGAAGGAAAAAGCGACAGACGGGCGTAACAACTCTGACGAACCTTGGAAACAATGTAACAAGTGAAAGAAGCCAGTCCCAAGAGACCGTGGAGGATGTGATTCCGCTCATATGAAATCCAGAAAAGATAGATCTATGGAGACAGAAAGCAGATTAGCGGGCTGCTTGGGGGCTGCTGGGAGTAGCGGGGCAGGGGTGGGGGGTGGTTGCAAAGAGAATTACAGGAAACGGACATGAGGAATCTTGTCGGGATGAGGGAGATGTTCTGAAGCTGATTAACGGTGATGGTTGCATAACTTGGTGAATTTACTAGAACATCATTGAATTGCACCCTTGAAATCGGTGAATTATCTACTATGTACAATATACCCCAATAAAGTCGTTTCCACCTTTCCCCGTGGATGCAGGACTTTCTGGATGTGAATCTTTAGACAGGACCACCACCATCCCTGCATTTTTATTTTCTGCAGTAACGGGCAGGTAAAATCCTGGGCATCACATATGTGGTTTGCAAGAATATTACGTGGTTTTAGGAATTAATTCTGCGAAACCAAAAGCCCTCGTTATTTGTTGCTTCTTTGGCTTAGCCCCGAGGCCAACACTCTAGACACAACCGAGGAGCTGTCCCCATCACCACCGAGGACAGACCCTTGTGGGAATGTGTTTTTTTTTTTTTAAAAAAAAGATGATTGCACTCAGAAATTACCAGACTGTATTTTTCTAGAGCAGAGTTCCTCAGACCGCCTGCATCAAAATTATGTGAAAAGCTTGTTGCCAAGGCAGACTCCTGGCTCCCCGCCCAGACCTCCGGGATGCCCTGGGAATCTGCATTTTCGCCGCTGCCTGGGGATTCTTGGGTCCAGTGAAGTCTGAGAGGGCTGAGTACAGGGATGGAAGTCCCGGGTTCCAGAAAGCCGCGGCTCAGCTTTGCAAAATAGGCCTGGCCATGGCTGTTGCGGGCTGGCTGCAGGAACGACCCTCAACTCGCCAAGTCGCCACTGCGTGGAAAACGTTTTCTGTGTCCCCCACCCGTGTGAGTGGTCCAAAGTTGACAGTTTGCAGCGACCGACAGATGCTATTTCAGAGGATGCAGGTGGAAAAACCCAGAGGAGAAACCTGTTGCTGGAGGGAACGGAGCAGAGGCTGCCTGCACAGCGGGTGGGGCTTGCACGCTGCAGGCTGAGGGTCCGGGGGAGGATGGGAAACCACCGTCCCAGCGGCAGGACCACGCACAGATGGACCCGACGGCCGAATCCAGGCATCTCAGGAGTGTTGCTCTGTGGATCATCCTCACTAGCATCGAGATACCAGCTCGGCTGGTTTGAAACTGAAAACTACTCGTTCTCCTGCTCTCTGGCCTGTGGGTGTGAAGATAAGCGTTCCTGTGGGGTTTGACCAATGCTTTGACATCAATAGCAGCATGCGAGTTCTCTCAGTCGCCTGAGGCTCTGGGCTTGGAGAGATGGTCCCAGGAGCTCCTGCCTCCAGAGGGTGCAGTGAGAGGGACAGTGAGACCCCAGTGAGGGAGGGAAACCCGCAGGCCCCCAGGGTCATCCTGGGAGCGCGTGAGCCATGGGCGAGGTCTCCTCCCAGCACGAAAGGCTATTTTGGAGGTGGGAATGGGGACAGGGGACTGCTCTTTCCCCCAGGAATGAGAGAATGCGAAGAGGTGGCCCTCAGAAGAGGCAGACACCCCAAGGTTAAGAGGTAGCTTTTTAAGTTAGAGCCAGAAGGACAATGCCGTCATCTCGGGCCACCGAGTCCCCTAGTCCTGGCTGATTGTCCTGAGAGATTGGCCAGACGAGATTAGGGGGACGTGGGGAGAGCCGGAATTCTCGGGCATCCTCAGCTGCTCTCCAAAGTCGGCAGGAAGCCCCCTGCCCCAGGCTTCCTCTCTGACAGCAGGTGGGAGGCGGGGCCCTGCCGAGGCCTGGCCCTCACCTGCCCTGCGGCACACCGGCTCTGTCGTGGGAGTGACAGATGTGGCTCCCCGTGGCCCACTTGTTCTGGGGTCCCTCCAGGAGGCAGGGGGCAAGCCCAGAGCCCACCACCCAGGAGAGCTGGAACAGACTCTGGGACGCCGGAGCCGTGGGGCAGGGCCTTCCAGCCTGCCTCCAATGGGGCCCGGCGCGCTAACCGAGGAGGGAGAGCGGGAATGCCATGCACACGCCAACCCTGGGGCAGAGGGCACGGGACATGTGCTTCCTGCCACCTGATCCCATAGGCCAAGGGGGATGAAAGGCCATCGGTGAGGCAACCCCCAGCCGGGCTCTGGACAGCCTGTGGCCAGCACGGGACATGCTTCAAAGTTGCATGGAAAGCTCGTTGCAGGTGCAAGTTTCTGCACGGGGTGCTAGTCAGATGGTGGGGGACCCTGCTGCTGTCACAAGTGACGCAAATGAGGGGGCTGAACCCAACAGAAATCGATTCTCTCCCAGTTCTAGAGGCCAGAGACCAAAATCAAAGAGTCACAGGGCCACGCGCCCTCTGACGGTTCCAGGGGAGGGTCCTTCCTGCCTCCTCCAGCTTCTGGGCTTGCCGGAAGTCCTTGGTGATCCTTGGCTTGTGGCTGCATCGCTGCCATCTCTGCCTCTGTCCTCACGTGGCTGTCGTCCCTCTGTGTGTGTCTGTGTGTCTGTCCACGTTTCCCTCTCCTTACAGGGACTCCAGTCATTGGAGTTAGGGTCCACCCTAAGCCCGTGTGACTTCTTCTTGGTTCCATCTGCCAAGACCCTATTTCATGTAAGGTCACAGTCACAGGCTCCAGGGATCATGACTTCAACAGAACACAGTTCCATCCACACCCGTCGGGTGGGCTCATCTAGGGGTTGCAGACAAGGAAACCAAGTCGCAGAAAGGCTGAGCATAGCTGTATGTCCCTCAGCTGGCCACCTGCCTGGCTGGTGCCTGGGCCGCCCTGCACGCGGCCTCCCGCTTTGCCTGTGAGCCACTCTGGCGGGTTCTCCGTTGAAACCGGAAAGCTTTAGCCTGTAGCACCAGGTGCTGCAGAGATGCTGGAATCAGAGGCTCCAGCTTTCCAGAAGCTTCTAGAACTTGAAATGAGCAGCATGGCTTATCTATATGTTAAGCTTTTAGCCAGCCTAGTGTCCAAACCCCATAGTTCTTGTCCTCTGTCTTTGCATCAGAAAGTCTCACTGAACGAGGGGTCTCCTGGGGGAATGTGCCCAGCCTGCCCCAAGCACTGTGGGAACTCCAGAGGGGCTGGGGGGGGGGGTCCCTACCTCCAAGCAGCTTGTGACCATCCTTGAAGACAAGACAGATGCACAACACAGCATCACCCAGCACCAATGTTGTGCTGTTGGCTACAGACACTGTCACAGTTCATCACAGAAGGTTCAGGGGGCCTATGTGGTCAGGAGGAAGGGCCTGAGGGGAGCCGTAGTGGACAGTAGGCCCAAGAGAAAGGATGTTGGGGGGCGAAGGTGGAGGGACGGGGGTCCCAGCAGGGTCCCAGACGGGGAGACCGGTGGGGGTTCGTGTTCGGTGGAACATGGACAGGAGAGGACCCCGTAACTCGGTGTGCCTCTCACTTCGGGTTCTGCTCTGTTCACAGTTCTCTTTTTCGTTGTCTGTCTCCCTCACTAGACTGAGTCCTTTGTGGACGCTGACTGTGTCTGAATAGTCTTTCCATGTGCAGGAACCAACGTGGGGCCCAGTGCCACGAACCCACTCATTTCTCTCGGGCAATAAGGGCCAGACCAGGAGAGGCTGTTTAGGGCTTGCAGGAGCCCCACGGCGTCATCGAGGATCAGACACTTCTTACTCATTCATTCATTCATTCATTCATTCCGCACATATTTCTTGAGTTCTCACCACGTGCTGGGCACGGACAGGGTTTGGCAAGGATTGCACGCGGGGCATGAGAGAAAGAGAGAAGTTGCAGACAACCCCAGGGCATTTCTCCCGGGCCGCAGGGAGAGTGCGGATGGCACCGTCAGCTGAGTCGGCGGCGACCGTGGGGAGGGCAGATCTGCAGGGAGATAGGAAGCTCAGTCTCAGTCTTCACCTTTGAGAGGTCCGTCCGCGGGCCACGCAGGGGCGACGCTGCCCAGGCAGGTGTGCAGGGCGGGCTGGGGTGGAGGCAGAGAGTGGGAACCCTTGGCTTATGGATGGTGTGCAAGGCGATTCTGGAGTGAGCGCCCCCGTCGGGCTACAGGATGACAACTCTCCCTCCATCTCGGGTCCTGACTCCAGGCGAGAAGAAGGAAGAGGTGATCAAGGCCGAGGGGCACCAGGGCATATCTTTTGTCCACGCTTTCCCAGAAATCCCAGCCAATGGCGTCCACCTTGTTGCTTTGGTTGCAAGCGGTTCCCGCGGCCACACCTGGGGGCAGGAGGGTTGGGAGGATGGGCCTTTGTACCTGCTCTCTCGGGAACAGGCGGGAAAAGGGGCCGTGAAAGGTCTTGGAGAGGCAGCCAGCGCACAGGCCTGCCTTTTGGAAGGGGGGCGCAGAAGGACGCAGGAGCACAGCGCGGAGAGCCTGGAGGAAGCGCGGCGTGTGGTGTAAGGGCCTGAGTGAAACATTAAAGGCAAGCGGATCCTCTCACGCTGGGACCACAGAAATGAGGACGATGACATCTCTGTGGTCGGGGGAGGCTTGCCAGCATCCCTGCCTCCACTCACCAGATGCCACCAGCTCCCCCACTCCAATCCAGGTGTAACAACCGAAGATGTCTCCAGATCTTGCCAAATGTCCCCTGGGAGGCAAAACTGCCCCTGAAGAATCAGAAGGAATTATTAACTAAGTTTCGTATAACTAAAAAAGTAATTCATGAAGCGTCTCCCCTATGTCCATCTTCAATCCTCTCCTCATGGTGGAGAAGTGGGTGCAGCTGCACCATCCATCACCAGATGTCCCCGAAATATTCTTCCAAAAAAACACACACACACACATCTATGGAACGTATTGTGTGTGCACACACACGTCTATCCATCTATAGTGCGTGAATGCAATCTCTTTTCCTCTGTCAGAGTCTCTTGTTTTTTCTCAGCCAATGTGCAGACCCCTCTGCCATTGGGCACTGCCCGCCATGCTGGAAAGCTTTGGCAGTGGGACTCGAGCCCACCGTTCTAAGCTGAGTGTGTCAGCGGTGGGCCTTGTTCATGCCGCTGGGCTTCTCTTTCTGTGGTGTAATTGTGACGTGGTGACCGGTTGGGACCCATGATGGCCGAGTAGAGGTGGGTACGTGATGGGGCTGGATCTGCCACGAGGACACACGGCCGTCTCTGGGGCTGCGGGCTGTGCTCCAAGTGTGTTGAAGGCCCTTGAGGAGGGGGAGGAAGAAACACAAGTTGCAGGACCCACAGACAGACAGGGACAGGCGGACATACTTGTCACCTCCAAGGACAACACAGACCCCCTGTAGAAGCCTCAGGCCAGGGAGACGGGGGCACGGTAGCCGGGAGCAACTCTGCCTGGGCCACAGCTCGGGGTCCGGGGTCCACCCGACTCCAGGGTGTGAGTCCTTTTCTTGGTGGGCCACTCATGTGGCCACTTTCCTTCTTGTTTTTAAAAAACTCACATCAGTCAAAGCGTCTGATTCATCAAATTACGTGCCTGTGTGCGCTGGATCAGCCATAAAACGAAACATTTTACAAAATCCATCAAAATAAAATTGATGCCCAAGAAGTCCCTATTTGTCTCAAAAGACAAGAAAAAAAAATTGAGCAGAATGACACAGCTGTCTGCCATCCCAGTGCTCAGAGCGGGGTGACGTTGACATGATGTGGGGACCAGTATTTCTTTCCAAAAGTGGGATAATTCTATATGAACTGTTTTGCAAGCTGCATTTAAAAAAAAATTAATAGGCTTTATTTTTTAGAACATTTTAAATTTACAAAAAATCAAGCAGATTGTACAGAGTTCCCATATACCCCCCCCTCCCTGCCCCCCAGCTCCCCAGATTATAAACGTCTTGCATGGGGTGGTACCTCTGTCACAGTTAAGGAACCAATACTGATACGTTATCATTAACTAGAGTCCATAGGTTACCTCGGGGCTCCCTCTTGGTACTGTGCGTTCTGTGGGTGTGGACAAATGCGTGATGTCATGTGTCCATCATTACCGACCCTACAGAATAGTTTCACGGTCCTAAAGACCTGCTCTGCTCCGCCTTTCCTCTCTCCCTCCGCAGGCTCCACCCGCTGGCAGCCACTGATGTTTTTACCATCTCCACAGTTTTGCCTTTTCCAGAACATCATAGCATTGGAATCACACGTTCACTTAAAAACATACTGTGAATCTTTCCACGTCAAACGTCTATCCATCTGATGGATTTAAATGGATTCCTAGATTTTCTTTGAGTGGATACATTGCAGCATATCTAATATATTTAAGAGGTTTTGTTGTTTTCTATTTTAAAGTCATTTGACGGTGATCTTGTACATCATACGTGTTTGCACACTTGTTCCCTGGGATAAATTCCTAGAAGGGGAAATTCTGGGTCAAAGGGAAGCTGTGCACATTTTGAAGGCTTGGGACAGACGGCCAAGTAACCTACGAAACGACTGGGCCAGTTGACCCTCGCAGACACCGGCCCCGTGTCTGCTCCTGTGCGGGTCTGTGTTGTGTGAGGTGCGTGTTTTTGCGTCACAGAGAGTGTATTAGCTTCCTGTGGCTGCTGTAACAAATACCACCGAATCAGTAGCTTAGCACAGCAGCTTATTCTAGCACAGTCCTGGAGGCCCCAAGTCCAGTGTGGGCGGGGCTGGCTCCCTCGGGATGCTCCCGGGCAGAATCTGGACCAGGCCTCTTCCCGAGCTTCTGGTGGCGGCCCCAATCCTTGACGTTCCTTGGCTGGTAGAGACATCCCTTCCTTCTTGGTGGCCCCCATCTTCCCAGGGTCCTCCCTTGTCTCTGTGTTTCTCCTCTTCTTACAAGGACCCGTATCATTAGATTGAGGGCCCGTCCTGTTAATCCAGGATGATCTTATCTCAAGATGCTTCGCTTAATTTCATCTGCAAAGACTCTTTCTCCGAATGAGGTCACGTCCACAGGGTCAGGGGTTAGGACGTGGAGGTACCATTTTGAGGGCCACCATCCAAATCACTGGAGGTGTTTGTGCAGAGAAGGAAGCGGAGGCTTCGATGGGATAACAAGAGACTTTCCCAGAGCCGTGAGGCCGGACCCCACCCTCCAGGCTCTGGATATTTGGCAAATAAGGGTGCCTTCTTCCTCCAGCCACATGTCGCCTTGCTGCAAACTACCGATGGGGATCAGGAGACCAGTGTGAGCAGCTCCATCTCCCAAGACCCCTCCAAAATGAAACTCAGAGTTTCTTCTTCTTATATTCTTATTACCATCTTTACAAAGATCTGTGATCCCAACCAGCCCTTCAGATGACTGAATTGGGCTTGTCCAGGTGGTCACCAAACACCAATTACCACGGATCCCGGTGGTCACTTCCGACTACAGGCTGGCAGTGTGGCCTGCTGGATCAGCATGTGGGCTCTGCATGGCCTAGGGAAAGGGGCTTATTACCTTCTTGGAGCCTCAGTTTCTTCACCTGTAAAATAGGGACAATAATCTACGTGCCTCCAGGGCCGCTGAGGAAATGTAACGATACAACGTGGGTCGTGTTCTCAGCCTGGTGTCTTGCACGCGCAGAGTAAGGGTTCAATAAACACCGGCTTCTGATGAAGGTGATATTTCCTGCAGTTTCTAGCTTATTTTGTCCTCTTAGACTGTTTTTCGAGCACCGGTGGCCGATCCCCTCTTCTCCGACCCTCCGGCCAGGGCAGGGTGGGTCATTTGTCCAAACCTGCAGCCTGGAGTCTGCTCTGAATGCCAGGCCCCGTTCTGGATGCTTTCTAACTTCATTTTCATTTCCAATCCTCCTGCCGGTGTGGGTGGTGTGCCCACAGGTGGACATTAAGCGTGATATCTCTCTGGCTTCCCTCTTCCGGCTACTCCGGGAGCCACTGGGCACCGTGGAGGGCAGGGCTTCTCGGTGCCCTTGGCTGACCCCCACTTTCTTTCCCGTTGTCACTGAGCTCGTTGTCAGCAGAGGTTTCATCCTTTGGAGGAATAACGTGGTCAGGCTCATGTATCCCAGGCCTTTTGATGTCCTGAGTCCTCTTTTTGTCCCAGATAACCAAGTCAGTGAGTAGACAGCTCTCCGAAGGGACACACTGGAGGTCTGGGGACATTCCCCGTGGAGCAAACTCCTCTTGGCTCAGAGGGGTGTTACAAGAGGCCCTGAATGGACGGAGGTGGCCACTGTCTTGGGTCATGATCCACGAAGGCAGAGCATCCTGTGAGGACACAGACCCTCCCTGGGCCTGACCTGACCCCCCAGGCGTGTGACAGTGAAAGGCGAGGGGACCAGAGGGAGGACAGCACTGATGAAGGGCACCCTGCCTGCAGCCCCGCCGCACACACAGGAAGCATCCGGGGCTACCTTTTTTGGAATGGTGTCTCCAGCATCCTCAGGCTCTAGGTGGGGCCTCCCAAAGAGCTCCCAAGGACGCGGCCAGCCCCCAGTGAAGGCACTGTCAAGGTGACCTCGTGGGAGAAGAAACATCTGGACATTTTGGGAAACTGGAGCCAAAGGAGAGGAAAAATCAAAAGGAAACAGAGCCAGACATGGTTACCACGTGACCCAGCAATTCCACTCCTCAGTATGTACCCAAAGATCTGGAAACCGGTGTCCCCGTGCAGACCTGTTCATGCCTGCTTACACAGCGTTACTCACAACAGGCCAAAATGGTGGAAACAACCCAAATGTCCATCCCCGGATGAACAGATAGACAGATTGTGGTCTGTCCATACAATGGAATATTATTCAGCCATAAAAAGGGGTGAAGCTCTGACACACATTACAACGTGGATGCACCTCAGAAACATGGTGCTCGGAGAAAGAAGCCAGACTCGGAACACCACCTAGTGCATGAGTCCAGTGAGATGAAATGCCCAGAACTGGCAAATCCTGGAGACGGGAAGTGGATGTGTGGTTGCTGGGGGCTGGGGGAGGGGGATGACGCTTCGGAGGAGCGTAGGGCAGGTCCCTAAGAACAGGGACAGTAGTGGGGGGACCCTATTGAGTGGGGCGTGGCTTTAAGGGGACCCAGCAGAGCCTGCCCGGCCCATCTCAGACGCTGGTCCCATTGGACCCCAACCCTGGGTGACTCGGGCTGCTTGTGTGCCTTCATTTCTCCTTTGTGCGTCCGCGTGGCCCTCCAAAAAAGGCCTGTAGCCCCTTCCCGCTCAGGTTGATAATTTTTGACCAGACATCTCAGCAGGCTTAAAAATGAGCCTATAGATGTGCCAACGACCTACCAACTCTGCCGGCCCTTCCATACTTCATTAAGGCGCTCGAGGACTGGACTGTCTTTTTCTGTTCGGTTTTTCATATAAATGGGCACGTTCCTGATTGCCCTCCTCACTCCCTGAGTAGTGGATTTTCCTTCCCAGGGACTCAGGCTGATCGGAGAGGGACGCGGGAGGGAGGGAGAGCCCCGAGCTGGCTCTGCCGGGGTCCGGGATGTGGGGGGATGCGTGAGGGGCGGAGACACCATTTTTTAGAAATTCGCGCTCTTTTTGCGACACCACCTACGTCGCTTTAGAAAACCTTTCCTCTTGTCGCGTGATTTGAAGACGAAAGCATCCTCAAACTTAGATGGTAGGACAGACAGACCGACAGATGTCTTGGTAGAAGAGGCTGTGGGGAGGCGGAGGCAGAAAGAAAATTAGAGGGAAAGCCGGAAAGAGAATGGAGGAGGAAAGTGCTTGGTTTTGCGTGGGTCATTTGACAAAGACAGGAAGATGCCCAGGTGGCCCTAGCCGCTTCTGATGTGAGCCGAGGTTACGATGTCTAAACCACATCCAGGGACGAGCCCACGAGAGGGGGCAGCGATGGGCTTGCACTAACCCGCCAGACAAGACGAGAAAGCTCTACATGAAAATGGTCCAACCGACCATTGGGGGTGTCTCTCTCTCCACCCGTCAAACCGTGCACCCCACCTGGATGACCCCAAAGAAGACAACTGGTCAGAATAACTCAGAGACGAACCCATTAGTATGTCACAGTTTGCTCCCCAGAATTCCCAAGGAATGACAAGTTCCACGGGGACCAAGCCAGTGAACAAGCAAAGACCGTAACAGTTCCAGCACCAGGCTTTATCCCTACAGAGCCCCTGAGAAGAAGCTAACATTCATGCAACATGTGCTTTATGCCAGGTGCTCTCTCTTCTTTTTTTTTTTTTTGTGAGGAAGATTAGCCCTGAGCTAAATACTGCCAATCCTCCTCTTTTTTTTTTGCTGAGGAAGACTGGCACTGAGCTAACATCTGTGTGCATCTTCCTCTACTTTATATGTGGGACACCTACCACAGCATGGCATGCCAGTTGGTGCCATGTCCACATCCAGAATCCGAACTAGCAAACCCCAGGCTGCGGAAGCGGAACGTGCGCACTTAACCACTGTGCCACCGGGCCGGCCTTGCCAGGTGTTCTCTTAAGCATTTTTGTTGTATTAACTAATTTAATCCACTTGACAACCCTCTGAGTTGGATCCTTGACGTATCTACATTTCACAGATGGGGAAACTGAGGCACAGTGAGGTTAAGGAACTTAACTTCAAATTTACAGTGAGAAAGCAGTGGAGTTGTGATAAATGTGCAAATAATGAAAAATATTATACTATGTAACTATTTCTGAATAATGCCCTAAATAAACACCTCATAAATAATAAGTGGTACCAGCCACGAGAGCTGACGTGCGGTCAGCTGACCGCGCCCCAGCCATGGTGCACTGTGTCTTTCCTTATTTAACTCTGTTAGGGCCTAAGGGCATTGAGTATGGTGGGAAATTAAACCCCCCGGTACAGAGGAAGGAGGGAGGCCTTGGCGCAGTGGCCCTGGAATCCAGCCTCAGCTCCTGTGTTTGTGGCCCTCCCAGCGAGGCTGCTCCTGCGGGAGCTGGCTACAGCCACAGGCTGGG
This sequence comes from Equus asinus, assembly GCF_041296235.1. Classification (NCBI taxonomy): domain Eukaryota; kingdom Metazoa; phylum Chordata; class Mammalia; order Perissodactyla; family Equidae; genus Equus; species Equus asinus. Next base: position 46,489,268 of record NC_091806.1, on the reverse strand, counting down.
GTCGCGGTGGCCTTGCTCTGCACCTCTTGGAGCCAATTTCTGCTTGCAACCTCATGCCATCATTACTCCACAGCAGTGAGAAAAGTGGCATTGTGAACCCACTTTCAGGGAGTGGAGAGTAAGGCTAAGAGAGGCTGCGGGACAGCCCAAGGTCACTGGGCTGGTGAGGGCAGACCCGGAGTCTTTTGGCTTTCGGTCAGCCTGGCCCCCCTGGGCTGCAGAGAGAGCATGGCCGGCTTCTTGGACAAGTGATGCTTGAGTCCCACAGGGCCCCACGCTCAGAGGGGCCTGCGCTTGGCTCAATGCTCGGCCGTTGCCGTCTGGAAATTCTTAATCGTGCTGACCTAGGGGCCCCCATCTCCATTTTGGGCCCTGATCCTGACATAGTGACCCTGGGGGAAGAAGTGGGTGCTGGACACCAGGGAGCCGGGGCCTTAGTCCTGGCTCTCTGCACAACCTTCATCAGCCATCTACCTCTTAGCTCGGTTTCCCCAGGGGCAAGACGGAGAGGTGGGGCTGGGTCAAGATTTCCTGGTGTGTCTGTCACGCACGCGAGTCCCTTCCGGTGCGTTGAGACAAAGGTTCCTCTGAAAAGTGAGTTCGTGAAGGAGTGCAAACCCTTCTCTGGGAAAAACCCGACGCGGTTTTGCATATTCAGGCATCTGTATAGACTTGTGACCAAAAAAACCCCTGTTTAAATAAAAGGGACCAAAGAGAGATTCATGTTTTCTTTTCTTCCTCCCAATTTTATTGGGAAATAGCAGACATGTACGGTGTTTTCTAAGCATATTCAGTCACACCTGCCTTTAAAAAGGCGGAGCGTGTACAGAAAATCCCGTGGAAAGTGCTGGACTCGCACACTCTCAGCTGCCTTCCGGTGGTCCCCGCCTGTGTGCTGCCCTCGTGCGTGTTACCCTCCCAGGCGGCGGTCAACCAGGCACAGATCAATGACAGAGGAAGTGGCAGCCCTGGAGAAGGTTCCAGAAATGAGGAAGTGGCCTGAATTGCTCTGCTCCACCTTGCAACAGCAGACCGGAAGCCCCTTCACCTATGATGGGGGCTGGCACTCTGGGGTGTCTGTCCTGGTTGCTTTGGGGTGTCAGTAAATCCCTGGGTCACAATGAGGGTCACTTCTCAGAGCCCCGGGACCCCCTGGAGTCTCTCAGTTGTCCTGTGTAGGGCGGCAGTGAGGTGGGGGCAGTGTGACACTCGGGGTCTGCTATGTGTTTGACAGCCGATGATGCTTCCGGGGACCCAATTCTCGCATAATTCGACTGCCTTAGGGCTGGAGACGAATCTCTACCCCCGCCCCCTTCCTGAGCTGATCCTGCCGGCACGAACTTGTGAATGTGGCTCTGAACTTTCCAATCGGATTTGACCGAGGCCTTTGAGGCCCACAGAGTACCACCCAGCATCCTTTCACGGGCTCATTGGCCATTTGTGCATCTCCTTCGGAGACGCGTCTATTCAGATCCTTTAGCGATTTTTAAATTAGGTTGTCTTTTTATTACTGAGTTGTAATATATTCTAGACGTGAGTCCTTGATCAGACATATGATTTGCAAATATTTTCTCCCATTCTGTGGGTTGTCTTTTTTCCTTTCTGGAAGCACCACTGTTTGCATTGTGATGACGTTTACCTTATCTATTCTGTTGTCGTTGTTTGTGTCCTTGGGAAGATTTTGACCGAAGACCATTCCACGGCTAAACATAGGTTTGAAAACAAGTGGCCGCGTAGGAGCAGAGGAAGATCCTCAGCTCAGGACCCCCGTTCTGAGCGCAGAGCCCTGCCTCCCAGCCCCGTCTGGGGCCCCCCACCTCTGAGCTGGCCCCTCCATCCCATCCATGCCTGGTCTTTGTCCCAGCACTGCAGCCCCCTCTGTCTGCTGGGTTCTCCTCCTTCTTTGCTTGTTGGGTTTTTTTGGTGGAAAACTCTCATGCGTTCATTCATTCATCTACGTATCATGTAAAAGACGCTGGGCACTGTTCCAGACCCCAGGAATACAGAGGCCAAAACAACAAAGCAAAACAAACTAGGAAAGCTCGGCCCACAGGAGCACACCTCCAGTGGGGAGACAGACAGTTGGCCCTTCTCTGTCTTGGAAAAACTTTTCTGGACCTCCCATCCGCTGCCCTGTCCACTGCAGTCAATGCCACCATAACACCGGGCATGTACTATGTAAGGGGCGGTGGTAGCTCTGATAGCAGGGGCCCTTGCTGATTTCCTTAGGGATCTTCCCTCCTAGATTGTTAATTTCTTGCAGACAAGGACAAACTCAGCCATCCCGAAGTCCCAGGGCCTAGGCTCCTGGCACTTACAGTCGAGAAACGTGTGGCTCTTGCTTGCTGTGTTTCTGCCAGAGTTTGCACAGAGCTTCACCCAGTTCTGGCTCCTTAGGGATCAGGTCAACCGAACACACACACTTGTCCCAGGGTAGCTGTTGACGTGCTGGGGCCCTGCTGTTGGTGCTCTTGTGGGGCAATTCCGTCTGCTGTAGGATGGAAAATGTCACGATCAGCATTGCTGTCTTTTAAATAAAAACGAGAGTGCAGAATAAGGCTAAACATGTTTGGGGGAAAAAAAAACCTCAAAAGAAACAAAAGTTCAAACTGCGTTTTGAGTGGGAGGGCAAGAATCATTAAATTTGCATCCTTTATGTGAAAAGCAGTCCGTCGTTTAGAACATCAAGCTTACTGGACTTCGCAGAGTTGATTCAAATCTGCGAGCCTCTAATTAGACCTATTTTCATAGCACGTCATCAGAATTAGTGTAAGCTATCTCTAGTAAAGAGGAATTTGTGAGTCGCGTCAAAAGGCTCTCCGGGGGATTTTGCTGGAAACCCCAAGCCCCCATTGGCAAGGAACAGAGCAGCTGCCCAAGCCAGCCAGCCAGCCAGCCGGGAGCGAAGATGAAAGCACCAAGCCCTCGACTGATTTTTTAAGAAAATTCCTTAACAGACAATGGAAAAATTGTTCATTTTCTCCCTTAAGCAGTTGCGGCGTGGTTGCCCCAGGATGGCCCTGGGAGGGCACGAGCGGCAGAGGGGGACGAGGCGAGCCTTCCTGCCGTCTCGGCTTCCCCACTTCGGGTGCTCCCAGGGCCGTCCTGGGCTGACGGTCGTGGACACCAGCTTCCCAACCTCCACCCCGCTGGTGAGTGCAGAATGCAGTCCTTTGGTCCACTTGGTGCCCAGAGCCAGCCTGGCCCGCTGTTTCTGTGGGTGGGGCCGCCTCTTCTCCCCGTGCAGATCTTCCATCATTACCACCGAGCCCGGGGAACCTTGAGGACCAGGCGGACGGCTGCCTCCAGGAAGCTCCAGCTGGAGCACACGGGACCGACCGCGGCTGTGCAGGTGGAATTAGCCCTCTGGTTCCTGAGTCCTGCTAGTAAGGGTGGCTGGGCACCACGTAGGGCTTTCCTGACTTTGTCAAGGCAAAGTATGCAGATTGCTTCCAGAGACAGGTGTCTCAGCCCCAGCAGAAGCTCTCAGACCCATGCCCGCTTACTCAGATGTGGGGAGGGCCCGGGCTGAGCGCTTCGTGTTGCTTTTGAGCTCTGTAGTCCCATTAGCCATCAGGGGAGGGCCGAGCAGAAACACAGGGGACCCGTTCCTGCCCATCAGGATGGCTGCAGTCATAAAGACAGATAGTTGCAAGTGCCGACGAGGATGAGGATGTGCTGAAGTGGGACCCTCCTCCACTGCCGGTGAGAATGTGACATGGACAGGGTTGGGGCTACCTGGGGGCAGGGCCTGGCTTGGGGCTGGAGCTGGCCCATCTCAGGAATGCATGGGACCAAACCGAGGTCATGACTTGAGGTGTCTGGGCCGTGGTGGCCTCTTGCGGTCAGCCTCAGGTGCCTGGCGTCGACTGACTTCTGTGTGGCCCCAGCCTGGGACATGAAAAGCTGACCTTGAGGCTTTCTAGGGTCAGCCCCCCTAGTGTTCATCTAGAACCTTCCACCAGAACCATGGCCCTCACTCCCTCCCTGTGTTTCTGGTCCTCATACATTCATTCAGCCATTCAACAAACATTTGTGGCCGTGGATGCTGGAGACACAGCTCTGAACCGGACAGACTCAGCCCAGGCCCTGGATCTTTACTTCTGGGGGAGACAGACAAGAAGCAAGCAGCCATGAGGAAGGGACGTGCCAGGGAGGCGAAGGAAGTGCTCCGGGAGGATCAACCTGGCCTGTGGCCTGGGGGCTGGGCAAGCGGCCGACAGACAGACAGACCAGGATCTGGTGACATTCCCAGGAGCAGGTCAGGAGGGCTGAGTGTCCCTGAGCTCCCAGACGCACGTGCCTGTGGAGATGCTCCTGGACCCCCCGAACCCTCGGCCTGAAATGCCCTGTGCTCCCAGCCTGGAGCCCAGCAGGCAGATAACGGCTTCCTGCGGAGGAGTCAGGAGGGAAAACAGGAGCGCTTGCTGATGCTCTTGCTTGTCCCTCATCTTTAAGTTCCTCAGCCACTTCAAACAATCTACTCCCAGGCCCAGGAAGGTGAGTGGCCGTTGCCGCGCCCTTGACCGACCCCAGCCATGGGAGAGCATGCCACCCCCTCCCAGGCAGGCAGGGGTCCAGCGTGCCCTCAGATGCCATCCCCTGTGCTTGCCCTGGGAGGTGTTACACCAGCAGCAATGGCAGGGTGGGAGGGTGTGTTTACAGAGAAAGCACAGGCCGTCCTGGTACCATCTTCCATCTGACACTATTAATTTCGTCTTCACCTGCCCGCTCCTCTTCAGTCCCTGTCAGCTCTGTGCTCGTCTGGGTGTCACAGGCTGGGGCTTCCAGGAGGCATAAAATGTGGTCCCTATTCTGGGGTGACAGCTTGGTCCAGGATAGGGAACAAACCACCAAAGAGGATGGTCCATTCTGGATGGTTCAGGATGTCCTGGGAGAAACGACACTGGTGTGGAGGCTTCGAGAACAGCTGAGAGTTTTCCAGGTGAGAACGATGGAAAGGCATTTCAGATAAGTGGAAGAGCGTGTATGAAACATGGAGGTGTTGAGACAGCATCACCATCGGGTGTCACACACTCACACAGAATGAGAGAAGCAGGACAGGTGGGGACTTGACCAGCAGGACAGTGTGACACCCTTTCGAGGGGGCAGCCCCATCGCAGCTCCACGTGGGAACTCAGCCCGGTGTTGGTCGATCTTTACCTTTTTAAGAGAAACTAGAAATCTGGGTATTTATGGGAAATCCTGAGCTCTTAAATGGCAGCCAACCCTTAGAATTGAAAATAAAATGCAGACTAAACGAAACAGGTCCTCAGGTGAAACTTACAATTTGGGCCGCCTTGCATCCGGAATCTTACCTTTGCATTTAGAACCGTAATTATAGCATACGTGCAATTTTTTCCCACTTAACGTGGCAGGAATATTTTCCGTGTTTACGTAATCCTCTGAAAGCCGTTTACAGTGATTACATAATGCTTGGGACGTGTCACGATTTGCTCTGCGGTTCCCTCCTGTTGGAAGTCAAGGTTGTGGGGTGGAGGCTTGGACCGGTTCCTGTTCTGGTTTATCATTGCTTTTCCCTCAGGGGGGCCGCAGAGGAGGGGCCATGGGGAAGCGTCAGATGTACGTTATCTGCCCCCCTCCAGAAAGCCCCAGAGATTTTAGGATTTCGGAGCAGGAATGGACTTTTGGGACCATCTGTTTCATTCTTTTATTTTTCAGATGACGAAACTCAGCCCTTGTCCAAGGTCCCAGGACAAGTGTGTAATATTCCTTTACAGTGAAAATGGTCAAACTTCGCTGAAATACATTAAAGGAAAATTGGGGCATCATTTGTGTGTGTGTTTACTGGAACTGCCTTGATTCCATATACCGTTTGGGGAGAACCAACATCTTTCTGACATTGAGTCTTTTATCCCAAAATATTCTACATTTTTTTAGATTTACCCCTTGGTTATTTATGTATATGTATATATTATTTTTGTTTGTTTGTTTCCATTGCTATTATCAATGGCATCTTTATAAAACTTGTGTTTTCTGACTAAGTATTGCTGTGTTATAGAAATGCAGTTGAATTTTTTATATTGGTTTTGTATCCACTCACCTTATTTAACTCTCTTATTTTATATTTTTCCACAAGTTATTTTGAGTTTTCTATGCAGACAGTTTTTCATCCGCAGCTAAAAAGGGTTTTCTCTCTACTTTTCTTCCGTCATGTTTCTTTTTCACGTCTTATTGCATAGGTCATGCCCCCTAGTTTGATGTTATCTAAGTGTCTGACACTTGATCTTAGAAATTCTTTCAACGTTTCTCCACTAAGTATGCTGACTTGTGTAGGTATTTCAGTAGATGTTCTTTATCAGATTAAAGAAGTTCTCTTCTTTTTAAAGATTGGCCCTGAGCTAACATCTGTTGCCAATCTTTTTTTCCCTTCTTCTTCTCCCCAAAGCCCCCCAGCACACAGTTGTATATTCTAGTTGTAGATGCTTCTAATTCTGTTATGTGAGACGCTGCCTAAGCGTGGCCTGATGAGCAATGCCATGTCCGTGCCCAGGCTCCAAACCAGTGAAACACTGGGCCGCAGAAGCAGAGCGCATGAACTTAACCACCTGGCCACAGAGCTGGCCCCAGAAGTTCTCTTCTATTCTAATTTTGCTGAGATCATTTAAAACTATGATTGGATATTGACTTTCATTGAGTTCCTATCTTTTGGGTTTATTAAGACAATTATTTGGTATTTCTCCTTTAATCTGTTGTTGTGATGAATTACATTAATAGATTTTTCCAAACCAATCTTGCATTCCTGGGATAAACTCAATCTGGATATGACATTATTAAATATTTAGGACTCTAAATATAGCAGGTACTGTGTCTTAGTCAACTCAGACTGCTATGACAAAATACCGTAGATGAGGTGGCTTAGACCATGGGAATTTATTTCTCACAGTTCTGGAGGCTGAGAAGTCCAAGATGTAGGTCCTAGCCAATTTGAATCCTGGCGAGAGCTCTCTTCCTGGCTTGTAGGTGGCCGTCTGCTTCTTGTGTCCTCACGTGGTGGAGAGAGATGGAGCTCTGGTCTCTTCCTCTTCTTCTGAGGGCACTAATCCTGTCATGGGGCTCCACCCTCATGACCTCAAGTAACCCTAATTACCTCTCCAAGGCCCATCTTCAAATACCATCACTCTGGGCATTAGGTCCTCAATATATGAATTCGGGAGAGACACGAACATTTCGTCCATAACATGCTGTATCTGTGACTTGGAATCCTTTTTTGAATCACCTGGTACCAAATTTTAAATTTTAAACTTTTAAAATTCCACTATGATTTTTCCCTCGACCTATGAGTCCTTCAGGTGCATGTTTTGTAATTTGCAAACACTTGTTTTTTTTCTGGTTATCTTTTTGCTACTGGTTTCTAAAATGTGCATTGAGGTCAGAGAATGTGGTCTGTCGGCCCCAGACCGGGTGAGGCTGGCTTTATGGTGCAGGGCGCAATGGACTTCTGTAAATGTCCCACGTGTGTCTGTAAAGAATGTACATTTTTTCTATTGCTAAGCACAACAGTTTACAAACATCTATTAGATAAAGATTTTGATTTACTCTTCAATTTTTCTGTATTCAACTGATTTTTCTCTTCTGAATTTACTAGCTACTGGGAGACATACATTAAAATCTCTGACTGGTTGACTTATCGATTTCCCCCTAAATTCTGTTAATTTTTGTTTTATATTTTGAAGCTGTGCTACTGGCTGTATGAACTTTTAGAATCATTCTATACTCCCGTGAATTAAATCTTCACCATTGCTTGTGTAATGGTCCTGTTCTCTCTGTAACTCCTTTTGCTTTAAAGTCTGTTACGTTTAATGTTAATATTGCTATACCATCTTTTTCTAGTCTATATTGCCTGGTGTATGTTTTTCTATCCTTCGATTTACAGTCTTTCTGCGTCCTCACATTTTGGGACAAACTCTGTTAAGCAGCATGTGTATTTTCCATCTAGTTTGATTTTAAATGGAAAGTTTAGCCTATTTACATATATTATCATATCTGATATATTTGTGTTTATTTCTACCGTCTTACCACGTGCTCGTAATTTGTTCTAATTTTGTTTCTACTTTCTTCTTTTCTTATATTCTTTTGGATTTATGTTTTTGTGGTTTTTTTTCTCACTCTATTTTTCCATCCTCCTACTTAGTTGGAAGTTATGCACTCTGTAAATTTTCTTTTATGGTTTATGCAAGCTATTTCAACATGCATGCTTAAATTAATAAAGTTTAAAAGTAATCGATATCTTTATCTTCCCCCCAAATCACATAAGGATTCACTCGTTTTCGTTTTAATTACGTCTCCCAATTCGTGTTGTGGTGTTGTGCATTATTTTAGTTTTATTCTGTCCCTTCACCTCCAAAAAAATTAGGCGTTGCTGCCGTATGTCAATATTCGTTTAAATTTACCCACATATTTATCGGGATGTTCCCTTAGCATATCTCACGGTCGCTCAAACCTTACTTCTGGAAAAATTCTTCTTCTGTTTAAAGTTCATCCTTTAGTGAAGTATCATGGTTTTAAGTTCGCCCAGTTTTTGATGAGCTGAAAATGCCTTTACGTGGTGCATGCCCTTGAAACATGATTTCTCCGGAAGTAGAATTCCAGGTTTGACAGTTACGTTCTCTCGATACAGTGAAGACATTTGCTTAGCTTACCGCTGCCGCTGTAACAAGCTATCTCAGTGGCTTGAAACAGCACACAGGTATTCCCTTACAGTCCTGGAGGTTGGTCCTGGCTGCTAGAGGCTGCCGGTATCCCTTGACTCATGGCCGCATCGCACAATCTCTGCCTCCGTCTCTTCTGGAGTCAGAGCTCTCTCTGCCTCCCTCTCATAAGGACATTTTTGAATACACTGGACTCCACAAAATAATCCAGGATAACACCCTCATTGCAAGATCTTTATTCACATCTAAAAAGTCCCTTTTGGGACTGGCCTGGTGGTGTGGTGGTTAACTTCACATGCTCCACTATGGTGGCCCAGGGTTTGCCGGTTCGGATCTTGGGTGTGGACCTACACACCGCTCATCAACCCACACTGTGGTGGCGTCCCTCAAAGAAAATAGAGGAAGATTGGCACAGATTTAGCTCAGGGCCAATCTTCCTCAAGCAAAAAGAGGAAGACTGGCAACAGCTGTTAGCTCAGGGCCAACCTTCTTCACCAAAAAAAAAAAAAAGGTCCTCCCTTTTACCATGTAGGTTACACGTTTGAAGCTTCTGGGGATTCAAATATTGACATCTTTGGGGGCTATTATGCACTTTATACTCACTTTGGCTTCCATTTTTGCTGTTGAAAAGACAGCAGTTAATATAGTTACTATTCTTTTGTAAACGATCTTTTTGAATACTTTTAAAATTTGCTGTGTTGAAGTTTTACTGCGATGGATCAGTTGAGAGCTTATTTTAAAATTTATCTTGAGTTTTTTAAAAACCGTTGTCTCTTTGACTATTTCACCTTCTCCATTCCTTCTGTTATCCTCCTTCGATCTCCACTTAAGCCTCATTAGACTTTCGTATTTTCGTGTCTTTTCTCTGGGCTTCATTCTGGATAATTCCTTCACTAAGTCTTTTTTCAGCTGTGTCTAATACACTGTTTAACACTTTCATCTTTTTTTTTTTTTTTGGTTTTAAAAATTATCATACAGTGAAATTAACTTCTATTTGCCGTGAATGTACATTTCTATGAATTGTAACATATGTGGATTTATGTGACCACCGCCACAAGCAGGATACAGAACCGTTACTCCTAAAACTCCCAGTGTCCTTTCTTTATAGCCATGCTCTCCCCCGACCCCAATCTGTTCCCCTTCCTCTGTAATTTTGTCATTTAGAGAATCTCCTATAAATGAGATGAGATGGTATTTAACTTTTTTGGGTCAGCTCCTTTTACTCAGCATAATATCTTTGAGAGCCATTGAAGTCGTCGCAAGCTCTTCCTTTTTATTGCAGGCCGGTGTTCCATTGTACGGACGTGTCACAATTTCTTCGTCCATTCACCTATACAAGAACATTTTAGTTTTCGGCAATTATGAACAGAACTGTCGTAAATGTTTGCATATAAGTTTTGTGCGATCGCAAGTTTTCATTTCTCTGGGGTGAATGTCCAGCACTGGGATTGCTGGGTCTTGTGGTAAGTGCATGTTTAACCTTTCAAAAAATTCTCAGGCTGTTTTTCAGAGTGGCCGTATGGTTTTGCACTCCCCTCAGCTGTATGTGAATGTTTTGGTTGCTCCACATCTTTGGCGGCTCTTAGTACTGTAAGTATTTTTTACTTCAGCTCTTCTAATAGATGTGTAGTGATGGCTCATCACAGATTTCATTCGCGTTTCCTTAATGGCTAATGAGATTGAACGACTTTTCGTGAATTACTTGCCACCCTCTTTGGTGAAGCGCCTGTTCCCATCTTTTGCACATAATTTATTTGGTTGGTTGTTTTCTTCCTGTTGAGTTTTGAAAGTTCTTTGTATATTCTGCATACAAGTTCTTTGTTGGATATATGATTTGCAAATATTTTTTCTCAGTCTGTAGCTTGTCTCTTTATTCTTTTGACAGTGTCCTTCTCAGAGCAAACGTTTTAACTTTTAATGAAGTTCGATTTATTCATTTTTCTTTCATGGTGATGCTTTTGGCGTTATGTCTAAGAATTGTTTGCCTAACTCTGGGTCACAAAAAGATCCTCATATATTGGGGCTGGCCCCGTGTCCAAGTGGTTAAGTTGGCGCGCTCTGCTGCGGCGGCCCGAGATTTCATTGGTTCGGATCCTGGGCGCAGACATGGCACCACTCATCAGGCCATACTGAGGCGGCATCCCACATGCCACAACTAGAAGGACCTACAACTAGAATATACATCTATGTTCTGGGGGGCTTTGGGGAGAAGAAGAAGAAGAAGAAGAAGAAAAAAGATTGGCAACAGTTGTTAGCTCAGGTGCCAATCTTAGAAAAAAAAAAGAGATTCTCATATATTTTCTTATAAAAGTGTTAGAGTTACTTTTTGTATAAGATGTGAAGTTTTGGTTGAAGTTTACTTTTTTACAGATAGAGGTTCCAGCACCATTTGTTGAAAATATTTATCCTTTCTCCACTGGATTTCTTTTGCATCTTTGTTAAAAATCCCTTGGTCGTATTCTATGTGGGTATATTTCTGGGGTTTCTATTCTGTTCCATTGATCTGTGTTACCTGTCCTTAGCTAATATCACACAGTCTTGATCACTGTTGCTTTATAGCATGTCTTAAAATTGGCTAGGATGATTACTCCAGCTTTATTCTTTTTTTTCAAAGTTGTTTTTAGTTCTTTTAGTTTCTCTACCTTTCGATATAAATTTTAGAACCATTTGTCTATATCTATGAAAGATCATACTAGGATTTTGTTTCGAATTGCATTAACTCTATAGATAAATTTGGGAGAATTGACATCTTTACTATGTTGAGTTCCAATTCATGAACACAGCATTTTTCTACATTTATGTAGGTTTTCTTTGATTTCTTTCATGACCGTTTTACAGTTTTTAGCATATAGATCCTGTATACGTCTTGTTAGATTTATACCTAAATATCTTACGTTTTAAGGAGAATTGTGAATCACACTGTTCTTAAAATTTTGGTTTCTAATCAGGCATTGCATAGAAATATGATTGATTTTTGGGTGGTGATCTTGTATGATATGACCTTGCCAAACCCACTTACTAGTTCTAGGAGTCTTTGGTTGCTGTCCTATATTTCTTGGGATTTTCTATGTAGATAGTCAAGTCATCTGAGTACAGGAACAGTTTTATTTCTTTATTTCCAGTGTATGCCTCTTATTTCTTTTTCTTGTCTTATTGTATTGGCTAAGATTTCTACCATAATGAAGAATAGAATGGAGAGAGCACACGTCCTTGCCTTGTTCACAATCTTAGGAGACAGTCTTTCACTATAAATTGTGATGGTAGCTGTAGGATTTTTGTAGATGCCCTTTATCAGATTGAAGAAGTTCCCTTTTGTTTGTAGTTTGCTGAGAACTTTGTCATGAACGGATGCCGAAATTTGTCCAATATTTGTTCTGTACAACTTGAAACGATCATTGAGTTTCTCTTGTTCGAATGTTGTCATGATGGATTCCCTTGGTCGACTTTTGAGTATTGAACCAGCCTTGCATTCCCAGAATAAACCCCACTGGGCGGTGGGTGTATCATTCTTTTTATACATTGCTGGAATGTATTTGCTAATATTCCATGTGCACTTGGAAATAATGTGGTTTATTGGGTAGAATGTTCTAAATGTCTCTCAGATCCACGTTTTAATGGCATTGTTCCGTTTTTCTCTATCCTTGCTGATTTCCTGTTAGTTCTGTAACTGAGAAAGGAGTGCTGAAGTCTTTAACTCTAACTGTGGGTTTATCTATTTCTCTTTTCAGTTCTGTCAATTTTTGCTTCACATATTTTGAACAAAGATCTGGTCTTAGGTGTAGACACATTTAGGGTTGTTATGTTGGTGGTGAATTGATCCTTTTGATCATTATGTAGTGCCCCTTTTTATCCTGGATACTTTCTTTGCTCCAAAGTCTACTTTATCTGAAATTAGTATAGCTTCTCAACATGCAAATGAGCTTTTAATTTTATTAATTATATATTTTTTTTCTAGAAATTCCATATTGTTTTTTTCCCCCCAAATCTCCTTGGTCATTAATAATAGATTTGCCCCCTTAATCACTTTTCAAGCTTCTCTTTGTTTTCTTTAAACATGTTAAACATATTTGTGTTATTTCTTATGTTTGATAATTTCAATTTTGAAGCCTCTGTCGGTTTGATCCTGCTCTCTGTTATTTTCTGCTGGATTTTATTCTAATGTCTTGTAATTTTTTACTGCGAGCCACTAATTTTCCTTGAAATTTTGTCTAGAGGAATTTTTGGAGGCTGGGTTTCAAGTTGCATCTCCTTTCATCGTCTTCAACAGCCCTGTGTAGGTGGATATCACTTCCATTTTGCAGAGAAGAAACTGAAACTCAGAAAGGCGAAGTGACTTGCTCCATGTTACCCACACAAGCAGTGGCAGCTGTCAGACTTGAACCAAGGGCTTCTGACCTCAAAGTCCATGTTCTTCCCCTAGTTTATCATGTCAAGTCTCTTCAGATCCACAGGAATCCCGCCTCCCTTCCCACCCCAACCCTCCTGGGGGCTCCTCTTCCTTCCTTTTAGTTTGGGATGGTGGGGCTAACCTTTGAGCTGCCATCCTATGACATGAAAGTTATCTGGTGTCGAATGGTAAGTAACATCTTGGTGCAAGTAGAAGCATCACTGTGTGCAGCCCTTTTCTCTCAATTGCACAGAAATTTCTTTTCTCCCATTGGTCTTCCCCAGGGTGGGTTTCTTTTCCTCCAGGCTGATGGGAACGCTCCCAGATACCTGGGCCTGGCCAGACCCCCTACAGAGCTGGTGCAACGTTTGGAGAGAAGAAGGATGATAATAAGAAAAGTGATAGTCAAACAGGAGGTTTTATCGCATCTGTGCCTTTTGGATGCACTCCACCACCTCCTTCTTTCTCTCTCCCCCGTGGTACCCAAGCTCCATGCCACAGTGTATAGGATTCCGGTGTCCTCAGGGCTCTCTGCAGGGAGAAGCGCGATGCTACCCCCCCCAAGAAGTGCGGGAGAGGTTAACATTCCACGGGGGGAGCCTTTTATTTTTTTATTGAGGAGACATTCACATAACATGAAATTAACCATTTTAAAGAGAACCATTCAACGGCCTTGAGCGCATCCACCATGTTGTGCAGCCGTCACCTCTGTCTCATTCCAAGACATTTTCATCACCTTAAAAGGCAGCTTGGACCCAGTGAGTAGTCGCTCCCCATTCTCCCCCACCCCCACCAGGGGGTAAACTTTTAGGATGGGGAAACAAGAGACAGGGAGCCACACTGAGGTGTGGTGCCTGCTCAGATGCCTGGTGTCTTTGCACAGCATCCCTCTTTCCTGGGCATCTTGTCTTGCTTCACTCCTGCCACCCTAAACTTGCACCGCCCTCCTAAAGCATCTGACTTGAAGTCCTCTCTTCAGGGCTTCCCAAACTTTACTGTGCCCAGGAACTCCTGGGGGGTCTTGTCACAAAGATTCTGGTTTAGTGGGTCCAGGCGGGGTGTTTCTAACAAGCTTCCAGGTGATGCTGAAGTGGGAACCGGGCCAAGACAAGTGCCAACTGGTTGATGAGCACAGGATGTGGCCCTTATGGGATGGTCCTTGAGGCCATCTCTAGGATGGTGCTGAATGGTGGTACTATCCTTACTTATAGAGGACATTACTGGGGCCACATTGGTTTCCAGTGGCCATAACAAAGTACCACGAAACTGGGTCGCTTAAAACAACAGAAACAGATTCTCTTACAATCCCGGAGGCCAGAAGTCCAAGATCAAGGTCTGGTTCCTTCTGGAGGCTCAAGGAGAATCCGTTCCTTGCCTCTCTCTCCCAGCTTCTGGTGGCTCTGGCAATCCTTGGCACTCCTTGGGCTGTAACCACGTCACTCCAGTCTCTGCCTCTGTCTTCCCATGGCCTTCCCTCTGTGCGTGTCACCAAGTTTCCTTCTCCTTATCAGAACACCAGACATCACATTGGGGACCCACCTTAGTCCAATAGGACCTCACCGGAACTTGATGATATCTGCAAAGACCCAATTTCCAGATAAGGCTCCTTTCCCAGGTACTGGGGGTGAGGACTTCAGCTTATCTCTTTGGCGGGATGTAATCCAACCCCCTTTTAGGGCCCACGGTCACGGTGCCAGAGCAGAGCAGAGCAGGGGCAGGGTGCAGACACACGGCTGTCGTCCTTTCATCCCGCCCGCCGCTGCTCGGGGGGAAGCGGGAGGCTCAGGAGACGGAAACTGCTCAAACTAGAGCGCGGAGAAGAGCTGGGCACAGAGAACACCAGCTTATTCTGCATTCCCCGCCGCGGCTGCGCGCTTTGTGATGTGGAAGTTATCACCCTCCAGTGGGAGCCCACGGAACCAACGGTGCATTTTATTCCCAGTCTGTGGAGGTGGAAACAGGGAGAGGGAGAAAGCATCGCATTAGAACTAACCGAAAAGCGAAAACCTCTGTCCATTAGTTGACGTCTGTCTATACAAAGGCTGATATCTCGGGTGAGGACGGTTTCAAATATGTTTAACAGAAAGCCTGGTCTGCAGTGGCCTGACCCACTAGGGAATGGATTTTTTTCTCCTGCGACAACAGTAAGCAGTAACAGTAACAGGGGACACTTACATGCCAATTACTCCAGGCCCCGCACTGTCCTGAGTGCCTTGTGTATGTTACCTAATTTGACTCTCACAACAGCTTATGAATATGTGTTGCTATTATTTACTTTTATTATTACTGCTGCTCCATTTTTTTCAGTTCAGGAGACTGAGGGTAAGATTCTTGGGCAAGTTCATAGAGCTGGTAAGCGGTACAGGAAGCATTTGAAGCCGAACGGTCTGGCTCCAGCGTAAGTGCCCTGGGCCCCACTGAAGCTCAGAGATGGGACCCCAGGGGCCCAGGGCTGCAGGAGTCCTCCACAAGACCACTGCGACTCAGGAGCCTTTGCTCCCCCCTCGGCCACGCCTGTGAAAGGCTTTGCATCCCCAGCATGCCGTGAGCTTGCTGTGCTGGGATGGCGGCTGGGGATGGGCACGTGCCTTTTAAAGTGCTTTCCTGGAAGTTCCACAGACTGGATTCTCTGGTCCAAAACCGCATCATGGGGCCGCTCCCAGGTGCAAGGGGACGCAGCTTTGTTGAGCTAGGCACTCGCTCTGAGTAGTCTTGGAATTCTTGTCAGGGCGAGAGAAAAAGGGACCACGGGCAGGCAGCCAGCCACGCCTCTCTGTATCAGTCAGGACAGGGCGGGAGACGCAGTAACAGGCGGCCCCAAGATCCGAGGCTTGAAATAGTGAAAGTTGCCCCCAGGTCATGCACACACGCATCCCGTGTTGGCAGGACCTCCATTCCGCAGCTCTGCTGTCTCTGCCCTTGGACACAGCTGATGGAGCACCCACTATCCGGGCCACCATGGCTACACACACTCTGGCTCTTAACGGCACCACCTAAGTGTGACACTTGTCACTTGTCTCTCGTTCTTTTGGTGGAAGCAAGTCACACGGCCACGCCTAACCTCAGGTGGATGAGGAAGTGCGGCCTCACCATGTGCTGGCAGGAGAGAGAGAGCTGGGGGTCACTGAGGGCAGCACTCACGGCGAGCCCTCTGCCACATCTCAGTGACGTATTGTAGTCGCTTCCAATGAACTGACTTGATCCCGGTGTTTCCCGGCTGGGGCATCACACCTGTGCTTGCAGGATCACTGCGAGAATTGAACAAGGTCATGGTCACAAAGCTCCCTCAGACCCTGACTTTAACTCCCTGGTCCCTAGCATGTCGGGAAAGGGGTGTGCTCCGGGCCTTGGCGGGGGCCGGGCTACTGCCCGCCCCTTGTCCTCCTTCAGTTCCCTCCGTGCCAGTCGCTCGGCCCCCGTGCTGGTCCTTGAGAAATCTGGGCACACTTCTGATTCAAGCTGGTTGTACCAGCTCTCCCTCTGTCCCAAGGGTTGCATGGCTTGCCCTGTGCAGTTGTCACCTCCTCAAAGAGGCCTTTCTGAGGTGCTCTATAGACCATGGCAGCCCCACCCCGCTGGAGGCCCCTCCCCAGCTTTACGCCCCTTTATAGCACTCACGTCCACTAGGCATTCTATTAGATGTTGGTTTATTTTAAATTTTTCTATCTATCTTCCTCACCAGAAATGCAAACTCCAGGAAGATGAGGACTTGAACGGCGCTTGCTCCTAGAACATGCTTGACCTGGGTTGAATAGCGTCTCCCCAAAACGTATGTCCCTCCCAAAACCTCAGAAGGTGACCTCATTTGGAAACAAGGACATTGCCAGTGGAATGAGTGGATGAGGTCAAAATGGAGAAAGGAGGGCCCTACACCCAAGGTGACTTGGGTCCTTATAAGAGAAGGGATATTTGGTCACAGACACTGGGAGAAAGCCATGTGATTACGGAGGCAAATATTGGAGAGGGTGCCACAAGTTAGGGACTCTGAGGATGGCCGGCAACCCCCAGAAGCTGGAAGAGGCAAAGGAGGATCCTCCCCTGGAGCCTCAGAGGGAGCACGGCCCTGCCGACATCTTGGTTAAGGCACCTCTGGCTTCCAGAATGCCAGAGAATACGTTTGTGTTGTTTTATGTCACCCAGTTTGTGGTACTTTGTTACAGCAGAAGTGGGAAACTAATACACTTCTCAATAAATACTTGTTGGATGGATGGATGGGTGGATGGATGGGTGGGTGGATGGGTGGGTGGATGGGTGGATGGATAGGTGGGTGGATGGATGGGTGGATGGTTGGATGCATGGATGGATGGATGGGTGGGTGGATGGGTGGATGGATGGGTGGGTGGATGGTTGAATGGAGGGGTGGATGGATGGGTGGATGGATGGATGGGTAGATGGTTGGATGGATGGGTGGATGGTTGGATGTATGGATGGATGGATGGATGCGTGGGTGGATGGGTGGATGGATGGGTGGGTGGATGGAAGGGTGATGGTTGGATGGATGGATGGGTGGATGGTTGGATGGATGGATGGATGGATGGATGGGTGGATGGATGGGTGGGTGAATGGATGGATGGATGGGTGGATGGTTGGATGGATGGATGGGTGGATGGTTGGATGGATGGATGGATGAATGGAGGGTTGGATGGTTGGATGGATGGATGGATGAATGGAGGGGTGGATGGACGGGTGGGTGGATGGATGGGTGGATGGGTGGGTGGATGGTTGAATGGATGGATGGATGGATGGGTGGATGGATGGATGGATGGATGGATGGGTGGATGGATGGGTGGTTGGATGGATGGGTGGATAGATGGGTGGGTGGATGGATGGGTGGATGGATGGGTGGGTGGACGGATGGGTGGATAGATGGGTGGGTGGATGGATGGGTGGATGGGTGGATGGATGGATGGGTGGACGGATGGGTGGGTGGATAGATAGGTGGGTAGATGGATGGATGGACGGGTGGGTAGACGAGTGGATGGACAGATGGATGCATAGATGGGCGGGTGGGTGGGTGGGAGGATGGACAAGTGAATACATTCCCCTCCTTCCAGTGGTTTGTAATGACCTGTGGGGTTGGTCCGCCCTTACCCTGAGTCGCTCTAGGACACAGGCTGTGTCTTTTCATCCAGGTATCTCTGGCACACAGTAGGCCATGACATATCTGCGGAGTGGATGCTTGTGGGAATGCGAGTGTGCAGTGCTGGTGACCAACAGCTTCCCCGAGACCCACCTTACAAAAGACAGAAATTGTACCCTGGACCCAGAGGCGTGGTGGGCAAGGGGTGGGAAGCCGATCGGACCATCCCCGGCCGCCTGCAGGCAGCAGGAAGAGACGAGGCTCCAGGGAGGGAGGGAGGGAGGGAAATGGGCCCAGGGCAGCTCTTTCTGTCCCAGCGGCAGACACCGGCAGGGAATTTCCTGGAAACCATTGTGATATTTCGGACGGTGCCCTCGAGGCCTTCTCGGAACCCTCCTGACGAGGAGGAGCAGCCTCATCCACACAATGACAGCACTGCTGCTGGTGAGATTTCTGCTTTTATTTTCCTTTGTCAATCAAAATCAAAAGCCTTCTAGTCTCAAAAGCAATGGAATCGTCCAAAATATTTCTTCCAAAGTCCCTCAGGATTCAGCACCCCAGCGGAGACCGCTTGCTAAAGTGTGAGAACGGCCAAGTCAAGACGTCCATCCCGGGGGGGAGCCGACAACTTGAGATCTTTGGGAAAAATCTGCCCCCTCCCCAGGTGAATTGATTCCTCGATGTTCACGGGGAGGCGAAAACTGAAAGTCGCCGGGCCCTGTGGGTTTCCAGCGTGTGGCCTGTAGCTGTTTAACACCCACCACGGCCCTTTCAAAAAGGATGGTCCCCGCCCAGGGCTGGGATTAGTCAAACATCTTTTCAAATGTTTTGGGTTCAGCAAAACCCCACATCTCCTTGCCAAGTTATTTTTCGTTTAATTATTAAGCCTGGGTGTGTTCCAAGGGAGACTCAGGCCTCCTGTTTTTGATTCATCCACACTCAATTCATCCACATGCTTCACGAGCCCTCGCTGGTGGCTGACGCCTGTGGAATCTCTTAAAAGGCTTTCCTCGCCCCCTCCCCACTCACCCCCTTGTAAACAGGAAGTTGAATTTTGCCAACATTGAACGAACTTGAACACCAGAAGGACTGAGCTCGGCTTGAAATTCAGGACCCTGGAATGTGGGGAGGCTTCTTAGCGTGTGCAAACATCCTCTCTCCTGCTGTTGGGAGCAATCTCCACTGCACAGCGACAGCCAGGAGGAAAAATCCAGAATGTTAGCAGACCCGCGTCTGCACGCTGGGTCCTGCGGCGGATGGGAGCCGGGTGGCGCTGGTCCGGGGCGCCTGGGAGGAGATGCCAGCTTGAGGGGAGCTGTGTGGGTGGCGGGGCTCGTAGTCGTGCCTCATTTAGGGTCCTGTTCTTGGAGCATGGATCTGAAGTTGAGACGCGTGAAAAAGCTAATCACGATCCCAACTGTTTTCTGCTCGGAGGTATTGAGAGGGCCCCTGGGGACCCGCTCCACTCCCTCCTCACACGGGATCTGAGACCTAGCCTCCCTTCCCACCCCTGGGTGGGTCCTGGAGCTTCTTCCTTCTCCCTCCAAATGAACCGGGAGTCCACTCACCAGCCAGACCCCTGTGCAGCTCCCACCTCCTCCAGGGAGCCTTCTTGTCTTTCCCGAGTCCAGGTGGCCCGCTCCCTCCTTGGCCAGCCCCAGTCACTCACCAGATGTTTCTCAGCGTATTTCCAACATAGTGCAGCAGCCAGCAGACCAGGCAGCGGGAGACCCAGGTTCTTGGCCACCTTGCCCCAAATCCCTGAACGCCCCCAGGTGAGTCACTTTGCCTCTCTGGGTCTGTTTCCTCACCTGGAAGGGTTTTACAGGTCTCTGAGGTCCTGTCCAAGGCGGTTATTCCATGAATCTAAAAGTAGAAGGTTCTGGCCCGAGTTGAGGCCCTGGTAAATCTACCTTTCCTCTCACCGATTACCTGGGTCTGTGACTCATTCGTCATAAACTGAAGGGGCCTGAGAAATGTTTCTAGCTGCTGAGCGGTCCTCTAAATGGACCCCCAGCCTGTCGGTGCCGAGGCTGGACCGAGGCGTGAGCGGAGGACCTCAGATGTGAACACGACACAGGTTCCCCCATGATTTCGGTCAGGGCTGGGGTGTGACGCAGGCAGGGTTTGGCCTGGCAGGGTGTCCTTCCAAACGGGTCACCCGGGCGTTCTCATCTGGTCTCATCCTCCCCAGCAGAGGCCTCGGCACCGTGGGTGGTGACAGTGATGGACAGGTTTCTAAGCCGCCGTCCCCTCCAAGCCTCTCAGGCTGCAGAAGGTTGTCCCATGTGCACGGAGGAGACAGCACAGCAGAGTGTGTGTGGGTGTGTGTGTGTGGGGGGGGTGTTGGGGAGAAAGTGGAGGGGAGGGAGCAGGTGGGGGTGGGTAAGTAGTGGGGGCGGGAGTTGGGCCCCCAGGACGTTCTCCAGTATCTGCAAAGCATCGCATCGTAGGAGCAGCTCTTTTCTTACTGTGCAGCCAAATGGGTTTCCCCCAGGAGCCTGATCTGGGTAATCCTGAGGCGGTAGCCGATGGGAGCGGGAGGCCACCTGCCCTGCACCCAGTTGCGGCTGCAGGTGGCACTTTCTGTCCCCGGGGGGATTCCCACCCAGCTGCCCAGGACGCCAGGCAGCCAGGCCTTCCCGCCAGGCCAGCGCCTGGGCTCCGGCTCCCACTTCCCTCTGCGAGGCTCGGGGCTGGGGTGGCAGCCAGCACTTCCTCTCCCTGGGGCCTCCGTCCTTTTGGTGGGGGGAGCTGCTGTATTCCCAGACGGGGAGCTGGGTCCTTGGAAAGGGGGAGCTGGATGCCAGAGCTCAAAACAAGGCGTCTCTTCGCTATCAATTCTTTTCATTTCTTGGTGGAGGCTGGGCAGGGGGTTATGCTGGTTTTCAATTCCTTCTGTGAGATTCCGGTCAGGTGATGCTGCAGCAGAAACTTCTTCCCCTCTGAGACGGGGAAGTCACGTTCGTGGGGGCAGGGTCTCCAGTCTTGGGGACCTGGCGCACGGAGGGGTACTTCCCTGCAGACACCCGTGGTCTTTGAGGGGCACAGAGCCGTCTGCTCAGCTGCAGCGTCCTGCCCAGGGGGCTCC
This sequence comes from Equus asinus, assembly GCF_041296235.1. Lineage (NCBI taxonomy): Eukaryota > Metazoa > Chordata > Mammalia > Perissodactyla > Equidae > Equus > Equus asinus. Next base: position 46,468,038 of record NC_091806.1, on the reverse strand, counting down.
GGGCCTCCCGCGTCAGCCCCCCTTGCCCTCCCAGGCGGGATGATGGGCTCTGCAGTGTCTCTGCTTGCTCCAAGCTCTCGCACAAGACTCAGCCCCACTCTGAGCCCGCAGACACGTCAACGGGGCCTTCGATGGATGTCTTCAGTCATATATTTGTATCGATTTTGCAAACGCGTTAAGTTTAATTTTTCAAACAGCTGATGCGTCTCCCACCCGCTGTCTCTCCCCCGTGACCCTGCTCACCTCTCTGTCCCGCCGAGCCTGTGTGCACATCCCAGCAGATGCCATCTCTGTCTCTCCTCTCTTCACACCAGGTGACAGATCCCACGTCACTGGGGACCACCTTGTTTTGTGCACGCCACACTGCCTACCAGGGGTCCTCGGAGTCTCCAAGACGGATGTGGCCCATGGGCTGGGTCTGACGGTGGATTGGGGGTGGGGAGAGATGGGGACGCTACTGGGCAGTAGGTACTCGAGACGGATGAAGTCAGGCCCCCGTCCTTCCCCTGAGGCTGGTCCGAGCCCCTCGCCTCCCCGGCCCCGGACACAGCCACTCTGGGGCTTCAGTCCCCCGGCTGTGGAGTCAGGGGCTGCCTGTGAGTCCGGCTCAGCCCTCTGTCCCCGCTGCTGTTCCTAGATGCTAGTGACGGGAAGGTCGGGCCACTGGGGTCACGGCAGCATGGAGCCTCGTGGTCCTCACCCCGAGGTTTGGCCCCCAGGGGCCCGCGGGCAGGATTCTGATGCGTGGGAGTTCCTTGCTCCACCCTGGGCCCTAACCAAACCCTCTTACCAAGTTCTCTTTCCGGACTGTTTCATCCCAAAGAGAAGTGGCCCGGTGCATCCTGCGGGGTCATCCTCAGCTGCCCGTTCCCGCCCTTTCTCTAGCTCTGACCCCCTGGGGAAAAGGGGCACCCCCTCTAACCACTGTCCCGGCTCCCAGGGCTGTGCGGGGGGCTCTGAGCCCCGTGGGGAGCCCCCGTACCACGGCGGTGCCACACCAGGTGCCTTTGAGAGCTCTCATTGTGCCATGTGTCCCGGAGACAGCTGGGCGGGGAGCGCAGATGGATCAGGACGGCTCGGATCAGAGCGTGTTCTGACGGAACCCCCCGTGCGGGCCGCCTCTGTGGAGCAGTCGAGTCCGGGTTCCACCCTGTGGAGCTGTCTTTTAAGTGAACGGGACATTAGGACGGTCCTTTCCAGGTGATGCAGCGGGCAGGAATCAGATGTCTACATTTGACGCTGAGACAGAGCATTTAGCACCTGGTGGACCTCACCTTCCGGTCACCCCAAGGTCTGTGGATCCACCAGCCTTTTCCAGCGCCTCCCTCACCCTCCGTCTTCCCCTGGACAGAAAAGAAGTCTGAGCTTCTTCTGCACAGGACACCTTGGAGAACTGAACATCACTCATTCATTCATTCACTCACTTGAAGTAACTGAGCGAGGCCCTGAGAGAAAGACAGATGTAACCACCAGCTGTCACTTGTCCTGGGGGCGGCCACACCTGGAGGGACAGACGGCCATGTCAACTGTCAGTGACCAGGCAGGGGCGGATGCAGGGGAGGCTCCTCCCCCAGGATGTCATGCCCCGGGGGGTGGGGGGTGGGGAGACAGGAGAAACCAGCCCAGGAGAGCGGGGATGAGGTCAGGGGAGGTGGCATGAGTCCTGAAGAGCAGCAGGAAGGGGTCTACCCGACATCATCTGCGCGGAGGCTCCGAGCTGCACGGCCCGCAGCCCTGCCAGCACCCCTGCCGCGTGGCCACCGTCATCCTTGCTTTACAGACAGGACACCAATGGGAGCGAATTCCTGGTGATTTCTCAGCCAGAGGGGCCGGGGCCAGACTCAGGAGCCGCGCATGGGGGCTGCAGCCCCACTCTGTTGGGGTCAGGAGCCTCTGGGACAAGGAAGGAGGAAATGATTATTGTGGTGGCCTCAAAGATGAAATTGGGCACCAGGGACAAGGGCGGCCTCTTTAGAGGAGGAGGAAGGAGCACAGGCGGACGCAGATTCCGTTGCTGGAAACTTCCCAGGGTGGGAAGAGCACAGTTGGGGGCTGGGTTGAGGGTGGAGGTTCTGGGCCAGAGGACTGAGGTTTCCCACTGCCCTCTAGCTGGGACGGGGCAAAGCCCCGACGTCGGCAGGCTCCCGAGGCACCGTCAGGGACGTTCACCCAGCCCCCACTGGGGACCTTTAGCACTGCCCCCCATAATCTCCATCTCTTTCCTCTGCAAAGTCACCTCAAATCTACATAAAACCCCAGGTGGTAGGTGGTTTGGGGTGGCTGGGACCCCAGAGGTGGGGCAGGTGGCTCTGGGGCGCACTGCAGAGCAGATGGGACCAGGTGACAGGAGCCCAGGACAACGTGGAGGGTGCCAGAGATTTCCTATGTGCGCCGAGGACACAGGATACCACGGTCAGGGTCCTCACACTCTGGGGAGACTGTTCTTTTTTTTTGTTTTTTTAATGCTTTTTGGTGAGGGAGATTGGCCCCGAGCTAACATCTGTTGCCAATCTTCGTCTTTTTTTCTTCTGCCTAAGCCCCCCAGTACATCGTTGTATATTCTAGTTGTAGGTGCCTCTGGTTGTGGCATGTGGGATACCGCCTCAGCATAGCCTGACGAGCGGTGCCATGTCGATGCCCAGGATCCGAACTTGTGAACCCGGGCCGCCAAAATGGAGCGTGCAAACTTAACCACTTGGCCATGGGGCTGGCCCCAATTTTAACCAGGTTTAAGTGTACAGCTTGGTGGCATTAAGCACATCCATGCCACCATCCCCTCGATCCATCTCCAGAACTTTCCATCTTCCCAAACTGAAACTCCGTCCCCACTAAACACTGACTCCCTGTGTCTGGTTTGTTTCACGCAGCATAGTGTTGCCCAGATTCATCCATCTTATTATAAATGGCAGGACCCCCTTCGTTTTTAAGGCTGAATAATATTCTGTTATTTTTTGTATCACATTTCTTTATCCATTCATCCGTCGATGGACACTCAGGCCGTTTCTGTGAATAACGCTGAAACGAACACGGGGTCGCAGATATCTCTTCACGACACTGATCTCATTTCCTTTGGCTGTCTCCCCAGAAGAGGAGTGCCTGGATCCCACGGTGTTCCACTGTTGTTTTTCTGAGAAACCTCCATACTGTTTTCCTTAATGGCTGCGTGGACTTACGTTCCGTCGATGGTTTAGCAGGATTGCCTTTTCTCCACGTCCTCGCCAACGCTTCCGCTCTAATGGGTGTGAGGGGTATCTCGCTGTGGCTTTGATTTGCGTTTCCCTGATAATTGTGATGCTGAGCACCTTTCCACGTACCTGCCGGCCATCTGTATGTCTTCCTTGGGCAAATGTCTATTCGGGTCCTCCATGCAAACTGCCTGATCTTGCTTATATGTAGAATCTCAAAGAAGTCGAATATGTGAAAGCAGAGAGTGGAATGGTGGTTACCGGGGGCTGCGGGGGTGGCGGGGGAAACGGGGAGATGTTGGCCAGAGGGTACAGAGTGGTCGTTCTGTGGGGCGAAAAAGTCTAGAGACCTGATGTTCGGCCTGATGACTAGAGTTCATAATACTCCATTGAATCCGGGAAATTTGCCGAAAGAGTAGATTTCAGGTGCTCTCACGACACACACACACACACACACACACACACAGGCACACACACTCACACAGGCACACACACCCAAAGGAAGCCCTGTGAGGACGTGATATATTGACTAGCTTCCTTGTAGGAATCATTTCTCTGTGTGTTTGCACATCAGATCATTGTGTACACATTACATATATATAATTTTTATTAAAAAAAAGTCCGCCAACTGCCGTTCTCCCCCCACCAGGCCCTGGCACCCATGCTTCTGCTTCCCGTCCCTGTGAATGGGACTGCTCTGTGGACCTCATTTAAGTGGGATCATACGGTTTCTGTGTTTGTGTGTGGCTTACTTCACCTAGCATAATATCCTCAAGGTTCATCGTGTTGGAGCCAGAGTCATTTCTCAGAGAAACCCTGCAAGGTCTCCTGGTGTAATGGTTACGAAGGGAATTGGGGGTCTGGAGCCCCTCCCGCCCCTGCCCCTGAAAGATGGTCTCTGGGCACCTTCACAGAACCCCAGGGCTCCAGGAGGCTGCGGGTGATGCCGCTGGACCGACAGCTGGAGAGGAGGGGCCCCTGAGGCCAGGCCAGGTGGGCAGGCTGGGAGGACAGAGCGGGCGGCCACCAGGCTCTCCCCGTGGGTAACCGGAGCGGCTCTGATAAGCCGCCACAATGCCGGGCTGGTGGCTGATAACAGAGTGGGCTGTCCCTTGGGTCAGGTCACCGACAACCTGCATTTGGACAGAGGGCCAGGAACAGGTCCCGTGGGAATGTGTCTTGTCCCTGAAAGGCCCCTCCAGGGGGAGCTTTATTCCGGCTCCAGGGGAGGGGGACATGCAAGCAGGTCTTCTTGATCTTATTATCCAACCAGATGCAACCCGCATGCCCAGGCGTGGCCCAGAGACAGACGATGGAGGGAGTCCCCTCCTGTGAGTGCAGCCCAGGAGGGCCCACCGGACTCCTCCACCACCTCTGTCTTCTGACACCCGGACCGAGCCCTTGGGCTGGCAGCTGCCACCACCACCCTGACCATCTGTGCATCATCCCCCAACCCCTGGCAGCTCCTGGCCTTTTGACTGTCCCTATAGTTTTGCGTTTTCCGGAATGTCATCCAGTTGGGACCATGCTGTATGTGGCCTTTTCAGATAGGCTTCTTTCACTTAGTAATATGCATTGGGTTTCCCCTATGTCATTTCATGACTTGAGAGCTCCTTCTTTTTAGCGCTGAGCAGTATTTCATTGTCTGGATGGCCCACAGTTTATTTATCTGCTCACCTATGGAAGGACACCTTGGCTGCTTCCAAGGTCTGGCAAGTATGGCTAAAGCTGCTGTAAGCATCCATGTGCGGGCTTTGGTGTGGACATGAGTTTTCCACTCCTTTGAGTAAATACCAAGGAGCACGATTGCTGGGTCCTCTGTTGAGACAACATTCAGCTGTGTAAGAAACTGCTTTGTTTTTTCTAATCTAAAAAATGAAGGATGACATTTTAAAACGGGAAAAAAGGACTTACCCCTTGTCCCACCGGGATGAAGTTAAATCGTCTGCTTCACGACGTGCACTTGTGCTCTCCGAGGGCCGCCACCGCCACTGCCACGAGCGAGGAGGGCTCTCGGGTGCTTCTGGAGAGACCTTGGCCCCTTCCCAGCCTCGTGCCCCCCACCGCTCTGCCCTCATGTTCAGGACCAGCCCTCCAACACCCCCTTCTCTGTCACATCAGCCCCTTGAGAAGCCCGGGGTCCCCCTTGCACCCTGGATGCTCGCCCCGCACTCCCGCTGCTTTCTGCATCGTCTCCATCCCATCCTCCCCGACAGCCTTCCCGCCTGGCCTTTGGAGCTCACATCAGGTCTTGCCCCGCATGCCGTGGCTTGGTTTGGGTTCCCCCCGAAAGCCGAACCTGAGATGAGGACCCGCGGGCAGGTAGTTCATGTGAGCGAACCCAGGAAGGCCAGGAGAGGGAGCAGGCCCCGGGACAGGAGAGAAAAGCCGCTGCGTGTGCTGTCATGAGCTGGTGACCGTGGTGGCACCTGGGGCTGCAGCCCACCGGAGACACTCTGGGGAGCTGTGCAGAATGTTCGTAAGGCCCATCCTCCCAGGGCTGTTCAGCCTGGGGACTGGGGTCGTCATCTGCTGACCCCTCCCCTGGCTGTCTGAGAGTCACCCGGGGCTGCTGAACGGGGACTCCTCAAGGGGGCCCTGTGCATGGGCTGAGCCTGAGAAACCCCAGGCAGAGGTGCAGAGAGGGACGGGTGCAGAGGCGGGCGAGGGGGCCTGGGCGTCAGCAGCGTCCGCCTCCCCCTGTGCCTCTCCCAGACGGGTCCCTTCCCCTTCTTGCCCGGCCTGAAGCTACCTGTCCCCTGGGCGCACTGCTGCCCCTGGGGCCCCCGGTGGCACTGTCTCATCTCCCACACCCCCCATCACTGGGGCCTGGAAGTGAGGATAGATGTCCTCCTGGTTCCTCATTCCTCTTCCAGAACGTTCTCCCCCCAGCTCTGACCTCGGGCCACGGGACTTGCTCTCCACGCTGGGGTCGCCTGCAGATCCCAAGTGGTCCCTCTTTCCTGGAAGATTCGCAGCCCTGGATTCAGTCACTTCCTCCTCAGTTCTCTCCCATCCCTGTGGGTGGGCTGGCGCCCGAGAGCATTAATCTCCTCTCCTCCGTGCGTCCGTCCCACCTCGGCCCCCACCCCCATCTCAACTTCACGCACCCACCATTGGTCCCCTCTAGCGCCCAGCGCCCAGATGCCCGCTCTTCCCGTCCCTCCTGTTCCCGGCCTGCTCGCTGCCCCTCACCCCCTCACCTCTGCGCTCCGTTCCGGGATCCATCATCTCCTCGTTTCTTCGTGAGCCCCTGGCTCTGCTCAGAGCCGCCTCTGTCTTTGCTCGGTGGCGCCTGGCAGGACCACGGCCCAGGCGAAACAGACCTGCAAGCCGTGACCCTGGACCTGCGAGCCCCTTGCTGCCTGGCCAGCTGACCCTGCCGTCCAGCATCCCTCTCCCCAACTAGGATTCCTCCGTGCTGCCCTCCTCTGGCCTCCGGCCCTCCTTCCCCACCTCTTGATCAGTGTGACCCACACCCCTGTCGCGACCAGAAGCCACTGGAAGAACAACAAGCCCCTGGCCCACCACCCCTAGGCTCTGCCCTCCTCCTCTTCTCCCTGCGCAGCGACAGCCTCGGAACCAGCGCCCAGATGCCCTCCCCACGCGGGGCCGTCCCAGCCTCGCCTCCCCCCACCCCTGGCCGTTCCCGCCGGCTTATAAACACATCCTCACCTTAAAAAAAAACAAGCGAAACCTCCCTTGACCCCACTTCTTCCGGCCCTGCCCCATTTCTGTTCCCTTTTCCAAGAAAATTGGCACCATTGGCACCACTCCTGCCTCCCACTCTCTCAGCCCACGGCCAGCAGCCTGTGCCCCCCCACCTCTCCCCGAAGGGCTCTGCTCCAGGTCACTGGGGCCTTCGTGTGGCCAGGCCTGAGGGTCTCGCCTGGCATGGTGGGTCACCCCAGCCCCTCCCAGGCCCCTCCTTCTGAGTCCCCATTGTGGGGTCTTCCTCCATCCTGGGCTCTCGGGGACAGAGTGGCCGCTCACTCTCTCCCCTGCTTCAGACACCAGCTGGACACTGACATCCAGACTCAGAGATCCAGCCGTCGACTGACACCCCACGCAGCCACGGTACTGTTGCCCCCTCCTTTGCAGAACTGCTCATCCAAGGACCTCCCAGCCCCTCTGTCACCAGTGCCGGTCCAGACTCGCCATCCTGGACGCCTGCCCTCTTGCCCCTTCCATTCTGTCCTTGGTGTCTCCCGCCAGCTCTGCCCCTGCCACTCCGCTAAAGCTGCGCTGCCACCTGCAGCAGAGCAAATCTTTGAAGGCTGGCTACGTCTCGAACCCTCTTCCATCTCTCTCAGAATTGGAGCCGTTGTCCGGAGCACGCCCGCAGGGCTGTCCTCCTGCTCTCGTGCCCTCTGTGACCTCATCACCCTCCACGCGCCCCGCGCCTGGGGCCACTGGCCTACTCCCCTCCCTCCTTTGCAGCAGCGCACCTGGCCTGGGGCTCCATGTGCGCCCCCAGGTAGCCCCACGGCTTCCTCTCCCATTTCCTGCAAATCTCTGCCCGGACGTCATCTCAGAGGCAGGGCCCCCTCCGACCACCCTCTGTCCCGTATGACACCTCCTGCCCCCACTGCAAACAGTTCCATCCACCTCTATCAGACAGGTTAGCGGTTGCACGAGATAATCCCCCAGTCGGATGATGGTGCGACCCCATCAAAGTGCATTTCCTATTCACAGTAAGTACAACTACGTGTTCCAGACCAATAAGCTGCTCACTTCCAAGCGGTGACTCAGGGACCCGGGCATCCTCTGCCTTGTGGCCCTTCCACCCCCGTGGTCTTGGAGGCTTCTCTGCGTTCTCCTGAGGAAGAGAGACAGAATTGCACAGGGAGGTTTCTGTGGGCCGGGCCTGCACGTGGGGCTCATCCTTGCTCTGTATTCTCCTGGCGGGGACACAGTCACGTGGCTACTTGCAACTCCAGGGAGGCTGGGGGAGGTGGTCAGGCAGTGTCTGGGGGAGAAATGCAGCATGTGGCGGTCTCCACCCCTCCACCGCACCTGCCCAGCTTTCTCCGTACACTTTCTGCCTTTTGACTTAACGACAGTCGTGTATGGTCGGCCTCCCCTCCCGCCTCGCATTAGAATATAAACTTCCTGGGTGGGGACCCGACTGCTCTGTGCGATGCTGTGTCCTCTGCGCCCTGAGCTGTGTTTGGGCACAGCCGGTGCTCGAGAGCATTTGCTGGGTTGTTGAAGTCACGATGAATATAGACCGCAGCTCAGCCCTTGGCCGCACGCTCATAGCGTGACCCAGCCTTGGTTTCAGGGCTCCCCTATGCCTTTTTGCTTTCTTGGTTTCATTTTTAACACCAGATATTTTCCACGTTTCTGGATGGTCTTCCTGGTGAGACTTTGGGGTGGTCACACCCGTCACCGCCTCCTGAGCGCCCCGTCCCTTCTCCAAATAGCACTCGGCCGTTGGACGTTAGGTTGCTTCCATTTTCCCCACCTTCTTATCAACAGGATTGCAACCTACAGAGTAACATGTGTGTGGCTTCTAATTTCTGTTGAGTTCTTTTCTTAGGGCGTCTTCTTAGGAACGGAGATTGCAGGTCAAACTGTGTGCTGTGACCTCTGTGGGCCCCTGAACGTCCCACCCAATGGCCGTCTGTCGGGGCATGGACGAACGAACAAGACACACTACTTGATGCTTTCGTCTCTGATTCCTACACTTCAACCCTTCTTTGAAACAAATATTTTGTAAAATAGTTGAAAGAAAGGTGGAAAACATAGAAAACTATGAAGACGTAAAAAATGTATGATACCACCATCAGGAGGTATGCCACCTGAGACCACTTCTCTTTCCTGATGTTGGTCCGGGGGGGGGTGTGTGTGTTATACACACACACACACAGACATATACACATTTACGTTGCTAAGAGCCTATAATCGTATCCAGCTTTTTGTTCACTTGGGTAAGTATTTTCATGCCATTAAAATCACTTTCTAAATATGATTTTTTTTTTTGAGGAAGATTAGCCCTGAGCTAACATCCGCCAATCCTCCTCCTGTTTTTGCTGAGGAAGACTGGCCCTGAGCTAACATCTGTGCCCATCTTCCTCTACTTTATATGTGGGACACTTGCCACAGTGCGGTTTGACAAGCGGTGCCATGTCCGCACCCGGGATATGAACTGGCAAACCCCAGGCCGCCGAAGTGGAACATGCACACTTAAACGCTGCACCACCGGGCTGGCCCCTCTAAATATAATTTTAACAGCTGCACGGTATTCCATTATGTGGATTTATTAGCACAAAGGATCATTCTTTTCTGTCTTGTTTTACTTTAAAAACATTTAATGATAATTATTGATTTTTTTTCTGATTAGGACTTTCTGGAAAACCTAGAAAATACAGAAAACTACAAAGAAACAGATATATCCCTGTTGACAGAAATATCTGGGGGACGTTCTTATCTTAAGAAAGGAACATGGTGGCACCCTGCGTCTTCCCTTCCAGAAAACCTGGGCTCCCGACGTGAGACCCCCATGAAGGAGCATGTGGCCAACAGGCCAGAGCACCCAGAGAGGCCCCTCCGAGGCCCTGGGGGGCCGGGGCGCCCTCCACCCTTTGCAGGAATCTGGCACCGAGGCTGTGCTGGCTCCGCAGGCCCGCCCTCCTCCGGGGCCCACTCGTCCTCGGAATCTTTGGAGGGCAGGGGCCCGTGTCACTGCCTCCCAGCTGCCCCACAGCCTGGGGCTCAGAGCTGAGCACCTGGAGGGGCTCAGGAGAGGCAAGTCGAACGTACATTCACTCACTCGTTCGCTCCCTCATTCATTCATTCACCATTGTCGCCCGTGCGCCTTGTATGCGCTGGGCCCTGTTCTAGGTGTGGATGCAGCCGAGAACAAGGTCTGGGGCGCCTTCTCGTGGGAGAAAGGATGCTGGAGGGGTGGACCAATCTGTAGACGCTAAAAGTGAGAGTACAGAGAAGTTGTGGAGAGGAGTCAGGAGAAGGGGTGGGGCTGGTGCCACCCTATGATATAGGGAGCCCCTCCCCTGCTCCTGACAGAGACCCCAGGGCCAGTGGGAGGAGGTCTGTTCTGGCTGCGGGAACTGCAGGTGCAAATGCCCTGGGGTAGGATTGGCCTGGCATTCCCGGAACTGCAAGGAGGCTGTGGGCTGGCATGGAGCAGGGTGGAGAGGGGCTGGGAGGCTGGGTCATGGAGGGCCTGGTGGACCCCAGCAGGGCCTTCCAGATCTGTTCTAATAGAGGGGGATATTCTAAATACTTAGCAGATGAGGCACACCCTGCCAGACTCCTGAAGCAGGTCCCGGGGTCTCCACTCCCCCGTACCCGGCACTGATCCTTAGGTAACCAGATCAGGGGAGCAGTAGGGTGGTCTTCTAACAGCCTACATGGCCACCCCAGGGCTCGGCTGGGCACCAGCCTGGATGCTGAAGGAGGGGTGGCCAAGGCCGCCTCTATCTTGTGCTTCTCGGGACCTAGAGGGTCTTGGGAGGTGGCACGTCCTCCGAGGCCGGCTCCTGCCCCCCAAACCTCCCGCCTCTCAAGTCCTTGCCCTTGACCACACTTCACAGGGACGAGAATTCTCCATCTGGGATGTTTTGCTATCACTCCCGGGTGAGGTCCTTGTCCCCGAGGGGACCGTGAGCTCCTTGCGGCTTCCACGACAGCAGCCATTGTCTGTCTGGACTCACACAGACCGGATTTCACTCTTGGTTCTGTCGCTTGCCAGCTTGTGGCCTAGCTCCAATGGCTTCAGCTTTCCCATCCCGGCTGCCTTATCTGAGCACTGGGTGACGCCTGCCCGATCCACGGGTCATCACGGAGACTGAACGCGTGAGCCAAGCACACGGCCGCCATAGCAGGTGTTTAGGAAATGGTGGCGGGTAGTTTTGCTCTCACGGCTGCCCCGTCCCCAGGGCCTTAGCAAGAAGATGGGCGAGCGGCCGTCATGGAAACCCACGCCTCCTCCAGTCCCAGGAGGGAAAGAGGGCCAGCGTTCTTGGAGGAAACCCAGGCTTTCTTTATCTATTTATCTCTTTACCCAGCCACACGTCTATTTATTTTCAACTCTAACATCGTCTCATTAGGGAGGCACCAAGAAGGAAAAAAAAGTGAAATTGATACGGAGTCCTTTTCAAGTGGGGAGCCGGCTGCCCGCGGCCTTCAGGGAGAAGCTGCCTTCTGATCTCCTTCCAGCGTGTGGGTGCCCCCGGGCCTTCTGCGGAGCGTTTTCTAAGATCCCTCTCCATCCCGGGGCAGCCACCTCCGTCCTCCACCACATCAGGGGGAAGCTGCACGCGGCTTCAAAGTCGCAACGACGCTCTCTGCAATTGGAAACATGCATGTTTTGCAAAGTATCAATTTAGCAGCCCGTTCAGTTGGCCGGGCTGGGCAGGCCAGCGGGCGGAATTTCTCTTGGGGAATGCCATGTGGCCTGGAGCGCAGAAGGCTGGGGTTCCAATCTGGGATTTGGCACTGACGAGGTGGGTGACGTAGGGCAGATCCGTGCCCTTCTCCAGGCCCTGGTTTCTTGCTCAGCTGACGGTTTCTGGAAAATCACCCAGGAGCGATTGCTTGACGCATTGGTTCAGACCGTACGGCAGACCCAGAAGGAAAAGGGTTGCCAGGGCCAAATCTGGGGACACTGGGTGGAGAAGGCTCGTTACACGGTACCAGGCCCAGGTCTTGAACTGACAGCAACCCCGTCTTGGGCTCTTCTGTTGCATGAAGCAGAAAACCCAACTCGCAGTGGCTCACCCAGCTGAGAAGTCTGGTGGCAGGTGATCTTTGGAGGAAGACGGCTGAAGATCGAGCTTGTGAATCATAAATGCTAAAGGAGGAGTTCTCCCAGAATCCAGAATGGAAGCATCAAGATGCAGGAAGGAGAGAGAGCGCCGCGCCACCGAAGGGGGATCCAGACATTCCAACATCTGCTTACGAGACTTACAAGGGGAGAAAAAGTGCCAAGAGAGACCAGCGAATGTTGGAGGAAATCATGGAAGACGTGAGTGTTCAGATGGACAGGGTCTACGCAGCGTCGGGCTGGGTCACTGAAAAGGGAAAAAGATTCTAAAGGGAAATCGAAAGCTGGTTCCCAGGAAAGACACATTTGGGGGAAATTTCCCGACACTGTGTGGAGGGAAACTCCTAACAGTGTCTAAGGGTAAAAACAGGTCACCTGCAGGGAAACGAGACTCTGACAGACGTCACCCGCCCATTGGCCACCCCAGGTGCAAGAAGACGGTAGGGAAACTGAGGCAGAATTTGTAGGAAGTGGAGAGACCATCCTGCTGAAATGCTGCGTATCGTGGAGGGAGGATGTGGCCGCAGTTGGGGCCCCAGGTCGCCCAGCCCGGTGGTGCTGGGGCTGCCAAGCAGGGCTCAAGGGGCAGGCAGAGTGCCTTCCCCTCTTTCAGAGAGAGTTTGTTGATGGCTTCTCCCATGCAGGCCTTGAGCCTGGTGGCCGGGTGCAGCAGTGATAAAGGGCAGACGCAGTCTCTGTCGTGGCGGAATTCGTGTCCTCGTGGGAGAGACACAAATAAACGTAAAATTGTAATAGTGGTGGGTTCTGCAGGGGAGATGCACGTGGAGCTCTGGGAAGTTGACCGTCTAGGAGCTCGGGGCTGCGGGCAAGGCTGGACGAGAAGTGGGGGCCACCAAAGGGTAGGGCATGCGGCTCAGGCTACAGGGCGCAGGAGGAGGACCTGAGGGTCAAGCCCGGTGGAGCCTGCTGGAGTCGTGTGGGGAAGAGAGGACGGCACTTGGACCAGAGCGAAGGAGGCAGTGCGGACGGCAGCGGTGGGCCCTCAGAGGATGCAGGAGGGGAGCCGGACAGCGTGCGTGGACGGGTCGGGTGTGGGGAGCGAGGACCGGAGGTGTCGGGCTGATGCGGGCTTCAGCGAGTGCCCCTGGATTTCGCCGAGAATTCCCCGGTCTGGGCTCTGCTGTGGATGGAGCTGGACAATGCGTGCACCTTTGCGCCTGGCTTTTCTCACTCAGCGTCGTCTTTAAGCATGACCTTTTGAAGAGTTTTAAGCAGGTTGGTGACGCGACCAGGCATGCCTTCCGGAAAGATGGCCCTGCGGCTGCCTGGAGCAAGGATGGAGTCCTGGTTTCCGGTGGACACGGTGCCAAGCTGGGTGGGACCAGCTCGTCCACTGCCCCCGGGCCCCGCACCACTGCCACGCCTTGGAGGAAGGTTCTGGACACCCTGTTCCTCCTCCCCACAGGGGCCAGAGCCCAGCTCCCTCCTCTGTCTCTGCTCTCCCTACACAGAAGGAGTGGGTTGGCTGACCCCAGCCAGAGGCCTTTGGGCAGCCCAGGGCTGTCTGGTAGAGGAGCCGTCCCGGGCTGGGGACATGCAGAAGCTGATGTACCTTTCATTTCCCCCAAATTAAACAGCCTGTTTGTTTGACTTGATTTCTGCAAGTGCATCTGTGGACTCAAGGTTGGGATGGCTCCAGAGCTGCAGAAAATCTGGATCCCAAGGGGCACGGACCGAGCTGTGGTCAGCTCGGGGCATCCGGACAAGCCTCACGCGAGGGATTGAGCAGGAGGAGTCGCATGAAGTCACTGGGGTGGCAGTTCCGTCTCTGTTTGGGACCACAGCAAGACGAGGTGCTCCTGGGCGTGTCCAGTGCTAAGCTGTGCTTCAGGGTGATAGGACCCAATTTCTAGGCCTGGCTCCTCCATGATAGGCTGTGTGCCCCTAGGCAAATACCACAACCTCTCTGAGTCCCAGTTTGTTCCTCTGCTCTGTGGGCATCAGGACCCCTGGCTTCTGTCCTTAGATCCATGGGGTAGCGATGTCTGTCTTTTGAGTCCTGCAGCCCCTGAGGCGTCCCCGATCGGAGCCCAGGTCACATGGCACTTTCAACACCAGATGTGGACATCTGCATCCTCCTAGACCAAAGGCCTTGTGAAGGGAGGCCCAAGTTATCCCCAACATTTGTCCCCTTTACCTTATTTTTGGTCGTCCAGGACCTGAGCCCCTTTCTACTGGAACAGCCCTCAATTTATGAGTCCTGGTGGCATTGGGACCCGGGAGCTGATGTTGCAAAGAAGCAAGGACTGGATGCTTGGGGAAGAGCATGGCAGAGGCGGAGGGAGCCATGCCCTCCTTCCAGAGGCTTCTAGAGGCTCTAGTGGCTTCTGTAGCTTCCCGGAGGCTGTGCTGTCTGTTGCCTGGCTCCTGATGCAAAGTCGGCAGGTGTCCATTCCACGCAGCTCTTCCCGGCCCCGGCTTCTTGGGGTCAGGCGGGCTGTTTTGGGCCTGAAAGGACACGCTGGAGGAGTGGCAGAGAAACCCAGGGTGTTCGGGCTGGAGGACAGCCAGGGGCGGGCTGGGGCTGGCAAGGCGCACAGGTGCCTTGCGTAGAAGGACGAGACCAGGGCCAGGGGGAAGCTCCAGGGAGCGAGACTTTAGTTCCACGCAAGAAAAACTTTCTCACAGCTGAATGTCCCCACCGGGATGGCAGCCTGAACAGGTAGTGAGCCTTCCAGCCCCAGGGCTATTCAAGCAGAGGCTTCTTCTCTGATGGAGCCTTGGTGCAGCGTCGTGCCTGTGCTGGGCGCTCCCTTACCTCGTCCCCAGGCCGGCTCGCGCCCCTCTGTGTGAGAAGGGCGTCACCTTAGCTCTCCCGCAGCCTCGGCAAACCGTCCCTGAGGTCAGCCAGCCCCGTGGTCTCCCAGCCTTGCCGTGGCTTTGCAAGCAGAGCCCCCGGCCCCCCGACAGCCCGGCGAGAGGCATCAAGCAGTCAGCAACGCAGTTGGGGAGGCGCACCCTCCGGGACGGGCTCCACTGGCACCAGAGGCTCTGTGTCCCCACAGGGGAGGGCTCTGCGGGCCGGCCTTGAGGGCAGGCGGCCCCTCCGTCCTTTCTGGAGGACTGAGTTGGCTCTAGGGTGAGAAAGTGGGGTAAGAGTTTTGGGACCCATCCAGAGCCACCCAAGGGGAGACGGAGGGTCGTCAACCACAGCCCTGGCAGAAGAGCTCCTTCCAATGGTTGCTGAGCGGCATGCATCTGTACATGCAGGGGACACGTGGGGGACATGCAGGGGACAGGCAGGTTACACGCAGGGGACATGCAAGGGACACACCGGGTACGCACAGAGGACACGTGGGGAACAGGTGGGTTATGCACAGAGTACACACAGGGGACACACCAGGTACGTGCAGGGGACACGTGGGGGTCACGTGGGGTACACGCAGGGGACACATGGGGGACATACAGGGGACACATGGGGGACAGGTGGGGTACACACAGAGCACAGGGGCAGACACTCTTCCAAACTCAGCCCGTGGAGAACACGCCGACCTGCGGCTGGACCCGTCGAAGGCACCTCCATCTCCCGCTCTGTGGTTCCTAACACTCCAGCTCGTGCTCGGAGATGCCGGCTGAGAAGACAAAACTCCCCGTGCGCCCCCGCCCCTGGCCGACTGTCACCCTCCGTCCAGCAGGTAGGCTGTCCTGGGGCCTCCATCTCCCGGCTACAGAGTTGAGACAGCCGAGTGGCCAAGGACCTGGCTTTGGCGTCAGACACGTGGGCGAGTATCTTCGCTTTGCACTTGCCAGTCGAATGGGCAAATTTGGTGCTAATTCTGAACATCGCTTTCCTCTTGACAGGGCAGGGGTGGGGAATGACTCTTGGAAGACGGGTGAAGTGGAGGTTTAACCACAGCACACCTTCACGGAGGGACCCCTGGAAGCTTACGCAGCTGTGTGACACATCACGATGCTTCGGTCAACGACGGGCCACCCCTACGGCGATTGTCCCACGAGATGAGCACCACACAGCCTGGGTGTGTCGTAGGCCTCTGCCACCTAGGTTTGTGGGTGATGCTCACCCAAGGACGAAATCGCTTAACCACGCATATCTCAGAACTGGTCCCTGTCGTTAAGCTACGCATGACCGTCCAAGACACGATGGGGGCTCAAACGCTGCCTCCCACGCCGGCGACTTGGATGGCATTCAGGACCCCGAGGGTGACTGCCAGGCCCGTCACGGGCCCCCACAACAGCATGGCGATGACACGCTGTTTCCAGATGCATCGCTCTCTTGCGTTCGACTTTCTGATCAGAGCCCCGAGTCGTTAAAAATAGCCTCTGGCGATGGAGAGACGCCCCCGTCATTGATCCCCTCGGGTGCTTGGCAGGAAACAAACCAGGCTTCACGTGTCGTTCTCCCAGCCACATGTGACAGAAATAAGTCCGACCTCAGGCGTTTGGCTCGGAATATGGAACAACTACATTATTTCACAGTCGTTTCAACTGTATGTTCCTGCAAAACATTTGGAAACACGGGCCTCCATGCATTATTTAAATGTTTCCAGCGAACTCCGACTTGATGGATTTCCGGTTTCTTTCCCTCGTGGGAGGAAGTGGATCCCACACCCAAACTCCAGGCGGCGTCCCCTGTCATTCCCGCAAAGTCTCTCCAGGGGAGGCTGGAAAACCAAACTGGAATGCAGGGGTGTGGGTTCAAGTCCCTCTTCTGAGTTGACTCGCTCTTGACCCGGATTCCTAACCTCCTCCATCTGGACCTTGGAGGGTCCAGAGACACGTCCCTAGACCAGAGCCAGTGAGTGTCTGACCTCCTGCCTCTTCCCCTCCAAGTGGACCGGTCCCAAGGATGCTCCGTTTCTTGTGAGCAGAGCCCGCTCGCCCTTTGGCCTGCGACCTCCTTGGTTCCTGCAGACGCAGTGTGGCTGTTTCCCGTTGGCCGAGCTGTGTCACCAAGTGGCTCATGGCTGGTGGAAGACAACAGAGGCATCCTCAAATGACACTGGTCTGCGAGCAGCTGGAGACGTGTGTCCAGACAGAGAAGAGATGCGGACTTTCAGCGGAGGCCAGGCCAGAAATGGGTGCAGGATGGAGCCTCGGGTCGGGCATGCTGACCGATACAGCAGTCGCAGGCCAGGCTGAACAAAGGCCTCTGGAGGGTGGGGAATTCAGGGGCTCAATGACCCAGACACACCTGAGCAGGAGTCCGGGGCTCCTGGGGGATTTGCTCGCTGTCTGTCCAGGTGAGACGCGACCATGGGGCTGTCCCCATGACCATGCACTCACACCTGTGTGCTTTGCCCCTCTCCATGAGATGTGGACGGTGGCTCCTACCTCCCTCTGAGGATTATGGGTGGTACGGGCGCACAGGATCCAGGTGATGGCATATTTCCGGATGGTTCTGCTTTCCTGCAGGCGGTGCTCACATCCCTCAAGCGGCCCCCAGAGGAGGAGCTGGAGCCCTGGAGACCGGCTTGCGGGCCCAGCAGGGGCTGAGGGAAGAGCCCTGAACTCGGGAAGCAGCCCTGGTCTCTGGAGCCCGCGCCTGCCACCCTTCTCTTCTCCCAGCCTCAGTTTCCCCATCTGTAAAATGGGATAATCGGCTGGATCCTGGGTGCCTACCACATCCCGTTCGCCCTAATCATAAATACGCTCCTGGTCAAGAGAGCTTGGGGACCTGGCCAGGAGAAAATGGGAAGGGCTGCCCCGCCAGTGGATTTGCACACGCCAGTCTCAGAAGGACACACGTGACGCATGTGCTCAGTGGAGGAGGCTGAAACTTTGTGAGGCAAACCGAAAAATGGAATCTGGCGTTCCGGTATTTCAAGCTACCTGAAGCCCTGTGCACAGGCTACTGGGAAAGTGGACCCGTCTGTCCGGCCCTTTGGGTGCCCTGCGGCCTTGGGCTGGAATGGGGCCGTGGAGGCAGCCGACACGAGGGTCGTGGCTGACCTTGCTGGTCGTCTCTGTTAGAACTGTCCCCAGACGCTGTCCGCTGTGCTCCCTGTGGTCTCCAGCACCTGGCACGTGGCCGGCTCGTAACACATGAATATTGAAAAAGCGAGTGAATGGACCGATGCCGGGAGCGTTGAGCTGCTGAGGTGCTGGTCGAATCTTTGATACTTTTGCGCAGAAACTCTCTCCACCCCAGCATCCGTGTGCGGAAACCTGGTGCCATGGGTCCGGGCTGAAGTGGACACGGTGATGCTGGGGAACGGTGGGTACCACCATGCTAGGTACCAATTCGCTAGCGGGAGAGCAGAGGTCACCTTCGTGGGTATCAGGGAGTCTGCACTCAGAGCAGCATCCTCGCACCCACAAAGCAGGAACCTCAGAGTTCCGGGCCCTTCTGCCAGGGCGCCGGGGTCACCGCGCAGCCTAGGCAGCGGGAGGGCAGATGCCGGGTCTGGGCCCTTGACCTCTCTCGCCGCTTTGCCCTGTCGGCCCAGGGAGAAGCTTTCTAGACTTGAGACCCTCAGGGGACCTGAGCACCCGCTTCACCTGAAACGTTACCTGATTTGGTCCCGAATCCACTTCCCTGGAAAGAGGAACAGTCTCACATTTTTCTAGTGCTTTCCTGCTGGCGATGGACTTCAGGTCCATTATCTCGTTTAAAACGTGCAATAACCTCTTAAAGAAGAACTGGAAATGATCTCCTTTTGGTCGATCACTTGTAATGAGTCAGGCGCTGTCGCCACGGCTTCATCCTCATCATTTGCAGACTCTCCCCGTGTCCATCTATTATCACTATTTCTAGTCTCCAGCTGAGGACACGGAAACGGGAGAGGGTGGTTCATTGGCCCCCCGTAAGAGTGTCCTGGGGCTTCCATGACAAATGGCCACAGTTTGGGGGCCTTAAAACAGCAGACCTTTATTCTCTCTCACTTCTGGAGACCAAAAGTCCCAAATTAAGGCATCAGCAGGACCGTGCTCCCTCCGAAGGCTCCAGGGGAGGGTCCGTCCTTGTCTCTTCCAGGTTCCGGTGGCCCCAGGCTTTCCTTGGCTTGTGGCCGCATCACTCCAGTCTCTGCCTCTGTGGCCGCATGGCTTCCTCCCCCGTGCGTCTCCTCTGAGTCTGCGTCCACAATTCTCACCCTCATCAGCCTCATGAGGCCCACCCTCATCAGCATGACCTCGTCTTAACTTGACGCGTCTTAATTTTGCCGTATTCCATCTGCAAGGACCCTATCTCCCAATGAGGTCACACTCCCAGGTTCTGAGCATGAGGACCTGAGCATAGCTTTTTAGGGGACAAAAACCCCCAAACTGAGATGATCCGCCTGTTCCTGGAAGAGCTGAGCAGCAAGCTGGCCCTCCCTCCTTCAGCCGCGCATCTCTCCGCTCTCCGTTCACGCGGAAACTCTGCCCATCCAGGCATCGGTGATGAAATTTGGCGAACTGCACGCCTCACGAGGGTGATGCCTCGGGCGCCGTCGGAGCCACAGTGTGTGACGGCGGCCGGATCCCCGGCTGCATCCTCCCGGCTTTGCAAAGGTTCACACGCACCCATTTGCTTGCTTCCGGTCAGCGCAGCCGCTTTTTGCTGGGTCTCTAATTTCACCCCAAATGCAAGGCCTCCGACGGGGCTCGGTCGTCGGCCCTCTCCCACAAACCACATGCCTGGTACCCGTTTGCCTACGTGCATCTCCCCTCTGGTGTCTCCTGAGCGTCTCCACCGAACTCCCCATCTTTCCCGATCTGCCCCCACAGTTTTCCTGAAATCGGGCGGTGGTGGCCGGTCCATTCTCTCGGTCCTTTGGGCCAAATCCTGGAGTCATCCTGTGCTCCTCCTCTCTCACACCGCATTCCACCTGCCAACAAGCGCTGTGGCCCTGCCTTCAAAATACACTCCGAGCCTGACCGTTTGTCGCCACCAGGTTTCTGCCGCCATCACTGCGGTACGTCGTTACCATCCTCTCTGGCCTGGAGAGCTCTGTCTGTGCTCCTCAGAGTGGTCTCCACTGAGAAAATACGGTGTTACTCCTCCGTATGAGCCTCCAACGGTTTCCCTTCCCCCTTGGAGCTCAGAGCAAGCAGAGTCTTTACAATGGCCCGTGAGGCTCTCCTCTGCCTGAGTCTCTGTTATCGTTCTGGGCTCCTTGCTGCCACAGCCTCACTCCTGCCTCAGGGCCTTTGCACAGCCGTTCTCTCTCCTGTATGCTATCTATGTGGTTCATTGCCTCCCTCCTTCCGTTCCTACTCAACCCTCACTGTCTCAGCAGGGCATCACATTTCACACGGAACCTTCCGTCCCAGCGCTCCTATCGCCTGTTCCTGCTCCATTTTTCTCCGCAGCATTTATCATCACCTGATGTGTTACTTCGTGCGTGCGTGTGTGTGTGCGTGTGTGTGTGTCCTCCCCCACTAGAATCTATGCTCACGAACGGCAGAGATTTTGACATTTTTTACAAGTTGCTGAATCTCTCGAGCCGAGAACAGTGCCTGGTACACCGTAGGTGCTCAATAAAGAGTTAAGTGGCAGGAGCACACTCTGTCCAGAGGCAGCGTCTCTCAGATGAACTGGTCACCGGCTCCCGATAGCCCTTTCTGGACTTCCCATAGAAGGTATTAGACGCCAGCTCTGGGAACACGTTTCTCATCCCCTGGGTGCGGCCTTGGGAGACCCAGACTCCATCCCAGGTCTGCTGCCTCCACCTCCGCGGCCTTGACCTCCAGGCACCACACGCTCAGCGCAGCCTGAGCCCACCTTTCCTGCTAACCTACTCCTTCTTTAGTGCTACCCATTTCCACAAACGGCGTCCATGTCCCCCGGCACTCAGTGACCGGGGGGGGGGGGTCCCCCAGGCCCGCTCCTTCCCGCTGGCCTCTCCACCAGCCCATCCCCACGTCTTGCCAGCTCTCTTGCCTCCACCCAGTCTGGACGCCCATCATCTCTCCTCTGGATTCCCCGTTAACCCACCCCTCCACCGCCGCGCCTGCCTCTGGTTGGATCATGGGGACTCCCTTCCCAGAGAGCTTCCGAGAGGTGAGGGTGGGTCTTATGCCCTCGGTGGCCCCTGGAGCCGTGCTCAGAGCCTGGGCCCCAGCAGGCCACTTTCCCTTCCTGCTCCAAATCACTAATGTCTCTCCTCTGCAGGCGTCCCCAAGCGTTTATAGCACATGTTCCATCAATAAAAATTCTCTGAGCACACACCTCCAGTATAAGATCTTATATTGCCATGCCGGTATTTATTTGTAGTTGATGTCTGCATATTCATGTTTTGGTGTATTTTACACACATAGGCAAAAATGGGTGGAGTTACACATAAGCCCACTGATGACCCAGAGAGTCCTCTCCTGAGTCCATTCTCAAGAGAAATCAGTGCATGTGTGTACAGAACATTCATAGCAGCCCCAAACTGGGAACAGCCCAGGGGTCCATCAAGAGGGAAATAAACCGTGGGACAATGGGGGACTCCTCAGCAATGAGAGAACAATGATGACGCACGCGATAATACGGGTGGATCTCAAAAGCATTAGGACAAAACCCCAAATTCATACCCTGTGGTTTCACTGATGTGAGATCCAGGGCTGGGGACGCTCATCTGTGGTGACAGAAGTCGGCAGGTGGTAAGAGCCAGGACGCCCGGTCGCAAACTGATCTCAGATAGACAACCGAGAAGTTTTTGGTGTTATCTGTGTCGCAATATGTGTCTCAAATATCGCCTGGGACACGCTTAGACTGAAAATTATTCATTGCGTATCTGAAATCCGTTTGGAACTGGGCGTCCCTCACTTATGTGTGTGTGTGTTAAATTTTACAACCCTAATAGGGAAGGGCATAACGAAATTTTCTGGGTGAATGGAAATGGTTTACAACCAGATCTCGGTTCCATGGGTGTGTATATAAATTCATTGAGTTGTTTGCTTAGATTTGTTAATTTTCCTGTATAGAAATTGCACCTCCGTAAAATGGTACGAAAGGGAACTTCTTCAACCTGATAAAGGGCACCCACAAAAAACCCAGAGCAACCATCATACTTAATGGTGAAAGACTGGATGCTTTCCCCTAAGATCAGGGACAAGACAAGGATGTCTGCTCTCATCGCTTCTGCTCAGCAGTGTGCTGGAGGTTCTAGCCAGGGCAATCAGGAAGGAAAAAGAAATAAAGGCGTCCACATTGGACAGGAAGAAGTAAAACGATCTGTGTGTGTAGATGACATGATCTTATACGCACAAAATCTTAAGAAATTCACTAAAAATTATTAGGACTAATAGACAAGTTCAGCAATGTGGCAGGACACAAGATCAATATACAAAAATCAATTGTATTTTTATATACTTACAATGAATAATCCAAAAATGGAATCAAGAAAACAATTCCATTTACAGCAGTATCAAAAAGAATAAAATATTCAGGGGTAAGTTTAATAAAAGAAGTGCAAAACTTGAGCTCTGAAAACTACATAGTGTCGTTGAAAGAAATTAAAGACCGAAGTAAGTGGCAAGACAACCTGTGTGCATGCCTCGAATATTAATCATATTATTAAATATTATATTTTATAAAAAGTACATTGTAGATTTTAATATATGAATATTAAGAATATTACATTAATATTTTTAAGAAGACAATACTCTCCAAATTGAGCCACAAATTCAATATCATCTCTGCCAACCTCCCAGCAGAGTTTTTTTTTTTCTAGAAATTGACAGATTGATCCTAAAATTCACCTGGAGATGCAAGGGACCCAGAAGAGCCACACCATCTTGAGAAAAGAAGAAAAAAGTAGGACGACTCTCACTTTCTGATTTTAAGCTTGCTACAAAGCTACAGCAGTGAGATGGGGTGGCACTGACGTGAGGGTGGAGCCGTAGGTCAATGGAACAGAATGGAGAACCCAGAAACAAGCCCATGAATAAATGGACGATTATTTTTGAAAAGGCTGTCAAAACCATTCAAGGGAGGAGATGACAGTCTTTGCAACAAATGGTGCCAGAACAACTGGATATCTGTGTGCAAAAGAAGGAATTTGGACCTCACACTATGTACAAAAATTAGCTCAAAATGTGTCAAAGACATAAAATGTAAGAGCTAAAACTATAAAACTCTTAGAAGAGGACATGGGGTAAACCTTTATGATCTTGAATTCTTAGATACGACACCAAAAAAGCAAGCAGCCAAAGAAGAAATTAGGTAAATTGGACTTCATCAAAATTAAAAACTTGGGGGCCAACCCAGTGACGTCATGGTTAAGTGTGTGTGCTCCGCTTCAGTGGCCCAGGGTTCGTAGGTAGAGATCCCAGACATGGACCTACTCACTGTTTATTAAGCTATGCTGTGGCAGGCGTACTACATATAAAATAGAGGAAGACAGACACAGACGTTAGCTCAGGGCCAATCTTCCTCAGCAAAAAAGAGAAGCGTTGGCAGTGGATGTTAGCTCAGGGCTAATCTTCTTCACCAAAAACCAAAAAACTTTAAAAACTTGGGTGCCTCAAAGGACACTATCAAGAAAGTGCAAAGACAACCCATAGAATGGGAGAAAACATTTACAAATCCTATATCTGACAAGAGTCAAACATCCAGAATATAGAAAGAACTCCTGAAGACAAATAACCCCATTAAAAATGAGCAAAGGATTTGAATAGACATTCCTCCACAGAAGGTATACAAATGGCCGAGAAGCACATGAAAAGATGTTCAGCATTATTATGCATTAGGGAAATGCAAATCAAAGCCACGATGAGATACCACTGCATTCCCACCAGGATGGCTGAAATAAAAAAGACACACGATCACGAGTGTTGATGGGGATGTCGAGAAAGTGGAACCCTGGCCCATTGCTGGTGGGAATGTAAACTGGTACAATCATTCAGAAAATAGTCTGGCACTTCCTCAAAATGTTAAGCGTAGAGTTACAATGTGAGCCAGCAACTCCGCGCCTAGGTGTATGTGCAAGAGAAACGAAAAATCTTTTCACACAAACACTTGTATGTGAATGTTCACAGCAGCATCATAACCCAGAAGTGTGAACGACCCAAACACCCCTCAGCTGAGAAGTGGATAAACAGACTGTGGTATATCTATTCAAGGGAGTATTTTTCAGCCCTAAAAGGGGTGAATTCCTGACACTTGTCCCAACGTGGAAGAACCCTGAACGCATAAACGTTCAGTGAAAGAAGCCGAGCACGACAGACCACACGGTGTACGATTCCATTTCTACGAAATGTCCAGAACAGGCAAATCCATAGAGACGGAAAGTAGACTCGTGGTTGGCAGGGCCTGGGGGAGGCGGATGTGGAGCGACTGCTAATGGGTATGGGGTTTTTTGGGGGGTGATGAAAATGTTCTAAAATCAGACAGTGGTGATGGTTGCACAACTCTGTGAATACGCTAAAAACCACCGAATTGTACACTTTGAATGGGTGAATTGTACGGTATGTGAATTATGTCTCAATAAAGCTGTTATTTTTTTTAAAAAATGGGGGATGAGAAAATAAGGACGGATGTCTCATGGGCTTCCTACCCCCAGTGGCTCTCTGGTCACTCTTGGGTGTGTGGTCTGCTGAGTAAAGCCCAGCTTCCAGGATCCTGGCAATGTGGTCAGTCCTCTTCTCCTCCCTGTGCACACCCCATGGGGGAAGGACCGCCAGAGGTTCTGGAAGCTTCTGTCCCTGTGCGTCACCTTCATTCACCTTCGTGCCTCACCCACTCACCTCCACCTTGGCCTCCTTTGGGTTCAAAATGACCAGATCTTGATAAGAAAGGTGTCCTGGGTAGGCTGCCCCAGACCCCCAGGATGTGGCTGGAGGGGACCCCAGGTGGACAAGCCTACCCACTTTCTGGGAAGCAGAAGGGTCAGGGTCCCAGCAAGGGCCCCCCCAGAGCACTTGGCTAAAGACTGGTTGGGGTGGGGGCACGCCGACAGCATCCATCCCCAGACAAGGGAGGCGCTGGTGGGGGGCGTGCAGAGCGGCCCCCTCACGCTTCTGTCCGCTGCTGCATTCTTTGAGGGCTTTTCCAGGTTCAGAGAAAGTCAAAGACCTTCCAGGAATGAAGAAAAGATAAGGATGCTCAAGAACCACGTTGCCCCTGAAGGGCTGAATTCCAGTGGAGTCCGCTGTCGGAGGAGGTGGCCAGCCTGGGGCTCCATCCACCTTGGGAATAATCTCAGGGGAGACAGAGCTGCCGCTGCCCCTGTGCGGCCCGTGAAAACATGTCGAGCTTTTCACAGCGGCAAAAATTCAAAGATGGCGTTTAGACACACGCTTATTTCCAATCGTCCGGGGTCTGGCTCTGTGAAACCAAAACATCCGGATAATGGAAAGTATTTTAAATTTAGTCTGTCTGACTTTCAGTGTGATGGGGACGTGGGCCAGGGCAGTGAGGAAGCTGGGATCCCCAGGGTGGGATGCAGAGTGTGGGGACGTTTAGGGACCTTCTGGCAAGTTCTGCTGGCTCATGGATTTTCCTCAGGACACACCTGTGGGCTTCAGAAAGGCGTTTATCTGGACCAGTGGTTCTCAAGCTGAGGTGATGTTGAACCCTCCGGGGAACATTTGGCAAAGTCTGCAGACTTGCTCCTTGTCACAACTGGGGAGGGGGTGCTTCTGGCCTCTCGAGGAGATAAACACCCTACTGTGCACAGAACAGCTTCCCAGCCGCCCCCACAGCAGAGAATGATCTGCCCCCAAATGTCCCCAGCTTCCTGGCTGAGAAACCCGCATCTTACCCCGGGGGGGTGGGCGCAGGGAAAAGGTACAGACCCTAGCAGAAGTCGCCTGGGACGGCAAATGTGTTGGTGCTGCTTAAATCTATATTATTATTTCTTTCTGATTAATAAAGCGACACATGCTTGTAAGAGAAAATTTGGAAAATGCTGAGAAATACAAAGAAGAAAGTGAAAATGGCCTCCAGTCCCAGGAGAGCGACGCCAAACATTTTAGGGAGAAGCAGCTGCCTTCTCCATGGTGGTGGGGCAGCAGAAGGCTGACGAGAGGGACACCCACTTGACGCGGGGGAGAGCGCCAACATGACGTTCATCATGGGCTGCACTTTATCTTAAGCTCAAGTAGTGTAAATGGAAACCCATTTGGGACAGTCGCTGCCTGGAGGTCACGTTATCTCCCAAGTAGGGACCACGCTCACCGCCACCAGCTTCAGTTTCTTTAAGGTGCAGTAAAACCCTCACAGTCCGAATTCCCAGCCCAAATGCAGGATTTTTCTAGGATTTTACGAACGTTTACCACAATCGTTTACAGCTTGCCTCACCCATGACTCAGCGGAAGATTTCTTTTCTCTTTTTAGCAACTTACTGGCAACAATGCTTTCTAAAGCTTAGTTTTCACAGAATTAAAAATGGTCCTTTTGCACTTTGATTTCATGGGTTTGTGTAATAGTTAATGAAATCGATGAACTTGTAAGCACAGAAGCGTTCGTGGACGTGTGAACACGACTGAGCTTGGAGGGCACGCCGGTGGGAGTGGACGGCTGGGGTGACCTGGGGCAGCCGCCCGCTGAGAGCGGTCCCCGGCGTGGGCTTCAGGTGAGGCATCTACAGCGGGAGCTGAGGGTGTGGGCTCTGCAGCGGGGAGGTCAGAGGTCAGAGGACAGGTGGAGGTCCGGTAGGAGCCCCCCTGTCTGTGATCTTCTGGGCTTTGTTTCTCTGCCTGTGGATACAGATTTACAAAATCGGGGTTCTACTGTACATGCTGTTCTGTGACCTGATTCTCTGCTTAATAGCACATACGCTTACCAATTATTGGGTTTAAATATGGTGGCAGAGGACCGCAAAGCTCGTGTCCTCTACCCTGGTCCCACTCTGGGACCTGAGCCAAGAAAAGAAGCCCCAGGAAAAGGGGAGAAGGATGTGAAGTGGGGATGCGATGTGTGGTCAGGCCAGTGGCCTTGCTGGGCTGTCAAGGGTCTTCTTGTTTTGAGCTCAGGAGAAATGACCCCCTAGGCAGCTGCACCTGTGACAGGCAGGCGACAGGCGGACATTGGGACCTCTTGGGAAGGGCGGTTTCTGTGGGAACTGCTGTCCCGGATGGCAAAGCAGGGCCCTGCTTGGGGGAGGCACCTCTCCCGGACGTTGGTGCTGGTCAGCCGAGGTGGGTGGTCACGGGGATGGCTGAGCCAAGGGATCGGACGGCGCTCTCAATTCGGCAGTCACTGCGGCTTCGGAAGTTCTCCTCTGACCGCTTGTATGTGACTGTGGTGCTTTCTCACTGGTTAAACGAAAATCCATGCTAGAAAAATCCCCAGGATTCTGGTGCTTTCCACACTGCGCAGGGGATTTCAGAGTACACAGGAACAGGGACTGTCTTGTTTTGGCAAGTGATCACAGTGCCAGTGTTGACAGTATCATTTGAGGGTAAATTAGGTTTTTACAAAAATCTTCACCTCCCAGAGTACAGTAATTCAATTCAGGTCAACACTGGTGCACTGGGTTTGGTAGATAATGATCCCAGAGATTCGTCAAGGGAGAAGACCCAACCTGAGCGAAGGATGAACAGCTTCCACACAACCCCATCCTCCTGAATCCAACAAATGCATCTATCTACTCATCCACCCATCATCCATCATCCACCCATCCATCCGTCCATCCTCCATTCATCCATCCATCCATCCATCCATGACCCATCATCCATCCATCCATTCATCCATGACCCATCATCTATCCATCCATCCATTCATCTATCCATCACCCATCCATCATTCACCCATCATCCGTCCATCATTCACCCATCCATCATCCATCCATTTATCATCCATCCATCCATTCATCCACCCATCCTTCATCCATACATTCATCCACCATCCACCATCCATCCATCCATCCTCCAGCCATTAATCCATCATTCACCCATCCATCCATCATCTACCTATTCATCCATCCTCCATCCATCCACTCATCCATCCGTTCACCACCCATCCATCCATCCATCCATCCATCCACCATCCACTCATTCATCCATCATCCATTCATCAGTCACCCATCCATCGTCTGGCCATCCATCCATCATCCACGCATCTATCTATCCATTATCCATCCATCCATTCATCCTCCATCCATCATCCACACATCCAACATCCATCATCCGTTTATCTATCCATCCATCATCCACCCATCCATCTATCCATCCTCCATCCTCCATCCATCCATTCATCCTCCATCCATCCATCACCCACCCATCCATCTGTCATCTGTCTATCCATCCATCCATCCATCATCCACACATTCATCCTCCATCCTCCATCTATCAACTCATCTATGCAACTGTTTTCCATCTTTTTATCTATCCTCCCTTCCTCTTTTCCTTCCTTCCTTCCTTCCTTCTTTCCTTCTATCCAGCAAACACTCGTTGAGCATCCCCTGTGTGCCAGCCTCTGGGTCAGATCCTAGGAATACTGAGGAGAGTAAGACCCACTCTTGCCCTCAATTTGCTCACAGTCTAGTTGAAGAGACAGACAAGGAGGCGTGGACTCTCCCTGCAGGGTGGTGAGTGCCTGTGGATGAGGTGCCGTGGAACCCAGAGGAGCAGGATTGGCCTGGAGTTGGGTGACTGGGGACACTCCACCCTGAGCTGGGGAGGGAAAAATGAGTAGGAGTTGGCGTGTTGAGTGGGCAGGAAGTGTGTTTGCAGCCCAGAAAGCGTTTTGAAGTGCCAGCGATGAGCAAGGAGCAGGCCCGCCGGAGGCGCTGGGAGAAGCTCTGTTTGATTGGAGCACAGGTCAGGGGCAGCGCCAGGCTGGGGGGGGGGGTCGGCTGAGAGGCTGGACACACTGCAGGGGCGGGTCAGGAGTCACATGACCCTCTGCACACACGTGCACGGGAACCAGAACTGCGGCCACACACAGTCAGTGAACTCTCTGCATCTGCCGTTCAGCCAGTTTGGGCTGCCATATGTACTGAACGGCCCTCCTGGGGCTGCTCTGGGTCTGGGGCAGGCACAGAGCGGGCTGGCAGTGGAGCAGCAGACTGTGGGTCTGGGGTGCTCCCTTGGGTTTCCCCTGTGGTCAGGCATCTGTGGCAGTTCCCAGCCCTGCCAGGCTGCGGGCCCTCCGTCCTCTATGGCTGCACTGAGAGGGTCTTCCTGACTGGAAGGAGTCTGGTCCCACGCTGGCTGCCAAGCGGGCATCGCATAATGCGCTAAAGGGGGCATCTGAGGCTGACCCAGCATCTCTGAGCTGTGCGGCCTGGAGCTGGTCACTTTCCCTCTCTGGGGAGCTGTCACATCCTTTTGGATGTGATGATTGAAAGCACAGGTTTTAAGTCACAGATTTAAATCCTGGCTGTGACTTTGGGCAAGTGGTCAGTCCCTCTGGTCCTCAGCCCCTGGTCTGTGAAGTGGAAGGGGGAAGCCCCAGCTGGCGAGGCCGTGTGAGCCATACAAGCGATGCCGGGTGTAGCGCTGGCCGCAGTTACTGGTACCCGGTCAGGATTGAGCAGTTGGGCCTTGGGAAATAGGCGGGCTCGTCCGGCCCTCTTTCCTTCAAGAACACAACTTTATGTACTGTGACACGCTGTCTGGTAGAAAGCGGTTTCTATTACAGCAACAGGGCCACCCCCACCCCGCCCGTTCGAGCTTGGCCAGGCAGGGGCAAGGGAGGGAGGGAGCTAGGGATGGCAGGGCAGGCATTGGCGGGCTCAGAGAAGCGTCCAGATTAGACTTGCATGGTCTCTGGTTGCAAGAGGGAGCAGGTGTGCCCGGCACTGTAAACCCCACGGGGCCTTCCTGTCACCCCATAGCAACCCCGAAAGGCAGGCGGTGCCACACTGGGTTGAGAGAAACCTCACGCTCAGCCAGGCCCTGCAGGCAGGAGGTGACAGCCAGGGACTTGGACCAGGCCGACACAGGGCCCCAATCCATTGCTTTTTGCCCGCAACGCACCCCCACACCCCTGTTTCATTTGCTCTTCATCATCAGGGGTTCACAGTGGCATCAGGTGTTTGTCACTGTCCACAGATGGAAAATGGGTGTGTCGATGGGTGGATGGATGCATGATAGATAGACAGATAAACGGATGACGGATGATGGATGGGTGGATGATGGACGGATGGATGGAAGATAAATGGACGGATGGAACATGGATGAATAGATGGTTCACACTGGTTTAATGCCACCGTGCGGATTAAAGTGAAAGACCCCCTCTGGGCTGTCACACTTGTCCAGGGGTCCGGTGACAGGCGGTAGGCTGGCCCCTGTAGTCAGAGCTCCGTTCACTGAGCGGCTGCTCGCAGTGGGCTGGGTCCTGGATGTTGACAGGCTTTTAGCGCACGGTCTTAATTTTAAAACAGTTTTAGATTTGCAGAAAGGTTGCAGACACAATGCAGAGTCTCCATGTACCCCGCCCAGTTTCCCCTACTAAACATCTAATGTTAGTGCAGTATGTTTGTCACGATTAAATAACCACTCCCAATACGGTAACGTCCTTGAAGCCCATCCTTGGTCCGGCCTGCCTCATCTTTTACCGAACGTTCCGTTTCTCTCGCAGGATCCCGTCCAGGACACATCCCCTTAGGCTCCTCTTGGCTGTGATATTTCCCGGACTTTCCCTATTTCCGATGACTTGACGGTTGGAGGGGGACGGGTCAGGTTTTCGCAGGAGGCCCCTGGCTGGGGTGTGTCTGAGGTTGTCTCACGTCCGGCTGGGGTCATGGTTTGGGGGGAAGAGAACAACAGACGTGAAGCTCTGCTCTTCTAGTTACTACCTGCACGACATACCACTGTGACCTTGACCTTGACCTTGACCACCTGGCTGAGGCAAGTAGGAATTTCCAGCCTGTGGTCCTAATTTTAAGTGCAGCTCATGGGGATGAAGTGACTGTAGATTGTCACCTGGAGCGGGGCCCAGCTGGCATTGTCATCCTGGTGGCGTGCTGGACCAGAGCCTCCCATCCCTCCTTCTGTGTCTGCACAGCAGCCTGTTGGGACTGAGGTCCCAAGCCCTGATGGTGGGGTGTCAGGCACCCTGGGGTGTCAGCTGGCCCCAGGGAGGCAAATCTCCCTCCCTGTGGATAACCAGCCCCACGCCGATGGGCGTCCCTGCGCGGAGGCCGCCACTCCTGGGGAGGACGTGCCACACTGTGCCCACCGCACCAGAGGACTGATCCTGACACCCAGAGGCCTGTCCAGCCCCCAGCAGTTTGGTCACTGTTGTTTACGGGGTCGGCAGGCCCGCCGGTGTTTGCACACAAAGCCCTGGCTCGGGGCTGCGCCACGCGGGCCGCCTTCAGCCGCATTCCTGCGCCCGCAGCCCTGCGCGGACAATAGCACGCCCTCGCTCCTTTGCCGGCCGGCCTCTGTGAACAGAGTGCTGTTGACAGCCAGGGCTGCTCTCACTCCCGAAGAATTCCAAAAATGGAACAATGTGCGCCTGGCCGGGGCCTCTTGGGCCTCGGCTCGGAGCGGGGCCCCGGAAGGCTGCGGTTTGGAGCTGCGTCTGTAGCTGTCGGTTTGGTTGGCATTTCAATGGAGACCTGGGGCAGGCTGTTGGGGGGGGGGGGGGCGGGCAGGGGGCAGTGAGAAAAGAGAGAAAATAAAGAAAATCCAAAATGCCCTGTAAACCAGCCAGGGCCCCTCTGGCCAGACGGTCCCCATGGCCAGGACATAGCGATCCCGGGGTCAGGCAAATGGCGCTGGCCGGGTCTACGCAGGCACCGACCATCGCCCGAGGCCTTCGAGAGACTCCCCAGCTCCTAGATGGTTGGAGCTGACCCAGGGCGCCCCCTCCTGCATCCGGGTAAAGGAAGGTCGCGAGGGAGGAAGTGACTCATAGAGGTCACGAGGCTTGGAAGGGCAGAGTGGGGACATGGGGACGGGACCCGCCTCCCAGCCCAGTGCTCGGGCCTCTGCTGTCTCCCACAGACCTTGTGTCCTCAGCCCCGGGGTCAGGGGGCTGCTCCTCAGGACCGCCCTCCTTCTGCATCACCGCCTCGCAGTCGACCCCACTGCGGCCGGCAGAGTGACCACACCTGAGGTCCACACCCACCAGCCCAGGGTCCCCCCCGCAGCTTCACTGCTTTGGGTTGGATAGTTCTTTATGGGGGGCCCCTGTACGCTGTAGGATGTTTAGTCTCTACCCTCTGATGCACCGTCCACTGGCCCCCAGTCAGCTAGTTGGGATGACCCGACACGTCTCCGGAGGTCTCCATCTGTTCGGGCAGAACACCAGGGATGCAGTGGCTTCTGAACAGCAGCCATGGATGCTCACAGCTCTGGAGGCTGGAAGAGCGAGAGATCAGGGGCCAGCGCGGCTGGGATCCAGCGAAGACCCGCTCCAGGCTGCAGCCTGCCGACTTCTGTCCGCGTCCTGATGGTTGGAAGGGGACAGGGCGCTCTCTGGGGCCTCCTTCACAAGGGCACTAATCTCATCCCAAAGGCCCGACCTCCTAATATTGTCACCTTGGGTGTTAGGGTTTCAACATACGAATTTTGGGGGGACACAAATACTCAGACCATAGCTTGAGGCTTTGCCAAATGCCCACTGATGGGAGGGGCCCACCCCCTACTGGGAACGGCTGGATTGTCCTCTTGCAGCCTGGGGTGGTTTTACAACATGGTGGCAGATTCTTGGACACTCTGCATAAGGAGAGGCGAGGTCTGTGCCCTCTCTGGCATGTCGGTGGGCTTGTGACTACTCCAATCCGTAAAGTACAGCAGAAATGACACGGTGTGGTTTCCGAGGCCAGTTGTCAGAGGCCATTAGCATCTTTACTGGTGGCCCTGAGCTGCCACACGTGAAGTCTGACCTCCCCCCGAGCGGCCACGCTGTGAGGAAGCCCAGGCCACGTGGAGAGGCCACATGGAGGTGTCCCAGTCTACAGCCATGGCTGAGCCCCACCTTCAAGTTGCCCCGTCAAGGATCCAGAAGGTTCCACGCCCAGCTGTTCAGGTTTTCCCAGCTGAGGCCCAAACATCAAGGAATAGAGGCAACCTATCATCGCGGTCCCCTCCCTAATTTCTGACCCCCAATCCAGGAGGAGAGTGAAATGGCGGTTGTTTTGTGTCACCAGGATTGGGGCGGTTTGTTACACGGCTCTGGGTCGTCAGAACAAGGCTTGCAGCAAGCCCGGCTGGCGGCGGCTGATCTGTGATTTGGGTTTGGCAGCGAGACTCGGGGGTGGGCCCCAGTCACACAGAGAGACAGAGGCAGGACCTGAATCCTACTCCATCTTGCTTCTGGAATGCCCCATCATGGATTATCTGCCCCCGTAAGACGTACCTGCATGGGTCTTCAGTGTCCATGCTTGCCTGTCCTTATCTGTTCCAGTTGCTTCTGGCCACAGCATTCTGGTCTTCCTGGGGGCAGCCATGTCTCCACCCTACACTCAGTCCTGGAGTCCAGTGGGGCTGTCTGCCCCTAGGTCCAGAGCTTGATCCCTGACCTATGCTGGGCAGGAAGGGCCAGTGAGGGTCAGCCCCAGGACTTAGATTCAAACTCTTGGGAGCAATAAGCTCCCATTTTCTTGGACCAGAAGAAAAGAGGAGAGAAGAGAATGACACCAACACAGAGGAAAGTAAAGCTGGGGGAGAGAGGGAGAGAGACATCCAGTGCCGGGCTCCTGGAACCAGCTATGCCTGAAGCTGTTATACCTCAATGGACTCTCCTCTTGATGGTAGCCAGTTTGAGTTGGCTTTCTATCACTTGTGGCTGAAATATTCTGGACCAGCCCTGTTTTCCTCCCAACTTCAGCCTTTCTTGGTTGGCCAGCTGGTCTTGTAGGGGCGGGGGACGTCAATGCCACCTAGACTCGATCAGCTTGCTATGTGTCCCCAGAGCCCTGGGGGAGGAGCAGAGCCAGGCATCTCACTCCCTAGAGGTTTGCTGGACACCAGCGTCATCATCCCGGTCACTCCTGTTGCCCCAGGTGGCCCTGTCACCAAGCCCTGCCTCCTCTCTGTTCTCCTTTGAGCCCACGTCTCCCAGGAGGTGCTCAGGACGGGGGTCCTTCTGCCTGTTTGGCAGGTGGGACTGGAGCCCACGTCCTCGTGGATGTTTGGGCCACAGGATCGGCAAGCCGCATCTGACCAGCTGTGTGTTCACACCAGACATGCCTGGAGCCCCTGGGGGCCTGTGGACGTTGTAGGCAGTGAGGTCCCAGGAGAAGACGTCCATCACGGCACAACATCAGACTGGATGGATTCTGGCAACAGGTGTCATCAGAAGCTGAGAGGTCACCTTCACCAGTGGGAAAAATGCACAAAACTAGCCCCAGCTGGTCCTGCAAATTCTGCAGGAGGCAAGGACACACTCATTTCCTCGTGTGCGTGTGTGCACGAGTGAATGCATATGTGCACATTCGTGTGTGTGCAATGTCTGCATGTCTACTGGGGGCCAGTGTCAATGAAAGACAGACCCTTCCACCTTCCTGGGTTCTCCGATGAGCCCCCTCCAGTCCCAGGGGTGGCGGTGAATCCTGTGTGGGGACAATAGCAAGCTGCACAGTCTTTACGGCAGCGCCGTGCGGTTGGTAAGCATGGCCACTGAGTCACCGAGCTTCCAGCCCTCTGCACTCCTACCCGTTCTTTGCTCCCGCAGGTGGGCACCCCGGGGAGACCCGCGGCCCTCCTCGAGGTTCTTTCACGAGTGCAGCAATCCCAGGGGACGGTCACCTCCACAACTCTCATCTCACTTATCTCCCAGCAGGGCTGCAACCCTGGGAATCTTGTGGCTCTTTTGCTCCGAGCCGCCAGGCTTGCCAAGGACCAGTGTCGTTCTCTGCCAGGGAAGGCCTTCTGTCTCCCACGGCTGCCTCTGTCACTCTGCAGGATGGGGGCATTTTGAGGGGGCCATTTCCATGACAGCCAGCTCCCCCCCCCAACTGGCCCTGTGTAACCTCGGAAAGGCCCCTGGGTTTGCCCTGAGAGACCAGGTTGCGGTGGAAACCTTCCGGTGCATCCACGGCCCCTCGCCCCCACTGTGGGGCGGGCCTGGCCTGGCCACGGCTGAGCGGAGTGTCAGTGGTGCGGCCGGATGGCGTCGCGCGCGGAGAACAATTGGGCGATGACAATCGAAGGAAGGTGCAGGATCTTGTCCCGGGGCTTCCTGTTTTCCTGAGGTTGACTCCGATGGGCACTGATAATCCTGCGGGGGGATGGTCCTGCAGCGGGAGAGGCGGCCACCCAGGGTCTGTGCCGCCTCCTGGTTCTTCCCGCGCTGGGCAGGGGCCAGCAGGCAAAGCTGATGGGCTCGGGGCATGGGCTCGGGGCCCCTCTGTGTAATGCCACAGACTTGTCCCACTCTTGCTCTGTGTCACATTCTGTAGTCCCTGGAGTGGGGAGTGGGGCAGAGATGAAACGGTCTCCACTCCTTGCCCTGGGGCTGCCCACAGGGTCACACACACGGTGACAATGACAGCCAGACAACCATGCTCTCCAAGGCAGGGGCTGGAGGAACGGCTCTTTCCAGGAGAAGTGGAGAAGGGCAGCCACGCTCCAGAGTCCTGGGACACTCGGGGTCTCCAGCCTTCTCCCCAGAGCACAAAACCCCCAACCGGTGTCCCTGGCAGGTTGCCCTGGCCTCTATGTGGGCCTCATGGGGCGGGGAGGGCAGGATGTCAGCCAGAGGCTCCTTGGGAGGTCCCCAGCTGCCCCAGGCCCCTATTGCTGGACAGCTCCCCGGCTCAGAGAGATCCCCGCACCCCTGGGGTCTCACCGGCCCCAGGAGCCCTGAGCCACCTAACTCTGCTCCACACAATCACCCCGTGATGGTTAAAGAACCGCCCCCCGCCACGTCCCCAGAACAGGACTCGGGCGTGACTGACGTGTGCTCACAGCAGCTTCGTTCGCGTTTGCCCCGGGTTGGAAGCAACCAAGACGTCCTCCCATAGGTGAATGGATGAACTGTGGTCCATCTGGACAATGGAGCATCACTCAGCACTAAAAAGGACGAGCTCCCAAGCCCTGAAAAGACCTGGAGGAGCCTTAAATGCGTGTTACTAAGGGAAAGAAGCCAGTCTGAAAAGGCTACATACTGTGTGATTGCAACTATGTGACATTCTGGAAAAGGCAAACCTAGGGAGACAGTAAAAAGAGCAGTGGTTGCTGGGGGTTGGGGAGAGGGGCGAATGAGTGGCGCAGAGAGGATTTGGGGGCAGCGAAAAGGTTCTGTAGGATGTCGTAATGGTGGATACACGACATTAAATGTGCGTGCAGACCCTAATGGAGACTGTGGACGCTAGTTAATCAAGGTGTC
This sequence comes from Equus asinus, assembly GCF_041296235.1. Classification (NCBI taxonomy): domain Eukaryota; kingdom Metazoa; phylum Chordata; class Mammalia; order Perissodactyla; family Equidae; genus Equus; species Equus asinus. The sequence goes on along the minus strand of NC_091806.1, from coordinate 46,431,941 downwards.
GATACCGCTCAGCATTTGTAACAAAAGCCCCAACTGATGTAAGATGTTAACAACTGGGGAAAGCGGGCACGGAGAGGGAAGAGATGGGAATTCTCCGTGCTTCCTGTCCGATGTTTCTGTAAGCCTACTGCTGCTCCAAGAAATCAAGTCTATTAATTAAAAAAAAAAAAAAAAAGTGATTCTGAGCACCCCACCCGCCTTGCCAGCTCTCACCCCAGAGTGCAGAGCTCCTTCAGACCCTCGAAAGGAGACGAGTCTCAGGGGTTCCCACGTTGGCTAAAAACCCGTTTATTCTAAAGTCACGGAAACAGTGCCAACAGCACAGTTAGGATGAGCTCTGTGCTTACGGCCCTAACCCAGCCCCCCAACCCCAAGCAAGCTGGCCAGTCACGCAGAGCTGGGAAAATCGATACAGTCCCCGCTGAACACGCCCGTGTGGCCGGTGGTAGTTGCCCAGATCCGCAGTGCCGTCTGCAAGGCGAGTTAGAAACGGACCCGTTGTCTGGGTCGCGGGCTCTGTGACCCGCCTCTTCGTGTGCTTTACTGCTGGGGGCTCGGCTGGGCAGCCTGAGCGGGGATGAAGCGCTCGCCCGGATGCCCTGCTCCCGTCTCCACTCACGGCCCTCAGGGGACCCGGGAGGATGTCCCCGTGTGACCGTGAAGATCCGTAAGTCATCCGTGGTCCCTGTATCAGTTTCCTGCGGCCGCCGTAACAAATGACCACCACCACAGTGGCTTCAAACAGCACAGGTTTGTTCTCGCACAGTCTGAGGTCAGAGGTCTGCACGGCTCTCCTCGGGCCAAGATCGAGGCGTCTGCGGGGCTGTGTTCTTTCCGGAGGCTCCCGGGGGGATCTGTTCCTTGCCTTTTCCAGCTTCTAAGGGCCACTTGCGGTCCTTGGCTTGTGGCCCCTTCCTCCACCTTCTGAGCTAGCAACGCATCACTCTGACCTCTGTTTCCGTCGTCACATCTTCTCTGCTTCTGACCCGCCAGCACTGAGGACCAAGTCACCCACTGCCGCATCTCCCTGAAGGACTGCCCTGGCCTCCTCGTGGGTCTTCTGGCTTCCACCTTTGCCCCTTTCCAGTTTATTCTCAACCAGGCAGCCAGGCTGAGCTGTGAAGATATGAGGCCAAGTCGTCCACGGGCTCCTGTCTCACTCAGGGTGAAATCGAAGTCCTTTCAGCAGCCAGCAAGGCCCAACAAGATCTGCCCATCCTCTGCCCCAGCCCCAAGGGCCTCCTAGATGTCGTTCTGACACACTAGAAACACTCCTGCCTCAGGACCTTTGCACTGACTCTTCCCTCCACTTGGGCATCCTTTCCCAGTGACCTCTGCTCCACTTCCTCTTGTATCCCTTGTCACTTGCTAACAGACTCCATCTTTCGCTTGGTTCTTATATTCTTGTCTGTCTGCCCGCACAGCAGGGATGGACGGCAGAGATCTTGCCTGCTTTGTTTACTGATGTGGTTCGGGACCAGAGAGGTGCCTGGCTGTCGTGGGTGCCCAGGAAAGACTCGTGGAGCATGTACATGAGTGAGCGAGTGGAGGCTAGCAGAGGCTGCAAGGAGGAAGGCACAGACCGCCAAGCTGGGGGAGTCCAGGGCGGTTTGTGCCGGTGGCCCCGGCGGCACCGGCTCCCTGGGAAGGCAGGGTCCCCTCACCCTCTCGCCTTGTGCCTTCCCTTGGGGGAGCCCGTCTATTAAGGAGCCTTTGGGAGCAAACTATCTGTTCGTTCGTTCATTCGCTCAGCAATGTTCACCAAGGGCTGGTCCAGAGTCTTCGGATGCTGAGATGAGCAAGATGCTTTCAGGGTCCAAGTTCCAGTTGGGGAGATGGACTTGCAAAGACACAGAAGAGATGATCCTGGCAGCGTGAACCGAGCACCCAGTGCCTTGCAAACACTTCGCGGGCGCTATCGTTTCATTCTCTCCCCTGCACCCTGCGAATATCTCCCCACACATCCCCTCCCTTGGGACGTGTCCCCGCCCCACTCCTCGGGCTGTTATCCCAGCCTCTGGGCCCCGCAGCTCTTCTCTGCATCTTAATATCGGCTCTCACCGGGACAGGGTGCGTCTCTCAGTCGCTCGGCTCTTCCGCCAAACTGGGGGCTCCTGGAGGTCAAGTCCTGGGGTCTTCAGTGTCTTCATGCCTCAAGCAGCTGGCACGCAGCAGGTGCTCAGAAAACACGGACACAAAAACGAATGGCTGGCTGGCTGCATAATGAGCTGATAAATGAACGAATTCCAGGGGGAGGCCCAGCTCGGGCAGAGTCTCGGGGGCTGTGGGGAGGCGGGGTTGAGGGGTGGGAGAGGCCCCTGCTCTGAGCCCGCTGGACGCGGGTTGCAAAGTCCCCTGATCTCGGCCTGGAAAGGGAGGTGCGTCCGCTGAGGCCGGCTGTGTTCCAAGGCTTGTCCGGGCATCTGCGGTTCTACCCTCCCGACAGCCCTGCCGGCTGGGCACCTGGGTGTTTCCACTGGGCAAGCGAGACCCCTAGGAAGTGGTAGAATTGGGCTGGACTTCGTCCTATTGTTGGGGTCCCCCCTGCCTTGGGGAGCAGCGTTCGAGCCGACCTCAGGGCCCCCGCCTCACCCACATTCGGGATCTCTCCGCTGTCGGCTGCTTGAGCGTGTTTATTCTCCCAGATGACTTTCATCTGGGCAGAAACACAGACTCATAAGCTAACGGTGTTTCCCACTGCTGCAGGTACTGGGGAGCCATGGAGGGTTTTAGAGGCGAGGAAGAACTGGATGAAAGGTGAATCTTGGCACCGTCCTTGCTTTCAGAGTCTTTCTCTTCAATGAGTGCCAACTGTTTACTGTGTACACCCATGTCCCAAACCCAGGAGCCCTGCCCTCCAGAGGTTTCAACTCTGGGACAGAGGCCAGTTGGCAACGCTGTCAGTGAAAACTGGGTGAACGAGGCTGAGGATTCAGGATGGAGCCCCGAGTTGTGCCATGGTGCCTAGATCCAACCCCCAGGAACGTGGATGAGACTGGGAGGTGTCCAGGGAGGGGGCCTCTGTAGACAAAACTCCAGGCCCATTTCTGATGGGTGCTGGGGAGGAACATCTCTATCCTAGGGCAGAAGGATCTGCCATTCCCAGGAAGCTGGACCTGCTGTACCCCCGGGGACAGACACCCCCCCCAGGCTGGAGCCCCTGGGGGCATCAATGTGCAATCACCCTCTGGCCCCAAAGCCCCACCCTGGGAGCTCATCCCATCGTCACCTGCTGGGTGTGTAGGGCCTGGCGGGGCCAGGGGCCGAGGTGGAAAGCCACTCCTGCCTGGAGGCTGGGAGCCACCCTCTCTCCTGTTCACGACCCCTCTGGGGTCACGGAAACCCTGCGTGATCTTGCCATTTTGGTTTCACAAGCTGGACTCTATCTACTGGGGCCCCGGGGGAGGCCACGGGAGTGGACGTCTGTCCCCTCGGAGCCACCGCAGCAGCGCCCGCCCCCATGGCTGGAGCGCTTTCCCACTGCCCGAGGCTATTCTTAACACGCTGAGCCTCGGGCTCCAGGCTAAAAATACCACCTCCGAAGGCCTGTGGGAAAGCTGGCCCGGGCTATTTCCGCGGCTTCGCGCTCCCCTCGGGCCCCTGCGTGCTGCCGTGCTGCCGGGCAGCGGGGCGCCCACCCCCTGCACTGCCCCGGCCCCCGCTCGGCCCACCTCGGGGCCCTCCTGTCCGTTTCAGGGCCCGTGGTGCCGACGGTCATGGCCATCAGTGTCCAGGGAGGCCGCAGAGCCTGGGGGTCTGAAACCCCTCCCTTCACAGCCGGGGAAAGAGGTTCCAAGAGGGAGAGTGAATTTCCTGAGGTCACAGTGCCATGGGGGCCCGGCAGCCCCTCTCTCCGGGCAGCCTGGTCCAGCTCGCGGACCTGAGGGCCGTTTGGAGGCTGCGGCATTGAGGCTGGAAGTGTGCCTCCTACTTCATCTAACACTGCACTGGCGCGTTCTCGGTGGGTCTGTCTCCTTCATCTCATAGGCTTCCCCCCAAGCTGGGGGCGGGGCAGGCAGAGCAGGCTGTGGCCCCATCGTGGGGATGCAAAGACCAAGGCTGTGAGGGGTCGGTTCAAGGTCACAAGCTGGGAGGGGTTGGATGGAGTGGCAGCCGGTGCTCAGGGCCCCAGCTTGGTTCCTCCCGTCCCGATGCCCCGCGTCGGGGCAGCCTGGTGGTGCCCCCCGGGGCCCATGTCACCCCCTCTCGTGCCTGTGCCCCCGCCCCAGTTGGTGACTGAGCGGCATTGTGTTCTCAGGCGGAGGTCATCGCTCCTGGGGGTCCCAGGGCCCCGTCCCCTGGCACCCATTAGCCGTATGCTCCCAGCGGCGGGGCCCTGATGGGTGAGCACGGTGATCGCCCCGACAGGCGCACAACGTGCCATTGTGTGGGGACACTGGGGGCGGGTTCATTAACTGCCTCTGCCCAGGGGGCCCGGGGTCCTGGAGGACGCCAGGGACGGCTCTGTGAGGTCTGCGGGCCCTTCCACAGGGCTGGACAATGGTCCCTTCTCTGTGCCCTCCCGCTGCCCTGCGAGAGGCGGTGGGTACTGTGCCCACCTCGCAGGCTCAGAGCGGCAGCTGGCGGCTTCCTGGTGAAGGGCCGTGCTCGGGACTCAAGATAGCTCCAGAGGGCACCGGCCGGGCGACCTCGGGGTCAGTTCACCTCTGAGTGTCAACATACACCCCCTCCTACCCCGGTAAGGGGCCCAGGCCAGCTCCCTGGATGTGGGGCAGGCCCGTGGGGTGTTGTGAGCCATGTGCTCAGCGAGCCCTCGCAGCCAGGGCACACGGGGCGCGTGGTGCCCTGTGATACTCGTAGGTGAAGAGGAAACCAAGAGGGGCTTCCTGAGAGTGGCATGGCATCCCCCACCAGTGCCCCCTCGGATGCAGGCCAGCACTGTGCTCTGGCATCAACAGGGTAGGGGACCAGGAAGCAAGGAGACCCTCACGCTGGGACAGGGCAGGGGCTGGAGGCCTGGCCTGAAAGGCTAAGGGGCCGTGAGCAAATGCCCTCCACCTCTGTGCCTCAGTTTCCCCCTCTGTACAATGCTGATCTCTAAGACGCTTCTGTCTTGACCCTCACGGGGACCTGGAAAGTTAGGGGCACAGAGGCACAGCTGGCTGCCAGGCTGTCTCTGCAGGGGAGGGGCTCGGGGATGGGGTGGGGGCTCCAGAACTCCTTCGTCCGTGACCCATGAGCAGTGGGACCCCGAGAGGAGACCACCAGGGCCAGCACGCACAGATGACACACAGCTCCTTCGGGAGGACAAGGCTGAAACTGCCGGTACAAGGGCGCCGAGCCCAGCGCCCCATCCGCCCTCATCCTGGCCCTGTCCCCTGTGGGCCTTGAAACATCGCGTCCTGTTCTGCAGACTAGAGATGAAGCCGCAGAGGGCAGGGCGCCTTCGCCAAGGGATGTGGCCCACTCGGGATGGACGTCTCTGCGCATGAGTGAGTGGCTTTGACGCCCCCGGAGTCCTGCGCCCCTCACTGGCCCCGCTCTCCTTCAGCCCCCAGTCCCGGCCACTCCCACGGGCTCCTGTCTCGTCCCTCTCTCTGTCCGCTGCTTGCCTCTTTCCTCCCTCCTTGCTTTGCCCAGCTCGGAGCGCCACACCCAAGCCTTGGGGACACGAAGCTCAGCCTCCAGCATTCCTGCCCTGTTTTCATTTAGGGGGCGTCCCCTAAAATACCCAGGCTGCTGGAGGCGGCGGCAGCCTCCGGGGGCCCCCTGGGAACGCACTTGAAAGCCTTGGCTGGGCCGGGGCCTCCAGCGCCGCCAAACCCGCGGCTGGCGGGCGGGTGTTCCAGGGCCGAGAGCTGCGGGGAGCGCAGGGGCGGCGGCTGGGGCCTGGAGGGAGACCTCAGGAATGTGGTGGCACAGTGCTGACACTCACATTTTCCTGCCGCCCGGCTCCCGGCTCTCGGGGACAGCAGGGCTGGGCCGGGAGCCTGGGCCAGGGGACACAGCGGGCCAGAGGTCCTGGGCTTGGCTGATGGTTGGGAGCCCTGGCGTGGAGCCTCAGGCCTCCCACACATCACAGGGGGCTCCTACGAGGCTGGGGCAGCCCGCAGCCCCCGACCCCACAGGCTGTCCCCTCCGTCCTCATCTTCAGGAAGCCTTCCCATGGTGGCCTGGGAAGGGCAGGTGTTCCTCTGGGCCCCCAGGGCCCCAACCACCCCACCAGAACGAGCTGAACTCGCCCATTTGTGGGCCCGAGAGCCTTCGAGGTGAGGTGTGGCTGTCGTTTGTCGCCATCCAGAAGCCAAGCACAGGTGGCACCCAGAGACAAAGGCTGATGAAATGGGGCCCAGGGGACAGATGGACATAGTGGTGCTGGCTGAGCTCGGGGGCTGAGGCTAGTGCTAGCTACAGGGCCAGTCGAGGCCCCACTTTCTGGTCCTCCCCCGGGGCGCCCGCACCTGCCCGCTTTCTGAACGGGATGGGGGCACAGGCTCCACCTGGGGCAGGATTTCTCCCCAAAGCGGTGTCACTACCGAGTCACTGGGGTCGCTGGTCACATCCTGGGCAGCAGGCTGAGGTGACTGGCGGTCTTGGTGGGAACCACATGCCTGGAGTGGGAGTCTGGACCTCGACCCGGGAGGCCAGGGGTTGCGTTACTCTGAGCAGAGCTCTCACTCTCCCCAGGCCTCAGTTTCCCCCGTGGGAGGACCATCACTGTCCTGCCTGCCTGTGTGGCTAAGAAAGGGACCCATGGTGAGAGATCCTGATGCTTCGGGGGCCACCACCCTGATTCAGGAGTGCCTGGGGGGGCCTCAGCGAGAGATGCCCGCTCCCCACCTGCCTGGCGAGCTCGCCGCTGCAGCTCAGGATGCAGGCAGAGGCAAAGGAAGGGCTCCGATGGCCCCATACCCTGCAGGCTGGTCCAGGAGAGCCCCGGCTGGCTGCAGGAAGCAGAGCGGCAGCAGAGGGCCCCAGTAGGGGACCCCGCCAGCCCCGCGGCCTGCTCACAGACGCCATGCTTGCCTCCTGACCTCAAATATTGGCTCTGGCAGGCGGAGGGGTCAGTGGTGCAGGCTGGGCAGCGGGCGCCGGCCAGTCTCCTGCTGAGTCATCCACAGGAGATGCCGCAGGGCCAGCCCCCTCCCCCTGTGCTCCCCGGTGAAACAGGGGACACCTCTGCAGCCGGCCAGAGTCCAAAGCCAGTGCCAGCCCAGCTCCCTGCCACTGCAGCCCGCAGCCCCTTCCAAGGGTCCCACCTCCTCAGCAGGGACCTAGGGCGAGGGGCGGAGCGTTCCCTGGCTCCACTGGTGTCTGGGATAAATATTTGTCCAATGCACGTTGTTTAAGTCCAGCCGGGTCAGCGGCATCACCAGCCCCGGCTCCAAGCCCTCCGGAGCCGCTCGCTCAGTGCTCTCTTGTCCGGGTAACCTTGACGGGGGTGGGGGGCGGGGGTCGTGGAACCTCGCGGCTCTGGTGTGATTCCTTGTGCATCACGATCTGTGTGCCCTGAGGAGAGGCCCTTCGCCCCTCTGACCCTCTGTTTCCTCGTCTGTGAACGGCGAATGGTACCACCCAGTTGCTTGGAGGGCAAGTAAGATCCAGTGTCCGGTGTGAACAGTGCCTGGCTCAGGGGACCTGCCTGTGAATGCTCCGGGGGCCTCCCCCTGCCCGCGGTGCTCCACGCTGGGCAGGACAAGATGGGGGGCAGGGATTAGCGTGCAACCCTCTTTCTCAAGTGGCTCCTGGTCAACCGTGTGCGGTAAGACGTGGACACAAACAGGAATACACAGAAGAAGATTCTCCCCATTCAGAGGCAACACGGACTCAGCAGGACCTCCCGGCTCTGCAGATGGCTTCACGGAGGAGGTGACCTGGAGGCAGCCCTGAGTCCAGGGTTTGACCCAACGGATCAGGGACAATGACATCACAGACTAAAGAGGCTGCAAGGGCCCCAGGACCTGGTCCCGGCCACACACCCACAACACGGCTCAACTGTGGGGTGCCAGCGACAGCCCACCCTAGCCGGGGTTGGTCCGCCTGGCAGAACCATACTATGTCTTTTGCTTTTTCCAGAAGTTGCCAGGCCTTTCCCGTCACTGGAAACAGTCACATGCACCATGGGGATCCTTAAAAAGTGCTCCAAGGAGAGGAGGCCTTTATGAAAATACCTTTAGCAAATACCCCTGGGAGGCAGGTAGCCTGCTGGAGCTGGCAGCAGCTCAGACTTCAGTGGGGGCAATGGCCAGATCGTTCTTTCTTCTATTGATTCGTTAATATACTGTCTGATTGATGTATCCATCCGTTCAGGCATGCATTCCTCCACAAAAGTGTGCAGAGAGCAAAGCCCTTCTGGAAGCGGACGAGAAGTGGGTGCTTGGGGTCGTGTCCTGAGGGATGGGTGCAGCCCAGTGACCTCAGGAGCCTGCCTCTCCCGCGAGCCCTGCCTGCACGGATGCTGGGGCCTTGGGCTGATTCCCTCCCTTCTCGGAGCCTTGGGTCCTCGTCCCCAGGTGGCTGGAAGGGCGGTCTTGGCTTGGGGACCCATGCCCCGGGGCTCACCTGGCTCCTGGGTGACCGGGGGCTGCCTCGTTTCCAGGCTTTGCTCTCCACCTCGAGGGCTGCAGAACACAGGCTGTGGAGAGTCAGGCTGCACCCTGAGAGGACCCCCCACTTCCCTGGAGCCCAAACAGGGGCTGGCTTGCAGCCTGCACTCGGGTTCCTGGTGTTTCTTGGGAAACTGAGGCCCAGAGAGAGGCGGTCGCTGGTGCCGGGTGGCCGAGCGGGCCGGGCAGCGCGGAGCCCCAGCTTGCCTGCCCCCACAGGCCCTGGGCCCGGCTGGTGCAGACAAAGGCCCTTCTTTGAAGCGCCCCAGACAGAGCCCCCGGTTTCCGGCCCAGCCGGCCCACCGGGAAGCACCCGCCGTAGCAGCTGTCTTCATTCGCTGCCCCGCCAGCCGGGCCGCCCGGGCCTCGGTTTATTGTCGGCTTCCTTGCCAGAAATACGCTTGAACAAATGCTGTAAACAAACGGAACAATCACAGACCATCACGCTTGGCTTTCTCTCTAATATGCATAAAATGGGGTGCGGCTGGGGCAGCCTGCGGAGTTGGGGCAGCCTGCGGAGTTGGAGCAGCCCCGCCAGGCAAAAGCCCCCTGCGGACCTGGATGGACCAGGGCTGGCTCTTCCCTGCCTCCGGAGCCTGCAGGCCCTCGAGCTCCGAGGCCATGGACGGGACCAAAGGCTGCTCTGCCCGCAGCCTCCCTGGTTGCTCGCGGAGAGCGAGAACTCCAGGACCTCCCATGGATGTGGTTTCTTCGTTTGTTTAGCAAACGCTGACCTAGTGCTTACTGTGTCCCAGAAAAATGTTCGCCTTTTCATCCTCACAAAAACCCACAATGTAGGGACTATCATTATCCCGTTTGATGGTGAAGGAAACTGAGGCACAGAGAGATTAAGCAATGAGCCCAATGACACACAGCTACCGAGTGGAGGAACTGGGATTCCATCCCAGGCTGTGGGCACCAGGGTACCAGTCCTTGCCAGAGGGATGATGCTTGGGAAGAGGAGCTGGTGGGACAGATGACCCGGCGAGTGAATGGAAGGGGCTCTAAACCATGGCCATGCAAATGACCATCCTCCCTTACACGGGACTGAGGCCGGGCAGGGGGCTCGCTGAGACTCAAGGGTGCGGCCAGAACCGAGGCTGTCTCCTACCACGGGTCTCCGAGGAGTTTGTCACAGCCGGATGCGATGGGTTGAATTGCATCCCTCCAAAATTCGTGTGTTGGAGTCCTAAGGCTTAGTGCCTCTAACACGACCTTGTCTGGAGATGGGGTCTTTACAGAGACGATCACGTGACAGTGGGGTCACTGGGGTGGGCCCTGATTCAGTGTGACTGGGAGAGGCGATGAGGACACAGACACATAGAGGGATGACCACGTGAGGACACAGGGAGAAGACAGCATCTATGTGCCAAGGAGAAAGGCCTCTGGGGGAACCAGCCCTGCCCACACCTGGATCTGGGCCGCCCAGCCTCCAGGACCGGGAGACAAGAAACTTGTTTTTAAGACACCCCATCTGTGGCACTTTTTGTCACAGTGGCCACAAGAAACTAATACAGTGAGGGACATGCTCTTTCTAGGCCCACAGTGGACCGAGGGCTGAATGCCCAGAGCGGGTGGACTGGGGAGGGACCGTCTGATGTTGTCTTAGAGTGGGGCGTGTTGTCAGTTCTGTTCAGACGTGTCTGGAGCAGGCTCTGGTCGACGACCTTTCTCTACCCGTGATGTGGGGGGCCTGTCTAAAGACTGTGGTCAGACTTGTTTGTATATTTTTTGTTGCAGACACAATTTGGCAGACGTAGGAATTTATTTATTCAACCGAAGTTTACTGAGCACAAACTATGTTTCAGGCACTAACTAATTTACCTCTTTCAACAGTGCTGAAAACTTAAACTATATGAATTAGTCAAAGTATCTTCCTTCCTTCCTTCCTTCTTTCCATCTTTCCACCCATCTGTCCCTCCCTCCATCCATCCATCAATCCTTCCTTCCATTTTTTTGTCCATCCACATACCTATCCATCTTCTTTCCTTCCTTTCTTCTTTCTATCCATCCATCCATCCACCCTTCTACCCTCTATCCATCCATTCATCCATCCACCTACCCATCCATCCATCCATCTACCCTCTATCCCTCCACCCATCCACCTACCCATCCATCCATCCATCTGCCCTCTATCCATCCATCCATCCATCCATCTACCCTCTACCCATCCACCCATCCACCTACCCATCCATCCATCCATCTGCCCTCTATCCATCCATCCATCCACCTACCCATCCATCCATCCATCCATCCATCTACCCTCTATCCATCCATCTATCCATCCATCTACCCTCTATCCCTCCATCCATCTATCCATTCATCCACCCATCCATCCATCTGTCCTTCCTTCCTTCCTTCCATCTTTACATCCATTTGCCCACCACCTTCCTCCCTCTAAAGCACTTAGCATCTCAGAGCTGGTAGAGACCTCCATTGGATGGAGCCTGGTCCAGCCCTTCCTACTACAGAGTTCTCCCACAGGTGGCCGTACGGCCTCATTCGAGCCCTCTGCTGTGAGGTGCTCAGGGCTGCCCGGGGCGGCCCCCTGGCCTGCAGAGTTCTTTTCTCTTCCCCCGGGGTGCCCACTGGGCTCAGTTCCCCTGTAGGGGACAGCACTCATCATAGGCATTGGCGTCCTGGGACAGGAGCTTGCGTGTCTGTCCCCGCCATCAGCCTCCATGTACCTCTTCATCTGCGGGCCCCGCTGCCCACACGGGGCCTGGTTCAGAGAAGGTCCTTGGCCTCAGGGAGCTGCACTGGCCTGATTGTCAGGGAGCTCCCTGGGGGTGACTGTGGGGTCTCCGGGGGGTAGGTCTAACCATCTTTCCTAGGAGAGCTGAAGAGATGGGCCTGGATTCTGCACCTTTCAGCCCCGGACCTCCCGCCCAGGTCACACTCAGAAGTCCCTGGGTGTCACCTCTGAGCTCCTGGTGGGGGCCCCCCAGGAGCAGAGTGGGAGGGGACCACCGCAGGCCCCATCTGAAGAGACCGAGTGGTGTGGACGGAGGGTCCCGGAGGAGCAGCCGGCTGTGACACACAGTGTGGCCTTGGGTGACTGACACTGCTTCCTGCTGCCTCAGTTTCCCCGCCTGTAAATGGGAATCTAACAATATGGGCTGCCTCAGTGTTTGCTCTGGAGATTGAACGAGGTGAAGTTGGTAATGGGCTTTCAGCTGTGCACGGCTGGGGTCAGCGCCGGGAGCCACTGCTAGGGTGTCCCAAACACTGTGGCCAGCGATCAGTGGCGGGATCCAGGAGCCCCGTCGGAGCGGCTGGCCACACGCTCCTTTCTCGCTGTTTCTCTGTGAAGCAGATTCAGCTGAGATCTGAGGGTGGGACCGCCTGGCGGAGGGACACTTTCAGAGGACTTTCCATTTTCCCAAGATTCACAGATTCAGAGAAGAGGAAACAGAGGGTCTGAGAACAGCCCTGCAGACTCGTCCGAGGAAATTTTTTCCCAACGCGTCAAGGGGACAATGACGACATTGGCTCAGGCTGGGGCTCTGGGTGCCCGTGAAGGCTGCAGCCGCATACCCAGGGGGCCTGAGCTCCTCTCCAGCTCAGGGCGGACTCCTGGGAACTCTCCCTGGGAAGCCGGCGGGATCCTGGGATGTGCTCGGGGTCAGGCCTCCAGAAGGGCCTGAGCCGGTGGTGGGAACCGGCTGCTGCTTCTAGCCCAGATTGCTGTGTGGCCCGGCGCACCATGTCACCCTCCAGTCCCCTCCTCTACCCACCCCTGGGAGAGGCCGCCAATGTCCCCCTTTGTCTGCTGCTCATGGCTGCTGGATAAGCCGCTGATGCCGTGGCAAGAAGGACAGCGAGCCGGTCCTCCAGCCCCGTGAGCCCTCGCCGGCGGCCCACCCGCCTGGAGGACAGCGATGGGGGAGCAGAGGTTCTCTGAGCGCCCACTCTGCTCCCCGCGCCCAGTCCAGGAAAAGACTTGCTGCAGACTTTGCCCTCAAAGCTGAGACAGCCGCCCCTGGACAGCTTGGGGCGCGTCCAGATACGGGGAGAGCAGGCAGCGTTTGGGGGAAGGTGGGGTCACCCCAGCCGAGGAATCTGAGAAGGCTTCCTGGAAGAGGTGTTTCTGATGTGCCCTTGCTGAGACAGGCAGGAGTGGGTGGCCAGGCGGGGGACACAGCAGGGGCAAAGGGTGGGAGGTGGCAGAGCCTGACTGAAGGGGAGGAGGGTGTGGGTGTCGGGGGAGGGAGTTGAATGTGCAAGCTGGGTGGCCAGAGGCAGGACCACTGGGCAGGGGACAGCCAGGCCAGGAGAAGAGCAGACGAGGCCGCGCTGGGCAGAGGAGCCCGCCCCCTCCCCTAGTGGCTTCTCCTCGCCTCCTCTCACCCCAAGAGTGAACGACCAGGCATTTTTTGGTGGTAAAATTGACACGTGTATATTGCAAAAGCAATCAGAAAACATGGCAGAGGATGATCTTGGAAATAAAAACCCTCAAATCGCCCTGCTCAGAGGTAATCCTGGTTAACGTTTTGATGCAAGTCCTTCCAGTCTTTTTTCTTTCTTTCTTTCTTTTTGGTGTGGTGAAGAAGATTGGCCCTGAGCTAATATCTGTGCTAATCTTCCTCTACTTTTTATGTGGCATGCCACCACAGCACAGCTGCTGAGTGGTGTAGGTCCTCACCCAGGATCTGAATCCATGAACTCTGGGCCACTGAAGTGGAGCGTGAGAACTTACCCACTATGCCACCGGGCTGGCCCCGTTCCAGTTCTTTTTCTATCTCCCCACATTTACACTCCTGTTCGTTTTGTACAAATCATATCACTGTATTGTTTCAGAACGTTTTGTTCTCACACGACAATGTATTATGTATGAAACCTTGTCATCCAACTGCTTTTTAATAAAATTCCTTTTTGAAATATTGAAACGTATCCACGTAGGAAGGGAAGATGCCAAACCCAGCCCCAAACAGAGGAGTGAGCGAGATGAGACAGGAGGAGGCAGTTGGGGCGGGGAGGGTGCCCCGAGAGCCTCTGTGAGGTTCCGCGTGGGGTGGGGCCCAGGGTGCAGACCACCGGGGAAGTTCATCTAATGGAGACAGCAGGACGGAAACCAGCCGGCACCTTCCCAGCCTCCTCTCCTCTGCTCAGACTCTTCCTTCCCCCCGGGTCACCGTCCCGCAGGGTCGGCACTCAGCGTCACTCTAGGCGTCTCAGTTCTCTGATCAGCCCGTACACAGAGGCATCCCCCAGGGACGCCCCCACTTTACCTCCTTCAGCTCCGTCACACAGTCCGTGACCCTCTTGTTGCTTATTTGTCATCAGCCCCACCCACCCCACCGACTGAGCGCCCCAGGTGGAGGGAACTGTGTCTGGCACGAAGCGGTGCCCGTCAGACAGGCGTTGAAGGAACCCTGACTTACCCAGCCCCCAGGTCACACAGGGCCCTGCGTTCAGGGGCCTCCTCATTTTGGAAGAAGGGCCCTCCATTTTCGTTTTGCACCGGACCCCACAAATGACGTAGCCGGCCCTGCTGTTCCCGCTGGCGAGGCCGTGTGAGCCATACAAGCGATGCCGGGTGTAGCGCTGGCTGCAGTTACTGGTACCCGGTCAGGATTGAGCAGTTGGGCCTTGGGATTACTTCTGTGAAATAGGCGGGCTCGTCCGGCCCTGTTTCCTTCAAGAGCACAACTTTTGTGTACTGTGACAGTGCTGTCTGGCGGAAAGCGATTTCTATTAGAGCAACAGGGCCACCCCCACCCCGCCCCTTGAGCTTGGCCAGGCAGGGGCAAGGGAGGGAGGGAGCTGGGGATGGCAGGGCAGGCATTGGCGGGCTCAGAGAATTCTCCAGATTAGACTTGCATGGTCTCTGCAGCGGCTGCAGGAGGTGGCTTCCCCGGGTCCTCCTGCTGAGAAGGGAGCCTTCTTGTTCTGAACTGTCCCTCACTGGCCTGGGGTCACCCCGCTGGGGGCTGGGGTGGCTGGCTACCTGTCTTTCTGCCCCAGAGCACCGTGAGCCAGGTGAGGCGGGCGCGGTTCTTCCTTTCAACCCTGACTTCGGCTCTGCCTGTGAGCACACGGGCGTGAGTGAAGTCCACGTGCCCCTCTCCTGGTGCGGGGTCTCGGGCATGGTGGTCCTGATGTGGGGAAGGGATGTGGGTGTCGAGACCTGAGATCTGGACCCACGTGCTTCTAATGGGCTGTGCGACCCTGGGCAAATCATTGAACTCGGTCTGAAGAGACAATGACCCGTCGCAAAACTCAAACGAAAGAACAGAGGAAGGAAGCGTTATAAACGGTAAAGTGCTGGCCACCTCCCATGGGGTGGGGGTGGAGGAGGTTGAAAGGCACTGGGAACCTAAAAGGTTTTGCAAAGAGCAAAACCCTCCACATGAGTCAAGAATTCCTACTTGGTCCATGGGACCACTTCTCCGGAACATTCTTCAGGTGCACCCCCGCCGAGCCCCCGCGGCAGGAACCCAAGCTTGGGAAATGGCCTGGTCTCTTCTTTATCAGCCGGGGGACCCCAGGCCGGAACCCAGGACCCTCGGACTTGTGGATGCCCGCTACGAGCTTCTGCGAGGAGCACCCCCGTGGCCTAATTTGCAGAAACAATGGGCCTCCATCCATGTTAATGACCCTCCGGGGACCTGCCCGGCGCCTTTGTCCGTGCTGTGCGCTGCCTGTAATCAGCGGGGCTCCGGGGCTCTGGCCTAATTTGGAGGGACAGTTTTTATCATCACCCTTAATTCGGGTGGCCCAATCTGACAGGCCCACGACCCTCTGTATGGAAGGACCACGTCACAGACGGACTTGTCCCCAAGCGGCTCACCCTGGAGGGCTGGGGAAGAGGGGCGGGGAGGCGGCAGAGATGGGGGAGGCTCGGGGTGAAGAAGGGGCCACGGCCGGACCCCTCAGGCAGGCCAGCCTCGGGGCCAGGGGAGGGGGCGCTATTGATCCGATCAGTGACTGGTAAGGAGGTAACTGCCCCCTCCCCGGGCGCACGCTCCACCTGCCCACCAGAAGGGTCCGGTGCCACCAGGGCCAGGGGATGGGCTCCCGGGAGAGGCGGGCAGGGAGGGTGATCTGACCCCCGGGAGAGGGCGAGTGAAAGCCTTTGGCTGGCTCCTGCCTAAAACTGCTGAGCAAAGTGTTGGCAGATTTGGGCTGTGGCATCGTAACCACAGCATCTGAGCACCTGTCGGGTACCAGGCACGTGACAAATAGCCCATCGCTTACCTTACCTCATCACGGGAGGAGGCAGGACACCGTCCCCCCATCTAGGCTTTCTTGAGATCCCAGGGCTGGCGAAGGTTGGGCTGAAGGACCAAACCCCGAGCCGGGCTCGTGCGTCCCGCCACCTGGCCTCGCCCGCCCAGGAGACACCCGCAGCGCCATCTGGGTTTGCACACGTGGCTGCCGCGTCCGGTTGGGTTTGCCCAGAAGCGGAGCTGGAGGCGAGGGTTTGAGTCTAACTGCTTGCTGTAGACTGAATGTGCGTGTCCCCCGCAAATTCACCTGTTGAAACCCGAATCCCCATGGGATGGTGTTAGGAGGCGGGGCCTTTGGGAGGTGATGAGGTCGTGAGGGTGGAAACCCCCGTGATGGGATCAGTGGCCGTGTAAGAAGGGACTCAAGAGAGCTCGCTGCTGTCTGCCCTCTGCCCCGTGAGGGCGCAATGAGAAGATGACCATCTGGGGACCAGGAAGCAGACGCTCGCCAGACGTGGGACAGGCAGTGCCCCAATCCTGGGTTCCCAGCCTCTAGGACTGGGAGAAGAAAATGCTGGCTGTTTCAGCCCCCGGGCTGCGTACTGTGGTGGAGCAGCCTGCACTGACTCAGACGGCCCTGTATTTGGGAAGCCATCCCAGCGAGCATCCGAGTGGGGTGGGGCTGGCCTTCCACTGAGGGGCTGGGCTCCGGGTCTGCTCAAGACCCCTCACCCTCCTTGGGCCAGCGGGCCCCCTGGGCACCTTGTTGTGGGTTGGCAGAAGCACAGCTTTTGTCGGGAGGTTCCAAACCTCTGCTCATCCCGCTGCCAAGCCCTGCCTCGGCAGGGCCAGCAGGACATTCTGCCCCACGCGGGAGGAAACGCCAAGACGAGGGGCAAAGGGCGTGGAGGCGGGGCGGGGAGCATCAGGGACCAGGGAGCAATGGACCACAGCATCCTCCGGATTTCCCTGTCTGCTTTCAGTGCAAACTCCAAACTTGTGGAGTCAACAATGCTTCCGGCCATCGTGCCCCAGCCCCCTGGTCCCTCCACCACGGCGCTGCAGTGGCCCTGCACACGGCTTGCGCTCTTCTCCCTCCCTCAGCGCCCTTGCTGCCTTCTCCAGCCCTGCTTCCCCTTTCCTTCCTGCCCAGGGGTCCCCTCCTCCAGGAAGCCTTCCTGGACTCAGGTCCCCACTGGGGCTCCCTTTGACCCTTCATCCTGCCGTGTCTCCCTCCACACCCACCTGTGGCCCCTGCCTGCACCATCTCTTCTGCTAGACGATGATCTCTTCCAGGTCAGCAACTGCGTCTGGTTGCCCTTCTCACCCCCAGGGCCGAGCACAGTTTCCGCCCCACAGGAGGTGCCCCTGCCCCAAATTTGAGGAATAAAATGAAGAAGGAGATGAGTAGACAAGACCTATTCTGGAGTTTTCTGACTGAGAAGAGGGGCAATCTTTACAAATATGGTCAGCACGCATCAGCTCTGATGTTTCCCAGCCCTGTGCCCACCCTGGGGGTGGAGACCCGGAAGGAGAGGAAAATGGTCCCCATCCCGACCACATCATTGGACAGGAGGCTGTGGCCCACCCAATGAGACAGACCAGTGCTATTTGTTTGATTTAATTTAGTTCCTTTCAATTCAATTCAGCAAGTGTTTTCTGAGTATTTCTGAGGGGTGGCGGGCTAGCCTGCACCCAAGGGCTAGCCTGTGCCCTGTCTGCATTGTGGGGTGCAGAGGAAGTGTACCCCCCCCCGTCTGCTTTCTGGATCCTTCCGGCACGGTGGGGCCAGAGGTCTACAGGAAACAGGGATTGGCAGAGCAGGGGTGAGCAGCTGGTCCAGGGTGAGGCTCCGGGGTCACAGGCTCAGGTCCTGACACCACCTCTTCCTGGGGTGGGCTTCACTGCCCCTCCTGGCATTCCCACGGGCTCACCTGGTTTGACCCGAGAAGACGCCACGTGGCCTCATCTGTTTCCTTGTCTATCTCCGCCATCGGACTGGAAGCTACTGGAAGGCGTGACCCTGCCCTGCGGCCTGGGCCTCCCCAGGGCCCCTGCAGAAGCCTTGGGGAGTGAGTGCATGACGCAGTGAAGCAGTGGTTGGCACGCCGGCTCCTTCCGTGACACCTGGTGGCCTCCGCCCCGCAGGCTCCTTGCTCAGGACAGGCTCCCAGGAAGGGGCCCTGAGCAGAGCTTCTCGGGGGCAGAACCTCCTCTGGAGGAAAGAGAGAAACACAGTGGCTGCATGCACAGCAGCCCCCTTCGCTGCCAGGCCCCGTGGCCATCAGCACCTCTGCGTAACCAATACCCCAGAGCACGGGGCTTAGAACAATGGCCGAGTCTGCAGGGGCCGCGAGGCTGGGCTCAACCTGGTGGCCTCTGGGCTGGCCGGGCTCCTGCGTCCACCATCAGCTGGGGGTCTGGGAGAGGGCTCTGCCGATCGGGCCTCCGCTCTCCCATCTCTGGCGCTCGCCGGGACATCACAGCCCATCGTGCCCCAGCAGGCCGCCGGGCCGTGCTGCGGGTGTGGGGGAGCCTGGGCAGGAGGCCTGGCTCAGAATCGGCCCCGTGCCACTCCCACCACGTTCTGTTGGTCAGAGCAAGTCACAGGCTGGTCCAGATGCCAGAGACAGACAGACTCACCCC
The DNA here is from genome assembly GCF_041296235.1 of Equus asinus. Lineage (NCBI taxonomy): Eukaryota > Metazoa > Chordata > Mammalia > Perissodactyla > Equidae > Equus > Equus asinus. The sequence goes on along the minus strand of NC_091806.1, from coordinate 46,413,556 downwards.
TTCCTGACGGGAGGTGCTGCAGAGTCCCGGCACCAGAGGCGTGGGTGCACGGGTCTTTGTGCCCAGTACCCCCAGGAGCACAAAGAATTGCCAGGCAAAGGTGCCAGTTGGGGGAGCTCATCCCTGCCATGTTGCCTCTGCTCTGTCATCTCTGCGTCTCCCAGCCGGCACACGGCCTCAGTGACCCCGTCTTGCAGGCTCCTGTCTATTCTGTGTCACGCATGGGCAAGGATGAAGCCCTAAGAGAATGCAGTGTCCTGGGCCAAGGCTCAGGCCCCAAATGGCCCTGATGTGGAGTCCCAGGTCCCCCGGGGGGAGGATGCCCGGCAGGGTAGGGCCTCCGGGACTGGCCCCTCCTCTCGGGTCTTGCAGAGGCCTGGCCCCTGCAAACTGGCCTGTTCCTCACGGTGCAGTGGCTGCAGGGGTGACCACGTGCAGCTCCGTGCCCAGGCTTGCTGCGGGGTCAGTTCAGCGCCCAGGAGGGTGGCCCAGGAGGGGAGAGGGGCGCTGCCCCATCACAGGCGGCTGCTCCGGGCCCTGAAGCTCCTGAGGGGGCAGCCGGCCTGACTATGGGCCTCGGCCAGGCGGTAAATGACAAAGCAGCCAGATGAGGGCATCTCGGATGTCCTTGAACTGGGAGCCCACAATGAGCCACTGGAGAGCGAGAGTTGGCAATCGGGACAGCAGCCCAGAGCAGGCGGCAGCTCAGGCAGGGCCCGGCACTTTGAAGCTCTTTGTTGAGCCCCGATTTCCCAGAGGGCTCACATGTGAGTCTGTAAGTCCGGCCTCACCAGCCAGGGAGGACAGGCCAACAGCCACTCCAGGGTCAGTGCATTGCACAGAGGGTTCTGCCCCAGGACTCTGAGAGGACGGAGAGGTGCTGAGAGCAGGGCAGCTGCTCTGGTGGGCGATCCTGCGGCCACACAGGGCCAGCCCTCAGAAGGGCTCTGAGCTGAGGTCAATGCCGTGCTGTCTTGACTACACTTCCCCCTTTTTTTTTTTTTTTTTTGGTGAGGAAGATTGGCCCTGAGCTAACATCTGTTGCCAATCTTCCTCTTTTTGCTCTAGGAAGATTGTCACTGAGCTGACATCTGTGCCAATCCTCCTCTATTTTGTATGTGGGATGCCGCCACAGCATGGCTTGATGAGCAGTGTGTAGGTCCGCACCCAGGGTCCCAACCCACAAACCCTGGGCCGCCAAAGCAGAGTACGCAAACTTAACTACTACGCCACGGGGGCAGCCCCTCCCTCCTCATTTTTGAACTAGGCTCTCATTTTCATTTTGCACTGGGCCCCTCCATTTACGCAACCGGTCCTGCTTGGGAGCGCCATGTCAGGTTGGACCCAAGCTGCTGGCAGATGCCCGCTCCTCGAGGCCCCTGGAAGGCATGGGGAGCAGCACCCCCTCTCCACTCATGAAGGACCGGGCAAGGCGGGAACACACGAAGGTGCGAGGACGTGAACGAATGAACGAATGAAGCAGCCTGGTTTGGTTTGCTAACTACACACTCGGAAGTGTGGACACAGCTCCTTCAAGGGCTGTGTGGTTCGGGCTGTGTGGTTCGGACTGTGGGAGCTGCTACTCCTCCGTCCTGGGCGGCCGGGGCAGCCCCCCAGGACCGCAGCTGGGACTCGCGCCTCCTCTGACGATTGACAGTGCTGAAGGAGACCCCCGGCCTCCTGTCCGGCTCCCCCGTGCACCCCCTGCCCCACTGCCCACCCAGCCTGCGCCCCCCTGCCCCACTGCCACCCCCAGGCCTACTTGGGGAGGAGGGAACGGCCACCAGCCCGGCCAGCTGAGTCGGCCGGGTCCCCGTGGGCCAGGTGGCATGGTGGCTGCACGGCGGGCGCGGGCCCGCTTTCATCCCGGGCCGAGGGGCCTGAGAAATCGCGGGCTCCTGAGAAGTCCTGAAGGGGCATTACTCAGACTGACACATCCCATTGCCCCCGGGCGCAGACAAAGAGGACCAGCCAGTGGAGGGTATGGCGCTGGCCTTGTGCGCGGCTGAAGGTTTTTTGAGAAAAAATGTAATCGATGACAATAGAGCACTTTGTTGCGGTCGAGGGCACCGGGGCTGGGCCGAGCGGCGGCTTCTTCGTTCCCTGTGATGAGAGCAGATTTAGTGCCTTCATTCTTCCCTCTGTCAGCGAGAACAATGTCGGGGGAGAGCCGAGGTTTCCCATTATAAATCACCATAAGCCCCATGGAAATCCCTCCCACCCGGGGCCGGGCGAGCAGAGAGGAGCTGGGGCCCGCGGCCCGCTGCCTGCTGCCCGCGCCCGGCTGGGCCGCCCGGATGGCCCGCGGGCGGCGCGGGGTGCGCCCCGGCTGCCCCCCGCCCCCGTGGGAATGGAGACTCCGGAAAAGCACTGAGCTCCACCCCGAAACGCAGGCACATGTCACGGAGAAAGAGAAAGGCGAGGCCTGCCCACCCCTTCAATTACAGAATGGGGAGCAGAGACACGGGGGTGCTTGGGGCCCCGTCCTGCCACCCAGGGGTCCGGGGAGGGGGGCGCTGACAAAAAGCCGAGCGTCTGGCTCAGTGTGTCCCAGGTGGTGCAAGCAAGCGGGAAAGCCTGCTGGGCCTGGCCTCGGCCTGCACTTTACAAAGAGAAAAACAGGTCCAGAGAGGGGCGGACACCTGCTCGGGGTCACACAGCACTCTGGTGGCAGAGCCGACCAGGACTAGGACCCAGGCCTCTTGCATCCAGACCCACTTCCCACGGGCTAGTGAGCCCCTCCTTGATCAAGTGCTATCTGAGCCAGAAATGCCGCGGGATCCCCTCTGTGGGGATGGCTTCCTCCTCACCTCCCAGCAGCCTCACCTGGTGAGCACGGCCAGCCGCTGCTGCTCCCGTTCGACTGCATGAAATGCCCGCCTCCGGCCTCTTGAGACCACATCAACAGGGAGGCAGGGCCAGACCCAGCACTGGGGACTCCTGACCCCCTGGACTAACAGTGGGGCCCCCCCAGCAGAACCAAAGAACACCTTTTCGCCAAAAGACAAGACTTCCGGATTTTCAGAAAGTCTTCTTTTAAATTTCTTCTATTAGGCAACCCTCCCCATGGGGGCTGAGCTGGTACCCCATGTTCGAGTCCACGAAACACGCGCACACCCGCCTGGAGGAGAGGAAGATCTGACGGCCTGGGGAATTTTGCCGCCTGCAATGTCACGTCCCGTCAGGTCCGGGTGCCAAGCAGGTTACGAGACAACTCTGGGATTCAGAGCTTTTCAGATTTCAGAATTGGGCCCGGAGGCTGGGCTGGTGTTACTGTCAGGACAGCCGTTTTTATCACCTGAAGCTCGGCCCCGTGTGGCACTCCTGTCGCTCTTCTGTGTCCCCCGTGGTCCCCAGGCTGCTGAACACACTCGGGACAGGAGCCGCGGTGTTTTCTGGCTCTCTTCCTGGTTATCTGATGGAAAATAAAACCAGCCTCCGCTAATGACTGGCCTGTGGTCCCGCTTGAGCCCCAATTCCTCCACCTATACAGTGGAGGTGACAATCGCACCTGCCTGAGAGGCTGGGTCGGAGGATAGCCAGCCTGGAAAGCTCAGGAAAGGCTGTTACTATTATTGTTGCTGTTGCCACTGCACCAGGCAGATCACGGTTCATTAACCAGGGGACAGTCCTTGCTGCCTCTGGAGGCCCCCCTCAGGTCCGGGGCTGCTCTCACTGGGCCCCCAGTTTCTTCCCAGCCTTATCTCCTTCTTCCCTTAACATTCTCTGCGCTCCCGTCCCCCTCGGTTCTCTGTTCCCAGCCCCGCTCTGTGATCTCTGCCTCCTGAGATCATATTCTTTTGCTCCTATTTTCCCCCCGGCCTGGAGTTCTCGTCCTCATCCTCACATTTCTAGAGCTTTCTGTCTTCCATCAGGGAGCCGCTCAGCGATCCTCGGTGAGGATGGCTCTTGTGAACTCCCCCCACCGGCGTCCACGGGGACTTCTGGCGTCCCAGGGGCGGGAGCGTGTCGTTTCTCTCCGTAACTCAGCCCCTTCTCTCGGTCTGACTCCCGCCAACAGCGGCTCCCTCCTTCCTGTCCCCACCAGGGTCCCGGCCCCAGCAGCACGGCCATGCGCTGGGGTTCCAGCAGGGACTCTGGTGCCTGGCTTCAAATCCCAGCTGTCCCCCTTACCAGCTGTGGGACCCTGGGCACAGCGTCCTGGCTCTGTGTGCCTCAGTTTCTTCCTCTGTCGAACGCAGACAGGAAGAGTTCACTTTATTGTGAGTATTCCAACGGTGTCAACGCGTGCAAGGCGCACGGCAAGCGAGAGCAATGGCTAGTGCTCCCTTCCCAGCCTGTCGCCTCTGCCCTCACCTCCGGGTTTTCCCTTTTTACTGCATTTGGTGCCCTCTGTCCGTCTCCGCTGTTTGAAGGTGAGCCCCGAGAGCATGCGCCTTATCCGTCTTGTCCTCGGCTCTGTTCCCAGCACCTGGCCCCCAGTGGACGCTCAGACAACACCTGTTAAATGAGTGAATGGATGGATGGATGGATGGATGGATGAGTGAACGAATGAGCTACTTCCCCAACCCCCAGCACAGCGCATGGCATAGGACAAATTCTGGTCACTGCTTGTCGAATGTCACTGTGTGATCCATCCATACAGCCACTCTCGCCAAACCAGAACTTCATGCCCCTTCCCCAGGCGACCGGGAAGCTCTCCTGCCAAGATCGTCGGTGCCTCCTGCTTTGGTCTTTCTGCCCCTTTTTCACCTGACTTGGCCGCTCTGACCACAAGACCACCGCTGCCTCCTTGAGCCGCCCCGTCTCTCGTTCCCTGGACAGCACGCGTCCCCCGCTCCCTCACCTCTGCTGTCTCTTCTCGGCCTCCTTCTTTCTTCTCGAGATTCTGAGTTTGGCTAAACGTTCCAGCGACGGAGCAGAGTACGAATCTGGCCGCCGAGGTCGCCAGCTGATGGATTTTTCCGGGTTGCGAAGCTGACATCAGCTGTGTCTTTCCCTTCGGAGCCTTAGTCACATGGTGCCAGCTGGTTCCTCTCTGGCCGGTGCCCCACACGGGACGGCCGTCTCTGGTTATCGGTCTCCCGTTGCTGACATCGTCCGAGCATCTCGTAGTGGTGAACCCAGGGGGCCGGAGGTGAGGACTGGCGGTCCTTCTCAACCTTCCTTCCCTCTCTCCGTGGGGTTACAGGCTGGACGGCAAGGCTAGGGACCTTCTGAAGACCCTGCCCGTGACCTCCTGCGAGGAGCGTGGGTCAGCGGTCACCTTGTGGAGGAGCTGCCGAGAGCCAGCTGCCCCCTCATCCACTCACTGCCTCCACCTACGCGCCCGAGGTCACCGTCCCCGGGGCTGAGCCTCACACATCCTGCTCCCTCTCTCTTTCCTCCACCGAGAGTGAAAACGAGAAGCATCTGCCCCGGACGGCACATACTGAAGACTTCACGGGCCACACGCGATCTCTGTCACAGTGTTTCCACTCTGCCTTTGCAGTGGGGTCTGGAAGCCAAGGAGTGTGACTTGGGTCCCATAAACGCACCCGGAAATGTGAATTTTCTGTAACTGTCACGTGTCACAAAATATTCTTTTTTTGATTTTTGCTATCATTCAAAAAAAATTTTTTTCCCAATCATTATAAGCATTTAAGGGGCCAGCCCGGTGGCATAGTGGTTAAATTCGCACACTCCGCTTCAGCTGCCCAGGGTTCACGGGTTTGGATCCCAGGCCCGGACCTACAGCACTCGTCAGTCACGCTGTGGTGGTGACCCACATACAGAATAGAGGAAGATGGGCACGGATGTTAGCTCAGGGCCAATCTTCCTCACCAAAAAGAGGAGGATTGGCGGTGGACGTTAGCTCAGGGCTAATATTCCTCAAAAAAAAAAAGTATTTAAAAACCAATGTTAGCTCACAGCTGTACAAAAACAAGGCAGCGAATCTGTCTGGGGTCTGCAGTTTGTCTCCTAAAGCGTGATTTAAAACAAAGTAGATTTGGTACTTAAAAAAGAAAAGGATAAGCGTTTGCCTACAGGATAGCAAGCTTCTCCTCACTTTTGTTTCTGTCTCTGCAGCGTTGGGGAAGCAATTCCATAGTCCCTCTGTTGTTCCAATTTGCACGTTTTCAGTGGACAAGGGGGTGGAGGATTTTGTCCCTGGTGGGGGCCTTTGGACTGTTCCCAGATAGCGGGTTCTCCTCCTGGCCTCGAGCTAGGGCTGCACCCGGCTGGGCGCGCTCTGAAGAGCCAGCATCTAAACCCTCCCACCTCCACTGTCAGCCCTTCCCCAGCGATCTCAGAGGCTGGTGCAGACCCTGAGCGTCCAGGAGCCGGGCTCGTTGACTGGCCAACCAGCAGAATCTCTGCCGCGCTCCCCTGACACGCGGGGTGAGCCAGAAGGAAGCTGCGGTGGTTTTAAGCCAATAAAGTTTAGGGGATGTTTCTTCCTGCATCATGCATCTGTTAGAGGCCATTATTCCTCATTTTTTTCTCGCCCCTTGTCACTTTCTATTGATTTATAGTATTCTTTCCCGCATTTTTCAGGGCTGTTGACGGGTTACAAATATTAACCCTTCTAATGACACGATTATTTTGTCACTGACTGGGAATCTCCTAAAAGGTGATTGGCGCCTCTAATTAACTACTGTCGGGAAGAATGGCATCGACTCCATGCTTCCAAGATCTGAATCGTCGTCTTTAGCGCACATCTTTTGACATTTAGCTCACCGAGTGCTAACCAGCCTGCTTCAGCTTGCTCCATTCCACGTGGGTACCTGTTCCAACCGCTTTATCTCGGGGAACCAGGCAGTTTCGGGGTTCCGAGCCGGATGTCGTAGCTGTGCCGGCCCGGAGATTTCTTTAATAAATGACTTTTTTAAAAAAAAACAACTGGGTCTGCCTGGAATGATGACAGCAGCTTTTCTCGACAAAGCTGCCGTAGGGCACAGCTCCGTGGACCAGTTCCTGAAAAAACACGCGATCTGGGAAATAGAGCCGATGGCCAGAGAGCTTGGGGAAACCCGCATGTGCCTTTGGGAAAATCGCCGGCCCTGTGTGGGGACACCTGCTGACAGCGGTGTCATGTGCTCCTTAAACTCTGCCCACGGAACACCTTCCCCCGGGACGCCATGAAATGTGTTGTGCTGAGCAACTGCCTTTGGGAAAAGCTTATCTACAGAGTGAAATTAGGGGTCCCATCACCCATTGCACCGGGGCTCGGAGCAGAGCCTAAATTATTTTTCGAGGACCCTCACAGCCATTGGTTAACCCGCATTCCAAGGTGGGTGGCTTCCCCTTCAGCCCTGAGACTGGTTGGGGCACCCACCCTCCCCTGGGACCTGGGGCCCTCGGGGTGCCACCCTGATTCTCTGCTGTGGGACCTTTGCCAAACTGCGGGTCCCAGACCTTGGGCGGAGAACAGGTGACGCGGCTCCCCCAGAGGGTTCTGAACTTGGCTGCACACGAGAATCACCTGGGAGCTTTAAATGATCCTCAAGCCTGGACCGCACCTGAGAGGAGATTAGATCAGAACCCAGGGCGGAGCCGGGGACCAGGGTCTTTGTAAACTCCTGGGCGATTCCAGCCGGCAGCCAAGTTGGAACACCAGCTTCCAGGGCGGTGCCTCCAGCCCACGCAAGGCCCACCTGAGCGCCAGGCTTTGGTCCCATCTGTACGGGGGGTGGGGGCTTTGTAGAATCTCGTGGGTATGAGAACTTGGAGGTTTGGATTCTGATATGCCCCCACTCTTGGTGAGAAGCTGTGCTCGAGCACAGCTCCAGAAAGCCTGGCCACCAGACGTCTGCGTGCCTCTCGGCCCCGGCTCACCCCTTGCAGGGGGCCTGAGCCATACTCCTGGCCCCACAGATGCTTCGAAGCATCACTTCAAAGGATGCTTCAGCCAGAAGCATCACTTCGTCTACGCAGGGATGTGGTCCAGCTGTTATGCACGCAGGCGTTGTCAAGACGATCTTGATAAGAAGGTCCTCTTCTTTTTCCAAAGTACATGGAACCTGGCATCTCCCAGCGGCTTGTTTGTTTCATCCGGGGCACCTTGTAAATTGAATGGTGGAGCGTGCTTTCCTTTTTGCATTGGCTGCCAGGAAACTCAGAGTCAAATTTGCCATACTTCAGACAGCACGCACAGAGGACCTGGTGGCATCTATTTTGACCACTAACTCTATCTCTGTTTTATCTTATGTTTCTCCCCCTTGTTTTCTTCCCCTACTAAAAATCCTGTCCTACTGTGTGTGTTTATTAAGCCACCACAAATCCCTTTTTGTTTTTTGACAAAGTAGGGACATGAAGCCACAGTTAAACAAATGAAAGACCCAGCTCCCTCGTCCTCTTTTTCACCATAGATGAGGAGTTCTCAGTTCTTCCCTCTCTGGGCGTCGCATACGCTCGAGCCCCACCTGTCACCCACGCATGGGCCGGCCTCTTCACTATCATACTCACTGGTACCGCATTTCCTGCTGGCCCTGGCCTGGGCTCCCCAAGGTCGCAGATCCTCCGTCTCATTACATCTCAGGCCCCGCACTGCTCCCAGCCCTGCACTCACACCGGCCTCTCTCCCAAGGGGAAACTGCCCTGGTGCTCCTTGCTGCCAGAGAAAAACCCTCAGGCTCATACGGTGATGTTGTTCTGTGGCTTTGCGGCTGCTTGTCCACACGACTCTCCCCCGCCCCCGCCCCGAGGCGGCGAGGTCCCGGACGGCAGCACCTCGCTCCTGTCTCTCTCCACGTGCCCTGGCGCCAGCTCAGGGCCTGACCCTGCAGGGCCAGCTCCCAGGCTCCAGAGTCCCCGAGATGCTATATCCCCCAGAGTTTGGTTCCGCCATGCGGCAGGGGCCTGGGGACAGCCAGTGCTCGAGGGTCAGATGTCCACCTGGGCGATTGTGGGATGGAAGGGGTGAGCCAGGACGCTGCCTAAAACACCGCCCTTAGGGCATCTTGGGTGCGAGTTATGAGTCGGCCTGGCTCCCACCTGTACCCCCTCACTTGGAAGCATGTGACTCTGGGCAACTCGCTTCCCCTCCCTGAGCCTCCCTTTTCTCGGAAGCAGAGTGGGTAGGAAGAGCATATCCCGCCTCGGGGAAGGAATAAGAGAGGGAAGAAAAAAGCACCAGAAGCGGGCAGCACAGTAGCAAGAACTCAGCACACAGGAGCCTCCGCTATCCTGAGGAGTCCCCTCGTGGCAGAAGCTCCTTAGAGACCAGTGACGTGAAGACCCCGGGGGTGTCCACGCTCCGGAGCAGGAGCGGCCATGGACTGAGAGGTGAGCAGACGCACGCAGGCTCTGGAACCAGATGCCTACTGTGTGCTGAGAGGAGCCACGGAGTCCCTCTGGGCTTCCATTTCCCCACCTGCCCCGTGGTGCCTCAGTGGGACTTGCCTGGTAAGGTGGCGAGGCCGAGGCAGGATGGGACAGTGGCGCTCCTGGTGCGTGCCTGTGCCCAGCAGCGGGCCGATGCACAATGGTTGGGGGCGGTGGGTCGCCCTGGGACTTCTGACTTCACCCTCCCAGGCAGGCACTCAGCCTCCTCACCCGACCGCCGCTGAGTCTCCGAGATCCCCTGGCCTGGCCTCTGTGTCACGGAGGCCCCCGGCGTCCAGCCTGGAGATTCTGGAATCTCAGAAACAAGAGTGGATCCATTTCCTCCGCTCCAACAGGAGATGCGAGCCGGCCTGGCCCTGTGCTGTCAGCTGCCGGGGCAGCTGGCTCCAGAGGCTGTTGCCGTGGAAACCCAGACTGATGTTCTGCTAAACAGCGAAATTATTTGTGGTTTCTCTGCCGAGTGTCCCAGCAGAGCAGGCCAGGACGGTGGCTGGGGAGGGGCGGGGGCTGAGAGCAAGGCTCCGGGAGGGAACCCCTTCTAGGGGCCGCCGGGCCCGCCTTGGCCTCTCCGCAGGGAAATGATCCAAAGACACTGAGATTTGGGGAGACGGAGGAAGGGCGTGTTTGGAAAAGAATTGGGCTGAGGTCAGCAAGTTTGCTTCCAAGGAGCTTCTGTGGGAGGAGGGTCTGGGGTCAGCATGCTCCTGGGAGTTGCAGGGGGAGGGTTCCCTTTGGTGACGGTGCCCACGCCCAGCCGTGCTGCTGGCACTCCTCCCGCAGGAGCCCTCAGCCCATGTGCAGGACAAAGGGGCCACGGCGGCTCTTCTTAGCATTTCCCGGCTCTGCCTTCGTTTGGCTGTGTGACCCCCCAGCTCCCGAGGCCTCCCGGAGCCTCGGTTTGCTTATCTGTAAAATGGGGGCGGTATTCCTTGCCCAGCTCGGGGTCAGGTGGGAAAGACGGAGCGAGGGATCTGAAAACCGGAAGACGTTTGCCTTCTGAGGGGCGAGGGGTTTCCCATGGGGGGGAGATAAGGGGACTTGTGCAGACTTCCCAGATCGGTTTTGCTTTTCAGTCTCGCTTCTAAGTTCAGAAAGTAACTGGAACCAGACTTGTTATTAAGATCTGGGCACCTCGCTTCATGCCCATGAAGCAGGGTCTGCAAAGGGCACGGTCTTGCGGGGCAGCTCAAGTGGTGAATCTAATGGGGGGCACACTGACGGTGTGGAGGATTCCTCGGCCCCTGAGCAAGCAGTGTGGCCGCGGAGGGCTGGAAGCCAGGCCCTGGCCAGGGGCCACAGACCCACACTCGTCGCATCCACAAGAATACAGAGTGGTGGATGGGTGGCCAGCACGTGCAGAGACGGGCTTACAAGCTGTAACCTCTCTCGGGAGACCTTTCAGCAGTGAGGGAGGGAAGGAGGCTTTAAATGGCAGGAAACTAACCCTGCACATCCTAGAAGAGGACAGCAAATAACACACGGGTGGCCCCGCCCCCCCACCCCCCAGCCCCAGCAGACATCACTAATTGATCACAGCGCTCTTTCCTGCAGAGTCTAGACTCCCCCTCCCGAATCGTCCTCCGCCCAGCGTGCCGGGCCAACACCCATCAACCAGGTTTACACGTGAGGCAAAACCCACTTGCCGTCCCCGTGCTAGACACTGCAGGAGGTCCCCTTCAGCATCCGTACACTGACGGCACCCCGCCTCCAGGGACGGGGGCTGGCACTGTCCTCAGGCGCCTGCTCCGCTTGGCAGCCGCCAGTGCTCTGACTCTCCCCCAGGGCTGAGCGTCCCTGGGCCCTCCCAGCAAGCTGGATTTGCCGAGGAGCCGGTGTAGAGCGGCCTTTCTCTAACTCCTCCTAGCCTTCGAATTGCCTGCGGAGTCCTGTGGCTTCTGACTCATCTGGTGTGGGTCTAGCAAGAACCCTACCCCTCTAGCCCATGGCAGGCCATCCTGGTGCTGCCGGGTGAAGGGCCACACGTGGAGTAGCAAGGATGCAGATGACACAAAACAATGGAACGGAGGCAAAGAGAACGGGACAGAAAGAATACGAGAGACCAGAGACTGGATCCCAGGCAGGAATATCGATTCGATGGAGCAGCTGGGAGACGGTCGTCCGCTCTCTGCTGAAGAAGGCATCTAGCCGACCTGCAGCCTTCTCCTTCAGCTCTCTAGACACTGGCTGGACTTTGCCCCGTCCCTGCATCTTCAGACTCCAGTTGGTCCCAGCGAGAGGAATGGAGGGTGTGGTTTGATCCCCTAAGAGCGTTCACCCCTTCCAATGACTCGGGGCGCATCGGCCAGCCAAGGGGTGGTCTCCAGCTCCAGGTCTGCTTCCCTGGTGGGCCTCCTGCCCTGTGTGGGAATCGGTCGTCTCCTGTGGCTGTGCCAGGCTCTTTCTTCGGAGGACCGGTCCCCTTTCCCAGGGTGGGAAGTGTGACTCGGGCTGTATGTGCTACCTTGTACCTCCGGGGATCGGTTGCAAAACCATTGTTCCAGTTACTGTCATTGAATACAAATGACCCCAAAGTTAGTGGTGTAAACCGACCGTCTGTGACACTCCCAGGTCCTGTGCATCAGGGATTCAGACAGGACACAGCGGGGAAAGCTCGCTCGCACACGCCTGCCCGTTGATGTGGGGCTCACGCCGGGGGGCTCACGGCGGATGCCTCAGCTGGGGCTGTTGGCTGGAGTGGCTACACATGGTGTCTTCACGCGGCTTGAGCTGCCTCACAATATGGTGGCTGCGTTCCGGGGTCAGCATGGGGTCCGGGCGGGGAGATGGAGGTGGAAGCTGCATCATTTGTTATGACCTGGCTTGGAAATCATGCGGCCTTCCCCTCCAATCTATTCAAGATAGTTACAAGTTCAAGGGGAAATGGGACTCTGCCTTGTGATGGGGAAGTGGCAGGGTTCTGGAAGAGCACGTGGGCCTGGAAACATTGCTGTGGTCATTTTTGGAAAATACGATGTGCCACAGGCTGCCCTCTGGCCTCAACAATTCACACCCCGCCCACATTCAAAGTCTGCTCCTCCCTTTCCCTGCGATGCCCCCCTCCTCCCAGCTCCCACCCCATTGCGGCGATGGGTCCAGGATTCCATGTTCACCATCAGCTCGAGGTGAACGAGCACGGCTCCTCCATAGGGCTCCCTGAGTAGCAACCATGGACCGGAGTCCAGTTTTCTGTTCCTCACACCCAAATGCAGCAGTGGGACAGGAAGACGAGAGCTGCTGCAGAAATCCCAGTTGAAATCCCAATATGTAAATATGGCTGTCATTGGCCCATAGCGATTCTGAAATCCAGCCCGGCACAGGATGCCCATTCCCTCTTTGGGATGAGGTCCCACTGCCTGGGAATGAGTCCCTGTGGCTTTGAGCTCTGTCCTCTGAGCTCTTGGAGTTAGCCTTCCTCTTCCACAGAAAGCAGCCCGTGCTTACAGTTGAGCCCTTTTCTCAGCCTGCTTCTTGCCCGTAGACGTTTAAGGGTCCAAAGCTCTCATTTGATTTTGTACAGCGTCTGTGTCTTTTAGTCCAAGTGGATACAATTCTTTTAAAACTTTATGGGTTCTTAATGAATCAATTCATAATCCATTCCAATAGACAAGATGAGACAAGACTCCTCTCTTCAAGATAAGCACTTCTGTATTCTGGGCTTCCTGTGACCCTGCCATGGGAAATCTCTCTGAAGATTTCTGAAGAGCCCTTGATTTCGTGGGAAGACCTGTGAGGCAAGCCCTTAAGCTCCGTAGAGGCCTCTCATTTGCCACGTAGGTCTCTGAGGCATCCTTTAGATCTTTCGGAGATCTCAACAGAGGCTCTTATCATTTCAACCTGAATTTGATCTTTGCCTCTGAAGCCTTTTCTTAATCTGGGAATATCGGAGCAGGGGGTGGTGAGAAATGGTTTGCTAGTCAAATCCAGCAGGTCTTGGCTCCTTCAGACTTACCAGTTCTTTCTTTGGCTTGTCTGTTGTCTCACTTTTAACCACAGGCAGCAGGAGGTGGACCACCAGCACTGCCAATCCTCTGCCAAGAGAGTTGGCTTCTGGTACGGCGGTTGGACGCCTCTACAGACCAGCTCTCCCGCCGATGACGAGGGTAAACTTTGGAGAAAAAATAGAACTACCTGAAGATTCTGAGAAGTAAACAAAAGCAAGAAGGGAGTCACACTTGGAGTATTGACGGCATGCAGGTGCGTTCTCCACTTTGTGTTGGCTCTGCCTTCCAGGAGGGCTGCAGTCTCAGGGCAGTGTGACATGGGACACGTGGCTAAGATGCCAAGAGGATCCTTATCATCCTTCTGGCGGGAGGGACCAGGGAAAGGAGCCCACGGCTGCCTCTGGGGAGTGAGCTGCAGGAGAATCCTGTGTGTGAACCTCACACAAGTCTCAGGCTGAGCTGGACCACACATGCATGGGAAAGACTCAGAACAACAGAAAAAAGCCTTAGAGAATTGACCTGAGATCTCAACCACCATCTGCAGAAGGCAAGGCAGAGCTTACAGAGTAAGTCTAAGCAGGTTAATCACTGCTAAAACGAAAGCATCAACATTCTTCAGTAGAATATAATGAAACCTAGCAGTCAATCAATGTAATATTCACAATGTCCAGGATATACTTCAAAATGACTTGACATACAAAGAACCAGAGGAATGCAACCCATTAACAATCAATAGATGCCAACCCACAAATGACTCCAACGGTGGAATTATCAGACAGGGACTTTAAAAAACTATTACAATTATGTTCAATGAGGTGAAGGAAAATAAACCAAAAATGGGTGGAAAAAAATTATAAATCTCAGTGTAACAGTAAAAAATATAAAAATGAACCAAAATGAAGTCTTGGAATAGATATATGGAATACTAAAAAATATTCAAATCATACAAAAGAAGGCAAGAAGGGGGAAATGGAAGAATAAAAATGAATGGACAAATAGTAAACAACTAATAATGGTAGACCTAAATCCAACCATATTAATAACATGAAATGTTAATGGTATAAACATTTTAATTAAAAGAAAGTGTCTGACTGAACAAAAAATAAGACTCAACTATATGCCCATGAGAGAGGCATTTTAAACAGTAACACAGATTGACAGTAAGTGGATGGAAGAAGATATCCCATGCCAGCAGTAAGTATAAGAAAGCTAGAGCGACCATATTAACATCAGATAAAATAGACTTCAAGATAAAGTGTAATAATTGAGATAAGAAGGGACGTTTTATGATAACGAAAAGGACAATTCATCAGGAAGTCACAACAATTTTAAAGATTTTATTTTCCTTTTTCTCCCCAAAGCCCCCCAGTACATAGTTGTGTATTTTTAGTTGTGGGTCCTTCTAGGAAGTCACATCAATTTTAAACGTGTGTATACCTAATAGTAGAACCTCGAAATGCATGAACAAAGATCCACAGAATTAAAAGGAAAAATAACTCCACAATCACATTAGAGTATTTAACATCCTCTCTCTCTACTTGATAAAACTAGACCAAAAAAATCAGTAAATACATAGGAGATTTGAAAAACACTATTAATCACCTCGACCTATAAATTGATGTTTATAGAAATTGCTTTCCACAATTAAAGAATAAATTCTTTTCAAGTGCATGTGGCACATTCTCCAAGATAGACCATATGCTGGTCCATGAGATGTCTCAATAAATTTAAAAGTATTGAAACTCTGAATGATAACAAAAACATATTCACAATGTGTAGGATGCAGCTAAAGGAGTGCTTAAAGGGAAACGTGTACCTTTAAATGTTTAGATTGGAAAAGAAGAAAGGTCTAAAATCCATGGCCCAAGGCTCTTCCACACAAAGCTAGAAAAGGAAGAGGGAAATAAACCCAAGGCAAGGAAAGGGAAGGCAGTGATAAAGATAAGAGTAGAAACCAATAAACCACAAAGCCGAGAGATAATAGAGGAAATTGACAGAGCTAAAAGCTGGTTCTTTGAAAGAGCAACAAAATTGATGAAGAAAGAAAGAGAGAACACAGATCACAAATGTCAACCATGAAAAGAGCTATCACTACAGATCCTACAGACATTGAAAGGATAATATAAGAATATGATAAGCAACTTTATGCCAAAAAAACGGACAACTCTGATGGAATCGAAAAATTCCTTTAAAAACGTAACTTATCAAAACTGACACAAAAGGAAGCAGAAAATCTAAAGAGTCCTACATCCATTTTGAAAAATCAATTCATTATCAAAAACCTTCTGCGTTCGTTTCTGATTGATGCTGTAACAAATGACCAACTTAGTGGCTTAAAACAATGTAAATTTATTCCCTTGCGCTTCGGGAGGTCAGAAGTGTAAAGTCAAGGTACTGGCAGGTTGTGTTCCTTCTGGAGGCTTCTGGAAAGATCCATCTCCTTGTCTTTTTTCAGCTTCTGGAGGTCACCTGCCTTCCTTGGCCTGGGGCCACTTCCTGGGATGGTGGCTTCAATCTTTCGTTTTCATCATCATCTCTCCTGCTACTCACTTTGATCTTCCTGCCTCCCACTTATAAGGGCCCTTTTGAGGACATTGTGCTCAATCGGTTAATCCAGGATCAATTTCGTATCTCAGGATCCTTAACCTTCATCACGTCTGCAAAGTTCCTGCGTGATGTCAGGTCACATGTTCACAGGTCGTGGGGACTAAAATGTGGACATTTTGGGGGACCCTTCCTCTGCCTACCACAGTGACGTGAAACAATCATTTTTCATGCTCACTGAGTCCGTGGGTTAGCAATTCCAACAGGGCGCTCACCCGTGTGTCATGCTATCTGGGGCATCGGCTGGAGGACTCAAAGACTGAGGGCTGAAATCGGCCAAAAGTGCACCCACTCACGTGTCGGGCGGGTGATGCTGGCTCTCAGCTGAGATTTAGCTGCGGCCCTCAGCTGCAACACCTGCATTCATTCAGCCTCTCCATGTGGCCTGCGCTTCCTTACAAGATGGTGGCTTGTCCCAAGGGTGATGGTTCCCCCAGAGGGAGGACCAGGAGGAGGCTGAATTGCCGTTTGTGATCCAGCCTTGAGAGTCAGGCAGCATCGCCTCAGCCACATCCTGTCATCAGGTGCCACAAAGTTCCACCCAGTTTCAAGGGCGGGGAAAACAGGGGACCAGGGGACCAGAAGCATCACTTCGGCCATATTTGGAAAACCCCATCTGCCAGAGCCTTTTAATGATCAGGATTAGGACTTGCTGCTCTTTTAAGAGTGCTTGCTACATTCCAGGGCTCCAGGGATCGTGCTAAGTGGGCTGTCACTCCACAATGCCGGGCCATGTTGTAGTGACCAACATTAGGCGTACACCCACCAACGTGTCCATCCTATATACTGTCCTGATTTTGGTTCACGCAATTCATATGGGACATGACCCCTCCTCCTGTTCAGGTCTAGAGCTGAATGTGATGTGTCCCTTTTGCCAGAGCCTGGGCCAGGAACCCAGGCCTAAGTTAGTTCAATGACTGATCACAGGCTGGGGCAGGCCAGTGAGATGCAACAGAAAGATGTGGAGTGGTTTCTGGGCTTTGGTTCCTACCTCTCAACAGAGAGCCTCCGGAGAAGACAGCCCCGTTGGCTCCCTCTGGATGTTGCCTGGTGCAGATGCGAGGCGGGGCGAGCGCAGTCATCTCGTGCCCCGACGACTGAAACGAATCCAGTGATGGAGCAGATGGGGTGCCCTGGGCTACACCGACTCTGATGCTGGCCCAGCACCGAGCTGCGCATTACATCAGCCAGCACATTTCTGGATAGTTCACGCTAATTTGAAGCACACTTCACGTTCCTTGGAGCAGCGGGGAGTCTTACTGATGTAGGTATTTCCCCATTTTGCAGCTAAGGACGTGGAGGCTTAGAGAGAGGAAGACAACGCTCATGAAACTCTCAAGCCCATCAGGACGCCCTGGAGAGCTTGCTAAAGCGCAGATGCTGACCGAGGAGGTCTGGGGTGGGGACTGGGACCCGCATTTCTAACAAGCCTCGGGGGATGTGGATGCTGCTGACCTGAGGACCACACGTGGATCAGCCGGAAGGTCCCGGAGGTGCCCAAGGCCACGCAGCTGTGAGTGACAGGTTTTCAACAAAGGTCCACCTGACTTTGAAGCCCATTTTCTCTTCATCCCACCCTTGCAGTGGCCGGAAGCTAACCTGCCCTTCATTTATGTGTTAGAATAGACGACCTGGAAGGAGGCCCCAGACCCCTGCCTCCTGCTGCCTGAGGAGCCTTGGCGCCCTCGCACCCCCATATGAGACAACTCCCTCTGCAGATCCCTAACACCTCATTTCATCTTGTGCTCGGTCCAAGCTTGCTGGCATGTCAGGCTCTGCTTTTCTGATGGATGGCTGAATTGGGGCAGTATTCTCTTCTCGTATAAATCATCAGGGTGCTTCCTAAGAACGCAGACTTCCCCATGCCGTAGGGGTGGGGCCGGGCGCCCGTATTTGTCACAAGCATCTCCCCAGTTTCTTATGATCAGACCAGTCTGGGGACCTCTGCCTTTGGGGGTGTGGATACATGTTTATTTTTTCCTAGGATGTATTCTTTTGTGTGATAGTCCATGTACCACTATATCCAACCTTCAGAACAAGTCTGGCTGGTGCGTGGTACTACCATTCCCACAGGACAGAGTAGGAAACTGAGGCACAGAGTGATTTCGCTAATGCCGGCCCAGTCTCGAGCCTGGGGAAGACGTCGGAACCGGGACTCGTGTCTCTGGCCCCAGAGCCTGGATGGACCAGGCTTCTTTGCAAGTTTCCCAGAGAAACAAACAAGGACAACCCAGTGTCCCCAAGCTCTGGCCTGGTCACGGGGCACACACCCCGTTTGTGTGACACAGCCCTGTCTCAGCGATGGAGAACCGGTGTTGATTGTGGCTCCAGCCTCTGTGTAGACGGATCAGACACCTGGATCTTTGCTTTTCTCTCAACTCCGCCGTCTCAAAGGAGAGGTGGTGGTGGGTCTGAGAGACTGTCCCTGCCATGGAACTCATGGGCTTCCGTGGGTCTCCTGACGTCCATTCCTGTGATCTGAGGTAAGGGACAAGATGTCTGAGACCCTGGCTCTCAGAGGTTGGTTCTCTTTCTTCCCCAGCGAGAGGCCAGGCAGCTTGCGTGCACATGTCTGGCTTTGTGGTCCACTCAGACCCACTTCCTCTCTGGGCAAGTGCAGGCATGGGGTTTGTCTTGTCACCCCACACTGCTGGGGAGGAGCCCCAGGGACATGGCTCCTCTCGAAAGCTCTGTCCCGGGGCGCCTGTGGACCAGACGCTGGGAATGCTTTCCTGACCAGCCGGGGGTGACCTTGGCCTCAAAGCAGCCACCTCTCACTCCGCCAGCACTGATGTTCCTTGAGCTGAGGTTTAGTGGCAGCTGTCCATGCCAGGCCCCATGTGCTGTGCTTGGAGACGAGACGCGGGCCTCCCATCCTGCTCTGAAGGAGTCCACGTGTGGGGCTCGCCTTCTGTTCCTGAATTAGCTGATTTGCAGCAGTGCAAGGCACTGTCTCCACACAGGGCTCCTGGAAGTGCGTGATCCTGGGCCAACGGCAGGGGCGCCGCTGGGAGATCGCCAGGAAGGAGGACTATGGGCCCCGCGCCAGACCCGCCGTGCTGGGACCTCCACCTTAAAGGATGCCCAGGTGATTCAAGTTGAAGCAGTGCTGTGCCAGCGGAGTTACGGGGTCCTGACCTCCTGGGGCTGCAGTGCTGTGAAGGCCAAAGGTTAACCGTCACTAATCCAGGCTCCGCTCACAAGGGATGGTGAATCCCTCGGCCAGGGCGGGCTGACACTCCTTTCCTCCATTAGTGCAAATCTGCTGTCAATCAATAGTGCATAGACTGCAAAGAAGATGGGGAACTCAGAGAATGCACTTTCATGGGAAGCACAACTTACATGTAATTAATGTCTCTGTCACAAAGGAGGGCAAACTGGCCGTGCAGGTCAGCAGGTGCTCCGTCCTGGAGTCAGGGACCTTTGTCCCAGCTGGGACCGAGCGCACGTGTGTGCACGCTCATGTATGGGGGTGTGTATGCATGCGTGTGTGTGCAAGTGTGCATATGTGTACAAATGTGCACGTGTGTGTGTGTGCATAGCTTCTGAAGGGTGGCTGGAAAAGTCAGGAAGGAGAGCTGAGATGCCGCCTTCTATCTGACTTTGAGTCTCCGGTTGGGGACATTCATGCAGCAAGCAGGGGACAGGACCGGGTGAGCCCCAGAGTCAGGTAGAACTGAGAACCTGATTCGGTGATGCCAGATGAAACAGGCACCCTTGGGTGCAGACACAGCCTGGGAGGGTCCCCTTGAGGGTCTCCCAGGTACAAACCAGGAGGCCACCCAGGTGGTGGAGGAAGAGAATGGTGGTGGTGACTTCTTCTGGGGTCAAGTGGGGCTCGTGCTCTGTTTGGCCCCTGCCTCTCAGGATGGGCTGGCCTCCCAGTCTTCCTGAGAAACAGGCTTTCTACACTGCTGGCTGAACTGCAGTATCAAAGGAGTTCTAGAATGTACTTTCATTTCGTTGCTTCCTTTCTCCTCTCAAAATAAAAAGAATTGGAAGCACCTTATAAAACGACACAGTTAAAACCAGTTTGGTGCTGCCTGGCATCCCACCTTCCATCATCCTTCCCTCCTTCCTCCCGTCCACCTATCCATCTGTCATTCCATCCGCCCATCTACCCATCTCTCAGTCTGTCCGTCCAGCAGCCCCCTCCTTCCTTCCCTGTCCGTTTGCTTCCCGCTGGGCTGGATGTCCTGGAATTCGGGCTCCACCCAGGCAGCCCCAGGTCAGAGCAACAATGTCCCGGCTCAGGGTGGAAATGCCCCTGGGGCTGCGTGCACAGCCGCTGCCCACTCCACGTGAGGTGAGCGGAGCTCCAGCCTGGACCACTCCTCCTCGGAGAGACGACCCCAAATGCCCCCGGCTGCACCGGGAGCGTGGCCCACAGTGGGCAGCCTCTTCCTTCCAGGCAAGGCCGTGCGGCCTCCCCAGCTGGGCCCGCTCAGCTGTGGTCAGAAGCGCTGATGAGGGCCGTCCCGGGATGCTTTCCCCAAAAAGAACCCGTGGTGACACCAGTTCCGCTGTCAAGCGCTACCTCATTTCCTGACAAACTGTCCAGCCCCAAACAAAACTCGTCTTATCTAGTTTCGGCTCAGGCCCAGAGAGGCCCGGCAACTCCGGGCCTCAGCAGATCCTTCAGGAAATCACCTATTGTGGCTAAAATTTGCCTCATGAGGCCTGCATGGAGCCTCAGGAAGCAACGGCCGGGATGCTAGGAGATGCAATGCACACGACAGGCCTCGCTGCCCCGAGGGGGAGTCGCACCCCGACAGGTACCCTGAGGGGCTTGTCCCCAGGGGCAGCTGCAGTGGACGCCCTCTCCAGTTCCAGCGTTTATCTCATGCTCTGCCCCACTCAGCAGTCCCACGGGGCCCAAGCCGGAGCCCCCTCACTGGTCCTGGGCTCGTCGAGAGGCCGTTAAGACCTCTCTGCTGTGAGCGGCCCCTGGGCAGCGCCAGGGGATACTCACTGCACGAGCCTTAAGTGTCAGGCTTACAGGGTGGATGGGCGAGCCCAGCCTGGAGGGGTGGCCTGGCCCTGGAGTCGAGGAGTTAAGAAGAGGTGAGGCAGGACACTGCGGGGAGCCCCATCAGCCCCACTGGCCCCACCGAGCTGGCCTCCTCCACAACCTCCCCAGAGCAAGGGGCTATGGACCAAAACAAGCCACTGGCCAGGGGAGAGAGGCCAGGCGGCCCCTGCAGAGGAGGTGGGGAGAATGGAGGAGGTGGGGAGGATGGGCTTCTCCAGCCTACTGGCCGCGCTTCAAACGTCCCGTGTCCTTACCTGCCCATCCGCTCTCAGCGGGGCTGAGCACTGTTCACCCTGAGTCTTGGAGCGAAAAAAATAAATAATTGAGACCGAAAAAGGATCCTATCAGATGCCAAAAATGAAGATAACATGGGAGGAAGTTTATTTTGATGAGGAAATCCCTAAATGCTGTTGAAACTATGCTTGGAATGGCTAATTAGTGCTTGGGGGCTTTGAAGGAAGCGCTCGCCGCCCGTGCGGCCCCCGCCCCCCCAGGTCTCCGCTCTTATCACTTATCTGCAGGAAACGGGCTCGAGCTTCTGGATCCGTAGGGCGCTGCCGGGAGCGGCCGTGACTCACGCCCGGGCAACCGGACAAGTCTCTCAGTGCGGACAGCCTTCCCAGGGCAGCGGCCCAGGCCCCAGAGCTGGGCCCGGGGGCCGCAGGTTCCCAGAGCAGAGAGAAGAGAAAGT